>NC_058523.1:169840688-170465688 GCF_904849725.1 Hordeum vulgare subsp. vulgare
AATAAATTTTCAAAGTTCGTACCCCGAGGATATATATGCCCACCTGCTATCGGTTACACCGATCCAGAAATATTGGTTCCACTGAGATGTGTAACTGTGTGTTGACAGATCAACTCGGTGACACCGAGATTTATAGATCACTGATACCGAGCTAGAAAAATCTATATCAACCCTAGTGCTTCAGTGGAACTGAGTTTGTAAAGTTGGTCACGCCAAAAAACACTTGGGAGGCTTTGGAAGTCAGCCCTTGTCGAATCTGTGACTCTGAGTGCTCCTCACGTGGAGGGTCTGAAAAGTGCATGCTCAAATTTTATGAACAAGCATGAATAGAATTTGAGGCGAGATATAACAAAAATTGGATGTCCTTGAATGGAGAAAAAATATGCAACCAACATGCTCACACAATAAGATGGCAAATACAGTATGTCAAACATGGACAACCACTCTAGTATCTACCAAGCCCTTTGGTCATGACTGCGTCATCTATATATGAGTATATGACTTAAGGAGCCAAGCAAGAATGCTTGTTTATATGTCATATAAGCACAAGTGGGGTTTCCACATTTACATAAAGCTTTTAATGTGGTCACATATTGTGAGATGCTTTGACTCAAGTCTTAGAGTAAAGCTCCCCTTAATGTGATATCACCTTTTAGAGGGATAGATTAACCTTGGGTTTTGTCGTTGTAGACTTCATGAAGGTGAAGTAGTAGTGGATTGATGTCAGCTGTGCTTCCCTCGCAACGGCGCCAGGAATAGTCGTGTCGACGACACCAGGAATCCTTCAGCTGCGGCTACGCCTCAAGGGACTTCCTAGGCAAGTATGCAAAGGATTTCCCCCGTGGCCTTGGAGCCTTGCGTTGGTGTTCCCTCAAAGCGGAAAGGGTGATGTAGCACAGCGGTGGTAAGTATTTCCCTCATTTTGAGAACCAAGGTATCAATTCGATGGAGGAGTTTCTCAAGATCCAGCACAAACACAAAAACTTGCTCCCAACGCTATGAAGGGGTTGTCAATCCCTTATAGATTATTCGCCAAGTGAGAACTGAAAGCAACAAAGTAACAAAGCAAAGTAAAAGCGGAGGTGAAAACGATGGATGTGAATAGACCCGGGGGCCGTAGTGTTTACTAGTGGCTTCTCTCATGAAAGCAAGTAGACAGTGGGTGAACAAATTACTGTCGAGCAATTGATAGAACCGCGCAAAGTCGTGATGATATCTATGCAATGATTATATCTATATGCATCACGTCCAAAACAAGTAGACCGATACTTTCTGCATCTACTACTATTACTCCACACGTCGACCGCTATCCAGCATGCATCTAGTGTATTAAGTCCATAAGAACAGAGTAACACCTTAAGCAAGATGACATGATGTAGAGGGATAATCTCAAACCAATGATAAAAACCCCATCTTTTTACCCTTGATGGCAACTACTTGATGTGTGCCTTGGTGCCCCTACTGTCACTCGGAAAGGTCACCACATGGTAGAACCCAAAACCAAGCACTTCTCCCATTGCAAGAATCATAGATCTAGTTGGCCAAAAAAAACAAAAGACTCGGAGAGACTTACAAGGATATCAAATCATGCATATAAGAAATCAGCAAAAACTCAAATATATATCATAGATAATCTGATCACAAATCCACAATTCATCATATCTCAACAAACACACCGCCAAAGAATATTACATCGGATAGATCTCCATGAAGATCATGGAGAACTTTGTATTGAAGATCCAAGAGAGAGAAGAAGCCATCTAGCTACTAACTGCGGACCCGTAGGTCTGAAGTGAACTACTCATGAGTCATTGGAGGGGCGATGATGATGATGAAGAAGCCCTCCAACTCCAAAGTCCCTTCCGACAGGGCGCCAGGAAGGGTCTCCAGATGAGATCTCGCGGAAACGGAAGCTTGCGGCGGCGGAAAAGTATTTTCGAGGCCCCCGTGATTTTTTGCGGAATATTTGGGAATATATAGGCCAAGGATCTAGGTCAGGGGGCGTCCAGGGAGGCCACAAGCCCTGCCACCGCCGCCTCCCCCTGGTGGCGGAGTGGGGGCTTGTGGGCTCCTTGGAGCCCACCTGGCTTGGCCCAAAGGCCCCCTGATCTTCTTCCGTTCGAGAAAAAATCATTTCGGGGTTTTTATTCCATTTGGATTCCGTTCCAAAATCAGATCTGAAAAGAGTCAAAAACACGGAAAAAACAGGAACTGGCACTTGGCACTGAATTAATAAGTTAGTCCCATAAAAGATATAAAAGATACATAAAACATCCAAAGAAGACAAGATAACAACGTGAAACCATCCAAAATTATAGATACGTTTGAAACGTATTATGGATGCTCTTGGTTGATGAAGATCATCTTGAATTGGGAGCTATACTTGTTGTTTCTTAATCTTCTCACCTAAATGGGTTAGTCCCACACAAGTAACAAATACAAGGACATCTATGGACATGGAATGAAGTACATGTATGGTGATGTCCATTGATGTAATAATTACCTTGTCACGTGCTTACCAATGAGGGAATTTGTGACTCCTTGAACTATTGTATAAGGTTGGAGTTGTTTGCAAATAATTCTTGCCAATTTGAGTGTTAGTGAAATTTGTTGTAGGAGTCACCTCTCAAGAAATTATCTAGTTCTTCTTCTTGGGGACCCACATCAACTTGATGGGGATCCTTGGAGTTGAGGAATCACTTGATGAAGTAGGTCTAGTAGTGGCCTTGGGAACCCACCTGATCATGGCTTGGGATTCTTCTTTGAATGAGTCAATCTCCTCTTGAAGCTTGTCCTTGCCCTTGAGCTTGTGGCCTTGTGGTGGAAGATCATCTTGAACTTTTGTTCAATTAGAGAGAGTAGGATCACACTTCTCCTTTGGGGGAACAAACTTTGTTTTGGGGTATTGATGTTCTTACCATTCAAGTCCATTTGCATTGAACTTTAATTTAAAACCAAGACCTTGGTTTTTCCAGTGCCAACCTTGCTTGCGCACAATCTCCTCAAATTGATTACTTTGTAGACACCCTTTTCTATAATTCCTTTCAATAATTTTTTTTCTTACTCAAGTGTAACTTGTCTAAGAGAATCATTAGTGGAATCAATATAATTACTAGAAGCAACATCATTTGATTTAGAATTTTTATTGTTTCTACTAGATGAAGAACTTTTATTGCCTTTGTTACTAGTTTCCTTCCATTTAACTTGTATCACAAATGTAGACAAGAGTAATCATTCAGAAAGATAAGAAGAACTCTTCTTTCGAAGATCGTCATTGATAGCTTTAAGAAACTCGTGTTCTTGCTCTAAATTTAGCTTCTTGAAGCGTACCTTCTCACGAGTTCTTAGAAGCTCTCTAAGATCTTCTTGAGTAGATACATGAGCTAAATTAAGAGTGTTTAGTTCCTTAGTTAGGTGCTCAATCTCTTTCTTATCATCATCACATGACTTATCTTTACTAGCATGATTAATATCAAGTTCATTTGGACAAACATCACTAGTTTTCTCAAAGAGCAAATCATCATCTCCAAGTAGGTCATCCTCATCACTATTAAAGTCAATGTATTCGAGGTGCAATACCTTGGGGACTTTAGCCATGAAGAAACTTCCAATTCCTTCATTTGGCGAATCAAATAAATCGTAGGAGTTGGAGGAAACAAGTGCTAGTTTGGCAACATGTTCATCTTGACTATAGTCGGAGTTGGAGTGGTAGCTTATCCCAGATTGGTTGTCAGATTCGGAGCTGGATACTAATTCACCAACATGAGCTTGATGTCTTCTTCTTGTGAAACTATTGGTGTACTTTTCCTTCTTATCCGAGTCCTTGCTTCTCCGGGAGGGTCTTCGTTCATAACGATCTTCTCTACTCCTTCTCTCTATATGAGGCCACTCATCTATTGAGCTAGTTCTTCTAGGTGACTCTTCTCTTCTCCTAGAGGGAGTCGATCACTCATTGGAAAAGTGTTTGTGTTCCACAATTGTAACAATTTTGGTCACGACCAGATGAACCCTTCTCTTCATATCTTTGAGGTGGGGCTTCTCTGTTTGCCTATGTTCTTGTAGAACTTGTTCAATTTGTTCACCATGATGATGATGTATTCATTTGTAATAAGGTTTTCACTTGAGGTAGAGGGAGTATCACTTGTGGCTTTGTATGCACCACTTGACTTGTTATGGAGCTCTTCTTTGACTTTGAGTGACATTTCATGAGCAACTATCCTTCCAATGACTTCCATAGGCTCGAGATCTTTGTAGTTTGCTGTAACACCCAAGATGCGGTCCTATCCTTATTTTGGCACGAGGGCCACGACATGGATAGAAACGCATCTCGTCGTTTCACAAGAATGGATATTGTTACAAGTACGTGTACTGAAAAGATGAGTATAAGGAGTTGGCTTACACTAGCCACAAGCTACATCAGAGTCACATCAATACATTTCATAGAATCATCATTAAGAAGAGAAGGGTCCATCTATGAATGAAAACAAACGATAAAAGAACGACGTCCATCCCTGCTATCCTAGGCCGCCGACCTAGAACCCAACCTATATCGATGAAGAAGAAGAAGAAGCAACTCCAAATAGCACAATCAGCGCGCTCATGTCAAAGTAACCCTTTACCTGTACCTGCAAATGGTGTTGTAGTAATCTATCACATCCGTCAACACATAACCAGAGATCTTGGAAACTCATCTATCTCAGATCCTCGAAAACAAAACCATACTAAGTATGGTAGTACTCCCGAACTCTCCGCTCGAGTACTGGGGATGCCGGGGTTATCTTGCCACTACTAGTATTGAAGCAATTTCAAACATCCTTCGTCCTGAGATACTAAGTAATTTGAATGATAACAATGTCCTCAAGAAACCCTTGGAGCTCAACTCCCCAGAATAAAATCAACACAACATGAGGCACCAAGTCAAAACTCCGTCACATCGACATCATATAGATTCCAAAAATATCCGCGTGATCCTAAGAAAATTTTAGTGAGAAGAGGAGCATAATTAAAATTATTACGTCAAGATTCCTCACCAGAGAATAGAGGAGGAGAAAAAAGAATCCTACTCTCCGATATGTAACTAGATTCAAAGCAGTTTTTCCCTAGACTCGACTCGGCCAAGTTCGATCAATCAAGAGGGCTCCTAGGTCGGTACTGCTCTGATACCAAATTGTAACGTTGAAGAATTGGTCCTATCCTTATTTTGGCGCGAGGGCCTCGATAGGGATAGAAACGCATCTCGTCATTTCGCAAGAATGGGTATCGTTACAAGTACATGTACTGAAAAGATGAGTATAAGGAGTTGGCTTACACTCTCCACAAGCTACATCAGAGTCACATCAGTACATTTCATGCAATCATCATGAAGAAGACTAGGTTACATCTACGAACGAAAACAAATGATAAAAGAACGACGTCCATCCTTGCTATCCCAGGCCGCCGCCCTGGAACCCATCCTAGATCGATGATGAAGAAGAAGATAAAGGAGCAACTCCAAATAGCACAATCAGCGCGCTCACGTCGAAGTAACCCTTTACATGTACCCACAACGGGTGTTGTAGTAATCTGTGAGCCACAGGGGACTCAACAATCTCATTTCCAAACGTATCAAGACTAGCAAGCTTAATGGGTGAGGTATGGTTAAGTGGTGAGGCTGCAGCAAGCGACTAAGCATTTATTTGAGGTGGCTAACTTACGAGTACAAGAATATAAGAGGGGGATGTGATACGTCCATTTTGCATCATGCTTTCATGTTGATATTTATTGCTTCTTGGGCTGTTATTTCACTTCACGGTACAATACTTATGCCTTTTCTCTCTTATTTTGCAAGGTTTACATGAAGAGGGAGAATGCTGGCAGCTGGAATTCTGGCCTGAAAAAGTAGCAAGTTTGAGATGCCTATTCTGCGCAACTCCAAAAGCCGTGAAAATCAACGTGGATTTTTTTTGGATTTATAAAAAATACTGGGCCGGAAAAGTGCCAGAGGGGCGCCAACAGGTGGCCACAAGCCTGCTAGGCACGTCCACCCCCCGGCCGCGCCTAGAGGGCTTGTGGGCTCCCTGCTGGCCCACTGGCCCCCTCTTTTGCTATAAGAAGGGTTTCGTACTGAAAAAAAATCAGGAGGAGGCTTTTCGGAGGATTCGCCACCGCCACGAGGCAAAACTTGAGCATAACCAATCTAGAGCTTCGGCAGGACGATCCTGTCGGGGAAACTTCCCTCCCGGAGGGGGAAATCGTTGCCATCGTCATCACCAACACTCCTCTCATCGGAGGGGACTCATCACCATCAACATCTTCATCAACACCATCTCATCTCCAAACCCTAGTTCATCACTTGTAACCAATCTCCATCTCGCGACTCTGATTGGTACTTGTAAGGTTGCTAGTAGTGTTAATTACTCTTTGTAGTTGATGCTAGTTGGATTACTTGGTGGAAGAGTTTATGTTCAGATCTTTGATGCTATTCATTACCTCTCTAGTCATGAATATGATTATGCTTTGTGAGTAGTTACTTTTGTTCCCGAGTACATGGGATAAGTCATGCTATAAGTAGTCATGTGAATTTGGTATTCGTTTGATATTTTGATGTGTTGTATGTTGTTTTTCCTCTAGTGGTGTTATGTGAACGTCGACTACATAACACTTCACCATTATTTGGGCCTAGAGGAAGGCACTGGGAAGTAGTAAGTAGATGATGGGTTGCTAGAGTGACAGAAACTTAAATCCTAGTTTATGCGTTGCTTTGTAAGGGGCTGATTTGGATCCACTAGTTTAATGCTATGGTTAGACTTTGTCTTAATTCTTCTTTCGTAGTTGCAGATGCTTGCGAGAGGGGTTAATCATAAGTGGGATGCTTGTCCAAGTAAGGGCAGTACCCAAGTGCCGGTCCACCCACATATCAAACTATCAAAGTAACGAACGCGAATCATATGAACATGATGAAAACTAGCATGACAGAAATTCCCGTGTGTCCTCGGGAGCGTTTTTCCTCCTATAAGACTTTGTCCAGGCTTGTCCCTTGCTACAAAAGGGATTGGGCCACTTTGCTGCACCGTTGCTGCTTTTGTTACTTGCTACTTGCTACGAATCATCTCACCACACAATCACTTGTTACCGATAATTTCAGTGCTAGCACATATTACCTTGCTGAAAACCACTTGTCAGATCCTTCTGCTCCTCGTTGGGTTCGACACTCTTACTTTTCTAAAGGACTACGATTGATCCCCTATACTTGTGGGTCATCAAGACTCTTTTATGGCGCCGTTGCCGGGGAGTGAAGAGCCTTTGGTAAGTGGAAATTGGTAAGGAAACATTCATATAGTTTGCTGAAATTTATTGTCACTTGTCACTATGGAAACTAATCCTTTGAGGGGCTTGTTCGGGGTATGTTCACCTCGAACTGAAGCAGAAAGAGTTGCTCCTCAACCTGCTGCACCTACTGAACATATTTGCTTTGAATTTCCTTCGGGTATGCTTGAGAAACTGCTGGCTAATCCTTTTACACGAGATGGAACACCACATCCAGACTTGCATCTAATCTATGTAGATGAACTTTGACGTTTATTTAAGCTTGTAGGTTTGCCCGAGGATGAGGTCAAGAGTAAGGTCTTTCCCTTATCTTTGAGGGATAAGGTGTTGACATGGTATAGGCTATGTGATGATACTGGATCATGGGAGTACAATCGGTTGAAATTGGAATTTCATCAAAAGTTTTATCCTATGCATTTAGTACATCGTGATCGGAATTATATTTATAATTTTTGGCCTCGTGACAGAGAAATCATCGCTCATGCTTGGGGGAGGCTTAAATCAATGTTATATTCAATCCCCAACCATGAGCTCTTGAGAGAAATTATCATTCAGAACTTCTATGCTCGGCTTTCACATGATGATCGCACCATGCTTGACACTTCTTGTACCGGTTCTTTTATGAAGAAAGATATTGACTTCAAATGGAATTTATTGGAGAGAATTAAACACAACTCTGAAGATTGGGAGCTTGATGAAGGTAAGGATTCAGGTATGAACTTCAAGTTTGATTGCGTTAAATCCTTTGTTGAAACAAATACTTTTTGTGATTTTAGCACTAAGTATGGACTTGACTCTGAGATAGTAGCTTCATTGTGTGAATCATTTGCTGCTCATATTGATCTCCCCAAAGATAAGTGGTTTAAATACCATCCTCCTTTAGAAGTCAATGTAGTTAAACCCAATCCAGTTGAAGAGAAAGTCATTGCCTACAGTGGTCCTGTTGTTCCCAATGCTTACATTGAGAAACCACCTTTCCCTGTTAGGATAAAGGATCATTCTAAAGCTTCAACTGTGATACGTAGAGGCTACATTAGAACACCTACACCCCCTGAGCAAATTAGAGTTGAACCTAGCATTGCTACTATCAAATATCTTCTGTCCGACGATGTTGAGGGATATAATATTCACTTATGTGAAGATGCTGCTAGAATTGCTAAACCTCACGCTAGAGACAAACATAGGCCTCTTGTTGGCACGCCTGTTGTTTCTGTTAAGATAGGAGATCATTGTTATCATGGTTTATGTGACGTGGGTGCTAGTGTTAGTGCAATACTTCAATCCTTATATGATGAAATCAAAGACGAGATTGCACCTATTGAGATAGAGCCTATTGATGTCACTGTTCAGCTTGCCAATAGAGATACTATCTGCCCTGTGGGAATTGTTAGGGATGTTGAAGTCTTGTGTGGTAAAACGAAGTATCCTGCTGATTTCCTCGTTCTTTCTACCACACAAGATAGCTTTTGTCCCATCATATTTGGTAGACCTTTTCTCAATACTGTCAATGCTCATATTGATTGTGAGAAGCAAACTGTCACTGTTGGCTTTGAAGGTGTGTCACACGAGTTCAATTTCTCCAAGTTTGGTAGACAACCTCATGAAAAAGAGTTGCCCAGTAAGGATGAAACTATTGCCTTAGCTTCTATTGACGTGCCTCCTACTGATCCCTTAGAGCAATACTTGCTTGAGCATGAAAATGATATGCACATGGATTAAAGGGATGAGATAGATAGAAGTGTCTTAGAACAATATCCTGTTCTTAAGAATAATCTGCCTGTTGAACTGCTTGGGGATCCACCCCCACCAAAGGGTGATCCTGTGTTCGAGCTTAAACAGTTGCTTGATACTCTTAAGTATGCTTATCTTGATGAAAAAGTGATATATCCTGTTATAATTAGTGCTAGCCTCTGAGAGCATGAAGAAAAGAAGTTACTAAAAACTCTGAGAAAGCACCGAGCTGCTATTGGATATACTCTTGATGATCTTAAGGGCATTAGTCCCACTCTATGCCAGCACAAGATCAAAACTGATTCTGATTCCAAACCAGTTGCTGATCATCAAAGGAGATTGAATGCTAAGATGAAAGAAGTAGTAAGAAAAGAAATACTAAAGCTCCTAGAAGCAGGTATTATGTATCCTGTTGCTTATAGCGATTGGGTGAGTCCGGTGCATTGCGTCCCTAAGAAGGGAGGCATTACCGTTGTCCCTAATGATAAGGATGAATTGATCCCACAGAGGATTATTACTGGATATAGGATGGTGATCGATTTTAGGAAATTGAATAAAGCCACTAGGAAAGATCATTACCCTTTGCCTTTTATCGACCAAATGCTAGAAAGACTGTCTAAACACACACACTTCTGCTTTCTAGACAGTTATTCTGGTTTCTCCCAAATACCAGTTGCACAATCTGATCAGGAGAAAACCACTTTCACCCGCCCTTTCGGTACCTTTGCTTATAAACGTATGCCTTTTGGCTTATGTAATGCACCTGCTACCTTTCAAAGATGCATGATGGCTATATTCTCTGACTTTTGTAAAAAGATTGTTGAGGTTTTCAAGGATGACTTCTCTGTTTACGGGTCTTCTTTTAACGATTGCCTCAGCAACCTTGATCGAGTCTTGCAGAGATGTAAAGACACCAATCTTGTCTTGAACTGGGAGAAGTGACACTTTATGGTTAAGGAAGGCATCGTCTTAGGACATAAAATTTCTGAAAGAGGTATTGAAGTCGATAAGGCTTAGGTTGATGCAATTGAGGAAAATGCCATACCCCACAGATATCAAAGGTATAAGAAGTTTCCTTGGTCATGCTAGTTTCTATAGAAGGTTCATTAAAAACTTCTCTAAGATTTCTAGGCCTCTTACCAATATCTTGCAAAAGGATATTCCTTTTCTTTTTGACGATGATTGTGAGGAAGCCTTCAAAATACTTAAGAAGGCCTTGATAACTACACCTATTGTTCAACCACCTGATTGGAACTTACCTTTTGAAATCATGTGTGATGCTAGTGATTATGTTGTTGGTGCTATCCTAGGGCAAAGAGTTGATAAGAAGTTGAATGTTATTCACTATGCTAGTAAAACTCTAGACAGTGCCCAAAGAAACTATTCTACTACTGAAAAGGAATTTTTAGTAGTCGTGTTTGCATGTGAAAAGTTCAGGTCTTACATAGTTGATTCCAAAGTCACTATTCACACTGATCACACTGCTATTAAGTACCTCATGGAGAAGAAAGACGCTAAACCTAGACTTATCAGATGGGTTCTCTTGCGACAAGAATTTGATTTGCACGTTGTCGATAGGAAGGGTGCTGATAACCTTGTAGCAGATAACTTGTCTAGGTTGGAGAACGTTCTTGATGACCCACAACCTATTGATGATAGCTTTCCCGATGAGCAATTGAATGTCATCAATGCTTCACGTAGTGCACCGTGGTATGCTGATTATGCAAACTATATCGTTGCCAAATATATACCACCTAGTTTCACATACCAGCAAAAGAAGAAATTCTTCTTTGACTTGAGACATTACTTTTGGGATGATCCTCACCTTTATAAGGAAGGAGTAGAGGGTGTTATTAGACGTTGTGTACCTGAACATGAACAGGGACAGATCCTACGGAAGTGTCACTCTGAGGCCTACGGAGGACACCATGCGGGAAATAAAACTGCACACCAGGTATTGCAATCAGGTTTCTATTGGCCCACTCTCTTCAAGGATGCCCGTAAGTTTGTCTTGTCTTGTGACAAATGTCAAAGAATAGGTAATATTAGTAAACGTCAGGAAATGCCTATGAACTATTCACTTGTCATTGAACCATTTGATGTTTGGGGCTTTGATTATATGGGACCTTTTCCAAAATTCAACGGGTATACTCATATCCTAGTTGCTGTTGATTACGTCACTAAGTGGGTAGAAGCTATCCCCACTAGTAGTGCTGATCACAACACCTCTATCAGGATGCTTAAAGAAGTTATTTTCCCTAGATTTTGAGTCCCTGGATATCTAATGACCGACGGTGGTTCACATTTCATTCATGGCGCTTTTCGTAAAACGCTTGCTAAGTACGATGTCAACCATAGAATTGCCTCTCCCTATCACCCTCAGCCCAGTGGTCAAGTAGAGCTAAGCAATAGAGAGATTAAACTAATTCTGCAAAAGACTGTCAACAGGTCTAGAAAGAATTGGTCTAAGAAGCTCGATGATGCACTGTGAGCTTATAGAACTGCCTATAAGAATCCCATGGGCATGTCTCCGTACAAAATGGTGTACGGTAAAACATGTCATTTACCTCTTGAGCTAGAGCATAAAGCTTATTGGACAATCAAAGACCTCAACTTTGATTTCAAACTTGCTGGTGAGAAGAGGTTATTTGATATTTTCTCGCTTGATGAATGGAGAACTCAGGCATATGAGAATGCTAAGTTGTTCAAAGAAAAGGTTAAAAGGTGGCATTATAAAATGATACAAAAGCGTGAGTTCAGTGTAGGTGATTATGTCTTGCTATATAATTCTCGTTTAAGATTTTTTTCAGGCAATCTTCTCTCTAAATGGGAAGGTCCCTATATTGTTGAGGAAGTATATCGTTCCGGTGCTATCAAGATCGACAACACGGAAGGTAATTGTCCGAGAGTGGTAAATGGGCAGAGAATCAAGCATTATAGCTCAGGTACTCCCATAAATGTTGAAAGCAATATTATCAATACCATAACTCCAGAAGAATACCTAAGGGATATTTATCAGCCTGTATCAGACTCCGAAAACGAAGAGGTATGTGTTTCGGTAAGTAAACAGACTCCAAAAGTTTCCCAGTAGGAATTTTTCTCTGTTTTGGAATATTTGAGAAAATAGAAAAATCGGAAGTAGTCCGGAAAGCGCGCGAGGAGGCGACAAGCCTGCCAGGCGTGGGCCCACCCCCTGGCCACGCCTGGGGGGCTTGTGGCCACCTCGTGTGCCTCCCGGACTCTGTTTTCTTGCGGAGTACTCCTTCTTGTCTGAAAAAAATCATTATCTATTCTCCCGAAAGGTCTGACCCTTGTATCATTCAAGTTTCCTGTGTTTTCGTTTCGAGCCTGTTTTCTGTCGCAGATTTAGAGGAAGATGTCGTCTCAGGAATCGTGGGGGAGAACAATGTCCCTCAAGTTTATGGAGAAGTAAGTGCTGATCTGAAAAGGATGGAGGTCATGGAGGCTAAGGAAAGGCTACCTAAAGAAACCAAGGGCAAAACTAAGGAGAAGAATCGGGCATGGGACGAAGTGCAATCTGTGCTCAACAAGGAACAAGTTGAAGAAGTGGATTTCCTCCAACCCTACCTCCACCTACCGTCTCCATCCTTGATTGAACTGTTGAGGTTTTGTGAAACAACTCGTGCTCGCAATACTTATCTCACTCATGAAGTTGTTTTGCTGGAGAAACATATCACAGATCTCCAAGGTATAAACCAAAGATTGATGTCCCTCTTGGAATCAAAGGACAAAACAACTCCACCACCATCACCTCCAAAGGAAGACAACTGAGCATGGGTATGGGAAATCCCCTTGGCTTGTGCCAAGCTTGGGGGAGTGGCCCCGGTATCGTATCACCATCACATCTTTTGCCTTTACCTTTGTTTTAGTTTCTTCCTTTTCAGTTTTCTCTTTCTCTAGTAGAACAAAGGTCTTAGTGTTTTAGGCTTGAGGTTTGCTTTGTGTCACCCCCAATGTATTCGAGCTCGTGAGCCAAATAATAAAGAGTGTCTTAGTTAAGGGCTTTGTCTCTTGTCATGATCAAAAGATTGAGAAAAGAACAAAAGCATGAAAGATCATGTAATGATCTTATGGGAAGTGATGGCTTCACATATAAAAAGAATGATGATTGAAACTTGTTGAGGGTAGACAAACGTAGAACTTGGTCATTATTGCAATTAATAGGAAGTGATAAACAAGGAGAGGTTCACATATAAATATATCATCTTTGATACCATCTATGATTGTGAACACTCACTAAACTATTACATGCCTAGAACTAGATGTTGGACAAGGAAGACAACATAATGAGTTGTGTTTGATTGCTTCTGAACAATGTTATATGATTAGAGATCCCTTAGCATGTGACGATTGCTTCCACCTCATATTAGCCAAAATCTCCCGCACTAAGTAGAGATACTACTTGTTCATCCACAAACCTTCAACCCAGTTTTGCCATGAGAGTCCAGCATACCTACCTATGGATTGAATAAGATCCTTCAAGTAAGTCATCATCAGTGCAAGCAATAAAAATTGCTCCCTAATATGTATGATCTATTAGTGTGAGGAAAATACGCTTTGTACGAACCTGTGATGAGGAAGACATAAAAGCGACAGACTGCATAATAAAGTTCTTTATCACAGGAGGCAATATAAAGTGACGTTCCTCCGCACTAAGAGGACACGCATCCAAACCTCAAAAGCGCATGACAACCTCTGCTTCCCTCTGCGAAGGGCCTATCTCGTACCTTTACTTTTTTCCCTTGAAAGAGTCATGGTGATCTTCACCAATTCCTTATTTCGCCTTTATCTTGGCTAACGTCATATGCTTGGGAAAGATTTATATTCATATGTCCACTTGGAGGTAAGTATTCATGAATTATTATTGTTGACATTACCCTTGAGGTAAATGGTTGGGAGGCAAAACTATAAGCCCATATCTTTCTCTGTGTCCAGCTGAAACTTTGATCTCATGAGTACCACGTGAGTTGTAGCATTTGTAGAGAACTAAAGGATGATTGAGTATGTGGATTTGCTTTACAAGCTCTTATTTGACTCTTTCTGATGTTGTGTTAAATTACAATTGCTTCAATGAGTAAAGGCTATCGGTTGTTAATTCTCGAAAAGGTTCTTGATCCATACTTTACTTTGTGAAGGAATTGTCACTTTAGCATGAGAGATTATATGTTGGTATTGCTGTTCTAAGCATGTTCGTATCTTGTTTTGTCGACACCTCTCTCCCTAAACATGTGGACATATTTATTGAGCTAGGCTTTCGCTTGAGGACAAGCGAGGTCTAAGCTTGGGGGAGTTGATACGTCAATTTTGCACCATGCTTTCATGTTGATATTTATCGCTTCTTGGGCTGTTATTTCACTTCACGGTAGAATACTTATGCCTTTTCTCTCTTATTTTGCAAGGTTTACATGAAGAGGGAGAATGCCGGCAGCTGGAATTCTGGCCTGAAAAATGAGCAAGTTTGAGATGCCTATTCTGCGCAACTCCAAAAGCCATGAAAATCAACGTGGATTTTTTTTGGGATTTATAAAAAATACTGAGCCGAAGAAGTGCCAGAGGGGCGCCCGCAGGTGGCCACAAGCCTGCTAGGCGTGGCCACCCCCTGGCCGCGCCTAGGGGGCTTGTTGGCTCCCTGCTGGCCCACTGGCCCCCCTTTTTTTTTGCTATAAGAAGGATTATGTCCTGAAAAAAAATCAGGAGGAGGCTTTTCAGAGGATTCGCCGCTGCCACGAGGTGGAACTTGAGCAAAACCAATCTAGAGCTCCGGCAGGACGATCCTGCCGGGGAAACTCCCCCCCCCCCCCCCCCGGAGGGGGAAATCATCGCCATCGTCATCACCAACATTCCTCTCATCGGAGGGGACTCATCAGCATCAACATCTTCATCAGCACCATCTCATCTCCAAACCCTAGTTCATCACTTGTAACCAATCTCCATCTCGCGACTCCGATTGATACTTGTAAGGTTGCTAGTAGTGTTAATTACTCTTTTTAGTTGATGCTAGTTGGATTACTTGGTGGAAGAGTTTATGTTCAGATCTTTGATGCTACTCATTACCTCTCTGGTCATGAATATGATTATGCTTTGTGAGTAGTTACTTTTGTTCCTGAGGACATGGGATGAGTCATGCTATAAGTAGTCATGTGAATTTGGTATTCGTTCGATATTTTGATGTGTTGTATGTTGTTTTTCCTCTAGTGGTGTTATGTGAACATCGACTACATAACACTTCACCATTATTTGGGCCTAGAGGAAGGCATTGGGAAGTAGTAAGTAGATGATGGGTTGCTAGAGTGACAGAAGCTTAAACCCTGGTTTATGCGTTGCTTTGTAAGGGGCTGATTTGGATCCACTAGTTTAATGCTATGGTTAGACTTTGTCTTAATTCTTATTTCATAGTTGCGGATGCTTGCGAGAGGGGTTAATCATAAGTGGGACGCTTTTCCAAGTAAGGGCAGTACCCAAGCGCCGGTCCACCCACATATCAAACTATCAAAGTAACGAACGTGAATCATATGAACATGATGAAAACTAGCATGACAGAAATTCTCGTGTGTCCTCGGGAGCGTTTTTCCTCCTATAAGACTTTGTCCAGGCTTGTCCCTTGCTACAAAAGGGATTGGGCCACTTTGCTGCACCGTTGCTACTTTTTTTACTTGCTACTTGCTACGTATCATCTCACCACACAATCACTTGTGACCGATAATTTCAGTGCTTGCAGATATTACCTTGCCGAAAACCACTTGTCAGATCCTTCTGCTCCTCGTTGGGTTCGACACTCTAACTTATCGAAAGGACTACGATTGATCCCCTATACTTGTGGGTCATCAGGATGATCTACGCATAATGGTCGTGATTGTTGATGATAAAATGAATGATCCTAAACACCTACCTATGTCAGACATAACCCTACCGTGTCCTCGATCGGAGAAGGAGCTCACAAAATAGACAGTCACGGTTACGCACTTAGTTGGGATATTTTAGTTAAACTTACTTCAAGTTATCTAGAACCGGATGTTAAACATAGTTTCCACATTGCCACATAACCGCGGGCACGACTTTTCGAAAGATTTAACCCTGCATGACAAACTACCACACGCTGCGACAGAATGACCTCGACCAGAGAAAACTCGTGATCTCCTCGGGTTCCTATTGGAAAACCTCAACCTCAAGATACCCCAAAGCATCCTCGGAATCCCTCCTACAAGACGCTCGAGAAAGGTAAAACAAGTCTAGCAAGGCCGCCCGTCGTGCCGACAATCCTGATAGGAACCGCGTATCTCGTTCTTAGGGCACGACCGGATGTGCAAGACGTCAGGTCGGCTAAACCCAGGGTGACGAGGGGCGCTGGACATCGCCCGGTTTGCACCAACACTCATGATGAGCACTGGCCCCGGGGGTTGATTAATTACTCCGTGGGTGCCGGCGGGTCCCTGTGCATTTGTATTAGTTATTAGGCAAATGCAGTACCAAAGTTGGGCCTTGCTGGATGACCTTTATCCCAAAACGAGAATCTAGGGGTTTCCCATAACAGCCCCAAGCATGTTAGGAGCGCTCATTTATGGAACATAATACCGGTAGACAAAACTAAGGCGACAAAGGTGGAACAAAACACCAGGCTAGAAAGGCCGAGCCTTGCACCTTTTACCTAGTATATAGGTGCATTAAATTAAATAGCATTTCATATGGTGATATAACAAGGAACCCATGTTTGCACATGGAAGCAACTGCACCTGCAACTAGCAACGCTATCCAATGGTTAAGCAAGCGATAATATAGCCAATTAGTGGTTTGCTAGGTTGTAGACAAGTTGAAGGTTTTCATGACAATGTTGGGAGGCTGATATTTAACATGTGGTACGCAGCAAGACATAACGATAGAAACGAAATAACTAGCATGGCAATTATAGTAATGGTATCTAGGGAAATGTTCATCTTGCCTGAGATCCTTCTTGGAAGAAGAACGACTCCGTGAAGCAGACGAACCGACGTAGTCGAACGGATCCCCACATTCCAACACGCTTGCGAAACTCCATCGAGACGAAGCAAACCGGAAACAAGCATCAACACACGATATTCACCACATCACATGCATGACATGATGCACAACACGTATGATGCATGATAAGTTTCAAATATGCAAGGCATGGCACGACAATTCACATCACGCAAACACTACACATTAAGTGAAGCTCAATATGCAACGAGTTGCATATTGACGAAACTCCATATTTAATTATTTAGTTCACTCTCGTTTATTTACGCTACAATATTAAATGTTGTTAAACATGGAAATAGGTGAAGCATGTGATTCTACACGTCATTCTAGTTGGTTTACACATATAGTTCATTTGAACAGAGCTACGATTCAAAAGATATGATCACCGCAAGATATGATTTCGTGAATGCAATGTATGCGGATGATAGTCACAAGCACTCCTAACCATACAAGCATCAAGATAAAATGAACCTACATGAGATTCTAAGAAAGTTTCATATAGGACACGATCAAAATGGAGCAATGGTTCAACAAAAAACAAGCTAAACAAGAAATAGCTACAACTGCCCAAAACAGCAACATGAGACAGTAAATGCACAAACAAGACATGAGACAGTAGTGGTCAAGATGCACAATGACCCCCTACTAAAAACAACTAGCATGGAAGCATGGATCACTAGTAAAAGAACTCACAAAATGGCACCTAGCAGACAATTTCAGACTTAGTGAAAATAACACTTTTGATAGTGCAGTTTTCAAACAGAAGGCATATTGGCAGCAGTAAAACTATATGCTACGAGGCACCGAATGGCATAAAGCTCTATAGCATGCTAGAGAATCTTAAGAACTACAAATAATCCATTGCACCAACCCCAAAGGAGTTGTAGATCACTAGAAAAACTCATGACAAGACAACAACAAAATAAAATAGATCTCAGACATAGAAATATTTCAGCATCTCAAAACAACACTATATTCTAGCATGTTGGCAACAAGAAAACAACACCTAAACATGGTTTTCTATAGCAACCAAAATTACCAGGGGCTAACATGCATGTCCAAGGGCATATCTCTAGTTCACAAGTAAATCATATCACACACGGAATAAATCCCACAAAATAAACAAAAGGGCATCATGGCAAAATATCATGCGTGTTAACTTACTCGGAAGACAAATCTAAATGCACAGTTAAATTCTACGGATTTTTCTACCCCGAAATCATATAAATTTGTGGGGTTGAAAAATAAAACTAACGTCACACACATATGCGAGAATATAGCCTAAACACGACATAGCAAACTATTGATGCCACCTACATGAAAAAGGCAAGATAACTATCTCTAAAATACATGGCAAGGGGTTACAACCACATGGACATTTTACCTATGGGCTTTGAGCAAATCGGATGCACGCATAATTATCTACGGAATAATTAACCTAATAGGACAACATGCAATTCTATGCAAACGACAGGTCAAACAACTTTAAACATGCATGCAAGTTGTAAAATATTAATCTATGCGAAATTCTAGCGAGGTTACATACATAATGTGTTGCGATCCGATGCACAGCTTAAAAACTACGGGTGTTTTAAAATCCGGCATTTTTTTTCTGAAATTGCTAAATTAGCAGGTTAATGAAAATATTATGGGTTGCAATATGCTATTGGCCAAAACAGCAGCGTGCAACATTTAATTAAAACACGCACGGTGGTGGGGTTTAGACGGGGCGCTCACCTCACTGGCTTTGAGCCCACCTTGTGTGGCTGAGAAGGCCGACTCGGGATGGGCTGACGGTGTCGGCCAGGGCCGAGGCGGACTGGCCTGGCTGTTGGCCTCAGGAGGCCATGCGCTGGGCACTGGGCCGAGGTGGCGGGGTGCCCCACTGGGCGCTGGCCAGCCTAGGCGAGCGAGCGGAGGCTTCGTCCTCATCATGCCTCTGCACGAGGCACGGGACTTGGCGGCAGCGACTCTAGGGACAAGGGGCGGCAGCCGACGCACGCTCCAGGCAGGACGGGAATGAGACGACGACGACCAGAACCGGCGGATCCGGTTGGTAGCGGCTGGATCGAGGCTCGCGACGGGGTAGCAACCTGCACGAGGCAGACACAGATTTAGATCAAGAGAGAGGGAAGACACGGAAGAGAGGGAGATCTCAAGGGCATGGCGCTCGGCCCACGCTAGTGCTACAATTGGCGGCTCCGGCTCTGGCAGCACAGTGACCTCCATGGCCGGCGTTGCGGCGAGGAGAAGTCCAAGCTCAGGCATGGAGGCGAAGCGCTCCCCGAGCAGCGGCGCGCGCGGGCTCGTTTGGGCCCGAGATGGGCTCGGGCAGGCCACAGATGGGATCCCTAGGGCCGGCCCGAGGAGGGAGGATGCGAGGCTGGCTAGGTGCACACATATTGAGGGGGAGGTTTAGTGTTTTCCCTAAAATAGGCAGGGGAAGACAATTGAATAGGAAATGGACTAGAGTTAGGGGATTTTGGGCGTTTTCGGACCCTTCGATCTCGATCGGACGGCTCCAATTGCGCCCTAAGATTGGATAGGCTAGGGGTTGTGTAGAGTGGGCTAGGCGGAGATGAGAGGGGAAAACAGGCACCCGGTGACAGAGTTTTTGAAACACCGAAAATCCCGACGGTAAACCGAAGATGGTGTCGCTACGGTCGACCGTTCGAGTATCAAACGGACTTCGATTGCGATGAAATTTGGCAGGCAGCCTACCTACAATAAAATAAGACCGCACGCCAACTATTGACCAATCCGAGAATATTTTCTGAACACTTTTAAAAATTGATATTTTTAACGATGCCGCGGGCGCGTGCGAGTATGGTCGGTGTCGAAACATTGAACGACGAACACGGAGAGAACCAGCAACTACTAACGGATGCAACTTCGAGAACTTGCGGGAACAGAGTGCCGATGCACTCCTAATGATGCGAATAATGCGATGACGAGTGCGACAAACAAATAAATCACACGGCAGCAACGGAATAAAAGGGGAATCTTCTGGAGCGTCGGTGTCGGGCTATCACATTTGCCATCATTTGGATTAATGTGCACAATGTGTCGTACTTTCCATCACCAAAGAATTCACCTTGCAAACCAGCACGAACAACAGCCCAAACAGCGTGGTTATTACCAGGAATATGCATTTTCATTTTGTGCATCCAACAAGCAAAGTTTGTACCATCAAAGTATGGACCTCTACGGTGGTAATTACCCTCACTAGACGCCATACTCTCCTAGATTGTGAAACCTTAGCAGTGGAGACCAAAGCTCTTATACCAGTTGTAGGATCCAAATTATGTCTAGAGGGGGTGATTAGACTACTTGATCAAATAAAACTTAACCTTTTTCCCAATTTTAGTGCTTGGCAAGTTTTAGCAATTTTACCAAGTTTAGAACACCCTACACATGCAAGTCTATGAGTATAGCAGCGAAAAGTGAACACATGCACATGTAAGTAGAGGGTAGGGATAGGAAGATCAAATGCAAAGATGACACGAAGATGTTTTGTGTGGTTTCGATAGGTGGTTCTATCATACATCCATGTTCATGGAGACTTCAACCCACGCAGGATAATGTCTGCACGAGTCAACGGAGAGCTCCACCCACGAAGGGTCCACGAAGAAGCAACCTTTTCTATTCCACCATGGCTTATGTCCATGAAGCACTAACCTCACTCAGGGTAAATATTCACAAAGTAGGCGACCTCCTTACCCTTACAAACTTCTTGGTTCAACTCCACACAATTTGGAGGGTCCCAAGCGATAGCTAACCAATCTAGGAGACACCACTCTCCAAAAGGTAATAGAGTTCACATGGATTATGAAGTCCTTGCTCTTGTGCTTCAAAAGATAGTCTCCTCAGCACTCAATCACTCTCTCATAGGATTTTGCTTGGTAGAAGAAATTGATTAGGTGGAAAGCAACTCACGGAGGCTAGAAATCAAGATTCATATGGTTGGAGTGGAAGATCTTGATCTCAACAAATGAGTAGGTGGTTCTCTCTCAAAAATGAATGGTTGATGTGTTTGCTTGTTCTGAGTGCTCTCTCTTCGAATGAGAGGGAGGTGGAGGGGTATATATAGACATCTCCAAAAATCCAACTATTACAACATTATTGCTCAACTCGGTGGAACCAAAGTAAAAAACTCGATTACATTGACTAGTGCAAAAGGCTCCAACTTTCGGATTTTCGGTGAGACCGATATACACCTTCTCGGTGGGACCAATTCAGTTGGCTTGGGCTGTTTTACACACTCGGTGGCACCGAATTGAAAAACTCGGAAAGGCCATTTTTTCAATTCGATACTAGTAAGTTGGTTAATGTTTTCGGCTGTACCGAGATGGGACTTGGTTACACCAAGGTGCTAGGGTTTGACTCTAGGATCTTTCTAGGGAAAACTTGGTATGGCCGATTGGGAAATGTTGGTGGCACGGATTTGAATTTTAGGAATCTGACATAATATACTGTGGGAGAATTCTTGAGGGTTTTTGCTTGCTAATCTCTAAGCACTTGAGCAACCAGATCACCACACATACTTGATCCCCTTTTAACAATATTGGATTTCCTATGGATTCAAGTGTGATTTCTCACATAAATATAAAATTTTGAGTCTTGAATCTTTTGCCAACTGATGTTCCAAGGATCTAGGGAATCACCTCACAATCCTAGCAAATCGATTCATTGAACTTTTCCTGAAATATGCTTGGTAGAATTATTAGTACAATGAAATATATGTTGTTCTGAATTACCAAAACCACCTAGAAAGAAGTTGTGCTTTCAAATGCTTGTCAATCTCGCACTTCACGTTCATCTTTGCAAGCAACATGGAATAAACGAGTGGTAGTGTTATACTCCTTATACTGTAAAATAGTCCGAATCTCTCTATTTAATCCACCCATAAAACGTCCAAGCACAACTTCAGTTTCCTCAACAGTACCACATCTAATCATGTGAGTTTGTAATTCCTGATAATATTCTTCTACATAATTTTTTCCTTATCTTAAACGCTGCAATTTTTGAAGTAATTCACATAGATAATAAGGTGGAAGCCAACGAGTACGCATAACACAAAGCAGCCCAAGTAGCAGAGATATTATCATTATGTATTCTACAATGTTCAGACCACCAAACACAAGCAAAACTAGTGAATTCACAAACATCAGCAGCAACACGTATATCCTCAACAAATTGTAAGCATGTAAAACATTGTTCTTTTTCTAATTCCCAAGTGAGATATATATCAAGAACATATCTACGCTCAAATGTCAAAATATTCAATTTAAGATTAGGGAGATGGTCATGATCCCATACCCGAGGGGGCGGTGTAGCCCTACCGTTGCGATTGTATCCACATGACAACCTGGTGCTTGTGGTGGTGGTTGCCCCTGGTGCTGATTTGGAGCAACCTATCCCTCATCATCGTAATCACCATCATAATGCTAATTCTGCTCACCGAGAGTAGCAAGAGCAATAGGAACATTGCCAGAATTTCGGCCTTGGTCGATAAGCACATGTTGCGCTCGTCCCGCGAAATTTGGGCATTCTTGTTGTTGTTGCTGTTGTTGTTGCCGAGGTACGATACCTGCAGCTGCTAGTGGTAGATGTGCAAGCACCTCATTTAACTTAGCATCCATCTTGGTGTCGAACGTCTTCTCCTAGCCATCTAGCTTCCAAGACTGGTTACCAAGTCTTGCACCTGTTCACCCATCATTTGTTGAAATTTATCATGGAGCTCCTTGTTCGTCATGTCCGTAGTCGATCTCGTCGACTTGTGATCCTATCATGGTTAGAAGCAACAGGAACACACAAGAATATGAACCTAAAGAGTAGTAGGAAGTGGTTGTGGTGGTGGTGTGTCAAAAATCTATCAATGATCGGCAACAGTTGTACTCAAAACTCTCATGTTTCCCAGGTGGTGTCAAACACATGATGTAGATGTATGTGGAGCTGGGAAGACTTACAATATGGTACCAGAACAGGTCAGCAACAATCAATTCAGAGATGCAATTTTGAAGAAACGCTCAATGACACTACTGTGTTGATCCTAGGCTACAATGGACTGGAGACGCGAGCCTAGAACACCAACAGAATCACGCCGCCACACATAATCTAGGGAAAAGCACACTCCCATTTTTTGTGCTCTTTTTCGTGTTTTTCTTAAGAAAATCACTATAACGGCGAGTGCCTCGAAACTCTCCTGAAGGTCTAAAAACAGGATATGCACGAAATTTTTGGACTGTTTCTTTTTTTGTGTGGAACACCCGGAGCAAAAATTGGAAATATCTCAAAAAATGTTTTCTATAAAACTGACTATCTCAAAATGCTCTACTACACATAAAATAGGATAGCAGGTTTTTGTTGACCGGTGGGTTATTCAAAATTTTGGGCCTGGACGAAGGGTGGTTTCCATACTCTTTTATGAAATCACCTTCATCTACAAATAGAGAACAATTTATGGAATCCAAAACCTACTCAGACAAGGAAACATGAATCTGAAAACAGATGGATCTCGAAAGAAAATCTATTGTGTGATGAACTCAGATTGGTGGTGAATATGCGGTGGTGATATATGGCAGCGGCGATGATGATGGTAGGTAAAGCTTCGGTGAAGATGGTGGTGGGTATGGCAACAGTGATGATAATGGTGGGTACGTCATCGGTGATGAGGATGGTGGGTATGGAAATGGTGATGATGATGGTGGGTATGGCAGCAGTGCTGATGATGGTGGGTGTGGCACCGGTGATGATGATGGTGGATTTGAAGGTGTGTCTACTTATGAATAGAACTCGAAACTCTAAAGGACTAGACGCTAAGACAAACAGCTTGACACGATGATGCAACTGCAAATTTCAATAAAGCAAACACCGAACAGAAAGTACCAAATGCTCGGATTGGTTTAGATATGATGATCTAACCCTAATATTTTTGTTACTTTTTCATGAAATGTAGGCCGGAAGAACAGATGCGATATAAAATACGAAAAACAGGAAATTCTCACCGAGCAACCTAGAAATTTGATACCACTTGATAGAGGCAAAGTTGTCCTTATCTTTTGATTAAATGTGACTATCGTTTTTTGTGTAGACTTCCACTACTAGGAGAAACCCTAGTAGTAGCATGGGTAAAAGACATACCACTAGCGCGGGGTGCCGCGCTACTGCTAGCTTGATACAGGTAACTTTTAGCAGTAGTGCAGTTTCCCCGTGCTACTAGTATATGCTGATAGCAATTGTGTGGGTAATGGAACCACTCTACTCATAATAACTGCAACGTGTCCACTTGAGGAGCGCTACTGATAAGAGCTCGTTGCTGCTAAAGCATGACCCACACAACTATTATTAATTTCTGATTTTTTCCGCTGCCCATATCCTTTTTGTATTTGAACATGTTTTATACAATAATCTCATAAAATTTAATCATACACATACAAATCTAATCATATCATACACATACAAATAATCTCATAAAATCATGTCATCATCATAATCATCATCCGACATAGATGATGTCTCCCGTCATCACCTCAAAATAGCGATATAAGTTATGACATGTCTTGAATACTTGCAACTACATCAAGTAAAAGAGAAGAGCTATCACTATGAGTGAGAGAGGAACTATGCAGTACATGAGGTGGTGGTTCTGGTTCCTCTCTCGCGCTAGCGTCCACCTCAAGTAAGTATCTTTTGCTTCTTGTCTGCTATCGAACCCTTTATGGCTGGCGCCCGAGAACCCATCTACTTGAGCCTGACACTCGGGCCACTTGTCATACCCTCCCGAAACCTTCCCTATGTACACGGCATAGCACTTCTTCGCCATCAAGGATCTATATTCCTTCTTGATGTCAGTTGATGCATGCAACAAAAGGTAGTTTTATGCGAGAAACCCAGCCTGTTCTTCCTTTGTTTCCAGATGTTGAAGTGGCCACCCCTCAGTCTAAAGCCGAGGAGAGCATCATCTAGAATAGCCATTATGTGGGTGTAGTCCTTCTTCACGCAATGTCTGGATGCGTAGAAATACACCGCATGGGAGACTCGCGAGAAAAGAATGATAAGGGTGATGTGCCTGTTGCTACGGAAACAGAAAACTCCTCAAATTATTGTCCATATGAACTATAAGGAATGATTGGAATGTACGAAAGGGTTGTTCGACAACGACTTACATTGGATGGTATGACAGGAGAACAATTTCCTTGTCCTTATTCATTAACATGAAGTGTTTGATGTAGGTCCTAGTAGTTTTACGCTCATAGTCGCCGAGACTCAAGAAGGACTCGTGCATGTAGTATGGATGCGCCACACATATTTGCAGGATTTGTTCTCTCCTGACAGTCAAGCTCATATGTAACGCCAAAAGGAGGACGATTGTAAAATCAAGACGCCTCATGACAAACATCTCAAAGATATCATCAAACCACAGGAAAAACACCTATGCAGGCAGTGTGTCAAAGTAGTACTTCCCCTAAAGCACACGAACCGCGTATAGAGGATATCCTCAATCCTGCGAGACCAGAAGGGATATTTCAGTTGAGCGCACGTGGTCATGTAGTGTCTAGAGATCCCCTGATAGGCCGTCTGGCGGACTTGACGATATGGTCGACTCACCCCCGACATGGAACATCGTTGCACCTTTGACCGGTAGACGGTCTTCCAAAATAGGCCGACGGAGGTGCATGGCTACTAGAAGCTTTGTCAGCTGCTTTGGTGGAAGCAGAGCCTCTCCTCGGCAGTCTCTTCCTCTCATTTATCTTGGTTTCACCTTCCAAACCCTTCCTTAAACCAGACACCACTGTTGCCGGGCTAAGCACTATATGACCCTTACCTGCTAATTCAACCTGCGTTGACGTGGCATGTGGAGGCGTGTCCGGTGAGGATTGCATGAAGAGAGACTTGTTGCAATCAACCATAGGACATTCCTGCCCAGGCACATCATCCATCTCCAATTCTGCATGCTGAAATCCCGAGTCATATGGCTGACTCATCATTCCTCCGTCCACATTGAGGAACCCAAGAGGGTCCTCCTCGTCCATCTCAGCATCGTCCATTCTTTTTTTTTATGGGGGCGATTACGTCATCCACTATTGGACCCCCTTCCTCATGTCGTTCGCCGCTCTCACCTGGCACTACAGCGCTGGTAATTTAGTAGGTTGGGTGGTGGTGTTCATACTTGCTTGCTGATGTGTGGTTATTGGTGTGCTCTCCGTCGCCTCCCGACGAACAAGATTCTTTGGCCACAACAACATCTTACCCTTGCAGCCTCCACGCCACATGAGGGTCTCATCCTCCTCTCCACCGAGCCATACTGGAGGAGGCAAATCCTCGTGGCCCTCTTTCACACTCGACAAACTAACCCTGAAGTTGTCAACAGGGATCGGCTGGCTGTGGAACATGAGTTCCAAGGGCTTCATTATCACTGCCTTTTCCACGTCCACCTTCTGGCCTTTGATCACATAGAGTACGGTGCACGAGGTTCGTCGGCCTGCAAAGACATGTATGTAGCATAAAACATCCAAAAGGCAACAAAAACGGAAGGTTGTAGATATATGTTGGTGCGACCGGTAATTACCGTGAGGGCGTTGATACGTCCATTTTGCATCATGTTTTCACGTTGATATTTATCGCTTCTTTGGCTGTTATTTCACTTCACAGTACTATTCTTATGCCTTTTCTCTCTTATTTTGCAAGGTTTACATGAAGAGGGAGAATAACGGCAACTGGAATTCTGGCCTGAAAGTGGAGCAAAGTTGAGATACCTATTCTGCGCAACTCCAAACGCCTTGAAAATCAACGAAGATTTTTTCCCAATTTATAAAAAATACTGGGCCCAAGAAGTGCGAGAGGGGCGCCAGGGGGTGGCCACAAGCGTGCAGGCGCGGCCACCCCCAGGCCGCGCCATGGGGGCTTGTGCGCAACCTGCTGGCCCACTTGCCCCCCTCTTTTGCTATATGGAGGGTTTCGTCCAGGAAATAAATCAAGGAGGAGCTTTTTCGTGGTTTCGCCGCCGCCACGAGGCAGAACTTGAGCCAATCTAGAGCTCCGACAAGACGATCCTGCCGGGGAAACTTCCCTCCCGGAGGGGGAAATCGTCGCCATCATCATCACCAACACTCCTCTCACCGGAGGGGACTCATCTCCATCAACATCTTCATCAGCACCATCTCATCTCCAAACCCTAGTTCATCTCTTGTAACCAATCTCCGTCACGCGACTCCGATTGGTACTTGTAAGGTTGCTAGTAATGTTGATTACTCTTTGTAGTTGATGCTAGTTGGATTACTTGGTGGAAGAGTTTGTGTTCAGATACTTGATGATACTCATTACACCTCTGATCATGATTATGATTATGCTTTGTGAGTAGTTACTTTTGTTCCTGAGGACATGGGATAAGTCATGCTAATAATAGTCATGTGAATTTGGTATTCGTTCGGTATTTTGATATGTTGTATTTCCTCTAGTGGTTTTATGTGAACGTCGACTACATAACACTTCACCATTATTTGGGCCTAGGGGAAGGCATTGGGAAGTAGTAAGTAGATGATGGGTTGCTAGAGTGACAGAAGCTTAAACCCTAGTTTATGTGTTACTTCGTAAGGGGCTGATTTGGATCCACTAGTTTAATGCTATGGTTAGACTTTGTCTTAATTCTTCTTTCGTAGTTGCGGATGCTTGCGAGAGGGGTTAATCGTAAGTGGGATGCTTGTCCAAGTAAGGGAAGTACCCAAGCGCCGGTCCACCCACATATCAAACTATCAAAGTAACGAACGCGAATCATATGAACATGATGAAACTAGCATGACAGAAATTCCCGTGTGTCCTAGGGAGCGTTTTTCCTCTTGTAAGACTTTGTCCAGGCTTGTCCCTTGCTACAAAACGGATTGGGCCACTTTGCTGCACCGTTGCTACTTTTGTTACTTGTTGCTTGCTACGAATCATCTCATCACACAATCACTTGTTACCGACAATTTCAGTGCCTACAGATTTTTCCTTGCTGAAAACCACTTGTCAGATCCTTCTGGTCCTCGTTGGGTTCGACACTCTTACTTATCGAAAGGACTACGATTGATCCCCTATACTTGTGGGTCATCAAGACTCTTTTCTGGCGCCGTTGTCGGGGAGTGAAGCGCCTTTGGTAAGTGGAAATTGGTAAGGAAACATTCATATAGTGTGCTGAAATTTATTGTCAGTTGCCACTATGGATACTAATTCTTTGAGGGGATTTTTCGGGGTATCTTCACCTAGAACGGAAAGCACAAAGAGTTTCTTCTCAACCTGCTGCACCTACTGAAAATATTTGCTTTGAATTTCCTTCCGGTATGCTTGAGAAACTGCTGGCTAATCCTTTTACACGAGATGGAACACCACATCCAGACTGGCATCTAATCTATGTAGATGAAGTTTGTGGTTTATTTAACCTTGCAGGTTTGCTCGAGGATGAGGTCAAGAAGAAGGTCTTTCCTTTATCTTTGAAGGATAAGGCGTTGACATGGTATAGGCTATGTGATGATACTGGATCATGGGACTACAATCGGTTGAAATTGGAATTTCATCAAAAGGTTTATCCTATGCATTTAGTACATCGTGCTCGGAATTATATATATAATTTTTGGCCTCGTGACAGAGAAAGCATCGCTCAAGCTTGGGGGAGGCTTAAATCAATTTTATATTCATGCCCCAACCGTGATCTCTCGAGACAAATTATCATTCAGAAGTTCTACGCTCGGCTTTCTCATGATGATCGCGCCATGCTTGACACTTCTTGTACCAGTTCTTTTATGAAGAGAGATATTGACTTCAGATGGAATTTATTGGAGAGAATTAAACGCAACTCTGAAGATTGGGAGCTTGAAGAAGGTAAGGAGTCAGGTATGAATTTCACTTTTGATTGCGTTAAATCCTTTGTTGAGACAAATACTTTTTGTGATTTTAGCGCTAAGTATGGACTTGACTCTGAGATAGTAGCTTCATTGTGTGAATCTTTTGCTGCTCATA
Organism: Hordeum vulgare subsp. vulgare; assembly: GCF_904849725.1. Classification (NCBI taxonomy): domain Eukaryota; kingdom Viridiplantae; phylum Streptophyta; class Magnoliopsida; order Poales; family Poaceae; genus Hordeum; species Hordeum vulgare. The sequence continues at coordinate 169,869,735 of NC_058523.1, forward strand.
TTGATCTCCCCAAAGAGAAGTGGTTTAAATTTCATCCTCCTTTAGAAGTCAATTAAGTCAAACCCACTCCAGTTGAAGAGAAAGTCAATGCCTATAATGATCCTGTGGTACCCAGTGCTTACATTGAGAAACCACCTTTCCCTGTTAGGATAAAGGATCATTCTAAAGCTTCAACTGTGATACGTAGAGACTATATTAGAACACCTACACCCCCTGAGCAAATTAGAGTTGAAACTAGCATTGCTATTATCAAAGATCTTCTGTCTGAAGAAGTTGAGGGACATAATATTCACTTTTGTGAAGATGCTGCTAGAATTGCTAAACCTCACGTTAGAGACAAACATAGGCCTATTGTTGGCATGCCTGTGGTTTCTGTTAAGATAGGATATCATTGTTATCATGGTTTATGTGACTTGGGTGCTAGTGTTAGTGCAATACCTCAATCCTTATACGATGAAGTCAAAGTTGAGATTGCACCTATTGAGATAGAACCTATAGATGTCACTATTCAGCTTGCCAATAGAGATACTATCTGCCCTGTGGGAATTGTTAGGGATGTTGAAGTCTTGTGTGGTAAAACAAAGTATCCTGCTGATTTCCTCGTTCTTGCTACCGCACAAGATAGCTTTTGTCCCATCATATTTGGTAGACCTTTTCTCAACACTGGCAATGCTCATATTGATTGTGAGAAGCAAACTGTCACTGTTGGCTTTGAAGGAGTGTCACATGAGTTCAATTTCTCTAAGTTTGGTAGACAACCTCATGAAAAGGAGTTGCCTAGTTGGGATGAAACTATTGCCTTAGCTTCTATTGCCGTGCCTCCTACTGATCCCTTAGAGCAATACTTGCTTGAGCATGAAAATGATATGCATATTGATGAAAGGGATGAAATAGATAGAGTTGTCTTAGAACAATATCCTATCCTTAAGAATAACTTGCCTGTTGAACTACTTGGGGATCCACCTCCACCAAAGGGTGATCCTGTGTTCGAGCTTAAACAGTTGGCTAATACTCTTAAGTATGCCTATCTTGATGAAAAGGAGATATATCCTGTTATTATTAGTGCTAGCCTCTCGGAGCATGAAGAAAAGAAGTTATTAAAAACTCTGAGGAAACACCGTGCTGCTATAGGATATACTCTTGATGATCTCAAAGGCATTAGTCCTACTCTATGCCAGCACAAGATTAAAACTGATCCTGAATTCAAACCAGTTGCTGATCATCAAAGGAGATTGAATCCTAAGATGAAAGAAGTAGTGAGAAAAGAAATACTAAAGGTCCTCGAAGCGGGTATTATCTATGCTGTTGCTCATAGCGATTGGGTGAGTCCGGTGCATTGCGTTCCTAAGAAGGGAGGCATCACCGTTGTCCCTGATGATAAGGATGAGTTGATCGCACAGAGGATTATTACTGGCTATAGGATGGTGATTGATTTTAGGAAGATGAATAAGGCCACTAGGAAAGATCATTACCCTCTGCCTTTTATCGACCAAATGCTAGAAACACTATCCAAACACACACACACTTTTGCTTTCTAGACGGTTATTCTGGTTTCTCCCAAATACCAGTTGCACAATCTGATCAGGAGAAAACAACTTTCACCTGCCCTTTCAGTACCTTTTCCTATAGACGTATGCCTTTTGGCTTGTGTAATGCACCTGCCACCTTTCAAAGATGTATGATGGCTATATTCTCAGACTTTTGTGAAAAGATTGTCGAGGTTTTCATGGATGACTTCTCTATTTACGGGTCTTCCTTTGATGATTGCCTCAGCAACCTTGATCGAGTCTTACAGAGATGTAAAGACACCAATCTTTTCTTGAATTGGGAGAAGTGCCACTTTATGGTTAACGAAGGCATCGTCTTAGGACATAAAATTTCTGAAAGAGGTATTGAAGTCGATAAGGCTAAGGTTGATGCAATCGAGAAAATGCCATACCCCACAAATATCATTAAAGACTAAGGTTGGGAGAAGTTTCCTTGGTTATGCTGGTTTCTATAGAAGGTTCATTAAAGACTTCTCTAAGATTTCCAGGCCTCTTACCAATATCTTACAAAAGGATATTCCTTTTGTCTTTGACGATGATTGTGAGGAAGCCTTCGAAATACTTAAGAGGGCTTTGATAACTGCACCTATTGTTCAACCACCTGATTGGAACCTACCCTTTGAAATAATGTGTGACGCTAGTGATTATGCTGTTGGTGCTATCCTAGGGCAAAGAGTTGATAAGAGGTTGAATGTTATTCACTACGCTAGTAAAACTCTAGACAGTGCCCAGAGAAACTATGCTACTACGGAGAAGGAGTTTTTAGCAGTCGTGTTTGCATGTGAAAATTTCAGGTCTTACATAGTTGATTCCAAAGTCACTATTCACACTGATCACGCTGCTATTAAGTACCTAATGGAGAAGAAGAACGCTAAACCTAGACTTATCAGATGGGTTCTGTTGCTACAAGAATTTGATGTGCACGTTGTTGACAGAAAGGGTGCTGATAACACCGTAGCGGATAACTTGTATAGGTTGGAGAACGTTCTTGATGACCCACAACCTATTGATGATAGCTTTCCCGATGAGCAACTGAATGTCATCAATGCTTCATGTAGTGCACCGTGGTATGCTGATTATGCAAACTATATCATTGCCAAATACATACCACCTAGTTTCACGTACCAACAAAAGAAGAAATTCTTCTTTGACTTGAGACACTACTTTTGGGATGATCCTCACCTCTATAAGGAAGGAGTAGATGGTGTTATTAGACGTTGCGTACCTGAATATGAACAGGGACAGATCCTACACAAGTGTCACTCCGAGGCCTACGGAGGACACTATGCGGGAGATAGAACTGCACACAAGGTATTGCAATCAGGTTTCTATTGACCCACTCTCTTCAAGGATGCCCGTAAGTTTGTCATGTCTTGTGACGAATGTCAGAGAATAGGTAATATTAGCAAACGTCAGGAAATGCCTATGAACTATTCACTTGTCATTGAACCATTTGATGTCTGGGGCTTTGATTATATGGGACCTTTTCCAAAATCCAACGGGTATACGCATATCTTAGTTGTTGTTGATTATGCCACTAAGTGGGTAGAAGCTATCCCCACTAGTAGTGCTGATCACAACACCTCTATCAAGATGCTGAAAGAAGTTATCTTCCCTAGATTTGGAGTCCCTAGATATCTGATGACCGACGGTGGTTCACACTTCATTCATGGTGCTTTTCGTAAAACACTTGCTAAGTATGATGTCAACCATAGAATTGCGTCTCGCTATCACCCTTAGTCCAGTGGTCAAGTAGAGCTAAGCAACAGAGAGATTAAACTGATTCTGCAAAAGACTGTCAACAGGTCTAGAAAGAATTGGTCTAAGAAGCTCGATGATGCACTGTGGGCTTATAGAACTGCCTATAAGAATCCCATGGGCATGTCTCCGTACAAAATGGTGTATGGTAAAGCATGTCATCTACCTCTTGAGCTAGAGCATAAAGCTTATTGGGCAATCAAAGAGCTCAACTTTGATTTCAAACTTGCCGGTGAGAAGAGGTTATTTGATATTTGCTCGCTTGATGAGTGGAGATCTCAGGCATATGAGGATGCCAAACTCTTCAAAGAGAAGCTTAAGAGGTGGCATGATAAGAGGATACAAAAGCATGAGTTCAATGTAGGTGATTATGTCTTGCTATATAACTCTCGTTTAAGATTCTTTGCAGGCAAGCTTCTCTCTAAATAGGAAGGTCCCTATATTGTTGAGGAAGTATATCGTTCCGGTGCTATCAAGATCAACAACACGGAAGGTAATTGTCCAAGAGTGGTAAACGGGCAGAGAATCAAGCATTATATCTCAGGTACTCCCACAAATGTTGAAATCAATATCATCAATACCATCACTCCGAAAGAATACCTAAGGGACATTTATCAGCCTGTTTCAAACTCCGAAAACAAAGAGGTATGAGATTCGCTAAGAAAACAGAGTCCAAAACTTTTCTAGTAGGAAATTTTATTAGTTTTGGAATATTTGAAAAAAATACAAAAATTGGAAGTAGCCCGGAAAGTGCACGAGGAGCCGACAAGCCTGCATGGCGCGGGCCCACCCCCTGGTCGCGCCGTGAGGGCTTGTGGCCACCTCGTGTGCCTCCCGGACTCTGTTTTTGTGCGGGGTACTCCTTCTGGTATGGAAAAAAAATCATTATATTACCCCCGTTTGGTCTGACCCCTACATTACGCAGATTTCCTCTGTTTTTCGTTTCGAGCGTGTTTTCTGCCACAGATCTAGGTCAAGATGTCTTCCTAGGAATCTGTGGGGGAGAACAATCTCCGTTGAATCTACGGAGAAGTTCATGCTGATCTGAAAAGGATGGAGGTCATGGAGGCTAAGGAGAGGCTACCTAAAGAAACCAAGGGCAAGGCTAAGGAGAAGGATCAGGCATGGGACGAAGTGCAATCTGTGCTCAACAAGGAAGAAGTTGAAGAAGTGGATTTCCTCCAACCCTACCTCCTCCTATTGTCTCCATCTTTGATTGAACTCTTGAGGTTTTGTGAAACAAGTCGTGCTCGCAATACTTGTCTCACTCGTGAAGTTGTTTTGCTGGAAAAACATATCGCAGATCTCCAAGCTATAAATCAACGATTAATGGCCCTCTTGGAGTCAAATATTGCAACTCCACCACCATCACCACCAAAGGAGGACAAGTGAGCATGGGTATGGGCAATCCCCTTGGCTTTTGCCAAGCTTGGGGGAGTTGCCCCGGTATAGTATCACCATCACATCTTTTGCCTTTACCTTTGTTTTAGTTTGTTCCCTTTCAGTTTTCTTTTTCTCTAGTAGTTTAAAAGCCTTAGTGTTTTAGTCTTGAGTTTTGCTTTGTGTCACCCCCGATGTATTCTTGCTCGTGAGCCTTATAGTAAAGAGTGTCTTAGTTGAAGGGATTTGCCTCTTGCCATGATCAAAAGAGTGAGAATATGTAACATCCCAATTTTCCTAATTGGGAATGTTTTACATTGTAGCTAAGCATCTATGCATATTGTTTGAAATAAATTTAGCTCGTGAATATCTTTCGTCTTTTCGATTTTGCATTTCCATTTTTTCCTCGCACGAGAAATGCCCGGAGAAAACTCTCTTGCACGCAAGAGAGAGAGCGGAGGAAAATGACACTCCAAAGTGCGGGCAAATTTGTGAAATATTTGAGCCAAGAAAACCCAAAGTTCTTTTGCAAAAATAATGGCAAAAAGAAATAAAGAAAATTAGGGAATTTCTGAAAAAACATTTTTTTTAAAGTTTTATTTTTGCTTTGGAAAAAAATGTTATTCGGGTAGAGATTCTTTTTCTGATTTTTTTGGTATATAATACCATATATTAGTATTTTGATTTACTTTCCTTTTTTCCGTTTTTATTTTCTGTCTCGGAAAAATTAGAAATAGGAAAGTTATTTCTTTTTTCCTTTAACCGCCGCCCGAGCGTTTTTTTTTGACATGGGCCGAATCCCCCTTTCCCTGGGATCCCAGATCCCTTTGAACTCGGCCACCCGAGCCTCCTTTCTCCTCCCCCCTCTCACTGGCCCGTGGTCCCCACCCCGACCGAGCCTCCCTCCCCGTCAGCCTTTCTTCTTCCCCCTACCATGCCCGTGCCCGACCCCGAGCTGCACCAGGAAATCCCGCGATCTCCTTCCCCGAGTCCTCTCTCTCCCTTCCTTACTCCCCCCTCCCATGGCCTATAAATACTCCCCCACCCGAGCCACCCCCGTTCCCACCCTAAACACGTCGGACCGCCGCCGCCCCTAGCCTCTGTAGCGCTGCCGCCGGTGCAAAGCTACTGCCACCCTTCGGCCCTCCTGGGAGCGCCCCCCGGAGCCCCCTCTCCCCCGAGCGCCTCCCTCGAGGAGGAGGACTGCCCCGTCGCCGCCGCCCCATCTCCACCGCCCCCGGATCCCCCTCCCTCGGCGGCGACGTGACCTCGCCGGAGTACTGCCCAGCACGGTAGCTCTCCCCCCACTACTCTCTGTTATTTCTTGTTCTCTCTTCCTAGCCCTTAGATCTTAGTGGATGGCCTAGATTAGATCCCAGAGTATCTGTTCGGTTTATCTTAGAAAACCAACGGTTTTATTTCCACTTATGTTTTAGCCAGTAGCTTTTGCTTAGCTTAGGCCGTTTGCTCCAAACCATGAAACAAACATCCTCCGCAGCCAATAGCAACTTGCCACGTGTACCCCAATAGCTAGCTAGTTGTTTTCAGTTTTTCTGTAAAAAATTACAAAAACATAAACTTTCTGTTTTGTTTTGGCCACAACTTTTTATCCCGAAGTCCAATGACATTGATTATTTTTCCAGTAGCTCAAAAATGTCCTGTAGTTTTTAAAAACATATAATTTGTCTATGTTTGAAATTTTCAAATATAAGTTGGAGCAGATTTAGTTTAAACCTTGTTTTGCCTATTCCAGGAGTTTGAAAAATGATTTTGAGTTGATTCTTTTTGCTACTGCTTTCTAGTGATAAAATCTTACCGTGGTAGAAGTTTCAGAATTATTAAATTATTTTTACTGGTGTTTTCAACAGAAACAAGTCTCTGCCATACTGGCGCGTGATAAATTCTTTTGCTTAGGCTTTCGCAAATCATTACTTATGATGTTATTTTTACTTGTGGCCTGATTGAAGTGCTTATGGTGTGCTTTGTGTTTGTATCGGTAGATCATCTGGAGTGCGAAGCGTGTTACTTAGAGGCGCTCGAGCAAGACAACTATCATCAAGGCAAGTCATTTTTGATCATGTTATTTTACCTACGTTTTCGATGCATGGTAGATCACCTTCTTTGCCCAATTTGCATGCTGCCTAGGTACTTGGAAACTTTAGCATAAGTTGTAGTATCATGTGGTAGGAACACAACAACCCCGATACTTGGCCCCGGGACGAAAATTTCTTAATGCTATGCTTGAGTAGACGGGTTATCGGTTGAGTGTATACCACGAGTGATGCGAGGTTGATATAATAATCAAGACCGGACTAAGACAAGATTTTCAAGACCTCGGACGCAATGCAACTCTGGGTGAAGGACGGTTGATCGGCTCCCTGGAGAACCCAGTGGATGCCCGGGATGCTGGAGAGGCCATGTCATCCTGCGGAAAGCTTCACCCAGGCTCGAAGAGACGGACGGAGACTTCAAGACTCAAGGCTTACTTGCACAGCCACAAGTCATTATGGGCTCTGGCTTGGTTGGACAACGCGGCAACTCTGGACAGGCGGTGCTAGCAGATGTAGAAGAACGGTAGGAATGGATGGGCACCGGCAGGGATTCAGAGGGACCCGTTGAAAGACCATGTTTTGATCATCCGGTCTTCAAACACCCTGAAGTGCGAGGACAAACCCGGAGGCGATCAAATCTTGTGGGGAACGTGTGCAAAACTCTGCAGAGTGCCCAACCTAATTGATTAGCTGTGTCCACGGTCATGGACAACTTGAGCCGAAGGCATTGGATTTCCCCTGAACTCTCGACACAACTTAATAATGATGTGGGTGTTAACAACTATTCGGGCACGAGAATTGGTTGGCGGAACCATCTCGTTAACAACAAACATTGTAGTAATATTTTGCTTTCAACCCCTCTTGTTGTAGGATAAAACTGGCTTTATGCAAAACTCAGCTCCACCGGCCAAATATGCATGTAGAGATAGTTAATTATTATTTTACTCCTCTCTTTGATTGACTTGCCGGCATATTCAATATGATGACCTACACGGCTGCAACGTATCATGTTGCAGAGTACTTTTCCGACCAGGAGTGAGGCTACGATCTACGCTCAGCGACATGCCCTTGGAGTCGGATGGACTCGTCTACCTATGCTTCCGCTTAGTCTTCGTTAGATATCTCATGAGTTGGCCTTCAACCACTTTATTGTAATCCTTTATTGTAATAAAGTACTCTTTATGAGGTGTCGATTAATAAAGCTGTGTGATTGAACTCTTGAATATATACATTATGTACTGTGTGTGTACCAGCATGATCTTGGGATGGTACGGAAACACCAGAGGCTTGACTCGTCTTGAGTCGGGTCGCTACAGAAATGGTATTCAGAGCACATGCTGACCTTAGGACGTAACCTCTAGGAATGGAAAAGCCTTAGGAAGAAAACTATTTTCTCTTATGTCTATAAATCTTCTATTTCCTCTTGTGATCTTTTCTGACTTCTCTCCGATTTTCCAATGTTTAGATGGCCACCTTCATCCCTGTTAAGTTCACGGAGTTTTGCCAGCCCGACACCACTATGCCGTTCGGAAAGGAGCTGGTGCAGATCACCAAGGACTTGAGGATTGCTCTGCCGACTATCATAGGGAAGCCAACTTCGTCTTACCCGGAGGATTCACGCTACAGGATCGAGGTGCATATTCCCGGAAGGACATTCCAGCCGCGCACTGTGCCGATGGATTTCAAGTTCATCGCACCCAACTGGATTCTCGGAAGGGACATGGCGATCCATTGTGCACTCGGACGTATCAAGGAAGAATACAAAGGCTGCCCTATTTCTCCAGACCTATTCGCCGTATCCCGGAGAAACGAAGACGGAGATATCATCTCAAGCAAGACCAAGGACGCTCTCTTGTCTTATGCCCAGACCTTGGAGAAGCACAGCGGGACTCTGGAGTTTCACGTGATCAAGGACGCCAGGAAGATCAAGCAACTGTCACTCCGCGAGCTTGAACTTGAAGATGCAGCCCCGGAAGCCCACTATGAACATGAACTGGAAGTAAAGGACTTTCTGGAGCGGATCGAGAAGCTGAAGACTCGAGTTGCATACCTGGAGGAGGAACTGGACATGGGCGAGAACCTACATCCCGAAGGAGACGTAGCCCCCTTGATCAGCAACGACAAGGAGTATGAAGAAAGCTCCACCGAAGGACCCGCCACCATGCTTTTCTGAGGAGGACACTTAGACTAGACCACCAAATTTACTTTATCGTTATACGTTTTAGGCCGATGTTTAGGATTATCGAATTTTGTATCCTCATGTGAACCTTTGTGATGGTATTGAATAAAATGTGTGGTGTGATACTTGTGTGTTGCATTCATATGGGTAGTGTAATTACTCTTAGACCATTGTTCTATGCTAATCTCACCCCTTTACAAACATCAGATGCCTCCGAGACGCGCCCCTGAGTCCAACTTTCCGCCGGAACTCACCCAGTTGATCCAGCAACAAAACACCCTGATGCAGCTGATCATCCAGAACCAGAACAACAACAACCATCATCCACCCCAGGCTGACAGTCTCACCCGTTTTCTGAGGTTGAACCCTCCAACTTTCTCCAACAGCATTGAGCCCATTGTGGTAGATGATTGGCTCCGCAAGATGGAGCGTAAACTTATCACTGCTGGTTGTTCTGAAGCTGAGAAGGTGCGTTTTGCCGCGCATCAACTTGAAGGCCCTGCAACTGCTTGGTGGGAGAACTACACCACCACTTATCCCATTGCTGGAGTCACTTGGGAGCAATTCAAGCAAGCCTTCCGCACCGCACATGTGTCAGCTGGTGCAATGAGTCTGAAGAAGCGTGAGTTTCGCAACTTACGCCAGGGGAATCGCTCTGTGGCCCAGTACATTGATGAATTCAGCATGCTCGCCCGTTATGCACCTGGAGATGTGGCCGATGATGCGGCCAAGCAGGAAAAGTTCTTGGAAGGACTGAATGATGAGCTGAGCATTCAGTTGACGGTAGCCACCTTCAACAACTACGAGGAGCTGGTTGATAAGGCCCTCATCTTGGAGGGGAAACACCAGCAGATGGAGAACCGCAAGCGAAAGTATGGGGTTGGAAAGTTCAACTCCGGCACTCAGCAGAAGCCTCGCTACACCCCCTATCCAGGGAATACCAGGACTGGATCCGGTAAGTTTGGAGGACACGTTCAGCATAACCACCCAGTGCACAACCATCGAGGCCACAACCATGGAGGAAATGGGAACCACCGCAACAACAACAACTTCAAGAATGGCCGTACTGGCACTCAGCAGCATTCAGCTCCAGCTCAGAAGGATCTGACTCACATCACTTGCTTCAAGTGTCAGAAGACCGGACACTATGCCACTGATTGTCCCCAGAACAAGCAGGGAAATGGAAACGGCAACGGCAACTCTGCAGCAAAGAAGCCCAATCCTTTTCCTCGAGCTCAGGTGAACCACCTTGATGTTGAAGAGGTCTATGATCACCCCGATACTGTGGTTGGTAAGTTTTTGCTAAATTCACATCCAATATTGGAACTTTTTGATTCTGGTGCAACGCATTCATTCATATCAAGGGTAGTTGTGGAAAAGTATAGTTTGCCAACTAGAACCCTCAACCAACCTATTAAGGTTAGTTCCCCAGGAGGCATGATGACAACCGGGATAGGATGCCATGCTTTGAGTCTCAACATCGGGAACCATAATTTTTCAACCGACCTCATCCGAGATTCTGAAGAGAAGGTCAAGCTTATTCGTGACCGACTCAAGATAGCTCAGTCCAGGCAGAAGAGTTATGCGGACAGCAAACGCAAGGAGGTAACGTACGAAGTGGGAGACCGAGCATACCTTCGGGTGTCTCCACTTCGAGGAATCAAGAGATTCGGTGTGAAAGGAAAATTAGCACCTCGTTTCATTGGCCCCTACAAAATTCTTGAGCGAAGAGGCGAAGTTGCATACAAACTGGAACTGCCGGAAGGATTGTCCGGAGTTCATGATGTCTTCCATGTTTCCTAGTTGAAGAAATGCCACGCTGAGATGGCCGATGTTCCGTTGAGAGATACAGTGCCCCTAGAGGCCATACAGCTTGACAGTGATCTGACGTATGAGGAGAAACCCGTCAGGATTCTCGAGACTGCCAACAGAGTTACCCGCAGCAAGATCATCAAGTTCTGCAAGGTGTTGTGGAGCCACCACACCGAGGAAGAAGCCACCTGGGAACGAGAAGAGGATCTTCGTCGAGACCACCCGCACCTGTTTTCTAGCCAACCCGAATCTCGAGGGCGAGATTCATCTTAAGGTGGGTAGGTTTGTAACATCCCAATTTTCCTAATTGGGAATGTTTTACATTGTAGCTAAGCATCTATGCATATTGTTTGAAATAAATTTAGCTCGTGAATTTCATTCGTCTTTTCGATTTTGCATTTCCATTTTTTCATCGCACGAGAAATGCCCGGAGAAAACTCTCTTGCACGCAAGAGAGAGAGCGGAGGAAAATGACACTCCAAAGTGCGGGCAAATTTCTGAAATATTTGAGCCAAGAAAACCCAAAGTTCTTTTGCAAAAATAATTGCAAAAAGAAATAAAGCAAATTAGGGAATTTCTGAAAAAACATTTTTTTTAAGTTTTATTTTTGCTTTGGGAAAAAATGTTATTCGGGTAGAGATTCTTTTTCTGATTTTTTTGGTATATAATACCATATATTAATATTTTGATTTACTTTCCTTTTTTTCGTTTTGATTTTCTGTCTCGGAAAAATTAGAAATAGGAAAGTTATTTCTTTTTTCCTTTAACCGCCGCCCGAGCGTTTTTTTTTGACATGGGCCGAATCCCCCTTTCCGTGGGATCCCAGATCCCTTTGAACTCGGCCACTCGAGCCTCCTTTCTCCTCCCCCTCTCACTGGCCCGTGGTCCCCACCCCGACCGAGCCTCCCTCCCCGTCAGCCTTTCTTCTTCCTCCTACCATGCCCGTGCCCGACCCCGAGCTGCACCAGGAAATCCCGCGATCTCCTTCGCCGAGTCCTCTCTCTGCCTTCCTTACTCCCCCTCCCATGGCCTATAAATACTCCCCCACCCGAGCCGCCCCCGTTCCCACCCTAAACACGTCGGACCGCCGCCGCCCCTAGCCTCTGTAGCGCTGCTGCCGGTGCAAAGCTACTGCCACCCCTCGGCCCTCCTGGGAGCGCCCCCTGGAGCCCCCTCTCCCCCGAGCGCCTCCCCCGAGGAGGAGGACTGCCCCACCGCCGCCGCCCCATCTCCACCGCCCCCGGAGCCCCCTCCCTTGGCGGCGACGTGACCTCGCCGGAGTACTGCCCAGCATGGTAGCTCTCCCCCCTCTACTCTCTGTTATTTCTTGTTCTCTCTTCCTAGCCCTTAGATCTTAGTGGATGGCCTAGATTAGATCCCAGAGTAACTGTTCGGTTTATCTTAGAAAACCAACGGTTTAATTTCCACTTATGTTTTAGCCAGTAGCTTTTGCTTAGCTTAGGCTGTTTGCTCCAAACCATGAAACAAACACCCTCCGCAGCCAATAGCAACTTGCCACGTGTTCCCCAATAGCTAGCTAGTTGTTTTCAGTTTTTCTGTAAAAAATTAGAAAAACAGAAACTTTCTGTTTTGTTTTGGCCACAACTTTTTATCCCGGAGTCCAATGACATTGATTCTTTTTCCAGTAGCTCAGAAATTTCCTGTAGTTTTTAAAAACATATAATTTGTCTATGTTTGAAATTTTCAATTATAAGTTGGAGCAGATTTAGTTTAAACCTTGTTTTGCCTATTCCAGGAGTTTGAAAAATGATTTTGAGTTGATTCTTTTTTCTACTTCTTTCTAGTGCTAAAAAATTACTGTGGTAGAAGTTTCAGAATTATTAAATTATTTGTACTGGTGTTTTAAACAGAAACAAGTTTCTGCCATACCGGCGCGTGATAAATTCTTTTGCTTAGGCTTTCGCAAATCATTACTTATGATGTTATTTTTACTTGTGGCATGATTGAACTGCTTATGGTGTGCTTTGTGTTTGTATCGGTAGATCATCCGGAGTGCGAAGCGTGTTACTTAGAGGCGCTCGAGCAAGACAACTATCATCAAGGCAAGTCATTTTTGATCATGTTATTTTACCTACGTTTTCGATGCATGGTAGATCACCTTCTTTGCCCAATTTGCATGCTGCCTAGGTACTTGGAAACTTTAGCATAAGTTGTAGTATCATGTGGTAGGAACACAACAACCCCGATACTTGGCCCCGGGACAAAAAATTTCTTAATGCTATGCTTGAGTAGACGGGTTATCGGTTGAGTGTATACCACGAGTTATGCGAGGTTGATATAATAATCAAGACCGGACTAAGACAAGATTTTCCAGACCTAGGACACAATGCAAGTCTGGGTGAAGGACGGTTGATCGGCTCCCTGGAGAACCCAGTGGATGCCCGGGATGCTGGAGAGGCCATGTCATCCTGCGAAAAGCTTCACCCAGGCTCGAAGAGACGGACGGAGACTTCAAGACTCAAGGCTTACCTGCACAGCCACAAGTCATTATGGGCTCTGGCTTGGTTGGACAACGCGGCGACTCTGGACAGGCGGTGCTAGCAGATGTAGAAGAACGGTAGGAATGGATGGGCACTGACAGGGATTCAGAGGGTCCTGTTGAAAGACCATGTTTTGATCATCCGGTCTTCAAACACCCTGAAGTGCGAGGACAAACCCGGAGGCGATCAAATCTTGTGGGGAACGTGTGCAAAACTCTGTAGAGTGCCCAACCTAATCGATTAGCCGTGTCCCCGGTCATCGACAACTTGAGCCGAAGGCATTGAATTTCCCCTCAACTCTCGACACAACTTAATAATGATGTGGGTGTTAACAACTATTCGGGCACGAGAATTGGTTGGCGGAACCATCTCGTTAACAACAAACATTGTAGAAATATTTTGCTTTCAACCCCTCTTGTTGTAGGATAAAACTGGCTTTATGCAAAACTCAGCTCCACCGGCCAAATATGCATGTAGAGATAGTTGATTATTATTTTACTCCTCTCTTTGATTGACTTGCCGGTATATTCAATATGCTGACCTACACGGCTGCAACGTATCATGTTGCAGAGTACTTTTCCGACCAGGAGTGAGGCTACGATCTACGCTCAGCGACATGCCCTTGGAGTCGGATGGACTCGTCTACCTAATGCTTCCGCTTAGTCTTCGTTAGATATCTCATGAGTTGGCCTTCAGCCACTTTATTGTAATCCTTTATTGTAATAAAGTACTCTTTATGAGATTTCGATTAATAAAGCTATGTGATTGAACTCTTGAATATATACATTATGTACTGTGTGTGTACCAACATGATCTTGGGATGGTACAGAAACACCAGAGGCTTGACTCGTCTTGAGTCGGGTCGCTACAGAATAGAACAAAGGCATGAAAGATCATGTAATGATCTTATGAGAAGTGATGGCTTCACATATAAAAAGGATGATGATTGAAATTTGTTGAGGGTAGGAAAACGTAGACCTTGGTCATTGTTGCAATTAATAGGAAGTGATAAAGGAGAGGTTCACATACAAATATATCATTTCTGACACCACCTATGATTGTGAACACTTACTAAACTATTGCATGCCTAGAAGTAGATGTTGGACAAGGAAGACAACGTAATGGATTGTGTTTTCTTGGCTCTGAACAATGTTATAGGATTAGAGATCCCTTAGCATGTGACGATTGCTTCCACCTCATATAGCCAAACCCCCCGCACTAAGTAGAGATACTACTTGTGCATCCATAAAACTCCAACCCAGTTTTTCCATATGAGTCCACCATACCTACCTATGGATTGAATAAGATCCCTCAAGTAAGTTGTCATAGGTGCAAGCAATAAAAAATGCGCTCTAAAATGTATGATCTATTAGTGTGTGGAAAATAAGCTTTGTACAAAACTGTGATGAGGAAGACATAAAAGCGACATACTGCATAATAAAGTTCTTTATCACAGGGGGCAATACAAAGTGACGTTCCTCCGCACTGAGAGGACAGACATCCAAACCTCAAAGGCACATGACAACCTCTGCTTCCCTCTGCGAAGGGCCTATCTTGTACCTTTACTTTTTTCCCTTGAAAGAGTCATGGTGATCTTAACCAATTCCTTATTTTGCCTTTGTCTTGGCTACCGTCATATGCTTGGGAAAGATCTATATTCATATGTCAACTTGGAGGTAAGTACTCATGAATTATTATTGTTGACATTACCCTTGAGGTAAGCAGTTGGGAGGCAAAACTACAAGCCCCTATCTTTCTTTGTGTCCAGCTAAAACTTTGATCTCATGAGTACCACGTGAGTTGTAGCAATTGTAGAGAACGAAAGAATGATTGAGTATGTGGATTTTCTTTACAAGCTCTTATTTGACTCTTTCTCATGTTGTGATAAATTGCAATTGCTTCCGTGACTAAAGGCTATTGGTTGTTACTTCTCGGTAAGGTTCTTGATCCATGCTTTACTTTGTGAAGGAATTATCACTTTAGCATGATAGATTATATGTTGGTATTGCTGTTCTGATCTTGATCATGATGCATGCATGTTCGTATCTTGTTTTGTTGACACCTCTCTCCCTAAACATGTGGTCATATTTATTGAGCTCGGCTTTCTCTTGAGGGCAAGCAAGGTCTAAGCTTGGGGGAGTTGATACGTCCATTTTGCATCATGTTTTCACGTTGATATTTATCGCTTCTTTGACTATTATTTCACTTCACGGCACTATTATTATGCCTTTTCTCTCTTATTTTGCAAGGTTTACATGAAGAGGGAGAATACCGGCAACTGGAATTCTGGCCTGAAAGTGGAGCAAAGTTGAGATACCTATTCTGCGCAACTCCAAACGCCTTGAAAATCAACGGAGTTTCTTTTCCCAATTTATAAAAAATACTAGGCCGAAGAAGTGCCAGAGGGGTGCCAGGGGGTGGCCACAAGCCTGCACGGTGTGGGCACCCCCAGGCTGCGCCATGGGGGCTTGTGGGCACCCTGCTAGCCCACTTGCACCCCTCTTTTGCTATATGGAGGGTTTCGTCCAGGAAAAAAAATCGGGGAGGAGCTTTTTCGTGGTTTAGCCGCCGCCACGAGGCGGAACTTGAGCAAAACCAATCTAGAGCTCCGGCAGGACGATCCTATTGGGGAAACTTCCCTCCCGGAGGTGGAAATCGTCTCCATCGTCATCACCAACACTCTTCTCATCGGAGGGGACTCATCTCCGTCAACATCTTCATCAACACCATCTCATCTCCAAACCCTAGTTCATCCTTGTAACCAATCTCTATCTCACGACTCCGAGGCCACTTGGACCGCTTTCCTACACATAACCATCATTTTCCAACTATCACATGTCGAAATATCACATTTCCACTTCAAATTTGCATATAACAGGAAGAAAAAATAAACTTGAAGAAAAATTCAAGCTTTCTAGTGGAGTAAGTAAGGATCAAGTTTCTCAAGAGATTAATGGTCAAAGATTTTTGGCGGAAGGTCGCTAAAATAGATCACAACGGAGACAATTCCAATGGCTAGAACACTGTATATTTGTGAACATGGGGAGTGGAGTCTGGGGCCTTCCATTCATAACAAAGTACAAAACCATTGCATATTTGTCAATGTAGGTAGAGCAGGGATCATGATCTTCAGTCTGGCTAACTAACTCTTCCATGTAACCAACTATATGATTTTCCTGAAGTTCAAAACTACACACTGATAACCTCACATAAGAAAAATTGCCCTGTGAGAATTAGATAGCACATGCTGTTATTTAGCAAACTTATCCGAATTGACAACCACTACTTGTTTTTGTTTAACAATATAAGTTGCACAACAGAAAATGTGGACAGTATCAGAGGCTCCCCTACCCGCAAAATCAGTTCTTCTAATCTAATCTAATTGCTCTAGAGTTTCAGATCTTGTGTCACATTATCTTGGGAGCTTCGTGTCTGTGTTGGGCTGTCACTAGTCATCTTGCCTCGACACGATAATATTGGTCTGCATACACATGAATGAATGAATGCATACGTGCACTTCTAATAATGTGGACTCCTAGTATTACTTTTTCTAGTGGTATGTTGTTACTAGTATATACTCCTACTAGTGTAGCATGTGAGAGATGGTTGTCCTAATTGGTTCTTGCATAAAATTGTCTTGCATTCAACAAGGATCAACCAATGGTGGTCGGTGGCCGATATCACACACACAAATATAGGATGCAGTTCTTGCTGACATTAACTAACCATTTAAATGTTGAGGCTTAATATTACAAGAGCTAGCTAGCTTAATTAACCCTTTAACACGGACCCTCCTCGAACCTGCAAGAGACTGGTACGACCTGCGGCCCTCCCTTCTCTAGGTTTGTGTGACAAACATATTTAGCCCCCCACCCTCCATCCACCCATTAGCTTAATTAATTAGTAATTTTCTCTACCTCCTCTCCCTCCTTGGGTCTCAATCATTTTCAAAACACACTAGGTTTTGGACTTACCCTAGTGATGACCTGACCTAGCACCTTCCATTTTTTTGATAAACAGTGATTTTATTATCTTAAAATGTAGCAGAGCATCACCAAAATTTCAGAGTTTCAAGAACGGTGAT
Source organism: Hordeum vulgare subsp. vulgare (assembly GCF_904849725.1). Lineage (NCBI taxonomy): Eukaryota > Viridiplantae > Streptophyta > Magnoliopsida > Poales > Poaceae > Hordeum > Hordeum vulgare. Next base: position 169,887,047 of record NC_058523.1, read on the forward strand.
AAAATATTTACACGCCGTGATGATGAGGTTGTAGTCGGACTGGTAGTTCTCAATGATGGGCACCAGATAACTGGATGAAATCCCCCACTTGGAGACCTTCTTAAAGACTTGCGGTGATGAGTCAGCGGACATCAAACGGCCGGAAACGAACACGAGTGAGGAGTAGGGGGGGGGGCGCTATCAAGGCAGTGGTCGCCCTTACGTAGCCGATGGGCTTGAGTGGGGCGGCTGTGAGATTGATAGAAAAGGTGTCTAGAGGGGAGGTGAATCGACTACTTAAAGAAATTAAAATCCTAGCCTTTCCCAATTTATTGGTTGGCAGATTTTAGGGATTCTAACAATTCTAGTGCATCCTACACATGCTAGTAAAAAAATATGGCAGTGTAAAGTAAAGACTTTGCACATGTAGTAAGGAGTAGAGGTTAGGAAGATCAAATGCGAAGAAGTTGACACGGCGATTTTTGGCATGGTTCCGATAGGTGGCGCTATCGTACGTTCATGTTAGTGGAGACATCAACCCACGGAGGGTAATGGATGCGAGACTCCATGGAGGGCTCCATGTTGGAAATATGCCCTAGAGGCAATGACAAAATAGTTAGTATTATATTCCCGTTTCAAGATAATCGTTTATTATCCATGCTATAATTGTATTGAATGAAAACATAAATGCATGTGTAGATATATAGACAAAACTATGTCCCTAGTAAGCCTCTAGTTGACTAGCCAGTTGATCAAGGATGGTTAAGGTTTTCTGAGCATATACAAGTGTTGTCACTTGATGACTGGATCACATCATTGGGAGAATGATGTGATGGACAAGACCCAAACTATAAATGTAGCATGTGATCATGTCATTCTGTTGGTATTGTTTTCTGCATGTCAAGTATTCATTCCTATGACCACAAGATCATGTAACTCACTGACACCGGAGGAATGACTTGTGTGTATCAAATGTCGCAACGTTACTGGGTGACTATAATGGTGCTCTACAGGTATTTCCGAAGGTGTCCGTTGAGTTAGCATGGATCAAGACTGGGATTTGTCACTCCGTGTGACGGAGAGGTATCTCGGGGCCCACTCGGTAATACAACATCACATATAAGCCTTGCAAGCTATGTGACTAAAGTGTTAGTCACGGGATCTTGTATTATGGAACAAGTAAAGAGACTTGCCGATAACGAGATTGAAATAGGTATAGGGATAACGATGATCAAATCTCGGGCAAGTAACATACCGAAGGAAAAAGGGAATGGTATACGAGATTATATGAATCCTTGGCACAGAGGTTCAACCGATAAGATCTTCATAGAATATGTAGAATCCAATATGGACATACAGGTCCCGCTATTGGATATTGAAAGAGGAGTGTCTCAGGTCATGTCTGCATAGTTCTCGAACCCGCAGGGTCTGCACACTTAAGGTTCGGTGACGTTTCAGTATAGTTGAGTTATAGGTGCTGGTGACCGAAGGTTTGTTCGGAGTCCCAGATGAGATCACGGACGTCACGAGGGTTTCCGGAATGGTCCAGAAACGAAGATTGATATATAGGATTGTTTCATTTGGCTTCCGGAAAGATTTCGGGCATTGCCGACAGTGTACCGGGCATGACAAATGGGTTCCGGGTTTTTACCGGGAGGGGCCACCAAGGGAGGGAACCTAATAGTCCATGGGTGGCGCACCAGCCCTTGGTGGGCTGGTGAGGCCAGCTCAATAGGGCTATTTCGGCCAAGGGAAAAAATCAAAGGAGAAGGAATACAAAGAAGTGGGAAGGAAGGAAGGGACTCCACCTTCCAAACCGAGTTGGAATAGGAGTCCCTCCTACTCCCTTCGGCCGACGCCCTTGGGGCTCCCTTGAGCCTCAAGGCTAGCCCCTCCCCTCCTCCTATATATACTAGAGGTTTTAGGGTTTTTGAGACACAACTTTGCCACGTGCAACCCTAAACCTCTACTTCGTAGTTCTTCCTCTAGATCGGTTTTCTGTGGAGCTCGGGCGGAGCCCTGTAGGAATAGATCATCACCATCACCGGCGCGTCATCATGTTGCCGGAGAACTCATCTACTTCCCCATCTCTCTTGCTGGATCAAGAAGGCGGAGATCATCATCGAGCTGTATGTGTGCTGAATGCGGAGTTGCCGTCCGTTCGGTGCTAGATCGGGACGGATCGTGGGACGATGGTGATTTGAATCACGAAGCTGTTCCACTACATCAACCGCATTTCTTAATGCTTCCCGCTTAGTGATCTACAAGGGTATGTGGATCTGATCTCCCTCTTGTAGATGAACATCACCATGATAGGTCTTCGTGTGCGTAGGAAATTTTTTGTTTCCCATGCAACGTTCCCCAACAATGGCATCATGAGCTAGGTTCATGCGTAGATGTAATATCGAGTAGAACACAAAAGTTTTTGTGGGCGTTGATGTTCGATTTGCTGCCCTCCTTAGTCTTTTCTCAACTCAACGGTATTGTTGGATTGAAGCGGCCCGGACCAACCTTACTCGTACGCTTACGAGAGACCGGTTTCATCGACTAACATGCAACTTGTTGCATAAACATGACTGGCGGGTGTCTGTTTCTTCAACTTTGGTTGAATTGGATTTGACCGAGGCAGTCCTTGGAGAGAGGTTAAATAGCAATTTCAACATCACCGTTGTGGTTTTGCGTAAGTAAGATGTGATCATACTAGATACCCATAGCAGCCACGTAAAACATGCAACAATAAATTAGAGGACGTCTAACTTGTTTTTGAAGGGTATGTATGTGATGTGATATGGCCAAAGACATGATGTGATATATTGGATGTATGAGATGATCATGTTGTAATAGTTAAATATCGACTTGCACGTCGATGCTACGGCAACCGACAGGAGCCATAGGGTTGTCTTTAAACTAACGTTTGTGTTCGCAGGTGCGTTTACTATATTTCTAGGTTGTAGCTTTAGTAGTAATAGCATAGATAGCACGACAACCTCGATGGCAGCATGATGATGGAGATCATGGTGTAGCGCCGGTGACGATGAAGATTATGTCGGTGCTTTGGTGATGGAGATCAAGAAACACAAGATCATGGCCATATCATGTCACTTATGAATTGCATGTGATGTTAATCCTTTTATTCACCTTATCTTGCTTAGAACGACGGTAGCATTATAAGGTGATCCCTCACTAAAATTTCAAGATAAAATTGTGTTCTGCCCGACTGTAAACCATTGTGACAGTTCGTCGTTTCAAGACACCATGTGATGATCGGGTGTGATAGACTCAACGTTCACATACAACGGGTGCAAAATAGTTGCACAGGCGGAACACTCGGGTTGAACTTGACGAGCCTAGCATGTACATACACGGCCTCGGAACACAAGAGACCTAAAGGTCGAGCATGAATCGTATGGTTGATATGATTAACATAGAGATGTTTACCACTAAAATTGCACTCAACTCACGTGATGATCGGACTTGAGTTAGTGAATTTGGATCATGCCACACTCAAATAACTAGAGGGATGTCTATTTGAGTGGGAGTTTATTTGTAATATGATTAGCTGAACTCTAATTGTCTTGAACATAATCTAAGTAAACATTGCAATATTTTTATGTTGTAGATCAATGGCTCGCGTAGTAGCAACCCAGAATTTCAATACGTTCCTAGAGAAAGCTATGCTGAAAGACGATGGTAGAAACTTTGTAGACTGGGCTCGTAATCTGAGGCTTTTCCTACAAGCTGGGCAAAAGAATTATGTCGTTGATGCAGTGCTAGGAGATGAACCACCCGCTATGGCTGATTAAGATGTTTTGAACGTTTGGGAAGCGCGTAAGGAGGACTACTCAGTAGTTGAATGTGCAGTCTTGTATGGCTTAGAACCGGGACTTCAATGATGCTTTGAACTTCATGGAGCATATGAGATGTTCCAGGAGTTGAAGTTTATCTTTGAGAAGAATGCCCGGATCGAGAGGTATGAGACCTCCGATAAATACTATGCTTGCAAAATGGAGGAGAATTCGTCTGTCAGTGAACATGTGCTCAAAATGTGTGGGTACTCAAACTGTCTAGCTGAGTTGGGGATTGAACTCCCGCAAGAGGCCATCACTAACAAAACTCTTCAATCACTGCCACCTAGCTACAAGAGCTTTGTGTTGAACTATAACATGCAAGGGATGAATAAGTCACCCGGCGAGTTATTTGCGATGCTGAAAGTCGCGGAGTCAGAAATATGGAAAGAACATCAAGTGTTGATGGTCAATAAGACCGCTGGTTTCAAGAAAAGCGGCAAAGTCAAGAAGGGTAACTCCAAGAAGAGCGGCAAAACTATTCCCCTCCGACGAAGAAACCCAAGGCTGGACCTAAGCCGGAAACTGAGTGCTATTATTGCAAGGGGATGGGTCACTGGAAGCGCAACTGCCCAAGTATTTGGCTGATAAGAAGGCGGCCAACGCCAAACCAGGTATATGTGATATACATGTTATTTATGTGTACCTAACCAACACCGATAGTAGTGCGTGGGTATTTGATACCGGTTCTGTTGCTCACATTTGCAACTCGAAGCAGGAACTGCGGAATAAATGAAGGCTGGCGAAGGATGAAGTGACGATGCGCGTGGGAAATGGTTCCAAGGTTGATGCATTCACCGTCGGCACGGTCTCACTCCAGTTACCATCGGGATTAGTTATGAACTTAAATAATTGTTATTTAGTGCCTGTGTTAAGCAAGAACATTATATCTGGATCTTGTTTATTGCGAGACGGTTACTCTGTTATGTCAGAGAATAATGGTTGTTCTATTTATATGAGTAATATCTTTTATGGTCATGCACCCAATGTGAGGGGTTTGTTCATATTGAATCTTGATTGTGATGACTCACATATCCATAACATTGAGACCAAAAGATGTAGAGTTAACAATGATAGCGCCACCTTTTTGTGGCACTGCTCCTTAGGTCATATTGGTGTAAAGCGCATGAAAAAACTCCATACTGATGGGCTTTTGGAGCCACTTGATTTTGAATCACTTGACACGTGCGAACCATGCCTCATGGTCAAGATGACTAAGACTCAGTTCTCTGGAACAATGGAGCATGCAAGTGACTTGTTGGAAATCATACATACTGATGTGTGCAGACCAATGAGTGTGGAGGCCTGCGGCAGATATCGTTATTTTCTCACCTTCACTGATGATTTGAGGAGGTATGGATATATCTACTTGATGAAGAACAAGTGTGGAACATTTGAAAATTTCAAACAATTTCAGAGTGAAGTTGAAAATCATCATAGCAAGAAGATCAAGTTCCTACGATCTGATCGAGGTGGCGAATATCTAAGTTTCGAGTTTGGTGCTCACTTAAGACAATGTGAAATCGTTTCACGGTTGACACCACCTGGAACACCACAGCGTAATGGTGTGTCCGAACGTCGTAATCGTACTTTGTTAGATATGTGCGACCTATGATGTCTCTTACCGATTTGCCATTATTTTTTTGGGGTTATGCATTAGAGACAACTTCATTCACTTTAAATAGGGCACCATCAAAATCCGTTGGGACGACACCATATTAGCTATGGCATGACAAGAGGCCAAGGTTGTCGTTTCTTAAAGTTTGGGGATGCGATGCTTATGTCAAAAAGCTTTAGCCTGAAAAGCTGGAACCCAAAGAGGAAAAGTGCATCTTCATAGGTTACCCAAAAGAGACAGTTGGGTACACCTTCTATCTCAGATCCGAGGGCAAAGTGTTTGTTGCTAAGAACGGAGCTTTTCTTGAGAAAGAGTTTCTCTCGAAAGAATTGAGTGGGAGGAAGATAGAACTTGATGATGTTGTCGAACATGTGCTGTCATGGTTTATCACGACAGATGTCCTCATGAAAGGACTTAAAGATGGAGCCATCGCACCTTGGTGGCGGCTCGAAGGGGGTGAGCGAAAGCAGGACTCATATTTACCCAGGTTCGGCCCCTCGTGTGGAGGTAAAAGCCTACGTCCTGCTTTGTGTGGATTTATGATGGTTTCGATTACAAGGAGGGCGTAACTCGCCTGACCTAGCTCTCAATAATTTCTATCTTGCCCTATCTTCCCCTGGGACTCGCCTTTATATATAGGTCGAGACCCTAGGGTTTACAAGAGTCCTGGCCATGCTACACATTGTAGCTTTACCTATCTTTAAGTCGCCGTGTCCTCCAAGATTGGGAACTCCCTTGGTAGTCTATCTTGTGCATACCTTCTGAAACGCCATCCGGCTTCTGGTCCTAGGGCCGCACTTCCAATGTTGAGTCGCCCTTTGATGACCCGGGCCACCAAGGGCGGGTTATACCGCAGGTAATATCCCCAACATTAGGCCCCAGATTGTCTTGAATTCATTCACGTCAATAAACCTTCACCCAGTTGGGGCGACTCATACCATACTTGGCTTTCGACGAATGATAAGCCGCCATTCGTTCTGAATTTGTTTGACCCGCCAGGTAATCTTTGATGACATCACCTTATCCCCTTAATTCTGGGTTTTTAATGCCATAACCACCCAACGGACCTTTTGCTCCATATTTACTTATCCCAAAAACCTAGGCGCCATCACTACAGATTCTCGACTTGTCGCCTCGATCTTCGCTCTGGCCGCCTCGATTCCCGCTCTGGCCGCCTCGATTCCTGTTCTGGCCCTTTCAATAGCCGCAGGGGGAATGGGGGGGGATCGTCACCTACCCCCACCTCGGCTTCCTCTCGACCTTCGTCTTCCTCGCGCCAGCGCCTCGGCTTCCTCACCGCCCCCCGAAGCTTCATCGTCAACCGTGGGTTCCCGGGCGTCTTCAAGCCAACAAAAGGTACGAAATTCTCCGCATCCGTCTCCGACGCTGTCTCCTTCCTCAGGTAAACACATTTCCCCACTAGGGTTAGACCAAGAACGCCATTGCCATTGCCCCGAAGCTAGCTTTGAAACGCAACAAACGTCCCTTTCTGCTTCAGATCTGCTTCATATTCTTACGGTAGATTTTTGCAGTAGCAAACCATGGTCGCCTTATTGCATCTCTCTGTTACCTTAAGTTCTTGTGCCGTAGATCCATACAATAGTACTGTCGCTTCTTTACGTTCATAGCCTTCATCATTTTATCAAGTATTATTCTCTTAATTTGGTCTGCTCGTAGATCCGCAATTCACTCTTGTTTTTAAGAAACATGTTTGTCCGTCTTCCGGGAATATCCCTAAGAAAAAAGACCTTTGAGTGTCACCGCTCAGCTCCTTCCACTACAGCGACTTAGACTTATCACCATAGCTACGCCCCCTTTTTTTAGTTGAAGGGCGAGTCATAATACTTTAAAGATGTTTCCATAAATTTCCCAACTAGCGAGTTAGAATGCCTTTACATCCATATTTTGCCACCTACTGGCGAGTCACAAAATCCATCTCAAACACATCGTAGATCCGAACTGGCGAGTTACAACACATCATGGTCCTCACTGAACCGCCTTGTTTCCTCTTTTTCTTTGTAGTCATGGTTGCTGTTTCGAAGTGCAATTGGTTAACAACCAAAATCGATGATGCTACTCTCGAGAAATTCGTTAAGTCGGGTCATCTCGACAGTAAGGAAGTCATTGGTTGGCGAACCGCTCTGGGCGAGTTGATCCCCAACCCTGCCGACGGAGAAGTAGTCATTTTCACCGACTACCTTGAACGAGGTTTTAAGCCACCCGGGTCAAAGTTTTTCCGAGACATTCTGTATTTCCTTAACGTCCATCCTCAAGACCTGGGACCTAACTCCATCAGTAATCTTTGCCAGTTCCAAGTGTTTTGTGAGGTGTACCTACAAAGAGAGCCCACGGTTCCTTTGTTTTGGAACTTCTTTCATTTGAATCGCCAGACTGAATTTACCAACGGACCCAATCATGAACTTGGAGGAGTCAACATCCAGAGACGTCGTGAGCGCGGATTTCCATCAGTCCTTGTACCCAGCCATCCCAAAGGCTGGGCCGAGTCATGGTTTTATTGCCGCGACACCTCTCCACCTGGCGAGAACCCACTTCCGGGTTTCAGAGAGGATCGCCTGCCCATGGATTTCAAACTACCCGAGAAGCTCACAGAAGAAGAAGAATCTGAATTCATCCCCATCTTCTCCGAGTTACGGTCTTTGACCAATAACGGGCTCATTGGGACTGATCTGTTCCGCTGCTGGGTGGAATGGAACATTCTTCCCTTGATTCGTCGAGACGGGTTAATGTGTGAATATGATGGTAAGGTGGACCATCCACAATTCTTCCACCACAAAAAACTCGCAGAGAGGGACCTTGTTGGAGTAATTAAGAAGCTAACCGGCGAGTCTTTGGAAGAATGTGCCAAAATCGGGCTCAAGGCCTTCTGGCACTCCAACCCGGCTCCGCCAGTAAGAGTCTGAGCCGCCTTCCTTTACCTTATAAATATACTTGCCAATGCTCTGGGTTTGAAATTTACTTCTGTTCATCAGAAAGATGATCCCTTTTGGTGAAGGGGTCCAAAAGTGACAGCCCAGAAGAACACCAAACCACCGCCAAAGAAGAAGAAGAAAAAGGGCAAAGGTAAAGCCGCCGCCAAGGATTCATCTATTGTCGGCGAGTCACGAGCTGTCGAAGAGAAATCAGAGGTAAAACTTCGCCTTTACTTATCATCTTTATATTCCGACTCATGCTTATACCATGTGTCTTTATGTGTAGGGCGAGGACAACGAGAGCCAAGATGATGCGGTTGAGGTAATTTCTATTTCTTCCAACTCACCTTCCCCTTCTCCTAGACCATCCAGACAGATCTGTGGGATAGTCCCCATGTCTCACCCATATGCTTATATGGACCCTGATTTCCTTTTGAAGAAGGCAAGATATACTCCCAAGCGCAAAACCCGGAGTCACTCTGGCGACTTAATTTCTGGGCTGCCTGAGAAGACAACCGGTTGGAAGCGCACAAGAGAGGTACACTTTTGTTTAAACATACTCTTCCTTGTGGAAAATATGATTCTCAACTTCCTTAGTCTCCAAACTTTTATTCTGTCAGACTTCTCCCCCTTCATCTGGCGACTCAACAATGTCAGCTCTCCCGCCAATGATTCGTGTGCAAGGGTGAGTTCCTTTGTTAACTCTCATTCTTCTCAATAACGATATGTGCCCTAATCTTGGTGCCCTTATCTGAGAGCACAGGCAAAGAAAAGAAAGACTGGCGACTTATCTTCTACTCCTAGGACGACTGAGGCCTTAGGCACGAGCGCCTCTGTCCCAGAGCTTGATGAGGACCTAGCGGCATCTCATGACATTCCTATGGATGATATCCCCGACGTCTCGGATGACTCGCACGTCATTTTGAAGGAAACTGCTGACAAGGTTAACCCACTGAGCCCTCTCAAGGCGACTGAAGATCCAGATGCCGTCATAATCACCGGCACTGGCTACTCCACAACTTCGGCGGCGGTTCTATCCAAGCACACCTCAAAGGAATCTCATCCTTCCATCGAACAAGACGTCAGTAAGTTCAAGCTTCCCCAGTATGAGAAGGTGGAATTTGACCAACTCTGCTCTGGCTTCGCAAGTGGCCTAGAGACGAGTTATGAAATAAACAAAAGCTTGATTCACCTAATGAAAGTTGAACATGAGGTACGTCTATTATGTATTCTCTTCCACCCATTAGCCTTCAAATATACTAGTATTCTGCTTGATGGAAGTATTGTTTTTGTAATGTCTATCAGACCCATATCCGTCCAAAGCCCCCAAGGGCCGGGTCATCTTTTGAAAGATGATCCGGGTCTTGAATTTGGTTAAAAATCTTCAACATGTAGCCCCCAAGGGTCGGGTCATCATTTGAATGATGAGCTGGGTCTTGTATATAATTAAAATCTTCAACCTGTAGCCCCCAAGGGCCGGGTCATCTTTTGAAAGATGAGCCGGGTCTTGAATTTAGTTAAAAATCTTCAACCTGTAGCCCCCAAGGGCCGGGTAATCTTTTGAAAGATGAGCTGGGTCTTGAATTTAGTTAAAAATCTTCAACCTGTAGCTCCCAAGGGCCGGGTCATCTTTTGGAAGATGAGTCGGGTCTTGAATTTTGTACGACTTTGATTAGAATCATACATTAGCCCCCAAGTGTCAGGAATATTGCTTGCAATAATTTTGAAACTTGTCTCCCCAAATTTTGTTTTGCAGGAATCTGTGACCCAGACTGATTCAGCTTTAGCCGACTTAAGGAAGAAGCTAGCCGAACAGCAAAATGGACGGTCTGAGTCAGAGAGGAAATATCACTTGGTTGTGGTTGAACTGGACAGAATGAAAGTTGATCATCAGAAACTGGAGAGGAAAGCCAAAGCTGACCAAGCCGCCATCCTAAAGCGGGCTGAGCAAGCTGTGGGAAAACTGGAAGCCGCTCAGCAAGAGCTTTCCGGCTTGAAAAAGCACATCTCCAACATGACTGTAGCCATGTTTGGTAAGCATTAACCCTTGTTTATTGAAGAAATCAGTCCAATCTCCCAAAACTATCAAACACTGATGTGTCCTTGATACGTCTCAAATGTATCTATAATTTTTGATGGTTTCATGCTGTTATCTTGTCAACTTTGGATGTTTTATATACCTTTTATATCTTTTTGGGACTAACTTATTAATTCAGTGCCAGTTCCTGTTTTTTCTGTGTTTTTGACTCTTTTCAGATCTGATTTTGGAATGGACTCCAAACGGAATAAAATTCCCGAAATGAATTTTTCCAGAACAGAAGAAGATCGGGGGACTTAAGGGCCAAGGCAGGAGGCCCAGAGGGAGCCCACAAGCCCTGTGGCCGCGGCCAGGGGGGCCCGCGGCCACAAGGCTTGTGGCCTGCCTGGAGCTCCCCTGCCCTAGCTCTTTGGCCTATATATTCCCTTAAATCCGAGAAAAAATAGGGGCGAACACGAAACCACTTTTCCGTCGCCGCAAGCTTCCGTTTCCGCGAAATCTCATTTGGAGACCCTTCCCGGTGCCCTGCCGGAGGTGACTTTGGAGCTGGAGGGCTTCTACATCAACATCATTGACTCTCCAATGACTCATGAGTAGTCCACTTCAGACCTACGGGTCCGTAGTTAGTAGCTAGATGGCTTCTTCTGTCTCTTGGATCTTCAATACAAAGTTCTCCATGATCTTCATGGAGATCTATCTGATGCAATCCTCTTTGGTGGTGTGTTTGTCGAGATCCGACGAATTGTGGATTTGTGATCAGATTATCTATAAATTATATTTGAGTCTTTGTTGATTTCTTATATGCATGATTTGATATCCTTGTAAGTCTCTCCGAGTCTTGGGTTTTGTTTGACCAACTAGATCTATGATTCTTGAAATGGGAGAAGTGCTTGGTTTTGGGTTCATACCGTGCGGTGACCTTTCCCAGTGACAGAAGGGGCAGCAAGACACGCATCGTGTTGTTGCCATCAAGGGTAACAAGATGGGTTTTCATCATAGATTTGAGATTGTCCATCTACATCATGTCATCTTGCTTAAGGCGTTACTCTGTTCTTATGAACTCAATACACTAGATGCATGCTGGATAGCGGTCGACGTGTGGAGTAATAGTAGTTGATGCAGAAAGTATCGGTCTACTTGTTTTGGACGTGATGCCTATATGTATGACCATTGCCATAGATAATGTCATGACTATGCGCGGTTCTATCAATTGCTCGACAGTAACTCGTTCACCCACCGTCTACTTGCTTTCATGAGAGAAGCCACTAGTGAACACTACGCCCCCCGGGTCTATTCACAATTATCATCTCCGCTTTTACTTTTACTTTGCTTTGTTTACTTTTTGCTTTCAGTTCTCACTTTGCAAACAATCTATAAGGGATTGAAAACCCCTTCATAGCGCTGGGTGCAAGCACTTTGTGTTTGTGCAGGTACTTGTGACTTGACGTGATCCTCCTACTGGATTGATACCTTGGTTCTCAAACTGAGGGAAATACTTACCGCCGCTCTGCTACATCACCCTTTTCTCTTCAAGGGAACACCAACGCAACGCTACAAGGCCGTGGGGGAATCCTTTGCATATCTGCCAAGGAAATCCCTATAGGCGTAGCCAGCAGAAGGATTTCTGGTGCCGTTGCCGGGGAGGATCGCTTGCCGAGGAGTATCAAGACAAGAATAATCTCCCGTCAACATGCCGATTTCTGGCATCGTTGCCGGGGAGATCAAGTTAAGGTCTATCCAAGTAAGTGTCACAAACTCATATCTTGCATTTACCTTTTTTGCCAGTTGCCTCTCGTTTTCCTCTTCCCCACTTCACATTTGCCGTTTTCATTTGCCTTTCTCATTTTCCATTTTCATTTGCCTTTCTCCTTTGCCATTTTCATTTGCCTTTTTTCGTTTTCCTTTGCCAGTTTTCTTGCTTGCTTGTATTCTTGTTTGTTTGTTGAAGTCATCATGGCTGAAAACACCAAACTTTGCGACTTCTCGAATACAAATAATAATGATTTTATTAGTACTCCGATTGCTCCCGCCACTAGTGCGGAATCATATGAAATCAATGCTGCCTTGCTGAATCTTGTTATGAAAGAGCAATTTTCTGGCCTTCCTAGTGAAGATGCCGCATCCCATCTTTATACTTTCATTGAACTTTGCGATATGCAAAAGAAGAAAGATGTGGATAATGATGTTGTTAAATTGAAGGTTTTTCCGTTCTCTTTGCGAGATCGTGCAAAAACTTGATTTTCTTCTTTGCCTAAAAATAGTATCGATTCTTGGAATAATTGCAAAGATGCTTACATATCCAACTATTTTCCTCCGACTAAGATTATCTCTCTCCGTAACGATATCATGAATTTCAAGCAACTTGATCATGAACACGTTGCACAATCTTGGGAGAGGATGAAGTTAATGATTAGAAATTGTCTCGCTCGTGGCTTGAGTTTGTGGATAATTATACAAATCTTTTATGCTGGTTTGAATTTTGCTTATCGCAATATCTTGGACTCCGCCTCAGGTGGAACGTTCATGGAAATCACGGTAGGAGAAGCTACAAAACTCCTAGACAATATCATGACCAACTACTCTCAGTGGCACACTGAAAGGTCACCTGCTAGCAAAAAGGTACACGCTATAGAAGAAATTAACTCGCTTAGTGCTAAGATGGACGAGTTGATGAATTTGGTTGCTAGTAGAAATGCTCCTTTAGATCCTAATGACATGCCACTATCTTCCTTGATTGAGAGTAGCAACGCTAGTTTGGACGTTAATTTTGTTGGTAGGAACAATTTTGGCAACAACAATGCTTTTAGAGGAAACTATGTTCCTAGGCCTTTTCCTAGTAACTCATCTAACAATTATGGCTGTTCCTACAACAACACTTATGGAAATCATAACAAATTACCCTCTGAGTTAGAGAGTAATATCAAAGAGTTCATCAACTCCCAAAAGATTTTCAATGCGTCCATAGAGAAAAACTACTAAAAATAGATGATTTGGCTAAGAGCGTTGATAGGATGTCTTGTGATATTGATGCTTTGAAAGTTAGATGTGCTCCTCCCAAGGTCAACTTGGATGAAACTTTAAAAGCTATGCGTGTCTCCATGAATGAGAGCAAAGAAAGAACCGCCCAAATTCGCGCTAGGCATGAATGGTTTAAAAGGGTTTGTTCTAGTGATGCAAATCACGAAGATCTTAAAGTGCTTGGTTTGACTCCTCTTGAATCTTTGTTTTCGCATGTCAAACCTATTGATGAAGGTGCTGGATATGAATCCACTTTGGTTGAAAAACGCTCCAATGATTCAGAGTCCACCTATCTTGATGATAAAGGTGTGGAGAGTGGAGTAGAAGAAACCAAAATATCGGGTATTAATGGAACTCCCACTTTGGATTTCAAGGGATTCAATTATGATAGTTGCTCCTTGTTTGAATGCATTTCCTTGATGCAATCCATTGCAAACTCTCCACATGCTTATAGCCAAAGCAAAGCCTTTACCGCACATATCGTAGATGCTATGATGAAATCTCTTGAAAAGAAACTCGAATTAGAAGTCTCTATACCTAGAAAACTTCATGATGAGTGGGAACCTACTATCAAAATCAAAATCAAAAACTATGAATGCAATGCTTTTGTGTGATTTGGGTGCTAGTGTTACCGCGATTCCAAAGTCTTTATGTGATATTCTTGGTTTTCATGAGATTGAAGAGTGTTCTCTTAATTTGCATCTTGCAGATTCTACTATCAAGAAACCCATGGGAAGGATCAATGATGTTCTTATTGTTGCAAATAAGAACTATGTACCTGTGGATTTCATTGTACTTGACATAAATTGCAATCCTTCATGTCCCATTATTCTTGGTAGACCTTTCCTAACGACTGTTGGTGCTATCATCGATATGAAGGAAGGGAATATTAGATTTCAATTTCCTCTAAAGAAGGGCATGGTGCATTTTCCTAGAAATAAAATAAGATTTCCTTATGAATCTATGATGAGGGCTACTTATGGTTTGAGCACCAAAGATGACTATACGTGATTCCATCACCTTATGCCTAGCTAAGGGTGTTAAACAATAGCGCTTGTTGGGAGGCAACCCAACGAATCTATCCTTTTTCTTTCTGTTTTCAGTTTTCCACACTTTCATAATTTTGTTATGATTGTGTTTTTTGTGTTTCTTTTGCGTTTGTGCCAAGTAAAACCGTTATGATTAGTCTAGGGGATGATTGTTTGATCATGCTGGAAAAGACAGAATCTTTCTGCTCACGAAACGAACTTTCATTTTTTTGGTAAGAGCTTTTGAGTTTATTCTTTTTGCTGCTGATTGCTACGCAAATTCTCCAGACTTTCGTAATTTTTCAGAATTGTTTAAGTACCAGAAGTATATGAAGTATACAGATTGCTATAGACTGGTCTGCTGTTAACAGAGTCTGTTTTTGTTGAGTTGGTTGCTTATTTTGATGAAACTATGGATAGTATCGGGGGGTATTAGCAATGGAAGATTAAAAATACAGTAACCCAACATCAACATAAGTAGAATTTAAGTTTGCTACAGTACCTAAGGAAGTGGTGGTTTGCTTTCTTATACTAATGATATCACGAGTTTCTATTTAAGTTTCGTGTTGTGAAGTTTTCAAGTTTTGGGTGAAGTTCTTATGGACAAAGAGATAAAGAGTGGCAAGAGCTCAAGCTTGGGGATGCCCAAGTCACCCCAAGTTGATTCAAGGATGCCAAAAAAGCCTAATCTTGGGGATGCCCCGGGAAGGCATCCCCTCTTTTGTCTTCAATCCATCGGTAACGTTACTTGGGGCTATATTTTTATTCACCACATGTTATGTGTTTTGCTTGGAGCGTCTTGTAACGTAGGAGTCTTTTATTTTTGTTGTGTCACAATCTTCCTTGCTGCACACCTAGAGAGAGAGACATGCACTCACCGTGATTTTGTCGAGCTTCACTTATATCCTTTGGTTAGGCAATTCAGCTCACATGTGTTTCACTTATATATTTTGAGTTAGTTGATTTTGCTCTGTGTGCTTCACTTCTATCTTTTGGACCACGGCAGTGCGTGGCGTGGTAGTTGATCTATGCTATGAAAGTAGTCTCAAAAGGGGTAGTTATCCAAAGGGATATGAAAACTTCCACCTTCATGTGCATTGAGTAGTTAGAGAAGTTTGATTCATCTCAATTAGTTTTGAGTTGTGGTTGTGGTAATATTGAAGTTATACTAGTAAGGTGTTGTGGATCTATAAATACTTGTGTTGAAGTTAATGATTCCCGTAGCATGCACGTATGGTGAATCACTATTTGATGAAGTCTGAGCATGATTAGTTTATTGATTGTCATCCTTTGTGTAATGGTCGGGATCGCACGATGGTTTATACCTACCAACCCTTCCCCTAGGAGTATGCGTTGAATGCTTTGTTTCGATTACTACTAAAACTTTTGCAACAAGTATATGAGTTCTTCATGACTAATGTTGAGTCCATCGTTTAGATGCACTTTCACCTTCCACCATCACTATCTTCTTTAGTGTCGTGCAACTTTCGCCGGTGCATAAAACCCACCATTAGCCTCCCTCAAAACATCCACCATACCTACCTGCTATGGCTTTTTCAAAGCCATACCGAGATATATTGCCATGCAACTACCACCATGACATGTGCCACAGCTTCTACATTGCCATTGCATGATCATAAGATAGCTAGCATGATGTTTCCATTGATGTCTCTGCCATGCTAGATCGTTGTCATGGTACACTACCGAAGGCATTCCATATAGAGTCATCATTGCTCTAAGTTTTGAGATGCAAGTGTGATGATCATCATTGATGGAGCATTGTCCCATGTGAGGAAATAAAAGAGGCCAGCGAAGCCCATTTACAAAAAGAGGCCAAAGATGCCCACCAAAATATTTAAAAAAAAGGCCAAAGAACCCACCAAAAAAATGAGAGAAAAAGAGAGAAGGGACAATGCTACTATCTTTCCACACTTGTGCTTATTAAGCACCATGATCTTCATGATTGAGAGTCTCTCGTTTTGTCACCACCATATAGCTAGTGGGAATTTTTCATTATATAACTTGGCTTGTATATTCCAATGATGGGCTTCCTCAAAATTGCCTTAGGTCTTCGTGAGCAAGCAAGTTGGATGCACACCCACTAGTTTTATTTAAGAGCTTTCACATACTCTTAGCTCTAGTGCATCATTTGTATGACAATCCCTACTCATTCACATTGATATCTATTGATGAGCATCTCCATAGTTCATTGATATGCCTAGTCAATGTGACGAGCTTCTCCTTGTTTGCCTTGCAACCTCCACCACACTCCATTCCACTTATAGTGCTAAAACCATGGCTCACGCTCATGTATTGCGTGAGAGTTGAAAAAGTTTGAGGAAGTAAAGGTCTGAAAACAATTACTTGGCCAATACCGAGGTTGTGCATGATTTAAATTCGTTGTGCAAGGATGATAGAGCATAGCTAGACTATATGATTTTGTAGGGATAAATTTCTTTTGGCCTTGTTATTTTGAAAGTTCATGATTACCTTGCTAGTTTGCTTGAAGTATTATTGTCTCCACGTCAATAGCAAACTATTGTTTTGAATCTAACGGATCTGAACATTCATGTCACATAAGAAGAGTTACAAAGGACATCTATGCTAGGTAGCATGAAAGCATAAAAAATTCATTCTTTATCACTTCCCTACTTGAGGACGAGCAATAGTTAAGCTTGGGGATGCTTGATACGTCTCAAACGTATCAATAATTTTTGATGGTTTCATGTTGTTATCTTGTCAATTTTGGATGTTTTATATACCTTTTATATCTTTTTTGGGACTAACTTATTAATTCAGTGCCAAGTGCCAGTTCCTGTTTTTCTGTGTTTTTGACTCTTTTCACATCTGATTTTGGAACAGAGTCCAAACGGAATAAAATCCCCGAAATGAAATTTTCCAGAACAGAAGAAGATCGGGGGACTGGATGGCCAAGGCAGGAGGCCCATCGGGAGCCCACAAGCTTCCCTGACCTAGCTCTTTGCCCTATATATTCCCTAAAATCCCAGAAAAATAGGGGCGTCCACGAAACCACTTGTCCACCGCCGCAAGCTTCCGTTTGAGCGAGATCTCATCTGGAGACCCTTCCCGGTGCCCTGCCGGAGGGGACTTTGGAGCTGGAGGGCTTCTACATCAACATCATTACCTCTCCAATGACTCGTGAGTAGTCCACTTTAGACCTACGGGTCCGTAGTTAGTAGCTAGATGGCTTCTTCTGTCTCTTGGATCTTCAATACAAAGTTCTCCATGATCTTCATGGAGATCTATCCAATGTAATCCTCTTTGGCGGTGTGTTTGTCGAGATCCGATGAATTGTGGATTTGTGATCAGATTATCTATGAATTATATTTGAGTCTTTATTGATTTCTTATATGCATGATTTGATATCCATGTAAGTCTCTCTGAGTCTTGGATTTTGTTTGGCCAACTAGATCTATGATTCTTGCAACGGGAGAAGTGCTTGGTTTTTTGTTCATACCGTGCGGTGACCTTTCCCAGTGACAGAAGGGGCAGCAAGGCACGCATCATGTTCCTGCCATCAAGGGTAACGAGATGGGCTTTCATCATAGATTTGAGATTGTCCATCTACAAATGTCATCTTGCTTAAGGCGTTACTCTGTTCTTATTAACTTAATACACTAGATGCATGCTGGATAGCGGTCGACGTGTGGAGTAATAGTAGTAGATGCAGAAAGTATCGGTCTACTTGTTTTGGACGTGATGCCTATATGTATGATCATTGCCATAGATAACATCATGACTTTGTGCGGTTCTATCTATTGCTCGACAGTAATTCGTTCACCCACCGTCTACTTGCTTTCATGAGAGAAGCCACTAGTGAACACTACGGCCCCCGGGTCTATTCACAATTATCATCTCCGCTTTTACTTTTACATTGCTTTGTTTACTTTTTGCTTTCAGTTCTCACTTTGCAAACAATCTATAAGGGATTGACAACCCCTTCATAGCGTTGGGTGCAAGCTCTTTGTGTTTGTGCAGGTACTTGTTACTTGACGCGATCCTCCTACTGGATTGATACCTTGGTTCTCAAACTGAGGGAAATACTTACCACTGTTGTGCTACATCACCCTTTCCTCTTCAAGGGAACACCAACGCAAGGCTCCAAGGCCGCGAGGGAATCCTTTGCATATTTGCCAAGGAAATCCCTATAGGCGTTGCCAGCAGCAGTCCTTTGTTGGTTCACGAGCCGCCAATCTCCCAGATGACTGCATGCTGAAGCTAAAGGCTATGTATACCTTCACCGAGGAGTTATATACGAGGGACATGCTGACAATTAAAGAAGTGATGGGCAGCAAAAAGCCAGTTAAATCCATCAAGAACATGCTCAGCTATCTGTCCACGTTGCCTCCTCAAATAGAGGAACTGAAAAGCTCAGCCGCCCGGAAGGGAGCCCTGAACACCGTAAGCTGGTGTTTAGCCTATGCTCCGGAGCTGAAACCAGAAAAAGTAGCCGCTGGCTATCCTGAACTGAAGGACGACGGGTCGGAGTTCACCGAGGAGGACTACCACCGAGTGATCAAGGAATCGCGCTTCTCGGCGAGTCACGTGACAGTCGGCTTGGATTTGAATAAATACCAAGCCGCATATGATGATAAGAACAAGAAGGTGACTCCTCCCTTGTACGAAATTACTAGCTTGGCTCCTCGCCGGCCCAAGAATCTTTTTGACCTTGACATGGATCTATCCCTCTTCCTTGATGATGAAGATGAGTTCGTCGCCTTATCCAAGTGTAACTGGAAACTTGGCGACTTACAAATTAAACTTGGAGAGAGCTCAAGGCAAGGTGACCTGGAGGTGGCTTGAGTCTTCTCAAGATGTAATTTTTGCCTTAAAAAGACAATCTGATCCTTTCTTCATTGGGGGATGACGCCCGACTTGGCCATTCGAGCCATGTAATAGCTTGTTAGATTTTATAGGGAAACAATCGGTCACTAGTGCCTTTTGATTGACCTTCCTGAATAACTTATTCCTTTAGTATATTCATGAATCGCCTTTAACTTTGATAAACAAGGAAGTGTCACAGTTCGACATAAAAGCCTTCATCCTGTGTGTCAGGAAAATGTAAGGCGACTCAGTTAGTTATGGCAAAGAATAGACTAGCCCCCTGGGTTATGGCAAAAAATAAACCAGCCCCGTGGGCTATGGCAAATAGTAGTTAAAACTCGCCCAATGAGTCGTGGCGAGTTATAAACAAAAGCCGACTCAAAGATATTGTGAAACCTTGTGGTCGTGCTATCAAGATATAAAATTTGTCGGCTCAATGAGCCGCGACAGGACAAGACGAGTTTGCAAAACTCTAGTGTTACCCTTAGAAGGCTTTTGCAACAACCTCGTTTTTTTAGACCGGCTGATCAGGAGCGACTCAAGCTTCAGTGAAGCAGGTTCAATGAACCAATGGTTTCTCTATTCTCCATGTGTGGCTCCGGCCGGTACCTTTTATGTTTTAACCAAGGCGAGTTCAGGGTCCAAATGACAGATTGACTCGCCC
Source organism: Hordeum vulgare subsp. vulgare (assembly GCF_904849725.1). Classification (NCBI taxonomy): domain Eukaryota; kingdom Viridiplantae; phylum Streptophyta; class Magnoliopsida; order Poales; family Poaceae; genus Hordeum; species Hordeum vulgare. Next base: position 169,907,012 of record NC_058523.1, read on the forward strand.
GGAGTACATAGATCCATGTGGCGACTTGTCCAACACATAGTCCAGTATAACCATTTGTAATGCGGTAATTTTTCGCTAGCCAAGAGGGTATTCACGCTGAACTCAGTGAGTGGAAGCCCCCAAGTGACCTATGATTTAGGAAAAGTCGGGCATAGGATCGCAGAAGCGTGTACGCTCTTACTGCAAAATGACCTGGGAACTGGTAGCCCGCAAGTAAGCAGGTTTAATTCTCAAAATCCTATAAGGCGCCTATGTTTGAACCGTGCAATGTGGCGACTGGTCCTCTTTGGCTTATCAAGGCCCAGTTTTGAAATAAGTGCAGCATGGCGACTTATGTTCTTTGGCTTTGATAGCGTCCATGTTTGGACGACTTATAGAACAATAAAGACTCATGCTTTCAAAAGCTGAAACGACAAAGGACCCCATAGTTCGTGGGTGCCGGCTTTATTGCTTTCATAAATAATGAACTACAATTTTCTGAAATTTGGAAAAAAGGAGCCCATGGCTCTAAGTGTAGTAAGGCCGCGGGTGGGCTATATTCCAGGGGAAAATTGTCTCAATCTCTGTAGTTGGCCGATTTGGGTGAAGATCCCCCAAGTAGTATGAGCTGTTTCGAAGATTCTTGCTGATGAAAAACAATCCTTCCCACGGAGGTGATAGTTTGTGCATACCCGTGTGAACTTGAATCAAACGGAGCACTAAGTCGCCCTCTTGAAAAGTCCGGCTCTTGACACGGAGGCTGTGGTAGCGTCGCAAGTCTTGTTGGTAGATCGCTGATAGTGACGCAGCCAAGTCACGTTCTTCCTCCAAAGCATCCAACGAGTCTTGTCGTGCCAGCTCGTTGTCCTGTTCCACATAGGCGGCAACTCGCGGTGAATCGTGTCTGATGTCACTTGGTAACCCGCTTCTGCCCCGTACACCAGAAAGAAAGGTGTAAAACCCATGGAGCGATTTGGAGTTGTCCTGATGCTCCATAATACCGAGGGAAATTCTTTCACCCAACACCATGGAGTATGTTCCAACGGTACCATGAGCCGAGGCTTAATTCCCCGCAATATATCCTGATTCGTCCTTTCAGCCAGCCCATTAGACTGGGGATGTGCGACCGCGGAGACGTCAAGCTGGATATGCTCTCGCGAACAAAACTCTTGCATTGCACCTTTGGATAAATTAGTACCATTGTCAGTAATGATACTATGAGGGTATCCAAACCTAAAAATCAAATTTTTCAAGAATGTGATAGCCGTATCTGCATTGCAGCTACTAACGGGCTCTGCCTCAACCCATTTAGTAAACTTGTCAACCGCCACCAATAGGTGAGTCTTTTTATTGGATGTCATCTTGAAAGGGCCAACCATGTCAAGTCACCACACTGCAAACGACCAAGTGATTGGTATCATCCACAATTCCTGAGCCGGCACGTGCATCTCATGTCCAAATTTTTGGCAGCCATCACATCGGCGAACTATCTCCTCTGCGTCTCCATGAGCCGTCAGCCAATAGAACCCATGTCTGAAGGCTTTAGAAACCAAAGATCGTGACCCAGCATGATGACCACAATCGCCAGCGTGAATCTCATTAAGGGTCATACATCCTTCTTCAGGAGAGACGCACCTTTGAAATACCTCTGAGGTGCTTCGTTTGTGCAACTCGCCGTTGTGTATGACCATGGATTTACACCGACGAACGATTTGTCGAGCCAATAATTCATCGGCAGGTAACTCGCCTCTAGTGAGATACGCCACATAAGGAGCCGCCCAATCCGGAGTAGCATGAAGAGCCGCCACGAGTTGAGACTCGGTGTCCGGTACCGCCAAGTCTTCTTCTAAAGGCAGTCTCGCCGAGGGGTTATGTAATACATCCAAAATTACACTAGGAGGAACCGACTTACGTTGTGAACCGAGACGGGAAAGAGCGTCCACTGCTTCATTAAGTCGCCGGTCGATGTGATCCACTTGATAACCATGGAAGTGACCCGCTACATTTGACAAAACTCGTGTGTAAGCCGCCATTAAGGGGTGTCTTGAATCCCAGGTGCCAGAAACCTGCTGTGCCACCAAATCTGAGTCACCCAAACATCTGACTCGCATGAGGTTCATCTCTTTGGCGAGTCGCAATCCATGGAGCAAGGCTTCATATTCTGCTCAACTGTTGGTACATGGGAACATGAGCCGAAGGACATAGCAAAACTTGTCACCTTGAGGCGAAGTTATCACCACGCCAGCCCCCGAGCCTTCCAATTTCCTGGATCCATCGAAATAGATGGTCCAATAAGTATGATCGGGCCTATCCTCTGGGATTTGCAACTCGGTCCAACCATTGATGAAACCCACGAGTGCTTGAGATTTGATGGCCGTTCGGGGCGTATACCGCACACGATGGGGCCCTAACTCAATGGCCCACTTAGCAATCTGTCCACTTGCTTCTCCATTATGTATGATGTCACCAAGGGAGAAGAACTGACGATCGTGATGGGATGTTCCTGGAAGTAGTGCTTCAGCTTCCGACTTTCCATAAACACCCCAAAAACCAGCTTCTGCCAATGTGGGTAACGTTGCTTGGAGAGGGTTAGGACCTCGCTTATAAAATATACTGGTCGTTGGACCGGATACTCCTTTCCTTCTTCCTTCCGCTCGACAACCACTGCCATGCTAACTGCCTTGGAATTGGCCGCGATGTACAGGAGCATAGGCTCCTTGTCCGTCGGAGCCGCCTATACGGGCGGGTTAACTAATTGTCGCTTCAAGGCTTCATTGGCTTCGTCTCTCCATACGAATCGATCAGTTTTCTTGAGCAGCTGATAGAGAGGGATGGCCTTCTCCCCGAGGCGACTTATAAAGCGGCTCAGAGCTGCGATGCGACCCGTCATGTGCTGGACCTGGTTAATGTTAGCCGATTTCCCCAGCGAAGTAATTGCTTCAATTTTGTCCGGGTTAGCTTCAATGCCACGTTTTGACACCAAAAAACCCAATAACTTCCCTGCAGGGACACCAAACACACACTTGGTGGGATTAAGCCTCATCTGGTAGACGCGCAAGTTGTCAAAAGTTTCCTTGAGATCCTCCAAGAGTGTCTCCTTCTGTTGAGATCTGACCACGATGTCGTCCATATAAGCATGGACATTACGACTGATCTAGTTATGCAAACAATTTTGGATGCAACAATGATAACTTGCCCCCGCGCTCTTGAGCCCGAACAACATAGACACGTAACAGAAAGCTCCGAAGGGGGTTATGAAGGATGTCTTCTCCTGATCCGCCACCGCCATCTTGATCTGGTGGTATCCTGAATAAGCATCCAAGAAACATAAACGCTCACAATCCGCCGTTGAATCAATAATTTGATGAATGCGGGGAAGGGCGAAGGGATCCTTCGGACAAGCTCTATTGAGGTCAGCGTAGTCGATGCACATGCGGAAAGTGCCGTTCTTTTTTAGCACCAGGACCGGGTTAGCCAGCCATTCAGGACGAAAAACCTCGATGATAAACCCGGCGGCCAAAAGCCGGCCGACTTCCTCCCCGATCGCCTTACGATGCTCTTCATTAAACCTACGAAGGTACTGCCGGACTGGCTTAACTTTGGGGTCAGTATTAAGATGGTGCTCAACGAATTCTCTCGGTACAGCTGGCATGTCAGAAGGTTTCCAGGCGAAGATGTCCCGATTCTCAAGGATGAATTCAATGAGCGCGCTTTCCTATTTGGGATCCAGACCCGCCCCAATAGTGAACTGCTTGGTGGAGTCGCCAGGCGTGAAGTCTATGACCTTGGTATCGTCCGTCGGTTTAAACTTGAGGGGCGGCTCAGAGTTGATGGTTGGCCTCTTCAGCGGCGTCATGTCTGCCGGGTCAACATTAGCTTGGTGAAACTTGAGCTCTTCAGTCGCGCAAGCCGACTCGGCGTAAGCTGCGTCTCCTTCTTCACATTCTTGAGCTATCTTCCTGTCTCCACTGATGGCAATAGGTCCCTTAGGTCCGGGCATCTTGAGTTTGAGATAAACCTAACATGGATGGGCCATGAATCGGGCATACGCCGGCCTTCCAAACAACGCATGGTAGGGGCTCTTGATTTCGACCACCTCGAACATGAGAGACTCGCTCCTGTAATTGGACTCTGTGCCAAAGGCCACGTTAAGTTTAATCCGCCCAATTGGATACACCGAATTACCGGGGACGATGCCATGGAAGACCGTGGATGATGTAACCCCTGACTTGGGGAACCACGACCAAAGCCAAATCGCCAGGGTTATCCACTCGGGGTGGGTGATCCTCCCTACTCCAGGTTATGGGTTGTCCACACTAGTGAAGGTACCGGGGGAGCGCCGGCTCGACCACACTGAAGGTTCTATGTTTCACCTTCTGATCCCACTTGCAGGTGCTGGTGGTGAACACCTGATACTGCCCGCCGTTTAGTTGCGTATGGTTACTCTGAAAGCCGCCACGATCGTCCTGTCGCTGGAGGTCCTCTTGCGGGGGTGGTTGCTGAAACCCTCCTAGCGGGTTGTACCGCTGGTTGTGAACTTGGTATTGTCCAGCGTTGGATTGCGACCCGCCCTGTGATCCCGGGTTAGGAAAGCCGCCGAACGGGCTCTGGCGTGACCCTGGCGCTCCAGGCTGCTCCAGTCGCTGGCCCTGATCACCACCCTCACCCCTTCTGAGCGCCTCGGCCCGGAATTCCTGCATCACGTAGCAGTCCTCCCAAGAATGAGTCGCCGGTCCCTCCGGCGTGGCATGCTGCGGACCGGGGCCTTTGAGCATCTCGTGATAATTGCGCGGCTTCTTCCCACTGAAGCCCCGTTTCTTCTAGCGCTGGTTTCCGTTGCCGGTGTTGGTATTAGCGACGAAAACTGTAGGACTTTCCTATTGTCTCCTTTTGCCTTGCCCACCGTGATGGTGGTTGCCCCGGCCCTGAAACTGAGAATTGCTCTTTGATGACTCGCCCTTCCTGGCGGTGCTAGCTTTGCCGTCGTCCTCTCCAGGATCCTTGGTGTCATCCGACTTAGCGTATCTAGTGAGGGTATCCATCAGCTCGCCCATGTCCTGTACTTTTCGCTTAAGTCGCCCCAGCTTTAGAACCAGAGGTTTGTAATGACAATTTTTCTCCAGGATCAATACTGCCTCAGCCGCCGAGATGCCTTCTGATGAATGAATAACCTCTGCGTCTCGCCGAGTCCAATGATGGGCCGACTCATCCGGCCGCTGAACGCAGTGTTGCGGGTCGACAATGGTCATAGGACATTTGCAAGTCCCCCTGAAATTCTTGATGAAGCGCTCTTTTAGCGCTGCCCAGGTGTTGATGGAGTTAGGCGGTAAGTTTTTTAACCACGCACGCGCTGTCCCTTGGAGCATCATAGTGAAATACTTGGCGCAAACCACCTCATTCATGTCTAGCATGTCCATCGCGAGATCGTAACTCTTGATCCATGACCCTGGTTCGATATCTGGTGAGTAATTAGGCACCTTCGTGGGTCCTTTGAAGTCATTTGGCATCTGCTCATTGCGCAGAGTCGACGCAAGACATGACACTCCGATGTGCTTTCCTCCGGCGTCGAGAGGCGCGGGAGGTATCGAGGCGTAAGCCGGATAAACCTGACCTGCCGCGGCTGCTGTTTCTATCTGACGCACCGCTCGTGCCGCGTCCACGATGTCTTGGGCTTGTGTGTCGGCCATCCCAAGTGGGTCGTTTTGAGGAAGGCGTCGTTGCCCGCTGGTTACTGCGGGTAAGTCCTTGTGGCGACTTTTTGGTGTGACTTGCTTGAGGCATGGAGTGTAACCGGTCGAGGCTATGAGAATACTGCGCGTGTTGGACCACGACCGTCTTTAGCATCTCGCTGGCGTTTCTCGCATCTACTTCGGCCAGGGAGTTCCCGTAAATCGGGAGGGACTCCAGGTGGCGAGTTGCCGCCAGAACATTATCCACGGGATTCGAGAAGTGACCTCGTGGCATGTGGAAACGAGTCGCATGGGCATCCATTGGTTGAGGTGGCGGCGGGTTAGGTGGTTGAACCGGACCTCCCCTCGGAACAGTTTGTAAAAGGTCGATCAGGACCCGCCCCAGGGGTGCGCAGGGTGTCGAAGAGGCGAGTCGGGTGTAAGTTGGCCGGGACGCGTCTGTGGTGTCTCCTTTGGTGAACGGCGTCGGACGCATGCTGCTGTCTCTTGAGCCGCCAGCCCTCGGTGTTCAACCGTTCTGTCTCTACTGCGATCGCAGCCTGCTGCGTCTCTACCCTGGTGGCTTTTGCTTCCATATCCCGCTGAGCTTTGGCCATCGCCTCCCGTAGTTTCGCCAACTCAGCATTGATAGACTCCTGATTCTCGGACGTGACGGTGGTCGCCATGAGACTGGCGACTTTTGCTGCTAGCTCCGCCATGGCTTGAGCTGGGGTTTTCAACGTCCCGCTGGTTTTGTTGTTGCCGGTCGGGTTTTGCTGAGGCTGTGCCGCCCCTGCCATATAGATGGCGATTTTTCGATGGGATCGCTCAACGACCTCGGGGTCCGTTGCGAGTCACAGCCCCCCGAGCTGTACTTCGTGTAGAGGACGGATTGAATCTGTCTCGCCCATGGACGAGTCACCGTCAGAATTGACACGGGTGACCTCCTAGGTCGCTGGCTCGCCTTGTATGTCGCTTCCCTGTGTAAAACCGACGAAGGAGTGGCGGCTCCCGTCCTGTCATGTGATGGGGCGGATGTACCTGGCCGGCCTGACGATGTCGGTGGAGGTGTTCGGCTCAGGCACGGGTGTCCCAATCATGCGGATGAAGATGTTGACCTTGCCAAAGGGGACTCTATAGCTAGATTCGACTGAATCTGCTCCTGGCCCCCACAACGAGTTGTCGATGTAGTACCTTCCGCGACGGCTCTTCGTCATGATGCCGACCGCATAGCTTTCTGATCCTGGTAGGGCTCCCTTTGAGAACTCAACTCCACCGTGCGCATGCCCCATAGTGGGCGCCAACTGTCGTGGTTTTATCACGGCAGATGTCTCGTGAAAGGACTCAAACATGGAGGCATCGCACCTTGGTGGCGACACGAAGGGGGTGAGCGAAAGCGGGACTCAGATTTACCCAGGTTCGGCCCCTTGTGTGGAGGTAAAAGCCTACGTCCTGCTTTGTGTGGATTGATGATGGTTTCGATTACAAAGAAGGCGTAACTCGCCTGACCTAGCTCTCGATAATTTCTAACTTGCCCTATTTTCTCCTGGGACTCGCCTTTATATACAGGTCGATACCCTAGGGTTTACAAGAGTCCTAGCCATGCTACCCATCGTAGCTTTCCCTATCTTTAAGTCGCCGTGTCCTCCAAGATTGGGAACTCCCTTGGTAGTCTATCTTCTGCATAGCTTCTTGAACCGCCATCCGGCTTCTGGGCCAAGGGTCGCACTTCCAATGTTGAGTCGCCCGTTTGATGACCCGGCCCACCAAGGGCGGGTTATACCGCAGGTAATATCCCCATCATCTGCTCCAACATGATGGTGGCGCAGGGCACAGGGAGATCTCTGTCGAGGCAACACCAGTTGAGGAGGAAGCTAATGATGATGATCATAAAACTTTGGATCAAGTTACTGTCGGACCTGGCAGGTCGACAAGATCACGTACTGCTCCTGAGTGGTACGTGAATCTTGTCTTATCTATCATGTTGTTAGACAACAATGAGCGTGCAAATTATGAAGAAGCAATGGTGGGCCCAAATTCCAACAAATGGTTAGAGGCCATGAAATCTGAGATAGGATCTATGTATGAAAACAAATTGTGAACTTTGGAAGTATTACCTGAAGGTCGCAAGGCTATTCAGAACAAATGGATCTTTAAGAAGAAGACGGACGCAGACGGTAATGTTACCGTTTATAAAGCTCGACTTGTGGCAAAGGGTTTTTCACAAGTTCAAGGAGTTGACTACGATGAGACATTCTCACCGGTAGCGATGCTTAAATCCATCCGAATCATGTTAGCAATAGGTGCATTTTTCGATTATGAAATCTGGCAGATGGATGTCAAAACAGCGTTCCTTAATGGGTTTCTTAAGGAAGAGTTGTATATGATGCAACCCGAAGGTTTTGTCGATCCAAAGAATGCTAACAAAGTATGCAAGCTCCAGCGATCCATTTATGGACTGGTGCAAGCATCTCGGAGTTAGAATAAGCGCTTTGATGAGGTGATCAAGGCGTTTGGGTTTGTACAAGTTGTTGTAGAATCTTGTATATACAAGAAAGTGAGTGGGAGCTGTGTAGCATTTCTAATATTATATGTGGATGACATATTGCTCTGTAGCATTTCTAACATTATATGTGGGTGACATATTGCTGGTTGGAAAGATAGTGGAGTTTTTGGAGAGCCCAAAGGATTACTTGAACACAAGTTTTTCAATGAAAGACCTTGGTGGGCTGGTGAGGCCAGCCCAATAGAGCTATTTCGGCCAAGGGAAAAATCAAAGGAGAAAAAAAGGAGGTGGGAAGGAAGGAAGGGACTCCACCTTCCAAACCGAATTGGAGTAGGAGTCCCTCCTCCTCCCTTCGGCTGACGCTCTTGGGGCTCCCTTGAGCCTCAAGGCTAGCCCCTCCCCTCCTCCTATATATACTAGAGGTTTTATAGTTTTTGACACACAACTTTGCCACGTGCAACCCTAAACCTCTACTTCGTAGTTCTTCCTCTAGATCGGTTTTTCGCGGAGCTCGGGCAGAGCTCTACAGGAATAGATCATCACCATCGCGGGCGTACCGCCACGCTGCCGGATAACTCATCTACTTCCCCGTCTCTCTTGCTGGATCAAGAAGGCGGAGATTGTCATTGAGCTGTACGTGTGCTGAACGCGGAGGTGCCGTCCGTTCGGTGCTAGATCGGGACGGATTGTGGAACGACGGTGATTTGAATCACGAAGCTGTACCACCACATCAACCGCGTTTCTTAACGCTTCCCGCTTAGTGATCTACAAGGGTATGTGGATTCGATCTCCCTGTCGTAGATGAGCATCACCATGACAGGTCTTCGTGTGCGTAGGAAATTTTTTGTTTCCCATGCAACTTTCCCTAACACTCCACCCACAAGGGGTCCACGAAGAAGCAGCCTTGTCTATTCCACCACGGCTTCCGTCCATGCAAGACTAGCCTCACTCATGGTAGATCTTCACAAAGTAGGCGATATCCTTTCCCTTACAAACATATTGGTTCAACTCCACAACACGAAGTAGGAGGCTCCCAAGTGACACCTAACAAATCTAGGAGGCACCACACTCCAAAAGGTAATAGATGTGGTAGAATGATGAACTCCTTGCTCTTGTGCTTCTAAAGCTATTCTCCTCAACACTCTATCACTCTCTCTCAGGTTTGGCAGGGGTCGGAGAGATTGATCTTCTGGAAAGCAACTTGGGGAGGCTAGAAATCAAGGTTCAAATGGTTGGAATGGAATCTCTTGATCTCAACACATGAGTATGTGGCTCTGTCTAAGAAGAATGGATCTGACAAGTGTAAGTGTAAGTGTGTTCTGAGTGTAAGTGTGTTCTAAGTGTGAATGAGAGTTAGGTGGAGGGTTATATATAGGCATCCCCAAAAATCCAACAGTTACAACATTATTACCCAACTCGGTGACACGAAATGAATCTTGGTGGTACCGAGTTGCACTACAGGTGGCAACTTTTGAATTCTAGGTGAGACCGATATAGGAATCTTGGTAGTACCGAAATGATGACCTAGACAAGTTCCTGAATCTCGGTGAGACCGATTTCAAACTCGAAAATTCCAATTCTTGGAATCTTCTCAACAAAAAGTTGGTCCTGAATCTCGGTGGCACCGATAGGAATGTTGGTGGTATCGAAGTGGTAGGGTTTGGCAAAGGTTCTGTCAAGTGTAAAATTGGTATGGCCGAATGGAAATTGTTCGTGGCACCGATTTTGCTGGCTCGGGTTTGGACAGAGATATTTCTCTGGGAGAATGGTTGAGTATTTTTTGTGGCTACCTCTAAGCACTTGAGCAACCAATTAAACACAATACCTCACCCCATTTTAATAGTATTTCCTTTCCTATGGACTCATAGTGATTTCTCACAAATGTAAAATGCAGAGTCTTCTTGCTTGAAGCTTGAGGCAATCCTATTGCTTCCTGCACCAAGGGGCTTCTCCTCACAATCCTATAGCCAATGCTCTGTGTGAACTACACCTGAAATATACTAGGCAAAAGTGTTATCCCAAGAGACAATGTATGTTGTCATGAATTATCAAAACCACCAAGGGAGCATATGTGCTTTCAGTCTCCCCATTTTTGATAATTGATAACAACATACAATCAAGCTTCAAATAAAGATAAGCATTAGGATATGATAGCTTTGAAGGATACATGACTAGTACAAGATCCCCCTAAATGTGTGCAATCCATTTTAAAGGATAGTTTCTTTGGACTGGATGGGCACACACATGGTAGAAGGACAAGACAAGTCATGTAGATCTTGGCTATATGCATCAAACATATGTGAATGAAGAACTTCCATTTTCAAGACTCACTCTTGCAAAAAATATGTGCAAGAGACAAGAGATCATCATGAACAAGGATATGCTACATATACTTACTTGAGGTTCTTGATCGTCTTAGTAGTAGAAGTACACTTGGGAAAACAAAAGTTAGATAACACAAGAGTACTCTATTGTAAAGATGCAAAGAGCTTCAAAAGTACCAAGATATAGAAGACATATTGAAAATAGGATTTGATGATAGATATGTCTCCAAGAGAATTTAGAACTTTCTCCCCTAAGGATGAATATGTAAGAATTTCCTCTCCCCGTGAATCATAGCATGTAGATATTGGGAGTAGGTAGGGTGAGACAAGTTCAATCCGAGGATAGTGATAGTAAAGCAATGATATCTGAAACAATTTTATCTCTCTCCCCCTTAATGGTATTTCTCCCCCTGAGTGTATAAGGTTTGATATATCTCCCCTTCGGTGGATCTCCGCTTAGGTAGTCCTTCCTTTAGGAACATGTATCTCCCCTCCATATGACATTTCTCCCTTTATGTAAGCTTATTGGTGATATTTCTCCCCCTTTATATAGAATTATTGGAAGCTTCGATATTCCCCCCCTTTGGCATTAATTTCCAAAAAGGTGAGAGGGTAAGGGCTCATTGAAAGAAATGGATCATTGATTCTTCTATCTTTGATAAGGATTCCTTGAATTTGACTCTTCTCCCCCTGAAGAATACATAGGAGTTCCTTGAACTATCTCCCCCTATGTTAGGGATCCTGGATGTCTCTCCCTCTTATATGTATGGGATCACTGAGGTTTTCTCCCCCTAGAGAAGTTTTTTTCCCTTCAAAAATTATGAGAAACAAGATTATATCCTCCTTTGGCAGAAATGGAAATATTCAATAAGATCTTAGGAGGTAATAAACTTTGGGATCATTGACAATCTTTCTCCCCCTAAGGCATAAGTACAAAAAAATTGAAAATCAAAGACAATGATAAATTTCGGAGTCACCGAGGCAATATGGTTCGGTAGAACCAAGAATGACAGCAGTCCTCTCGAAGAAATCGGTTGGACCGAGTTTCACAGATCGGTGAAACCGAGTTTCACTGAAAATCAACTCCCAAAATTAAAATAGACAGAAAATATCCTTAGACCTCATAAAAAGAAACTATCCAAAGATGAAAAGTAAATAAGAGAATTTTTTATAATATTTCTAAAATATATAAATACATATAGATGAGAGTTGCATGGTTCCAAGAAAGCATGCAATGATAATGTGAACCATACAAGAATCTCCATCTAGATGTGGGGCAGTGACTAGGTCAATTACATTAGAGTATTTGACTTGAGGAGTCAAGCAAGATTTCTTGATCATAGGTCATACTCATCATTAAGCGCAAAAGGGGGTTACCATTTTTCGGTTAAGCTTTTAGTGTCTTCATATCACCTGAGTTGCTTTACCTCAAGACTTGGTTCAAAGCGTTATCAAGAACATGAGTACATACCTTCGAATGATGTTGATGACGTGGCATGTAGGTGAACTTGTCGTGGATGCTCAAAGTTGATGAGGATCATCTTGAGTTGGGAGCTATCCTTATGTTTTGATTCGCTTTTCACCAACAATGGTTAGTCATGAAAGGAAGGACATAATATATCCAAATGACATGAGTGAATTTCATTATCATATAATTGTCAAGGATATGATTTTGTTGTCGTCTTCCTCCATCTTCGAAAAAGGGATTGTTGATTCTTGGCTATGACAAGATTGCTCTTGATGTGAGTTCATGGCAATCTTGTGGAGTTTAGTACTTCCAAGTACCTACAAAAGGTTAGATGCAATACAAGGGAGCATAGTTTTCCAAGATATAAGATAGTGTCAAATCAATAGCATCATGAAATGGACAATCAAGCCCATGCCCTTGCATGCATCCGAGTGAGTCTAGCTCAAGTTTGAAGCATCAATGATGTTCAACTCAGTCCTCAAATGACAAAATACTTTCTCATCAAGTGGTTTGGTAAAGATATCAACTAATTGTTTGTCGATACGAACATGCTTAAGATCTATATCTCCTTTACCAACATGATCACGAATGAAAAGATGTCGCACTTAAATATGTTTTCTTAGAGAATGTTGCACAAGATTATAGAAAATTTTAATAGCACTTTCATTGTCACACAATAATGGAACATTTCTAACATGAATGGCATAATCCTTAAGAGTTTGAGTCATCCATAGTAATCGCACATGGCATGATCCGACAGTTATATATTTAGCTTCGGTAGTAGATAAAGATACCGAGTTTTCTTTCTTGGATGACCAAGACACAAGAGATCTCCCAAAAATTGACCTGTACCTGAGGTGGATTTTCTATCAACCTTGTCTCCGACATAAACCAAGTCGGAATAGCCAACAAGATTAAAATAAGATCCCTTGGGATACCATATGCCAAAGTTTGTTGTATGTATCAGGTATCTCACGATTCTTTTAACATCCATTAGATGACACTCTTAAGGTGCCGCTTGGTATCGAGCACACATGCAAACACTCAACGGGATGTCAGGATGGGAGGCACATAGATATAGCAATGAAACAATTATTGATCGATAAACTTTTTGATCAACCAATTTGTCCTCCTTAGTGAGGTCAATATGTCCACTAGTAGGCATGGGGGTTCTCATACCTTTCCACTCTTGCATGTTGAACTTCCTGATTAAGTCCTTCGTATACTTGGTTTGAGATATAAACGTACCTTCTCTCGATTGTTTGATTTGCAATCCAAGGAAGAATTTCAGCTCCCACATCATTGACATCTCGTATTTCTCTCACATCAATTTTCCAAATTTCTCACTCAAATGTGGGTTAGTAGAACCAAAGATAATATAATCCACATATATTTGGCACGCAAATAGTTCACCTTTAACTTTTTTCGTGAATAAGGTTGTATCAATATTACTAATGTCAAAACCTTTTTCAATGAGAAACTTCGTAAGGCATTTGTACCAAGCTCTAGGGGCTTGTTTAAGACCATATAAAGTTTTATGAAATCTGTAAACATGATTAGCTTTCTTGGGATTCACAAAGCCGCGAGGTTGTTTAACATAAACCTCCTCCTCAATTTCACCATTTAGAAAAGAACTTTTGATAACCATTTGTAAAGAGTATGTCATGGTGATTGGCATAAGTGAGAAGAATGTGAATGGCTTCAAGTCTCGCAACGGGGGCATAAGTATCACCATAGTTCATACCTTCGACTTGTGTGTATCCTTGGGCTATGAGACGCTCATTGTTGTGTACAACTTGTCCATCTTCATCTTGCTTGTTTTGAAACACCCATCTTGTACCGATGATGTTGTGCTCGTCTTTGGGCTTTTCAACAAGTGTGCCCACTTGATTCCTATCGAAGTTGTGTAGCTCTTCGTGCATAGCATTCACCCAATCCAGGTCTTGAACGTCTTCTTCTACCTTCATAGGCTCAATGCTACAGATGAATTAATAATGCTCGCAAAATTTAGCTAAACGAGATTTAGAGCGAGTGATTCTCCCGGTTTGTATGTCATAGAAGATTTGATTGAATGGATGCTCTTTGTCCACTCTTGCTCGAACTCGTGACAGATTCTTCTTGTTGGATGGTGGAGCTTCTTCATCATCATCTTCTTGCATGTTGTCGTTGACGGTGTAATCTCCTTGACGTGGTGGTGAGGAAGGTTGAGGTTGATCATTGCGATGTACTTCTTCCTCTTCTTCATCATGTCATGTACCGCTTGTGGATGCCTCCATGTCATTTTGTGGTCCGCCTTGATGCAAAGTAGTAGATTCCACTTGAATTGATGAAGTTCTTTCCTTCACCTCCATGGGACGAATCTTGCCGGTAGGTAGATCTTGGATGGTATCTGAAGGTTCCTTATCTCCTACATCATTTGGCAATTGTTCGACTTGCGAACCATTAGATTCATCAAACTTCACATCTATCGTCTCTTCAACTTTTCGAGTGAAGATGTTGTAGACACGATAAGTGTGAGAGTTTGGTCTGTAACCGAGTAGGAAACCATCATGAGATTTAGGAGAAAATTCAGAGCGATGATGCTTATGAAGAATGTAGCACTATGAGCCGAATACTCAAAAGTATCCAACTTGGGGTTTGTTACTGGTGCGTAGCTCGTATGCCGTTTTATCGAGAAGCTTGTGTAGGTAGAGTCATCGTATGGTATGACAAGATGTTTCCACGCCTTCTTCCCAAAGGTGTCTCGGCGTCTTGTATTCATCAAACACCATTTTGGCCATTTCTATGAGAGTCTGGTTCTTCATATCAACAACTCCATTTTGTTGAGGTGTGTACGTTGCCGATATCTCATGTGAGATACCTTCTTTGTCAAGAAAGTTTTCCACATTAGTGTTCCTGAACTCTGTTTCGTTGTTGCTCCGAACTTTCTTGATCTTCACTTCAAACTGATTTTGAGCTTTCCGAGCGAAGTTCTTGAAGATATTTTGTACCTATGACTTATCTTCAAGAAAGAATACCCACGTAAATCTGGAAAAATCATCAACAATGACTAAACGATAAGAATTTCCACTTAGGCTTTTGTAAGCATTGGGACCAAAATGATCCATGTGAAGCAGCTCGAGTGGCCTTCTGGTAGTCATGATGTTCTTCACGGGATGACTTCCACCGACTTGCTTTCCTGCTTGACAAGCACTACAAAGTATGTCTTTGTCAAAGATAACATCTTTAACACCAAGAATATGATCACCTTTTATAAGCCTATCAAGGTTACACATATCTACATGTCCTAACCTTTTATGGCATAACCAACCTTTAGAAGATTTTAGAACAAGACATGTACGGGGTTTGGATTTTTTTTGTGAAATCAACAATGTATAGATCACCTCTACAGAAACCAGTAAAGACCATGTTATAGTTATCACGGCGAAACACTTGGCAGTCAACTTTCGTAAATAGCACATTGAAACCAAAGTCTGCTAGTCTAGATACGGAAAGAAGATTGTAGCCAAGAGATTCAACAAACATAACATTTTGAATAGAACTACCATGAGATATGGCCACCTTACCAAGACTAAGTACAATACCCTTGGAGTTGTCTCCAAAGGTCACATACCTTTGAGATCCATGGTTTGGTGTGATCTCATGGAACATGTCTTTATCTCCGGTCTTGTAATCGGTGCATCCACTATCAAGAACCCACTCCTTTCCCTCAGCCATGTAATCTCTCAGGTTTTCCATAATACTAAGGTTCCTCATGGCCTTCTCATACTTAATGTCAAACTCTTCATGTTCATTGTAGTACCCATGCTCCACATTGTCATCGTCGAACGAAATATCCTCGTCACAAGAAGCAAGAATTTCATCAGAATTTTGACTATGACAATGTTCACATTTATGCATGTGAATGGCTTCAACAATGCCATTGTTAATGGTAATGACATCTCCTTTAGCACGCATGATGTTACGAAGCTCAAATAGACATTTATAAAAATTAGGATCAGATGGCTTCATTTTGTGAGAGGCAATGCATTTATGGAAAATGATCTCAAGATTTTTCAGTGAGTAATTAGGATAACATTTCTCTAAGTTTTTCCACAAAGCGTGAGCACACTCAAAATTCTGTAATGATTAAGCACATTTCTTGGGAGTTCTCTAATGATTAGATTTAGAGTTTTAAGATTACCAAGCATATCAAGTTCTTCATCATGAGAAGGATGCAAAGGATCAATGGGAGGTTCACAGGGATGTTTAACATACTTGCGCAAATGGAATTTATCAAATATATCAAGCATTTCATCTTTCCATTGTTTAAAATATTCCCCATCAAGAATATGCACTCTACAACTAATATTCCCTAAACTAGGCACATCCATCTTCCACCAATGGAGTTTAAACCAAGGTTTTGGAGACCTTGATATGAAACCAATTGATAGATTGATAGATGAGGTGTCTAGAGGGGTGAGTAGACTACTTGCATAAATTAAAATCCTAGCCTTTTCCCAATTTAATGGTTGGTAGATTTTAGTGATTCTAACAAGGCTACTTCACCATACACATGCTAGTCAACAAATATGGATGCGGAAAGTAAAGACTTTGCACATGTAGTAAGGAGTAAAGTTTAGGAAGATCAAACGCGAAGAAGTTGACACGACGATTTTTGGCATGGTTCCGATAGGTGGCGCTATCGTGCATCCATGTTAGTGGATACTTCAACCCACGGAGGGTAACGACTACGAGAGTCCACATAGGGCTCCACCCACAAGGGGTCCACAAAAAAGTGGCCTTGTCTATTCCACCACGGCTTCCATCCACATCGAACTAGCCTCAGTCACGGTAGATATTCACGAAGTAGGCGATCTCCTTGCCCTTACAAACATCTTGGTTCAACTCCATAACATGAAGTAGGAGGCTCCCAAGAGACACTTAACCAATCTAAGAGGCACCACCCTCCAAAAGTTAATAGATGTGGTAGAACGATGAACCATTTGCTCTTGTGCGTCTAAAGATAGTCTTTTCAACACTCAATCGCTCTCTCTGATTTGGCTGGGGTAGGAGAGATTGATCTTGGCAACTTGGGGAGGCTAGAAGTTAAGGTTCAAATGGTTGGAATAGAATCTCTTGATCTTGACACGTCAGTAGGTGGCTCTCTCTCACAAAAATGGATTTGGCTAGTGTAAGTGTGTTCTGAGTGCTTCCTCTATGAATGAGAGGTAAGTGGAGGGGTATATATAGGCATACCCAAAAATCCAACCATTACAACATTATTGCCCAACTCGGTGACACCAAAATGAATCTTAGTGATACCGAGTTGCACTAAATGTGGCAAATTTTGAATTCTCGGTGGTACCGATACGATAACCTAGACCAGTTTCCAAATCTTGATGAGACCGATTTGTGACTTAAAAATTACGATTCTTGAAATCTTATCATCATAAAGTTGGTCACTGAATCTCGGTGGCACCAATACGAATATTGGTGGTACCGAGATGCTAGGGTTTGGCATTGGTTCTGTCAAGTGTAAAATCCGTAGGGCCGAATGGAAATTGTTGGTGGCACCGATTTTCCTGGTTTGGGTTTGGACAAAGTTAATTTTTGTGGGAGAATGGCTGGGTATTTTTGAGGTGGTTTCATACCCTAGAAACAATTTCTTCTTATGTTCTCCCCTAGAAAGGAACTTTAGAGTAATTCTTTATCGCACGGTGAGGGGTTTTTATAATATATAACTATGTTAGCATAGTTGAGAGATTACATTAGCAAAATTATGGACCCTAGGCCTCATTTTCAAGCCTTGCAATACCGTTTATGCTCACTTTTGTTAGTTGCTACCTTTTTGTTTTTATATTTTCATATTACAAAAATCAATATCTACTATGATTACTACACTTGTATCACCATCTCTTCGCCAAACTAGTGCACCTATACAATTTACCATTGTATTTGGTGTGTTCGAGACACAAGAGACTGTTTATTATTTGGTTGTAGGGTTGTTTGAGAGAGACCATCTTCATCCTATGCCTCCCACGGATTGATAAACCTTAGGTCATCCACTTGAGGGAAATTTGCTGCTGTCCTACAAAACTTTGTGCTTGGAGGCCCAACGCGAGTCTACAAGAACAGGTTGTGTAGTAGACATCAAGCTCTTTTCTCGCATTGTTGGCGAGGAGGTGAGTGCATGAAGGTGTATCTTTAGATCTTGCAACTTAATCTTGTAGTTTCTTGTTTTATCACTAGTTTGGTTTATAAAAAGAAAATTACAAAAAAGTGGAATTGAGGTGGTCTCATATTGTTCATCTCTATCATGTCTTTCTTGAAAATTATGGAAAGGAAAATTGTGCTCAATTTCTATAAAAATAATGTATGAAAATGCTTAATGTGAATTCCTTGAATGATAAGCAAGATAGTAATATTATTAGTATGAATTCTCTCAACATCCATGATTTTAATGATATACAAAGCCACAAGCTTGGGGATGCTATATTTTATGAATAAATTTACCATGATGAAAGCATGCCTCCTATTTATGGTGATTATATATATGAAAGTGCCTTTGGAAGAGTGTCAACTCTAGGTACTAATGATCCCACTTTTTCGAGGGCGTTGAATCTTTTCCTAATAATAAAAGTGGATATGAGAGGCCATGCCTTTATTTAGTGATGAGTCCACTATTTTGGAAGAGGTTTCAATTGACTATGACAACAAAGTTGATACCTATGATGATTATTGTGATGACATGTATGCTATAAAGAGTAATAATAACCATGAAACTTGTCATCATGATTTCAATTTTCATTTGGATTATCCAACTCAAGTATCACATGATACTTATTTTGTTGAGTTTGCTCCCACTACTATGAATGATAAGAATTTTTCTTGTGTGGTTGGTAATAAAAATTATATGCTTGCGCATCATGAAAAGAATGTTGTATGGGATAGTTACATTGTTTAATTCCTTCATGATGCTACTGAAAACTATTATGAGTGGGGAACATATGCTTGTAGGAATTACAATAATATCAAGTTTCCTTACTATGTGTTCAAAGTTTTGAAGTCATGCTTGTTTTGCCTTCCTATGCAAGTTGATTCTTGTTCCCACAAATATTTTACTCAGAAAATCCCTATGCATAGGAAGTTGGGTTAGACTTAAATGTGCTTGCCATGTGATTCGTGGTGCTCTCTTGCATGTTTCAACTATTATTCATATATGAGCATCATTGAAATCATCATGCCTAGCTAAAAGGCATTAAAGAAAAGCTTGTTGGAAGACAACCCAATATTTATCCTTTCTGTTTTTGAGTGTTAACATGATTAAGCTACAGGATTAATCATGTTTTGTGTCTTTTTTCAATAAAGTGTCAAGTAAAGCCTTTGGGATAGTGTGGATACTTGCTTGTTTGATTCTATGCAAAAACACATACTTTTACGTCCAGTGCAAAATTTCTATGATTTTACTGGAGCATCAAAAAATTCTAAAAAATTTACAAAACATTTTTATGCAAATTCTCTCTGTTGTCCTAATTTTGTCGAATCTTCAGTCACGGAAGTGTGATTTTAATGCTCATCTTCACAGATTGTTCTGTTTTTGACAGGTTCTGTTTTGCATGCATAGTTTGCTTGTTTTAGTGTTTCCATAAATTATATTGAGTGATATAAATTATGGGAATGATATAATACTATAGGTATTATGTGAGAAAAATTATGAATCTTGTCTTGACAGTACCTAAGGGACTGAGCTATATTTATCATACTAACCCATCTCAAGAAGTTCCGTTAAGTTTTGTGTGATTGAAGTTTTCATGTTTTGGGTGAGATAACAATATGAGGGGAATAAGGATCATAAATAATCTAATATTGGGGATGCCCATGGAACCCCCAAGGTAATATCCAAGGAAGACTCAAGCGTCTAAACTTGGGGATGCCTCGGAAGGCATCCCCTCTTTCGTCTCCCACATTATCGGTATATCTTACTTCAGGCTATATTTTTATTCGTCACATGATATGTGTTTTGCTTGGAGCGTCATTTTATTTTGTTGTTCTCTATTAGATGTTATTTATAATCTTTTTCATTAAAAAGTTCCAAGAATTGCATTTATAATGCTTGAATTGCATGTTTCGTGTGTGTTGTATAAAAACAGAAACTTTTTCTGTAGTATTTGAATTATTTGATTTTACTCGAACGTTTAAAGTTTTTGAATTTTAACATAGCACTTTCACACAAATTATATATCATCTCCAAAATTTTCATAATTTGTGGAGTTACAAAAGTACACTGTTTTAATAGATTGCTACAGACTGTTCCGTTTGGACAGATGGCACTCATAGTTTTTTATGTACTTATGCAAGAGTTTTCATGGCTTATATTGATAGATATAAATTGTAGAAATGATAATATAAAGTACCTATTGTTTCAAAATTATTATGCACCTTGTCTTGGCAGCACATGAAGTGTGGATTTATTCTTATGTGTACTAACCTATCTCACAAGTCCTTTTTGAGTTTTGTGTGGACGAAGTTTTTTATAGAATAGGTGTGTCGCTGCACTAGTAATGGGGTACCTAGTGCCCCTGACTTGTGCACATGCGTTGAGAGAATCACCCCTCAAGAGAAATCATCGACCCAAGCGAAGAGCCAGGACCAGATGCCGGCAAGACCTACACCAACAACCCAAGACATGCCAAGAACCCCTGGCACCTATCGGGGACGAAGGCACAAGCATCCTCACCAAGACCCGGCAAGGAGCCTCCCCGGCAAGTGCGGGCCAACCTACCATAGATCCACCTCATCACTACACCAGTCACTTGTCGATGAGGTGTCGAGCTCCCAGATGTCTAGGTTGCTCTCCCTGGCTACGTGGTGGCGCACCGGAAGAAAGGATACAACCTGTTGACACTCGTCCAAAGGCGTGTCAAGACCCCAAGCCATGGCCAGCTTATAGGTGGCAGAAGCCTGCCGGGAACGCACCACCGTTCGCCACCTAAGGCCGAATTTATGGCGCTCTGTCTTAAGTGCCAGAGTTAGGTATGATAGCACTGTTAGCTATCTGATCATGTCAGTTGCCACTGTGGACACCCCTTCAGCTATAAAAGGAGGCCCGAGGCAACCTAGCAAAGGATTCAGATCTTTGGATATTCAAACACTTTGAGATTTGACACTTGGTAGATTAGGTCCCCAGGGGATTAGAGCCAGGTGTAAGTGTACGTACGTACTATCTCTCCCCGGCAACTCCTGCCGAGGTATAGCTCCGTGCAAACTTCGTCTTCCCCAATCAATCCACCAAAGCAGGAGTAGGGTTTTACGCTTCACAGTGGCCCGAACCTGGGTGAAACCCCTGAGTCTCATCATCGTGTTGCCTTGTAGTCTCTGCTCTTTATGACATACAACCTCCCCGCCAAACCAAAAAGGGGCCAAAATGTCCCATAGGTGATCTTGTGCACACATGCACTGACATCTTTGGCGCCCCATGCAGGGGCTTCGTTCGCGCAAACCTGAGGATACGAGCGACGTGTTGATCTTCATTGCTATTTATTTTTCATCCTGGCTCCCAAGAAGAAGACTCGTGCAAACGCCCACCCTTCTACTTTGAAGGCCACAACGCTTGCACCTGCGGACGCGAGCACCACGGGCGATGCGGTTGGCGCGGGAGGCGCTGTCGTCGTGTCCCCCCGTGGTCGAAGCCGGAATGAGCAGCACCGAAAGCGAGTAGCAGCGGCGTCCTAGCGAGCTTGGCCCTGGTGCCGCGGGCGAAAGGGACACCCAGGACGCACGCATTAACCGCGCTCGCAACAGCGAAGCCCCATCCAAGGCAAATCGCGATGCACCAGCTTCACCTATCACACGCGCGGCTGCTCGGCGCGTGCCTCCAAAACAAGATGGAGTGCTGAGCGGAGCCATGTATCCGCGAGCCCAGCCTCCCCCACATCAGGCCACCATGTCAACCGGCGCACGGCGACAATGGAGCGATTAGGCTCCACCTAGTTCCACCAGGAGTCGAGCAATGTCGCGGTCCGCCTATGTGCCTATGTCGAACAAGGCCACAGAGGCAATGTCGCGGGATCATGTGTTGTTGAACTTCCCTCTGGCGGATGACAAGATGGACGAGTGGAGAGCCACCATCCAAAGTCTGATTATCTTCACCAAAGCCAGCAAATCACAGCAAGCAAGGCCATCCTGTTTCCCACGGACGGCAACGGCGGCCCGAATAGCAAGATCAAGGGCAGACGCAGCAAGCTCCACGCATTGATGGGACTAATGAGGCATCAATGGCCTCGACCGTCCCGTGCGAACAGCAAGACCAGCGGTCTGTCCTGGAAGACCAGCGGAAGTAGGACATGCGTACCACCATTGAACGACGCCGGGAATCACACCATCAATCCAATAAGCGCAATGTCATAAACACTGGTAACCCCGCTCCGAGTGCTGGCGCAAACCTACCTGACGAGGTCGGGGTTCCTACCTTCGCTCGTGAGGTCCGGCAGGTCCGCTGGTTGTCGAGCCGAGCTTTCAAGCCCGAACTGACAGAAAAATATGATGGAAAGCTCAACCAGGCAGAGTTCTTGGGCATCTACACAATTGCCATCCAGGCCACTAGAGGAAGGGATGAGAAGGTGCTCGCAAACTATTTCCCTTTGGCACTCAAGCTAAATGTGAGATTGTGGCTAATGTACTTGCTGGAGAATTCCATTGCGTCATGGGCTGACAAGTGCAACGAGTTTGATGGCGCCTTCACAGGTGGCCACCAGGAGCCAGGATAGCCGAGCGACTTGCAGATCCTCCCGCAGAAGGAGGATTAAACCCTTCAGAAATACATCCAAAGGTTCAGCAGAGTGCACCACAACATTGTGGAGATACACCCCGCAGTCGTGATTGCCGCGTTCCACTCAAATGTGCGCAATAGGAGGATGTGGGCCAAGATGAATGTCAAACTCCCGAAGACTATCAACGATCTGTATACATTGGCAGACAAGTGTGCATGAGCTGAAGAAGGAAGGCGACTCCCCGGAGAGGAGGGAGGTATCGAAGTCGACTCCGATGACGATGACGATGACCCTGGGTCGAAGGGGGGGGGACCGTAAGCGCAATAAGAAGCGCAAGGGCAAGGCAGTTTTAGCCGTCGAAGGCTCTGGTAGTCACAGCACCGGCAAGAAGGCGAAAGCCAAGACCCCCGGCAAGGGAGCTGCTTCATGCGCTGATTGCCGGGAGGCCGCTACGACGGCGAAAGCCGGAAAGTCTGACGGGCCATACAGCAAGATCCATCGCACCAAGGGCCACAATCTCCAAGAATGCCACCAAGTCGAGTTGCTTGTTGAGAAGTAGAAGGCAGAATACGAGAAGCGCGACATGGAGAAGGGCCAAGATAAGGTTGCCAGGAAGGGCCGCGGTGGTAGAGCACGCCGCTGCGGCAAGGCCCCGTAGCAAAAGGAAAAGCCTGTCAGAGGCAGCGAGAGGAAAGAAGTTGATGATGCAAATGATGGCTAAGATGATGCAGAGGATTCTAGCGATAGGAAGTTCCAGAAGGCAACCGATGCATTGTGTGTTGACGGGGCTGCATCCTTGCACTCCTCTCGCCGCCAACACAAGCAGTGGGTGAGCAAAGTTAATGCCATGGAGCCAGCGGGAGGGTCTTGAAGACCACTTTAATGGTCTCGAACGCTTATGATATTTGACAAAGAGGATCACCCTGACCGCATTCCCATGGTCGGGTATCTGCTGCAGTTGGTTTCTCCAACAATCCGCAACCTCAAGGCCAGTAAGATGTTAGTTGATGGCGAGGCAGGGGTGAACCTGATTTCTCCCGAAGTGGTCAAGAGGCTGCATATTCCTAACAGCGAGCTCAAGCCGACGGATTCATTCCAAGGGATTAACCCCAGCAGAGGCCAGCCAAAGCGAAAGATAACCTTGTCGGTTACATTTCGTGGAGAGCTCAATTACCGGACCGAAAAAGGTCGTATTCAATGTGGTCGAGCTCTCCCTGCCATACAATGGGATTCTTGGTTGCCCGGCCTTGGCAAAATTCATGGCAGCATGCCACTATGCTTACAATGTATTGAAGATGTCAGGCCCCATGGGAGTGATCTCCATCCCGTCTAACAACAAGGATGCCATCATTTTTGTTTACCAAATATATCGAGACACTGTAGCAGCTAAAAGCCATAGGAGGACCCTCTCCTCTCGGAAGCCAGAACAAGGGGAAGAAGTCTAGCAGGAACACTGGCAAGGACTCCAGAAAACGCATCTCCGTGGAGTGTGTTGCGCCCGTTGATGACCTTCTGGAGAGTTCCACTAGCATAAATTCCAAGGTCTCCTACCCTGCGATGGAAAATGTCCCGGCAAGGGAGGATGACTCTCATGGTACAATCACCATCAGCGCCACCCTTAGTGACAAATAGGAAAGCGCGCTCATTGGCTTTCTATGGGCAAATGTCGATGTGTTTGCTTGGCAACCTTCTGACATCGCAGTGTTCCCAGAGAGGTAATTGAGCACCACCTTGCTGCCTGGCCTCACGCCAGACCGTCAAGTAGAAGGTTAGAAAACATGACTTGGAGAGGCAACAGTTTATCGCTGAAGAAATCAAGAAGCTGGAAGCAGCTGGTTTGGTTCGAGGAATACTGGATCCAATGTGGTTAGCTAACCCGGTAGTGGTACGCAAGGCTAATGGGAAATGGAGGCTTTGCAATGATTTCACAGACTTAAACAAAGCATGCCCGAAGGACCCATTTCCCTTTCCGCGCATTGATCAGATAGTTGATGCCACTTCTCGGTGCGATCGGCTTTACTTCCTAGATGCATATTTCGGATACCACAAGATATTCATGGCCAAAGAGGATGAGGAAAAGACCGCATTCATGACTCCATGCAGCACTTACTGCTTTGTACGAATGCCCTTCGGGTTAAAGAGCCCTGGTTCTACCTTTGCCATGGCGATGCAAATTGGATTCGAACCCAGTTGCACAGAAATGTGGAAGCTTACATGGAGGACATAGTGGTCAAGACCAGAGACGAAGCTACCCTTGTGCAAGACCTGGAACAGACCTTTGCGAACCTGCGCAAAATCAACCTAAAGCTCAACCCTGAGAATTTTGTGTTTGTAGTCCCGTTCGGCAAGCTACTTTGGTTCTTTGTGTCTCGGCGAGGAATTGAAGGCAATCCCGACAAGATCAAAGCTATCGAGTAGATACAAGCCCCCAAGACAGCCAAGGACGTGAGACGTCTGACCAGATGCGTTGCTGCGTTGAGCACAATCATTTCAAAATCCACCAAACGGGCCTTGCCATTCTTCAAAATCCTGAAGAAGGATGACCCAATGAAGTGTACCCCGGAAGCAGATGCGGCGCTGCAAGATCTGAAAACGTATCTCTCTTCTTCTCCCAGCTTGGTCGCTCCCAAGCCACAAGAACTGTTGCTGCTATACCTGGCAGGAATGAATCAAGTGGTTAGCACGGACTTGCTGGCACAGCGGGAGATAAACGAGGACACAGCCGCCATGACAGATGCTGCCGGGGATGAAGTGAAAGTATCCGCGGCAATGCCCAACACAGACTCAGAAGAAACCCCGCAGGCTAGCAAGGAGGGCTCTAAGGAGTTGGCGAAGAAGATAGTGGTGCAGTGGCCACTGTTCTTTGTCAGCTCCCTGTTATAGGGGGCTAGATCAAGATACTCTGGAGCACAAAAGCTGGTCTTCAACCTCATCATGGACTCAAGGAAGTTGCGCCACTATTTCCAAGCCCATGAGATCACGTTTGTCACCCTTTTCCCACTACATCACATCCTGAGGAACCCCGAAGCCATAGGCAGGATAGTCGAATGGGCGCTAGAGTTCTCAAGTTTTGGGTTGAAGTTCGAAAGCACTTCCACCATCAAGAGCAGAGCACTAGCGGAGTTCATTGCCGAATGGACGCACACAATAGACGAAGAAGTCCAAGAAGACATTATCCTCTGCAGGGAAACACCCAAGGAGCCCTTGTCAGGAAAGCTTTCCAACAGGGTTTCTATTGGCCCACAACCATCCAAGATGCAACTGAGCCAGTAACCAAGTGAGAAGCCTGTCAGTTCCATTCCAAGAACATCCATTAGCCAGCGCAAGCCCTCCTGACGATTCATCTATCCTAGCCATTCTCGGTCTGGGGGCTCGATATCTTGGGCCCCTTCCCCCGTGCTGCCGTGGGTTTCGAGTTCTTGTACGTAGCAATCGACAAGTTCACAAAATGGCCTGAGGTGGAGCCAGTGATAAAGGTGACCACGTAGTCAGCTATCAAGTTCGTGAAGGGACTGGTGTGCTGCTTTGGAGTACCCAATAGAATAATCACTAACAATGGCACCCAGTTCACAAGCCGCATATTCATGTAGTATGTCCAAAGCCTTGGAAGCAAGGTCTCCTTCGCCTCTGTTGCACACCCAAAGAGCAATTGGCAAGTCGAGAGGATGAATGCTGAAGTGTTGCAGGGGCTCAGGACAAGAACTTCCGATGGACTGCAAAGATGCGACAAGCGCTAGATTGATGAGCTTCCGATGGTTCTTTGGTCCGTCAGAATGACACCTATCGAGCAACCGGCCAGACACCTTTCTCCCTAGTATATGGGTCAGAAGCAGTTATCCCCATGGAAGTCATATACGGGTCACCTTGATTGCTTGCCTACGATGAAGTGGAGCAACAGCAGCTGCGACATGACGATGTCACCCTCATCGAAGAAGATCGTCTCCGGGCTGCTATGTGTGCTGCACGCTACTAGCAGGCTCTGTGCCGCTATCATAGCCGTAGGGTCCACGCTCGGAGATTTGAGGAAGGCGACCTTGTCCTTCGGCGCGTTCAGACCGCCAAGGGTTCCAACATGTTGAAGCCAAAGTGGGAAGGCCCTTACTGGGTAGTACAAGTCACCAGACCTGGCGCGGTCTGTCTGGAGACCGAAGATGGCATCAAAGTGCTTGACTCATGGAATATTGAGCATCTTCGTAAGTTCTACCCGTAAGGCGCGGTTGCCGGGCCCAGTCCCCGACAACCACCTTTTGTACAATCCTTGCTGAAGTTTCCTGTAACCCTTTGTACAAAGCCAGGCGCAGACCCTATGCATAAAGAAAGCTAAGCATTGCAATGTATCATCATTTGCATATGCATCATGCATTACCCATTTCCTTGTGTTATGATGTCACTACTGCCCTAGTTTACCAGTTATTAAGAGTGCTTGATGGAATTGTGATCCTTGTTACCGAGTCTCCCCTCCCTTCAGGAAGCGGAGCCTCTCTTTTGCTCTGTATGTTTTGCCTCTAGGTAAACAGAAGATAGTGCAGAGGCAAGGATGAGGAACCATCGTACCTTCAAGAGGGCTCCCCCCAAGGAGATAAGTTTAAACTACCTTATCTTAAGTGTGGTTCCGTTCCTTTCTCTGAGGAAATCTTCGCCGCTCCTTTTTTGATTGTTTGCAATGGAACTCTCTGCATAATAGGGACCCTTGTCGGGACGAGCCGTCCTTCATCTCTCATCACTTATTAGCCTCGGGGGGACCATGCAGATACCTACAAGGGGCCTTGCCGGTTGATGATGATTGTCTGTCGCCAGGGGGCTTGCTCCCCCTTCGAGACTTGCACTTCACACCAACCCGACAAAGAAGCCTGCGCGGCAGAAACATACAACACAATGCGGATAGAAGGACGAATGGATAGTACTCGAGAAAGATGAACGACGATCATTGTATTCATTTCTTCAATACAAAATGGATAAAATAGATTACATTTCCACTAGTAAAATTTAGCAAAGACCTACAACCTTTTGCTTTATACAAAGATGAGCACCCCATAACACCTTCCTTATCCCTCTTTCTTTAGAGATTGGATGATGGAGGGAAGGCAAGCGAAAGGTGTGCCCGGCTGGGATTCGACACCTCCCCTCCAGGAACAAAAGACCCATACGCCTACGAGGGGCGTACAAAGCCGACAGGGGAGAAGCGGGCAGGTGCAGATGATGGCGCTGCCGAGGCTAGTTGTTGATGATGGTGCTGCCGACGATCACGACGGGTCGGAGTGACCTCCCCCTCCGCTGGAGCACCAGAGGTCGCCACCATCACGGCCCCCATCATCTCCATTGCCCGCGCAGATGCCTCCACCATCGTTGGATCCCCCTACACAGCCTAAGAAGACACCATGCTCTCAGGTCCTTTACAGAGAGCATGGTCATCCCTAGTGGCCAAAGGAGGGAAATCCTCCCTACCTTCAAGAAGAACACGCAGGAAAAATCTCCCACCCGTGCACGTCGAACATGGCGCCATGGGCGGGGGACCGTGACGTGATAACCAGAGAACCGCCGTTGCCTCCACCGTCGGGCCACCGCACACACAGAGCCACCCTCCCTGCAGCTTGTCAACCTCCATCACCTTAGCTAATGGGCAAGGGAGGTATAGAAGCCCACAAGGAGGACCATGCAGCTTGGCTACGGACTCCAGCACTATGCCTTCGGTGTGTCCCGGCAGCAGCAGCGCCGGCGTCACCGGAAGAGAGTCGGGCATAATTCTCCATCCTCGTCCACCACGAGCTCCTGGAGGCCCCGGGCCCTTCTAGTGCCTCCGCCTCGAACACTGGTGCCAACCTCTGGCACCCCACCTAAAGCGGTTGCATGATCCGAACGAGAACCTCTTGCTGCCCCCACGGAGGATGGGGAACGCCCACCCTTCCCCAACATGGACAAGAATCGAAACCACCTCAAAGAGCGAGAAAAGAAGAGTAAACCAGGAAACCCTAGGATGGGGAAGAGGAGACGGGTGGATAAGCATCGTCTACCGCACCCCTCCCGCTATTATAGGGAGGGCCCAGGGGGCTGACTCTCCTACACTCCTAGGGTCGCCGCCCATTACACCTATGTCGTTGCCCGCCCTCACGGGCGAACACGTAACCGCCCCATCAATCCAATCCACAATGTTGAGGCTTCTGCGATGACCAAGCCTTTAAGCCACGCGCACCCACCGCGAGATTCACGCAATCCATGCGGCGCGTGTGGCAGAAACGGCCTAAAGTGGTGGGATAGCGTGGAACATTGGGTTGGCGGTTACCTGTTTGCGAATTTCACGCCCATGCATGAACTTTGGGCCTGACCCAGGAGCGCTAAGCGAGCGCGTATGGGCTAGGCCAGGGGCTCCTCTCGGTGTAATAGTAATGGAGTACCTAGTGCCCCTGACTTGTGCACACGCATTGACAGCATCACCCCTCAAGAGAAATCGCCGACCCAAGCGAAGAGCCAGGACCAGATGTCGGCAAGACTTACACCAATAGCCCTAGACATGCCAAGAACCCCTGGCACATGCTGGGAACGAAGGCACAAGCATCATTACCAAGACCCGTCAAGGCGCCTCCCCGACAAGTGCAGGCTAACCTGCCATAGCTCCACCTCATCGCTACACCAGTCACTCGTCGATGAGGTGTCGAGCTCCCAGATGGCTTGGTGGCTCTCGCTGGCTACATGGCAGCACACTGGAAGACAGGTTACAACCTGTTGACACCCATCCAGAGGCGTCTCAAGACCCCAAACCATGGCCAACTCATAGGTGGCAGAAGCCTGCGAGAAATGCACACCCGCTCGCCACCTAAGACCGCATTTATGGCGCTCTTTCTTAAGTTCCAGAGTTAGGTATGATAGCACTGTTAGCTATCTTGTCATGTCAGTTGCCACTGTGGACGCCCCTTGAGCCATAAAAGGAGGCCTGAGGCAACCCAGCAAAGGATTCAGATCTTTGGATATTCGAACACTTGGAGATTCGACACTTGGTAGATTAGGTCCCTAGGGGATTAGAGCCAGGTGTAAGTGTACGTACGTGCTAGCTCTCCCTAGCAACCCTTACCGGGGTCTAGCTTCGGGCAAACTTCGTCTTACCCAATCAATCCACCAAAGCAGGAGTAGGGTTTTACGTTTCAAAGTGGCCCAAACCTGGGTGAAGTCCCCCGATTCTCATCATCGTGTTGCCTCGTAGTCTTTGCTCTTTGTGCCATACGACTGCCCCGCCGAACCACAAAGGGGTCAAAAGGTCCCATAGGTGATCGTGTGCACACATGCACCGACATCGTTGGCGCGCCAGGAAAGGGCTTTGTTCATGCAAACCTGAGGATACGAGCGGCATGCTGATCTTCATTGCTATTTCTTTTTCATCATGGCTCCCAAGAAGAAGACTGGCGCAGACGCCCACCCTTCTACTTCAAAGGCCATGACGATTGAAGATGCGGACGCTGCTAGTGCAGCGGTGGAATTAGGCGACGCGGGCACCGCGGGCGACGTGGTTGGCATAGGAGGCACTGCTGTTCTGTCGCCCGCGGTCAAAGCCGGAATGAGGGGCACCGAAGGTGAGCAGCAGCGATGTCCTAGCAAGCTTGATCGTGGTGCCGCGGGCAAAAGGGACACCCAAGCCGCAAACGTTCGCCGCATCAGCGACCGCGCTTGCAACAACGGTACCCAATCGGAGGCAAATCGTGATCCACTAGCTGCACCTGTCATAGGCACGGCTCCTGGGCGCGTGCCTCGTCCAGAACAAAATGGAGTGTTCAGCGGAGCCATGGATCCACGAGCCTAGCCTCCCCATGTCATGCCACCATGGCAACCAGCACACGGCGACAAGGGCACAACGAGGCTCCTCTTGGTTCCACCAGGAGTCGAGCAACGTCGTGGTCCGCCTCTCTGCCTATGTCGGACACGCCGTAGAGGCAATGTCGCGGGCTCAGCCGTTGTTGAACTTCCCACCGGCGGGTGACAAGATGGACGAGTGGAGAGCCACCATCCAAAGTGTGATTCGCTTCACCGAAGCCAGCAAATCATAGCAAGCAGGGTCGTCCTGTTGCCCACGGACGGCAACGGCGGCCCGAACAGATGGTCGTGTTGTAGGATCGAAAGTATGTCTAGAGGGGGGTGATTAGACTACTTGACAAGATAAAAACTTAGTTTTTTCGCAATTTTAATTGTTGGCCAGTTTTAGCAATTATGGCAAGTCAAGTACACCCTACACATGTAGTTCTAAGAGTATAGCAATGGAATGTAGAACATGCAAGTGTAAAGTAAAGGAGTAAGGTAGGGAGATCAAATGAATTAGCTTGACATGGCGATTTTTGGCATGGCTCCGATAGCTTGACATGGAGATTTTAACCCACATAGGGTAATGGCTGCGAGAGTCCAAGGAGGGCTCCACCCACAAAGTGTCCCCGAAGAAGCGACCTTGTCTATTCCACCGTGGCTTCCACCCACGAAGGACTAACCTTACTCACGATAGATCTTTATGAAGTAGGCGATCTCCTTGCCCTTACAAACATCTTGGTGCAACTCCACAACACGAAGTAGGAGGCTCCCAATCGACACCTAACCAATATAGTAGCCACCACCCTCCAAGAGGTAATAGATATGGTAGAACGATGAAGTCCTTGCTCTTGTGCTTCCAAAGCTAGTCTGCTCAACACAAAATCACTCTGTCACATAATAGGCATGGGTAGGAGAGATTGATTTGGTGGAAAGCAACTTGGTGAGGCTAGAGATCAAGTTTCAAATGATTGGATTGGAATATCTTGGTCTCAACACATGAGTAGGTGGCTCTCTCTCTCTGAAAATGGATCTACAATTGAGGTATGTGTTTTGAGTGCTTCCTCTATGAATGAGAGGTAGGTGGAGGGGTATATATAGGTTGTCCCCAAAATCCAACCGTTACACCTAAAGTGGCCAACTCGGTGACACCGAAGTCATCAACTCGGTGGTACCGAGTTGCACTAAAGGCAGCCACTTTTGAATCTCGATGGAACCGATATAGACAACTCAGTAACACCAAAAAGGTGGCTAACGGTGAGATGACACAACTCAGTGGCACCGATACTCAAACTCGGAAATTCCGATTTTGTGTACCAAGGCAACAGAAAGTTGGTCACCTATACTCGGTATCACCGTCTCGGTTGCACCGATTTGGTGGGATTTGCTATGGTTTTGTCTGAGATGGAACTCGGTAGTGCCGAATTGGAAAACTCGGTGGCACCGAATTTGAGTGTTTTGTTTTGGACATAATGGTTATGTGGGAAAAATGACTGGGTATTTTTGGTGGCTATCTCTGAGCAATTGAGTAACCAGTTCATTTTAATACCTCACCCCCTTTTAATAGTACTGGCTTTCTACTCAAAAGTAATTTCTCACAAATATAAAATAAAGAGTCTTCTAGCTTGAAGCTTGAGCCAATCCTATTCCTTTCTTGTATCAAGGGGCATCTCCACATAAGCCTTTAGCCAAAGCACCTTGGAACTTTTCTGAAATATACTTGGATAAACATATTAGTCGAATGATGCATATGTTGTGAACAATTATGAGAACCACCCTAGGGAGCAA
Organism: Hordeum vulgare subsp. vulgare; assembly: GCF_904849725.1. Lineage (NCBI taxonomy): Eukaryota > Viridiplantae > Streptophyta > Magnoliopsida > Poales > Poaceae > Hordeum > Hordeum vulgare. Next base: position 169,939,279 of record NC_058523.1, read on the forward strand.
TTGTACTTTCAGTCTCCCCCTTTTTCGTAATTGATGACAACAAATAGATCAAAGCTTCGATAAAAGATATAATTGATGATTAGCATCGACGCTTTGAGAAGTATGTGAAAAGCAAGAGCTCCCCCTAAATTTGTGCATTATTTATGATTTGTGTTTGAATGCAAATGCACAATCAATTAGGATCATGGGTCACTCTTCCATGTCACATACAACTTAGTGGTGCGCATACATGATAAGAATGAATAGTAATGCACATGACACCAAAGATATAAGTGATGGTCATCACATAGATAGCTTAAAGATAATAATGTAGCATCAACCAAGTTGTCATTCTTTGCTCCTTTTTCACTTAATGATTCCTTCGAATTTGCCGACCAAAAATTCTATATGTCTATTCTATCTTTGATATTTATATATATAGAATATGATATCTAATAAGACATCCGATTTGTCAAAGGGACTGAATTGGTGACTTACCCATTCAGTGACTTTGGCATTGGGCGTTCCAAAAACGGGTACTATTGGATCTGGTGAATTAGAGAATAGACAGATGTCCGTTGCCATTTCAACATTTCTTCTCCTTTTAGGGCCTATCCGAAAGAGAATCCAGGACCTCTTGGTCCTGAATATCAGAATAGGACGAACGAACCGGCCTCCACGGATATCTTTGCTTTGGAACAAAACCCTACAATCACATAGATTCTCCCAAGGGCGCCATATTCTAGGAGCCCAAGTTATGCTATTGAAAATTCATTTCTCTAGCAGTTCCGGTTTGAGCATTTTGTTCCCTTTTTCAAACTCCACTTCTTTTCATATAGCAATCCCCGATCAAAGATAGAACAATATCCATTTCAAAACATTTATAACAGATTCCTTAGTTCGGACCGACGAAGTAATGTCACTCGACTATTATCAACCTGACTGCAATCTTTTTCTGTCGGTAAGGATTGCACCAGAGCACCTTCTACTTCTAATAGGCCATGAACTATAGATAGAGAAGAATAATTCTGAGCGAGTACATAAGAAGCGATCCACTTTTTTTCATCGGTTCCAGGGGAAGACCAAAGATCTTGCGCGTCACGTCCGCCAGAAAAACTCAAAAGAGAAAGAAGTCTCGTTAATCTCTTCTTTCTCGTTCCAAGTTCGAAGTACCTTTTGGCCAAAGCAAAACCCGCTTCCTGACATGATTGCCTCTTTATCTTTATATAGATAGATTATATGGGGTTATTACTTAGTAAGTCTATTTTGTACAAGAGCCCCTCCTATCTGATAGAAAAGGGTCCCATGATCCCGAGCCGATCTTACCTTGGCTCGCAAACCCCAAGTTTGTCTATGAAGAGCTAATCTAATTGTATTTTTTTCTAGAATGGATTTGTTATGTGGAATACTAATGGATAGGGCCTCGTTGCTAAGGGATACAAGATCTAGTGCACTGGAACTCATGGTTATGGACCCGAATCCTTTAGTATGGAACATTGTCTTTTGCAAGTAAAAACCCCTAGTATATGAAAGAATGAAAAGGTGCTTTCGTTCTTGTGGAATAAGAATCCCTCGTACCTTAATGAAAGGAAAATCGCAATTTTTCGTTAGGTATTTGACCAAATAGGATCGTCCAATTCCTACAGAACCTATCACTAAAATACCCGATAGGGCTAAGCGGAACGAAAAGGGTTTTCCATGAGATGGTAAATGAAAATGATTTTTTAATGCAAATAGATTCAATCTAGTAATTTCTTTTAGCTCAAGTATTAGGTCGTGTTTGACCAGTGAAAGACTTCCTTTGCTGAAATGTTCTGTTCCGAAAATTCCTAAAATAAAAGGAAAAAACTTTCCACTTTCCTAAACTAAGGACGGGAAACAAGAAGGCGAGCATATCTTCTAAATTAATCATACTCAACTCAACCCTTCCTAGAATGCGGTATTATCTCTCTCGATAAATAGATAATTCCAGGAGTAATCAATAGGAGTAAATTAAAAAGCAAATGAGAGCAAATAAAGTCAAAATCTGTCTCTCTCTCTTGAAGTCAGGTGATCTATACATTTCTCCCCCTTTGGCAACAAGTTACCAAAAAGCTCAAAAGTATAGAGCTAATCGTATCTCTGGGCAGTTGATGAAGGAGTTGACAGAAGAGCATCCACGAAGGCTTCTGATTAGGTTTGTGGAGCTGGAGGAGTGGATACAGGAGGTGTTGGAGCTGGGGGTGAAGCTGAAGGTGCAGATGCCTGAGCTGATGAAGTTGGCCTTGTTTGTGACACTAGCATAGCTGCTGACCCAGGCTTGGTACTGAACTAAGTGGTAGTGCGAGGAGGCAACTATTCATCATCACTGGTAGAACTGGGTGTCTTTACACCGTCAACTTCATGCTTAAGATGATCAACACTAGCAGATATCTCAGTCACTTTCACGTCCAAATCATGAAACTTTGTCTCCACGATTCTCTCCAAACTCTTCTGATTGAGCTGAATCTCTGAGATGTTCTTCTCCATACATTGGAGAGAGCTGACTAGAAATGCCATTTGCTCAGCTTGAGTTCTGAGTTGTGGAACTCATGGTGGCACATTCCTAGGAGCCTCGGCTTTTGCTGATCTACTACCATTCTAGATGCAGCTGAGCTGGGATCATCGACATCCATCACCACTTCATTGTCTTCAGTTTCTGGCTGAAGAGGTAAATGGAGACAATCAAGGAGATACGCTTGCTAGCCTATCTTGGCATTGATAAGAATCTTAATGTATGGGACATATCCACAAGATCTTTTCTGATCAGCAGCAATCCTCTGGATAGTCTCTACTATCAAGTCCATCACTCATAGTGTGAGTGTCCAACTGGTGCAGCAAACTGATGGAGTGACCTCTAATCATCTTCTCATCACCTGATTTAGGCATCAAGGTGTATCGCAGAATGGTGTTAGTTGTGGGTATCCCTGCTTGCAAGAAGTACACTGAGCCAAACTTGTGAGTTGCCAAAAACTTGTGAGGAATTGGCTTGTACATGTTGTCCATGGAGTTGTCACTCATCTTCTTCTCAGAGTATACATCGACATCACTCTCTTTATGCTTAGGGGCACCAATGATAGTGGACAACTCGTCAATTGTTGACTCATACTTGTGACCATCAGTCATCCAAACAATAGAACCATATCCATAGAAGTGAATAGTTGAGTAGAATTGAATGATTAGTTCATCATTCCATGCGGTCATATCTTTTCCAACAAAATATTCAATGTCTATACACTTGATATTATCTTGCACATGGGGAAAGAAATTTTCATTGACTTTGATGTAAGCCCATTCAACATATACCATGTCACTAACAGCTGGACTTTTGTCATACAAGACAGTCTCATAAAAGTCTTGTTGTTCCTTGGTGTCAAACCTTGGATGAACAACAGTTCTTCTCCTTGTGGCATATGGATCTGCAGCTCTCCATTTCCTCAAACCTACATCTTTCCTCTTCTTCATATCTTCAGCTACTGGATGAGCAACATTGTGCATTGGCAGATTTGGTCAGAGCTTTCTGAGAATAGGTGCATTCTCTTCTTCTTCCTCTGCAGCAATGGTGCTCAAAGCAGGACCTTTGCTCTTAGCATCTGCAGGAATGTCCTTTGTAGTCCTTTTGGAAGCTACAACCTTTCTAGCATTAGAAGTAGGCTCAGCAGCAGATTTCTTGGGCATAACATCAACCATTAGCTTCTTCTTCTCAGGAGGAGGAGGAGGGGCATCAGTTGTGATCTCATCTTCTCCAACAGCATCTTCTGGGTCCTCATACATGGAATTTTGTCTTGTAGTGGCATGGATCCCCATCTTTCTGGTTCTCTGCACATCAGCCTTCTTAGGAGGATTGTCAAGGCAAAGTGTCATCCCTTGTCCTGCAGATTCAGGCGCTCTAAGATCTGCAGGCTTAGCATACTCTTTCCTGACAGTCTTCTCGACAGGAGCTATCTCTTTCAGCTTCTGAGGAGCTGAAGTTTCCTTTGGCACAAAATCTAAGTCCTCTTCATATGTGTTAAGCTTATTTCTATGCCTGGTGGCTCCCTTGGGCAAGCCATGAGAGTTGTAAGAACGAGGGTCAGAGTCTGTCTTCTCACGACTTGTACCTGAGTCCATCTCAACACTGTCCTTTGTGAAGTTGTTCTCGCTATCGTCATATCCTGACATCCTGACAGATAAAGTAGACAAGCAACCAACAGACCAGCAGACAAGCAGACCTGTGAAATAGATATATAAGAGGAGAAGGATTGAGCATCACAAAATATAGAAGGTTTTCAAAATTTTGAACAAGGAAATCCTTAGTTTTAGCTCTGGGCAGATCACATTTCGGTAGCACCGAGTCTGAATTTTTAGAGTCTCTGAGACAAATGAACTACTTCATAGAGACTTGGCAATCGCTTCGGTGGAACCGAAAGTGATAACTCGGTCTCACCGAGTTCCATCTCAGAAACCCTAGATTCAAAATTGGTGCAACCGATTTTTGTAATTCGGTGCCACCGAAATGCATTCTACGGACTACTAACCCTAAAAGAAACTTTGTTCGCTAATCTACGAGAACATCTAGTGGAAGGAGGGGTTTGCACATGGTGGCTTATAGGTAAAAGATTCCTAATGCGCACGAGTCGGATCAAAGGAGCGCAAAAGGAGATCGGAACCGTACCCTAGCTCGGTGCCGGTCCAACTACGGCGGCATCGGCGGTGAAGATGTCATCGATGCCCGCGAATCCCAATGGTGGGGGTACTCGGGGAGGCAAAGGCGACAGCCAAGGGTCCTTCGGTGGTAGCTTACGGTTTGGGAATTAAATATTTGAGGAACTGATTTCAAAATGACCGGTCTGCGAAGTTATATAACCATCGCAGTCGGTGTCACCGAGATTACAAAATCGTTGTCACTAAGTTCCTCTGTTGTCAGCTCACATGGAAACTCGGTGTAACCGGGTTGGTGATTTCGGTGGTACAGAGATTGAAAAACCAGATCAACTTTGGGAATTCGGTGGAACCAAATTTGTGGCGTTGGTTTCACTGAGATTCACAAAGAGGTTTTGGAAGGCAGCCTTTAACGATACGGAACTCTGAGTGCTCCTTCACACAAAGGGATTGACAAGTGCTTGTTCAAGTTTTGTGATGAAGCATGAATAGAACTTGAGATGAGATAGCACAGATAGCTAGAGGAGGTTCCTAGGCATTCTTGTCCATCCAATTCGCAAAAGATAAATCAAGAGCCAAATAACAACAATTGGATGTCCTCGAATGAGCAAAAATATGCAGACCAACATGCTCACACAATAAGATGACAGATAAAATATGGTGAACTTGCACAAAAATTGTAGCATCTATCAAACACTTAGGACATGATAAAATCATATATATACGACTATATTGACTTAGGAGACAAGTAAGAATACTTGATCATAGGTCATACTCATTGTTAAGCACAAGTGGGGTTACCACTTTTACATCAAGCATTAATGTGTTCATATCCTTCGGAGATGTTTATACTCGGGTCTTAGAGTAAATCTCCCACTTGATATGACATCCCCTCTAAGAGGGATAAACTAACCTTGGGTTTTGTCGTAGAAGACTTCAAGTAGGCGACGTAGTGGTGGATTCTCAATGTTGATGAATATCATCTTGAGTTGGGAGCAATCCTTGTTGTTTCTTACTCTTCTCACCTACATGGGTTAGTCCCAAAGCACAAGCAACATATGCAAGAACATCTATGGACATGGAGTGAAACACATATGGGATGATGTCCAAAGATACATTAATTTCCTTGTTCCTTGCTTACCTTTGAGGGAATGTGTGACTCCTTGAACTAATGCATATGGTTGAGGTTGATTGCATATAGTTCTTCGCTAAAATGAATGAGAGTGAATTTCATTGGCAGAGTCACCCCTCAAGAACTTTCTAGTTCTTCCTCTTGGGGATCCACATCAACTTGATCGGAATCCTTGGAGTTGTGGTAGCAAAAAATGAGGTAGTGCTAGTAGTGTCCTTGGGAATCCATTTGACCATGAGTTGGGGTTCCTCTTCAAATAAGTCAATGTCCTCTTGAAGCCTTCCCTTTCCCTTGTGGTCTTGTGATAGAAGGCCATCTTGTGAGCTTGTTCCTTTGGGAGGAGTAGGATCATACTTCTCCTCTTGAGGAACAAACTTACGAATGGGATATGGACCTTCTTCCCAAACATCTTCGTTGACGTCGAAGTAGCCAACACCTTGTTTCTTTCGATGTCCTCCTTGCTTGCGCACAATTTCCTCAAATTTCGTACTTCCGACAGGACTCTTGAAGACACCTCTCTATAATCCCTTTCCATCAATTGTTTTCTTGCTCAAGTGTAACTTGTATAAGAGAATCATTAGTGGAATAAAGAGAGCTACTAGCAACAAGATCATTAGATTTAGCTTTAGCATTGTTGTTACTAGACGAAGAAACTTTCTTGTCTTTGTTACTAGTGTTCTAAGATTTAACTTGTGGAACAAATGTAAACAAGAGTAATCGTTTGGCTAGATAAGAAGAATTCATGCTCTTGCTTTCGAAGATCATCATTGATTGCTTTTAGGAACTCATGCTCTTGCTCCAAACTGAGCTTCTCGAAGTGTAGCTTCTCATGAGTTCTTGCAAGCTCTCTATGATCTTCTAGAGTAGTCTCATGAGCTAACTTCAGAGTGGTTAATTCTTTAGTTAGTCTATCGATCTATTTCTTATCATCATCACTCGATTTCTCTTGACTAGCATGATAATTACCAAGTTCGTTTTCAGTGCAATCACTAGTTTTATCAAAGAGCAAATCATCTTCTCCTAACAAGTCATCCTCATCACTATTAAAATCAAGATACTTGGGGTGTGATACTGCTACCTCTTGAGCTTGCGTTGGTTTTTCCCTTGAAGAGGAAAGGGTGATGCAGCACAATAGCAGTAAGGATTTCCCTCAGTTTGAGAACCAAGGTATCAATCCAGTAGGAGTATCAAGACAAGTCTCCAACGTACCTGCGCAAAAACAAACAAACTTGCATCCAATGCTATAAAGGGGTTGTCAATCCCTTCACGGTTAATTACAAGGTGAGATCTGATGGTGGAAAGTGCAACAAAGTAAAAGTGTAGAGCTGAAAATATGATGTGAAGTAGACCCGGGGGCATAGTGTTCACTAGAGGCTTCTCTCATGAGAGCAAGTATTACGGTGGGTGAACGAATTACTGTCGAGCAATTGATAGAATCGTGCAAAGTCATGATGATATCTAAGGCAATGATCATACATATAGGCATCACGTCCAAGACAAGTAGACCGATACTGTCTGCATCTACTACTATTACTCCAAACATCGACCGCTATCCAGCATGCATCTAGTGTATTGAGTTCATAACGAATAGAGTAACGCCTTAAGAAAGACGACATGATGTAGAGGTATAAATTCATGCAATAGATATAAACCCCATCTTTTTACCCTTGATGGCAACAACATGATGCGTGCCTCGCTACCCCTTCTGTCACTGGGTGAGGACACCGCACGGTATGAACCCAAAACCAAGCACTTCTCCCATTGCAAGAATTATAGATCAAGTTGGCCAAAGGAAACCCACAACTCGAAGAGTAATACATGGATACGAAATCATGCATATAAGAGATCAGAGGAGACTCTAATAATATTCATAGATAATCTGATCATAAATCCACAATTCATCAATTCTCGACAAACACACCGCAAAACAAGATTACATCAGATAGATTTCCATGAAGATCATGGAGAACTTTGTATTGAAGATCCAAGAGAGAGAAGAAGCCATCTAGCTACTAGCTATGGACCCGAAGGTCTGTGGTGAACTACTCACGCATCATCAGAGAGGCAATGGTGTTGATGAAGAAGCCCTCCATGTCCGAATCCCACCTCCGTCAGGCCACCAGAACGTGCCCCAGACGGGATCTTGCGGAGACAGAAGCTTGCGGCGGCGGAAAAGTATTTTCGTGGCTCTCTCTGGCGTTTTTGTATTTTTGGAGAATTTATAGGTGGAAGCAGTAGGGCAAAGGAGCCACGGGGGGGGCACAAGACTGCCCCGGGGTCCTTTGCCTTGGTTCCCAAGTTCCCTGCGTATCTTCTGTTATGGAAAAAAGCATTCCACAGGTTTTATTCCGTTTGGACACCGTTTAATATTCTCCTTTGAAAAAGGTCAAAACACAGAAAAAACAGGAACTGGCACTTGGCACTGAGTTAATAGGTTAGTCCCAACAAAGATAAAAAAATAGCATAATCATGCATACAAAACATCCAAAGTTGACAAGATAATAGCATGGAACCATTTAAAATTATAGATATGTTGGAGACGTATCAAGCATCCCCAAGCTTAACTCCTGCTCGTCCTCGAGTAGGGAAGTGATAAAGACTGAATTTTTGATGTGGAATGCTACCTAACATATTTGTCCTTTGTAACTTCTTTCTTGTGACATGAATGTTCAGATCCGTAAGATTCAAAACAATAGTTTGCTATTGACATGAAAACAATAATACTTCAAGCAAATTAGCAAGGTAATCATGAACTTTCGAAATAACAAGGCCAAGGAAAGTTATCCCTACAAAATCATATAGTCTCACTATGCTCCATCATCCCCACACAACGAATTTAAATCATGCACAACCCCGATATTGGCCAAGTAATTGTTTTCACACTCTTACTTTCTCAAACTTTTTCAACTCTCACGCAATACATGAGCGTGAGCCATGGATATAGTACTATAGGTGGAATAGAGTGTGGTGGAGGTTGTGACGCAAAAAAGGAGGAGATGGTCACATCGACTCGGCGTATCAACGGGCTATGGAGATGCCCATCAATAGATATCAATGTGAATGAGTAGGGATTACCATGCAACGGATGCACAAGAGCTATAAGTGTGTGAAAGCTGAAAAGGAGAACTAGTGGGTGTGCATCCAACTTGGTTGCTCACGAAGACCTAGGGTAATTTTGAGGAAGCCCATCATTGGAATATACAAGCCAAGTTATATAATGAAGATAACCACTAGTATATGGAAGTGTCAAAACAAGAGACTCTCAATCATGAAGAAAATGGTGCTATTGTGAAGCACAAGTGTGGAAAAATATAGTAGCATTGTCCCTTCTCTCTTTTCTTTTGGGCTCTTTGGCCTCTTTTAATTTTTTTGGTGGGCATCTTTGGCCTCTTTTTTTTATTTCCTCACATAGGACAATGCTCTAATAATGATGATCATCACACTTTTATTTACTCACAACTCAATACTTAGAGCAATGATGACTCTATAGGAAATGCCTCCGGCAGTGTATCGGGATGTGCAACGATCTAGCTTAGCGTATGGCGTTGAAACATCTCGCTAGCTATCTTACGATCATGCAATGGCAATATGACAGTGACGACACAAGTCATGAGACGGAACGGTGGGAGTTGCATGGCAATGTATCTTGGAATGGCTATGAAAATGCCATAATAGGTAGGTATGGTGGATGATTTGAGGAAGGTATATGGTGGGTTTGTGCACCGGCGAAAGTTGCTCGGCACTAGAGAAGCTAGCAATGGTGGAAGGTGAAAGTGCATCTATACCATGGACTCACATTAGTCATGAAGAACTCATATACTTATTGCGAAAGTTTTATTAGTAATCGAAACAAAGTGCTAGACGCATACTCCTAGGGGAAGGGTTGGTAGGTGTTAACCATCGCGCGATCCCGACCGCCACACAAAGGATGACAATCAATAAATCAATTAGCTCCGACTTCCTAACATTGCGGTTCACCATACGTGCATGCTGCGGGAATCACTAACTTCAACACAAGTATTTCTAGATTCACAACACCCTAATAACATAACTCTAATATTACGAAATCCATATCTCAAAACTAATTGTGAGGAATCAAACTTCTCTTACTAATCAATGCACAATAATATGTAAGTTTTTATTATATCCTCTTTGGATGCCTATCATCTTTAGGACTACTTTCATAGCACACGCCAATTACCAAGTTACTTAGAGAGAGCACTCTCAAAAAGATATAAGTGATGATCGAGAGTTTTTATTTCTCCAAAATATGACACCGCTGTGCTCTAAAAAGATCTAAGTGAAGCACTAGAGCAAAGTTATCTAGCTCAAAAGATATAAATGAAGAACATGCGAGCTAAATTAACTAACTCAAAAGATATAACTGAAGCTCAATGAGTATGCTAGAAAATTCACGATGAGTGCATGTGTCTCTCAAAAAGGTGTGCAGCAAGGATGATTGTGACACAACAAAAAGAAAAGACTCCTATAATACACGACGCTCCAAGCAAAATACATATCATGTGGTGAATAAAAATATAGCTCCAAGTAACGTTACCGATGGATTGAAGACGAAAGAGAGGATGCCTTCCCGGGGCATCCCCAAGCTTAGGCTTTTTGGTGTCCTTGAATTTGGCTTGGGATTCCTTGGGCATCCCCAAACTTGAGCTCTTTCCACTCTTTATCCCATTGTCCATGAGAACATCACCCAAAACTTGAAAACTTCACAACACAAAACTTAGAAAGAAACTCGTGATATCATTAGCATAAGAAAACAAACAACCAACTCTTTAGGTACTGTAGCAAACTTGATTTCTATTTAGATTGATGCTATATTACTGTATTCTCACTTTTCATGGCTAGTACCCCCAATACTATCCATAGTTTCATCAAAATAACCAATCCACACAACAAAAAAACAGAATATGTCAAAAACAGACCAGTCTGTTGCAATTTGTATACTTCGTATACTTATGGTATCTCAAAAATTCTGAAACATTATGAAAATTAGGGAAATTTGTCATATCAACCAGCAGCAAAAAAATCAACTCAAAAGCTCTTTCTGGATAGGAATTAAAAATAATTTCGTGAGCGCAAAGTTTATGTCTTTTTAGCAAGATCAAACAACCATCACCAAAAGTAGTCATAAAGGTTTTACTTGGCACAAACACGAAAAGAAACACAAAAAACACAATCATAACAGAATTATGATGGTGTGGACACAACAAAACAGAAAGCAAAAAAGCAAAGATAAATTCATTGGGTTGCCTCCCAACAAGCGCTATTGTTTAACGCCCTTAGCTAGGCATAAGGCGATAGAATCAAGTATCGTCGTCTTTGGTGCTCAAACCATTAGTAGCCCTCATCATGGATTCATAAGGCAATCTTATTTTATTTCTAGGAAAGTGTTCCGTGCCCTTATTTAAAGGAAATTGAAATCTAATATTCCCTTCCTTCATATCGATGACAGCAACAATAGTCCTTAGGAAAGGTCTACCAAAAATGATGGGACATGTCGGATTGCAATCAATATCAAGCACAATGAAATCTACGTGTACATAGTTCCTATTTGCAATAATAAGAACATAATCGATCCTTCCCATAGGTTTCTTAACAGTAGAATCCGCAAGATGCAAATTAAGAGAGCACTCATCAATCTCATTGAAGCCTAGACATCACATAAAGACTTTGGAATAGCGGAAACACTAGCACCCAAATCACACAAAGAATTGCATTCATAGTTTTTAATCTTGATTTTTATAGTAGGTTCCCACTCATCATGAAGTTTTCTAGGAATAGATATCTCCAACTCAAGTTCCTCTTCAAGAGATTTCATCATAGCATCGACGATATGATCGGTAAAAGCCTTGTTTTGGCTATAAGCATGTGGAGAGTTTAGCATGGATTGCATCAAGGAAATACATTCAATCAAAGAGAAACTATCATAATTGAATTCCTTGAAATCCAAAGTAGTAATTTCATTACTACTCAAAGTTTTGATATCCTCTACTCCACTTTCAATGCTTTTAGCATCAAGATAGATAGACTCCGAATCATTGGGGCGTTTCTCAACCAAACTGGATTCATATCCAGTCCCATCATCATAAGGTTTGACATTAGAAAACAAGGATTCAATAGGAGTCACACCAAGCACTTTAAGATCTTCGTGATTTTCATCACATATTTCAGGTTTAGCAGCCATTTTATTGACTAAGGTAGCCTGTTTATCAGAAATCTGGCCTACCAATTTTTCAAGACAAGCAAACTCAGAATTTAGTGCAAGGAATTCTTTGGCCATATCATCAACTTCTTTATTCATAAAAGCCATAAAAGAATTTTGCTCCCTTAGTTCTCTATGAAAGTAACTGTTATAATCAAACTGTGTAGACATGAAGCCTTTAACACTAGTTTCAATCTCTTCCAACGTTTTATAGTAAGCATCATAATCCTTTGGTTGGGCCATACAGGTCTTAGCAGGCAGACAAACGCACAAGCGGACAGAAAGCAAGCAAAAGAAAAGGGCGAAGGAAAAAGGCAAATATTTTTGTAAATTTTTGCTTTTTTCAGAAGTGGTGGAGAGGAAAATTAGAGGCAAAAGTCAAAAAAAAGGTAAATGCAAGAGATGAGTTTGCGATAGTTACTTGGATAAGCTCCACTTAGAACAATCCCCGTTGCCAGAAATTCACACGTTGAAGGAAGACTATTCTTGACTTGATACTCCCCAGCAACGGCGCCAGAAATTCTTCTTGCTACCTCCTGAGCTTGCGTTGGTTTTTCCCTTGAAGAGGAAAGGGTAATGAAGCATAGTAGCACTAAGTATTTCCCTCAGTTTGAGAACCAAGGTATCAATCCAGTAGGAGTATCAAGACAAGTCTCCAACGTACCTGCGCAAGAACAAACAAACTTGCACCCAACGCTATAAAGGGGTTGTCAATCCCTTCACGGTTAATTGCAAGGTGAGATCTGAAGGTGAAAAGTGCAACAAATTAAAAGTGTAGCGCTGAAAATATGATGTGAAGTAGACCCGGGGGCCATAGTGTTCACTAGAGGCTTCTCTCATGATAGCAAGTATTAGAGTGGGTGAACGAATTACTGTCAAGCAATATATAGAATTGCGCAAAGTCATGATGATATCTAAGGCAATGATCATCAATATAGGCATCATGTTCGAGACAAGTAGACCGATACTGTCTGCATCTACTACTATTACTCCACACATCCACTACTATCCAGCATGCATCTAGTGTATTGAGTTCATAACGAACAGAGTAACGCCTTAAGCAAGATGACATGATGTAGAGGGATAAATTCATGCAATAGATATAAACCCCATCTTTTTACCCTTGATGGCAACAGCACGATGCGTGCCTTGCTACCCCTTCTGTCACTGGGTGAGGACACCACACGGTATGAACCCAAAACCAAGCACTTCTCCCATTGCAAGAATTATAGATCAAGTTGGCCAAACGAAACCCACAACTCAAAGAGAATTACATGGATACGAAATCATGCATATAAGAGATCAGAGGAGACTCAAATAATATTCATAGATAATCTGATCATAAATCCACAATTCATCAGATCTTGACAAACACACCGCAAATATTACATCGGATAGATCTCCATGAAGATCACGGAGAACTTTGTATTGAAGATCCAAGAGAGAGAAGAAGCCATCTAGCTACTAGCTATGGACCCGAAGGTGTGCGGTGAACTACTCACGCATCATCGGAGAGGCAATGGTGTTGATGAAGAAGCCCTCCGTGTCTGAATCCCCTCTCCGCCAGGCCACCAGAATGTGCCCCAGATGGGATCTTGCAGAGACAGAAGCTTGCGGCGGCGGAAAAGTATTTTCGTGGCTCTCTCTGGCGTTTTTGGATTTTTTGAGAACTTATAGGTGGAAGAAGTAGGGCAAAGGAGCCACGGGGGGCCCACAAGCCTCACCCGGGGTCCTTTGCCTTGGTTCCCAAGTTCCCTGCGTATCTTCTATTATGGAAATAATCATTCCGCAGGTTTTATTCCGTTTGGAATCCGTTTAATATTCTCCTCTGAAAAAGGTCAAAAACACAGAAAAAACAGGAACTGACACTTGGCACTGAGTTCATAGGTTAGTCCCAAAAAAGATATAAAATAGCGTAATCATGCATACAAAACATCCAAAGTTGACAATATAATAGCATGGAAGCATCAAAAATTATAGATACGTTGGAGACGTATCAGATACCTTGGGGCCTTTATCCAGGAAGCAGTTTCCAAACCCCTCATTTGGTGAATCAAATAAGTCATAGGAGTTGGAGGAAACAAGTGCAATGCCGGCATCACCTTGATCTTGACTATAGTCAGAGTTCGACTGGTAGCTTCTCTCGGATTGGTTGTCAGACTCGGAGCCAGAAACCCATTCACCAACATGAGCTTGATGTCTTCTTCTTGAGCTGCTCTTGGTGTATTTGTCCTTCTTCTGTGATTCCTTGCCTCTCTATGAGTGTATTCGTTCATAGCGATCTTCTCTACTCCTTCTCTCTCTGTGAGGTGACTCATCCCTTGAGCTTCGTCTTCGAGGTGAATCTTCTCCTCGTTTGTAGGGAGCCGAGCACTCGTTGGAGTAGTGTTCAGGCTTCCCACAGTTGTAGCAGTTTCGGTCACGACTGGACGGACGCTTCTCATCATGTATTGATCTTGAGTTTTTCTCTTTGCCTCTACTCTTGTAGAACATGTTGAATTTCCTGACCATGAGGCTTATCTCTTCATCAGTGACAAGATTTTCCTTTGAAGTAGCGGGAGCATCACATGAAGCTTTGTAAGCACCGCTTGACTTGTTGTGCAGCTCATCTATGTCCTTGAGTGACATCTCATGAGCAACAATTCTGCCAATGACTTCAGTTTGCTTGAGATATTTGTAGTTTTGCATCATTTGGATCAATGTGCACACAGTATCATACTTTCCATCTAGAGCTCTAAGTATCTTCTTGATGATGAACTTGTCGGTCATCTCTTCGCTTCCCGAGCCGGCAATCTCATTGGTGATGAGAGCTAGCCTAGAGTACATTTCAGCGACACCTTCACTATCCTTCATCTTGAACTTGTCAAGCCGACTTTGGAGTACATCCAGCTTAGATTCTGTGACAGAATCAGTACCTACGTGCATATCGATCAAAGTATACCAAATTTCTTTTACATTCTCAAGGCGGCTGATTTTGTTGAATTCTTTGGGGCAAAGATAGTTGAATATGATGTTGCAGGCTTGTGAAGTGAGTTGCAACATCTTCAGTTCATCAGTTGTCGCATCATGATCCGGTTCATGCCCTTCTCTGAAGAAATCACCTTGCACACCAACACGAATAACAACCCATACGGAAGGATTAAAACCAAGAATACGCATTTTCATCTTATGCTTCCAACTAGCAAAATTAGAGCCATCGAAGTATGGACCACTATGGTCATAATTTCCCTCACTAGACGCCATACTCTCCTAGGTTGTGAAACCAATGAAATGGAGACCAAAGCTTTGACTTGTAGGATCAAAAGTATGTCTAGAGGGGGTGATTACACTACTTGACAAGATAAAAACTTAGCCTTTTTCCCAATTTTAATTGTTGGTCAGTTTCAGAAATTATAGCAAGTCAAGTACGCCCTACATATGCAGTTCTAAGAGTATAGCAGCGGAATGTAAAACATGCAAGCGTAAAGTAAAGGAGTAACGTAAGGACATTAAACGCATGAGGTTGACACGGCAATTTTTGGCATGGTTCCGATAGGCGGTGCTATCGTACGTCCATGTTAGTGGATACTTCAACCCACAGAGAGTAACAGGTGTGAGAGTCCACGGAGGGCTCCACCCACAAAGGGTCCAAGAACAAGTGGCCTTGTCTATTCCACCACGGCTTCCGCCCCGCGAAGGACAAGCCTTACTCACGGTAGATCTTCATGAAGTAGGCGATCTCCTTGCCCTTACAAACATCTAGGTTCAACTCCACAACACTGAGTAGGAGAACCAACCGACACCTAACCAATCTATGATGCACCACCCTCCAAAAGGTAATAGATGTGGTAGAACAATGAACTCCTTGCTCTTGTGCTTCTAAAGATAGTCTCCTCAACACAAAATCACTCTCTCACAGAATAGGCATGGGTAGGAGAGATTGATTTGGTCGGAAGCAACTTGGGGAGGCTAAAGATCAAGTTTCAAATGATTTGATTGGAATATCTTGGTCTCAACACGTGAGTAGGTGGCTCTCTCTCAAAAAAAGGATCTGCCAATGAAGTATGTGTTCTGAGTGTTTCCTCTACGAATGAGGTAGGTGGAGGGGCATATATAGGTTGTCCCCAAAATCCAACCGTTACACCTAAAGTGGCCAACTCGGTGACACCAAAGTCATCAACTCGGTGGTACCGATTTGCACTAAAGGCAGCAACTTTTGAATCTCGGTGGAACCGATATACACAACTCGGTGGCACCGAAAAGGTGTCTAACGCTCAGATGAAACAACTCGGTGACACCAATATTCAAAATCAGAAATTATGATTTTGTGTACCGAGGCAACAGAAAGTTGGTCACCTAAACTCGGTCGCACCGATATGGTTTCGGTTGCACCGATTTGGTGGGATTGGCTAGGGTTTTGTCTAAGTTGGAACTCGGTAGTGCCGAATTAGAAAACTTGGTGGCACCAAATTTGAGTGTGTGGTTTTGGACAGAATGGTTATGCGGGAAAAATGACTGGGTATAATTGGTGGCTATCTCTGAGCACTTGAGCAACCAGGTCATTTTAATACCTCACCCCCTTTTAATATTATTGGATTTCCTATGGACTCAAAAGTGATTTCTCACAAATATAAAATGAAGAGTCTTCTAGCTTGAAGCTTGAGCCAATCCTATTCCTTTCTTGTATCAAGGGCATCTCCACATAAGCCTTTAGTCAAAGCATATTTTGAACTTTTGTGAAATATACTTGGATAAACATATTAATCCAATGATGCATATGTTGTGATCAATTATCAAAACCACCCTAGGGAGCAATTTTTATTTCACGTGTTGAGGGGGCCACACCGACGGTGCAGTCCCCTCCTTGACAGCAAGCTCAAGGGCAGACGCAGAAAGCTCCACGCACCGACGGGCCCGACGAGGCATCTATGGCCTCGACCGGCCCGTGCGACCAGCGAGACGAGCAGCGTGTCCTGGAAGACCAGCGGAAGAAGGACGCGCGTATCGCCAACGAGCGATGCTAGGAAGCACATCGTCAATCCGACAAGCGCAATGACGTAAACACTCGTGACCCCGCTCCGATTGTTGGCGGAAACCTACCTTACGAGGTTGGGTGTCCTGCCTTCACTCGTGAGCTCCGGCAGGTCCGCTAGCCGTCGAGCCGAGCTTTCAAGCCGGAACTGATGGACAAATATGATGGAAAGCTCAACGTGGGTCAAACCCTTGAGTCTCATCATCATGTTCCCTCATAGTATCTGCTCGTTGTGCCATACGACCTCCCCGCTGAATCACAAAGGGTCCAAAAGGTCCCATAGGTGATCGTGTGCACACGTGCACTAACAAGGTGAAACCGTGATATGAGAGGATTGAACGAGATACAAAATCTCAACCTTGGGTATGCCAAAGGCACCCCAAGTAAATATTTCAAGTAGTCTCAAGCATCTAAGCTTGGGGATGCTACGCATCCCACCTCTCTTCATCAACTATTATCGGTTAGACCATGTTGAGCCTGAATTTTTATTTGTCCACATGATATGTGCTATTCTTGGAGTGTTATTTTTCTTTTTCTTGTTGTTTAATAAAATACTCAAATGTGAACATATTTATTGAGAGAGAGAGAGCCATCACATAGCTACTTGATTATTTATCTAATCATTGATCTTCACTTATATCTTTTGAAGAGTAGTTTGATGTTTACTCTTGAGCTTCACTTATATCCTATGAGTAAATTGTGAATCAATGAAATATCATAAATATGATATTATCAATTTTCTTTATGCTTAGTAGTAGCTTCACCTCTGGTTTATAAAGTAAAATCTATTGAAGTTTGACAATCACAATATTGGTCATACAAACAATTCATGAATGATTGGTATAAGGAAGAGAACTTTCACATATAAATATATTATCTTAGACATCTTCTATGATTGTGAATACTCATTAATTATTTTCAAACTTGAGAAAATTAGTTGAAGTTGGACAAGGAAGACAACGTAATGAGTTATGGTTGTGTATATTTGCATAGAAGTTATATTGTTATGGATCCTCCAACATGTGGTGTTTTCTTAGAACCTTTTGCTAGCCAAAACTTCGTATTAAGTAGAGATACTACTTGTGCATCCAAAAACTCTTAAGTCCAGTTTCTTTCCATGAGAGTCCACTATATCTACCTATATGCGGTATTACCCTGCCGTTCCAAGTAAATTTGCATGTGCCACCTCTAAAATTTCAAATGAGCATTTGTTTTGTGTGCCTAGACTACTCATGGAGTAACAGGGGGCGGTCAGTATCTTCCATATTAAGGAGGTTATTCTCATGACGAGTGTTTATTCACTTGTCCTTGCACGAGAGGGGCGGTAATAGGGATTCCCACTCCCAAGGAAAAAAATGCAAATAATTAAACAAAACTCCCCCAGGTATGTTGTTGGTATGGACGACACCCGTGGATTCGGCTAGCCGTGGAGTGTGTTTGTTGGTGGAGGGGGAGTAAACCTTTACTTTTACCGCTTGGGAACCGCCGCTAATGTGTTTAACATGGAAGATATTGATAACTCTTGGTCGTAAAATTGACAGGAAGGGTGCACCTCCCAAAATTACATATTCATCTCTGTTTTAAATAACGAGCTCTCGCACATATTCAAATCCCCGCTTCCCTCTACGAAGAGACAATCTATTTACTTTCATGTTATTTGTTTTTCATGTTGAGTCAACTTGCTATTACAACCTCAATCTATCAAAATGCAAGCATCATGTGAAGGGGAATGATCTAGGCACATATGACGAGTCAAATATATTTGATCATGACTTATTATTGTTGACAATTGTCTCTATGATAAATGAGTTGGGAGGCGAAACATTAGTCCCCTATCTTTCTTTGTGTTTGACGGATGTTGTTTGTTCTAAAAGTATGCTTTGAGTACTAGCAATCAGAGAAGACTATATGATGATTGAGTATGTGGAGGTCTTACTTAGACTTTGCTCAGAATAAGTTGAATTGCAATTGTTTGGTGACTAAGAACATAGGTTGCTAAGTTTCAAGAGAATTCATTGTTTGAACCATAACATGTGAATTGGTTGCTACTTTATCATGATGAGTTTTATGAGAAAGAGTTGTTGTTATGATTCTAGGAAAAGTGGTTGAAATTATCATTGATCAAACTGATGCACTATGCTAGCATTCACACTTCATAAATTATTTCTTTTATCATTTACGTACTCGAGGACGAGTCGGAATTAAGCTTGGGGATGTTGATGTGTCTCCAACGTATTGATAGTTTATGAAGTATTCATGCCATATTCACCTATGTTTACAATACTTTTATATGGTTTTTACGCACTTTGCATGATTTATTTAGAACTAACCCGGACTGACGCTGCTTTCAGCAGAACTGCCGTGGTGTTATTTTTATGTAGAAATCAAATTTCTCTGAATGCAATGAAACTTTTTGATGATAATTTTTGGAATAAAAGAGGCACTAGAAGCTTCGTTTGAGGCCCAAAAGAGCCACGAGGTGGGCACAACCCACCAGGGCGTGCCAGAGGCCCCAGGCATGCCCTGGTGCCTTGTGCTCTCCTCGTGACCCATCTTCGCGTGAAACTGGCGCCCAAAAATCCTACAAATACAGAAACGTCTAGAAATAACCCTAGATGATAAGTTCCGCAGCCGCAAGGCCTCTGTATCCATGAAAAACCTATCTGGAGACATCCCAGTACCCTACCAGAGAGGGAAATCATCTCTCATGCCATCTTCATCATCCCGACGGAGGCCATGACGAGGAGGGAGTAGTCCACCCTTGGGGTTGAGGGTTTGTACCAGTAGCTTTCTGTTTAATCTATCTATCTCGTGTTCTTGAGATGTCATGATCTTGATATATCACGGGCCTTGATAATATAGTTGGATCATATGGTGTTTGTCCCATGATATTGTTGTGATGAATTGAATCTTTCACTTTAAGATCTCGTTTTGTTGGATTGAATATTTAGGTTTGAGAGCACATACTATATGTCTTGCATGCGCATACTCGTAGTGACATTGGGGTATTCAATTTATTTGCTTGATATATGTTATGGCATCAACTCGCAGATTCCCGAGGTAACAATGGGGTAATCTAGGCACACGGGTTGATTGCATGTTTTCATACTATATTCTCCGGTAGAAATCTTGGTGTGCTCCTTGAAATTCTTTGTATTGAATTCAGTATTATGAATCCAAATTTGTTATGGTGTTATTTTAGTATGAACTCTTGATAGATCGATTGGAAAGGATAACTTGTTATCTTAGTACGAACTCTCGGAAAGATTGATCGGAAAGAATAACTTTGAGGTGGTTTCGTACCCTACAAACAATTTCTTATTATGTTCTCCGCTAGATAGGAACTTTGGATTGATTTTTTATCGCACGTTGAGGGGTGTTATATGATCTACTATGTTAGCATTGTTGAGAGATTACACTAGCAAAAGTACGGACCCTAGGCCACATTTTCAAGCATTGCAATACCGTTTATGCTCACTTTTGTTACTTGCTACCTTGCTGTTTTTTATTTTCAGATTACAAAAATCAATATCTACTATCATTACTACACTAGTATCACCATCTCTTCGCCGAAATAGTGCACCTATACAATCTACCATTGTATTTGGTGTGTTCGGGACACAAGAGACTTTTTATTATTTGGTTGCAGGGTTGTTTGAGAGAGACCATCTTCATCCTACTCCTCCCAGGGATTAATAAACCTTAGGTCATCCACGTGAGGGAAATTTTCTACTGTCCTACAAAACTCTACGCTTGGAGGCCCAACATGAGTCTACAAGAACAAGTTGTGTAGTAGACATCATAGGTCTCGAACATGAGGGTCCCGCACGATTGAACTTAGTAGCGATGATGGCTGTGGTATATTCATATCTTCTTGGCCACCATGTCCGGCCTTCTTCGCCGCCGTTGTCGGTCATCTCTTTGTCTCACCCCATGCCGTCATTGGCTGCCCCGTCGGTGTCCTCATCATCGTCATCTTCAATTACCCATTGAGGATAGCCATCCATGAAACCAGTCGTGAGCATATGCGTCTTCAAACGACCATGCTCATAGGGATCGAGCCAAGCTCATCCTTTGCATTTTTTACACGGCCATAAGATCTCTGTTCGGTTATTTTCATTCATGTCTCGCACCGTCGATCGCAACCACCTTTCCACCATAGTTCCACTGACCATCATGATTGCATGCGCGATAATAATAGTCAAATTCATTATTAAAATGCATGCATGCATCAAAGTCATACAAAAAATTTGCATGACCTTTCCTAAAAATAGGACATAGAGAGTTTGCCCGAAATTTGCCGAAATGGAAATAAATCAACATTTCGGCAAATCATATGCAACTCAAGCACAATTCAACGAAAACTAATGCCACATGCACTATTTACATCTTCTCTCCTAATTAGGTCAATATATCGCACACACACAAATATATATTTCCATTCTTGCAAAGCACAAATTTTCACTCACGTACCTGAGATCGAGCACGGTTATGAGGTCGATGTTGGGGATCGTAGTAATTACAAAAAAATCCTACGCCATACAAGGATCTATCTATGGAGAAACCAGCAACGAGAGAGGTTGTAGAGCATCTTCATACCTTTGAAGATCGCTAAGCGGAAGAAGTTCTATGAACGCGGTTGATGGAGTCGTGCTCGGAGCGATTCTGATCGCGGTGGATTCTGATCTATGTGCCGAACTACGGCTCCTCCGCGTTCAACACACGTACAGCCCGGTGACGTCTCCTCCTTCTTGATCCAGCAAGGAGAGAGCAGAAGTTGAGGGAGAGCTCCGGCAGCACGATGGCGTGGTGGCGGTGGAGCTATGTGGCTCTCCGGCAGGGCTCCACCAAGCGTTGCGGAGGACGAGGAGGAGGAGGAGTAGGGCTGCACCGTCCTAGATGAATTGTGTGTCTCCAAAGGGCCAAAAGCCTCCACTATATATAGGACGAGGGAGAGGGAGAATGCCTTGGCCCCTCCTCCAAGGAGGAGGAGCTTCGGCCGAAGCTAGGGAGGAGTCCACTTCCCAGAAGGGAGGTGGACTACCGTGGTAGGACTCTTCCTCCTTTTCCTTTTCAGCCTTTTGCCTTATCTCCTCTATTCCTATGTGCATAGGCCTTTAGGGAAGGCCTTGGCCAGCCCAATAAGGTCTGGTCCACCTCCTCTAACAGCCCATGCACCTCTGTGGTCGTCACACCCCTCCCGGGGGTCCTCCGGCACCCTCCCAATACACTACCGATGAGCCCGAAACTTTTCCGGTGACCAAAACACGACTTCCTATATATCAATCTTCACCTTCGGACCATTCTGGAGCACCTCGTGCCGTCCGGGATCTCATCCGGTACTCCGATCAACCTTTGGTAACCACATACCATTCCCTATATAAATCTAGCGTCCGGGATCTCATTTGGGACTTCCTATATATCAACCTTAAGGTACACACAACCTTAAGTGTGTAGACCCTATAGGTTCGGGAGACATGCAGACATGACCGAGACATCTCTCCGGCTAATAACCAATAGCGGGGTCTAGATATCCATGTTGGTTCCCACATGTTCCATGATGATCTCATCGGATGAACCACGATGTCAAGGATTTAATCAATCCCGTATGCAATTCCCTTTGTCTATCGGTATGATACTAGCCCAAGATTCGATCATCGGTATCCCTATACCTTGTTCAATCTCGTTACCCGCAAGTCGCTTTACTCGTTCTGTAACACATCATCCAGTGACTAACTCCTTAGTCACACTGAGATCAATATGATGATGGATTACCGAGTGGGCCCAGAGATACCTCTTCGTCACACGGAGTGACAAATCCCGATCTCGATTCGTACAACCCAACAGACACTTTCCGAGATACCCGTAGTGCACCTTTATAATCATCTAGTTATGTTGTGACGTTTGGTACACCCAAAGCACTCCTACGGTATCCGGGAATTGCACAATCTCATGGTCTAAGGAAATGATACTTGACATTAGAAAAGCTTTAGCAGACGAACAACACGATCTAGTGCTATGCTTAGGATTGGGTCTTGTCCATCACATCATACCCCAATTATTTTATCCTGTTATCAACGACATCCAATGTCCATGATCTGTAAACCATGATCATCTATTGATCAACGAGCTAGCCAACTAGAGGCTCACTAGGGACACATTGTGATCTATATATTCACACATGTATTATGGTTTCCGGTTAACACACTTATAGCATGAATAATAGAAAATTATCATGAACTAGGAAATATAATAATAACCACTTCATTATTGCCTCTAGGGCATATTTCCAACAGGCTCCCACTTGCACTAGAGTCAATAATCTAGTTACATTGTGATGAATCGAATACCCATAGAGTTCTGGTGCTGATTATGTTTTGCTCGTGGGAGAGGTTTAGTGAACGGGTCTGCGACATTCAGATCCGTGTGTACTTTACAAATATCTATATCTCCATCCTGGATGTATCCACGAATGGAGTTGAAGTGGCGCTTGATGTGCTTGGTCTTCTTGTGAAACCTGGGCTCCCTTGCAATGGCAATAGCTCCAGTGTTGTCCCAGAACAAAGTCATCGGGCCCGACGCACTTGGAATCACTCCTAGGTCGGTGATGAACTCCTTCATCTAGACTCCTCCATATGCTACTTCCGGAGCAGCGATGTACTCCGCTTCACATGTAGATGCCACCACGATGCTTTGCTTGCAACTGCACCAGCTAACTGCCCCGTTATTCAAAATATACACGTATCCGGTTTGTAACTTAGAGTCATCCAGATTTGTGTTGAAGCTAGCATCGACATAACCCTTTACGACGAGCTCTTCGGCACCTCCATATATGAGAAATATACCTTTAGTCCTTTTCAGGTACTTAAGGATGTTCTTGACCGCTGTCGAGTGATCCACTCCTGGATCACTCTGGTACCTCCCTACCAAACTTATGGCAAGGTTCACAACAGGTCTGGTACATAGCATGCATACATAATAGAGCCTATGGCTGAAGCATAGGGGATGGTACTCATCTTCTCTATTTCTTCTGTTGTGGTCGGTCATTGAGTCGCACTCAACCTCACACCTTGTAATACAGGAAAGAACCCCTTCTTAGCCTTATCCATATTTAACTTCTTCAATATCTTGTCAAGGTATGAGCTTTGTGGAAGACCTATGAGGCTTCTCCATCTATCTCTATAGATCATGATGCCTAATATGTAAGCAGCTTCTCCAAGGTCCTTCATTGAAAAACTCTTATACAAATAGGCCTTTATGCTTTCCAATAGTTCTATATCATTTCCCATAAACAATATGTCATCTACATATAATATGAGAAATGCTACAGAGCTCCCACTCACTTCCTTGTAAATACAGACTTCTCCATAAGTCTGTATAAACCCAAACGCTTTGATCACCTCATCAAAGCAGATGTTCCAACTCCGAGATGCTTGCACCAACCCATAGATGGAGCGCTAGAGCTTGTGTACCTTGTTAGCATTGCTAGGATCGACAAAACCTTCCGGCTGTATCATATACAATTCTTCTTTAAGAAAGCCGACCAGGAATGCTGTTTTGACGTCCATTTGCCAGATTTCATAATCATAGAATGCGGCAATTGCTAACATGGTTCAAACCGACTTCAGCATTGCTACGGGTGAGAATGTCTCATCGTAGTCAATCCCTTGAACTTGTCGATAACCCTTAGCGACAAGTCGAGCCTTATAGATGGTCACATTACCATCTGCGTCAGTCTTCTTCTTGAAGATTCATTTATTTTCTATGGCTCACCAATCATCGGGCAAGTCCACCAAAGTCCATACTTTGTTCTCATACATGGATCCTATCTCGTATTTCATGGCCTCAAGCCATTTGTTGGAATCCGGGCCCTCCATCGCTTTTTCATAGTTCGAAGGTTCACTGTTGTCCAACAACATGATTTCCATGACAGGGTTGACGTACCAGTCGGGTGCGAAATGTACCCTTGTCGACCTTCGAGGTTCAATAGCAACTTGATCCGAAGTGTCATGATCATCATCATTAACTTCATCTCTAGCCGGTGCTGGCGCCTCAGAAACATTTTCTTGCACTGTGCTACTCTCAGGTTCGAGAGGAGGTACAATTACCTCATCGAGTTCTATTTTCCTCCCACTTCTTTCGAGAGAAACTCTTTCTCTAGAAAGGATATGTTCCTAGCAACAAAGATCTTGCCTTCGGATCTAAGATAGAAGGTGTACCCAATAGTTTCCTTAGGGTATCCTATGAAGACGCATTTTTTCGCTTTGGGTTCGAGCTTCTCTGGTTGAAGTTTCTTTACATAAGCATTGATGTCTACTACCCAACCTTCTCCTTGTAGACGTTGTTGGCCCTCCAAGTGCAGAGGTTTGTAGCACAGTCGCAATTTTCCCTCAAGTAGGTGATCTAAGGTTTATCAATCTGCGGGAGGCGTAGGATGAATATGGTCTCTCTCAAGCAACCCTGCAACCAAATAACAAAGAGTCTCTTGTGTCCCCAACACACCCAATACAATGGTAAGTTGTATAGGTGCACTAGTTCGGCGAAGAGATGGTGATACAAGTGCAATATGGATGGTAGATATAGGTTTTTGTAATCTGAAATTATAAAAACAGCAAGGTAACTAATAGTAAAAGTGAGCACGAACGGTATTGCAATGCATGGAAACAAGGCCTAGGGTTCATACTTTCACTAGTGAAGTTCTCTCAACAATGGTAACATAATTGGATCATATAACTAGCTCTCAACATGCAACAAAGAGTCACTCCAAAGTCACTAATAGTCGAAAACAAACGAAGAGATTATTTTTGGGTACGAAACCACCACAAAGTTATTCTTTCCGATCGATCTATTCAAGAGTCCATAGTAAAATACACGAAGCTATTCTTTCCGTTCAATCTATCCTAGAGTTAGTACTAGAATAACACCTTAAGACACACATCAACCAAGACCCTAATGTCACCGAGATACTCCATTGTCATCTCAAGTATCTGTGGGCATGATTATACGATATGCATCACACAATCTCAGAATCATCTATTCAACCAACACACAGAACTTAAAAGAGTGCCCCAAAGTTTCTACCGGAGAGTCAAAACGTGTGCCAACCCATATGCATAGGTTCCCGATGTCACAAAACCCGCAAGTTAATCACCAAAACATACATCAAGTACTCACATGAATATCCCATTGTCACCACAGATAGACACGTGCAAGACATACATCAAGTGTTCTTAAAGACTCAATCCGATAAGATAACTTCAAAGGGGAAACTCAATTCATTACAAGAAGGGAGAGGGAGAAGAACATCATAGGATCCAACTATAGTAGCAAAGCCCGCGGTACATCGAGATCATGACATCTCAAGAACACGAGAGAGAGAGAGATCAAACGCATAGCTACTGGTACATGCCCTCAGCCCCGAGGGAGAACTACTCTCTCCTCGTCATGGAGATCGCCGGGATGATGAAGAAGGCCACCGGAGATGGATTCCCCCTCTGGCAGGATGCCAGAACGGGCTCCTGATTGGTTTTTGGTGGCTACAGAGGCTTGCGACGGAGGAACTCCCAATCTAGGTTTATTTCTCGAGGTTTCTCTATTTATAAGACCAGATGGCATGGAGAACAAGTTAGGGGGACCCACGAGGGAGTCACGAGCCCCCCAATCGCGCCCAACGGGGTGGGCGCACCTCCCTGGCTCGTGGCTTCCTCGGGACTCCCCTCTGGTATCTTTTTCTTCTGGTATTTTTGATATTTTCCATAAAAAATCACTACGAAAGTTTTATTCCGTTTGGACTCCGTTTGATATTCCTATCTGAAAAGGTCAAAAACAAGGAAAAAACAAGAACTGGCACTAGGCTCTAGGTCAATAGGTTAGTCCAAACAATAATATAAAATAGCATATTCATGCATATAAAACATCCAAAGTTGATAATATAATAGCATGGAACGATCAAAAATTATAGATACGTTTGAGACGTATCAAGCATCCCCAAGCTTAATTCTTGCTCGTGCTCGAGCAGGTAAATGATAAAAATAGAATTTTTTATGTGGAATGCTACCTAACATATATTGTAACATGAATATTCAGATCCATATGATTCAAAGAAAAAAGTTTAATATTGACATAAGAACAATAATACTTCAAGCATACTAACAAAGCAATCATGTCTTCTCGAAATAACATGGCCAAAGAAAGTTACCCCTACAATATCATATAGTCTCGCAATGCTCCATCTTCCCACACAACGTATTTAAATCATGCACAACCCCGGTCTTAGTCAAGCAATTGTTTTCACTTTTACTTTCTCAAACTTTTTCAACTCTCACGCAATACAAGAGCGTGAGCCATGGATATAGCACTATAGGTGAAATAAAATATGGTGGAGGTTGTGAGGCAAAAAGGAGGAGATGGTCACATTGACTCGGCATATCAACGGGCTATGGATATGCCCATTAATAGATATCAATGTGAATGAGTAGGGATTGCCATGCAAGAGATGCACAAGAGCTATTAGTTTATGAAAGCTCAAAAAGAAACTAAGTGGGTGTGCATCCAACTCGCTTGGTCACGAAGACCTAGGGCAATTGAGGATGCCCATCATTGGAATATACAAGCCAAGTTCTATAATGAAAATTCCCACTAGTATATGAAAGTGACAATATATGAGACTCTCTATCATGAAGATCATGGTGCTACTTTGAAGCACAAGTATGGTAAAGGATAGTAGCATTGTCCCTTCTCTCTTTTTCTCTCATTTTTTTGTTTGGGATCTTTGGCCTCTTTTTTTCTTTTTTTTCTTTTTCTTTTTTTTGTGTCCTCTTTGGCCTCTTTTATTTTATTTTTATAGTCCGGAGTCTCATCCCAACTTGTGAGGGAATCATAGCTTCCTTCCTTTCCTCACATGGGACAATCCTCTAATAATGATGATCATCACACTTTTATTTACTTACAACTCGATTCTTAGAACAAAAGATATGAGTCTATATGAATGCCTCCGGCGGTGTACCGGGATGTGCAATGACTCATGTGTGACATGTATGAAAGATATGAACGTGGCTTTGCCACAAATACGATGTTAACTACATGATCACGCAAAGCAATATGGAAATGATGGTGCGTGTCATAATAAACGGAACGGTGGAAGTTGCATGGCAATATATCTCGGAATGGCTATAAAAATGTCATGATGGGTAGGTATGGTGGCTGTTTTGAGGAAGGATATATGGTGGGTGTAATGCACCAAAAAAAGTTGCGCGGTACTAGAGAGGCTAGCAATGGTGGAAGGGTGAGAGTGCGTATAATCCATGGACTCAACATTAGTCATAAAGAACTCACATACTTATTGTAAAAAAATTATTAGTAATCTAAACAAATTATTAGACGCATGCTCCTAGGGGAAGGGTTGGTAGGAGTTAACCATCGCGCGATCCCGACCTCCACACAAAGGAGGTCACTCAATAAAAGCTTCGTGCTCCAACTTCCTAACATAGTGGTTCACCATATGTGCATGCTACCGGAATCACAAACTCTAACACAAGTATTTCTACCAATCCCTATTTAAAAGCTAGCATGACTCTAATATCACCATCCTTATGTCTCAAAACTATATGCAAAAAATCAAACTTCTCATAGTACTCGATGCACTCTATATGAAAGTTTTTATTATATCCCTCTTGGATGCCCATCATATTAGGACTAGATTCATAACCTAAGCAAATTACCATGCTGTTTAAGACTCTCAAAATGATATAAGTGAAGCATGAGAGTAAAAGAAAAACTACTCCAAAAGATATAAGTGAAAATCAATGAGTAGTTGAATAATTATTTGGCTATGTGAAGACTCTCCCATCTAAGAATTTCAGACCCTAAGTACCTTATTCAAAGAAAATAAAATGACACTCCAAAGATAGCATGAATCATGTGAAGAAGAAAAAACATAGGTTCAACCGATACTAACCGATAATTGTTGAAGAAGAAAGGTGGGATGCCAACCGGGGCATCCCGAAGCTTAGATGCTTGAGACTTCTTGAAATATAGGTTGGGGTGTATTGGGCATCCACAAGCTTGAGCTTTTGTGTCTCCTTAATTCCTCTCATATGGTGGTTTCCAAAATCTTAAAAACTTCACCCACACAAAACTCAACAAGAACTCATGAGATAGGTTAGTATAAATCAATGGAAAACTATATCATCCTCTACTGTAGAAAATCACTAAAATTATTATTTCACATTGCATACTAAATGCCTATGCATATTTAAAACTCCCATCCTCAAATGGAATCATTAAACAAGCAATCATATGCAAACAATGCAAACAAAACAGCAATCTGCCTAAATAGAATAGTCTGTAAAGAATGCAGCAAGATCCATACTTAATTAACTCCAAAAAAATCTGAAACAATACCATTCTGTAGATAATTTATAAGAGCATATTTTGTCCAAATTTCAAGCTATTCCGACGTACAGAAAATTCTAGCGAATGTTTGCACTACAAGCAAACTTTCTGTTTTGGAACAGCAACTCCTATACTTGCAAATTAAGCATGGTAAAGGCTATCCTTGACATTTTTATTGAACTAAATGATGCAAAAAATTAATATAAATAATAGAAAGCAAGCATAATAAAAGAAAATGACGCTCCAATCAAAACACATATCATGTCATGAATAAAAATATAGCCCCAAGTAAAGTTACCGATGGATTGAAGACAAAAGAGGGGATGCCTTCCCGGGGCATCCCCAAGCTTAGGCTCTTTGGTGTCCTTGAACATGGCTTTGGGGTGATTTGGGCATCCCAAGATTAGGCTCTTGCCACTCCTTGTTGCATAGTCCATCGAAACTCTACCCAAAACTTGAAAAGTTCACAACACAAAACTTAACGGAACTTCGTGAGATGGGTGATGACCCACAAGTGTAGGGGATCTATCATAGTCCTTTCGATAAGTAAGAGTGTCGAACCCAACAAGGAGCAGAAGGATATGACAAGTGGTTTTCAGCAAGGTATTCTCTGCAAGCACCGAAATTATCGGTAACAGATAGTTGTGTGGTAAGATGATTCGCGGCAAGTAGCAATAGTAACAAAGGTGCACAAGCATCCCACAACTACCCTTACTTGGACAAGCATCCCACAACTACGAAAGAAGAATTAAGACAACGTCTAACCATAGCATTAAACTAGTCGATCCAAATCAGCCCCTTACGAAGTAACACATAAACTAGGGTTTAAGCTTCTGTCACTCTAGCAACCCATCATCTACTTACTACTTCCCAATGCCTTCCTCTAGGCCCAAATAATGGTGAAGTGTTATGTATTCAACATTCACATAACACCACTAGAGGAAAAACAACATACAACGCATCAAAATATCAAAAAAATACCAAATTCACATGACTACTTATAGCATGACTTATCCCATGTCCTCAGGAACAAAAGTGACTACTCACAAAGCATAATAATATTCATGACCACAGAGGTATTGAATAGCATCAAGGATCTGAACATATTATCTTCCACCGAGTAATCCTGCTAGCTTTAACTACAAAGAGTAATCAACACTACTAGCAACCTTACAAGTACCAATAAGAGTCGCGAGACGGAGATTGGTTACAAGAGATGAACTAGGGTTTGGATATGAGATGGTGCTGATGAAGATG
Organism: Hordeum vulgare subsp. vulgare; assembly: GCF_904849725.1. NCBI lineage: Eukaryota > Viridiplantae > Streptophyta > Magnoliopsida > Poales > Poaceae > Hordeum > Hordeum vulgare. The sequence goes on from NC_058523.1 coordinate 169,969,930, forward strand.
TTGATGGTGATGAGTCCCCTCCGATGAGAGGAGTGTTGGTGATGACGATGGCGACAATTTCCCCCTCTGGGAGGAAAGTTTCCCCGGCACGACGATCCTGCCGGAGCTCTAGATTGGTTCTGCTCAAGTTCCGCCTAGTGGCGTCGGTGATTCCTCCTGAAAGCCTCCTCTTGATTTTTTCTGGAACGAAACCCTCCTTATAGCAAAAGAGGGGGGCCAGAGGGCCAGCAGGGAGCCCACAAGCCCCCTAGGCACGGCCAGGGGGGTAGGCCGCGCCTAGGAGGCTTGTGGCCTCCTGCTGGCTCCCCTATGGTACTTCTTTGGCCCAGTATTTTTTATAAATTCCAAAATAATTCCTCATTGATTTTCACGGCTTTTGGAGTTGCACAGAATAGGTATCTCAAACTTGCTCCTTTTCAGGCCAGAATTCCAGCTGTCGGCATTCTCCCTCTTCATGTAAACCTTGCAAAATAAGAGAGAAGGCATATGTATTGTACCGTGAAGTGTAATGACAGCCCAAAAAGCGATAAATATCAACATGAAAGCATGAAGCAAAATAGACGTATCAAGTCCCCCAAGCTTAGGCCTCGCTTGTCCTCAAGCGAAAACCAAGATCAATAAATATGCCCACATGTTAAGAGAGAGAGGTGTCGATAAAACAAGATACGGACATGCAGGCATCATGATCATAGTTAGAAACAGCAATATCATAATATCATATCTTATGTTGAAGTGATAATTCCTTCACAAAGTAAAGTATGGATCAAGAACCTTACTGAGAATTAACAACCAATAGCCTATAGTCATTGAAGCAATTGCAATTTATCACAACATCGGAAAGAGTCAAATAAGAGCTTGTAAAGCAAATCCACATACTCAATCATCCTTTTGTCTTCTACAATTGCTACAACTCACGTGGTACTCTTGAGAACAAAGTTTCAGTCTGACACAGAGAAAGATAGGGGCTTATAGTTTCGCCTCCCAACTATTTACCTCAAGGGTAATGTCAACAATAATAGTTCATGAATACTTACTTCCAAGTTGACATATGAATATAGATCTTTCCCTAGCATATGACGTTAGCCAAGATAAAGGAGAGATAAGGAATTGGTGTCGATCACCAAGACTCTTTCAAGGACAAAAATTAAAGGTACAAGATAGGCCCTTCGCAGAGGGAAGAGAGGTTGTCATGCGCTTTTGAGGTTTGGATGTGCGAGCTCTTAGTGTAAAGGAACCTCACTTTATATTTCCTCCCGTGATAAAGAAATTTAGTATGCAGTATGTCGCTTTTATGTCTTCCTCATCACAGGTTCGTACAAAGCTTATTTTCCACACACTAATAGATCATACATATTTAGGGAGAAATTTTTATTGCTTGCACCGATGACAACTTACTTGAGGGATCTTATTCAATCCATAGGTAAGTATGGTGGACTCTCATGGCAAAACTGGGTTCAAGGTTTATGGACGCACAAGTAGTATCTCTACTTAGTTCGGAAGTTTTGGCTGATATGGGGTGGAAGCAAGCGTCACATGCTAAGGGATCTCTAATCATATAACATTGTTCGTAACCAAGCAAATATAATTCATTATGTTGTCTTCCTTGTCCAACATCTACTTCTAAGCATGTAATAGTTCGGTGAGTGTTCATAATCATAGATGGTGTCAAAGATGATATATTTATATGTGAACCTCTCCTTCTTTATCACTTCCTATTAATTGGAACAATGACCAAGGTCTATGTTTGTCCACCCTCAACAAGTTTCAATCAACATTCTTTTTATATGTGAAGCCATCACTTCCCATAAGATCATTACATGATATTTCATGCTTTTGTTCTGTTATCATTCTTTTCTTTCAGATCATGGCATGAAGCAAGGCCCTTAACTAAAACTCTCTTTATTATATGACTCACGAACTCGAATACATCGGGGGTGACACAAAGCAAAACTCAAGCCTAAAACACTAAGAACTTTATTCTACTAGAGAAAGATAAAACCAAAAAGGATTGAACTAAGAAAAGGTAAAGGCAAAAGATGTGATGGTGATACGATACCGGGGAAACTCCCCCAAGCTTGGCACAAGCCAAGGGGATTGCCCATACCCATGCTTAGTTGTCTTCCTTTGGAGGTGATGGTGGTGGAGTTGTTGCAGAGGTCTTGAACTTGTTTAATTTCCTCTTGGGCATAAAATTCTGCTCCTTCAGATCATTAATTTCCTCTTCAAGCCTCAACACCCTTTGGCATAATTCTTGCTTACTCTCCTGCAAAAGACGAGAAGGGGTAAAAAAATCTTAGGCTTCTTCCTTGAGTCAGGGAGGCTCGACTTCTTGAACTCCACATGTGTGTCTCCAAGTGGGGGTAGAGGAGCCTCCTCTTCATTAGAACGTGTTCCTTCCTTCCCCTTGGGATCATAATGTTCTTCCTCATCAGTGGTCCAACCATAATGATCTAAGTCCCCATAGACCTTGGGGTTAGCAAGGTAATTGGCCACATAGCTCTCCCCCTCTGAATCTTGAGAAGACATCTTGCCCTAAATCTGCGGTAGAAAACAGGCTCGAAACGAAAACAGAGGAAAATTGCGTGATACGAGGGTCAGACCTTTCGGGAGAATATATAATTATTTTTTCCCGACCAGAAGGAGTACTCTGCAATAAAACGGAGTCCGGGAGGCACACGAGGTGGTCACAAGACCCCCAGGCGCGGCCAGGGGGTGGCCCGCGCCTGGCAGGCTTGTCGCCTCCTCGTGCGCTTTCCAGACTGCTTTAAATTTCTAATTTTCTAAAAATTCCAAAACAGAGAAAATTTCCTACTGGAAAAGTTTTGGAGTCGGTTTACTTACCGAATCACATACCTCTTCGTTTTAGGAGTCTGAAAGAGGCTGATAAATATCCCTTTTGTACTCCTCCGGAGTTATGGTATTGATAATATTGCTTTCAACATTTATGGGAGTACCTGAGATATAATGCTTGATTCTTTGCCCATTTACCACTCTCGGAAAATTACCTTCCGTGTTGTTGATCTTGATGGCACTGGAACGATATACTTCCTCAACAATGTAGGGACCTTCCCATTTAGAGAGAAGCTTGCCTGCAAAAAATCTTAAACGAGAATTATATAGCAAGACATAATCACCAACATTGAACTCACGCTTTTGTATCCTTTTATCACGCCACCTCTTAACCTTTTCTTTGAACAACTTGGCATTTTCATATGCCTGAGCTCTCCATTCATCAAGTGAGCGAATATCAAATAACCTCTTATCACCAGCAAGTTTGATATCAAATTTGAGCTCTTTGATTGCCCAATAGGCCTTATGCTCTACCTCAAGAGGTAAATGACATGATGTACCGTATACCATCTTGTACGGAGACATGCCCATGGGATTCTTATAGGCAGTTCTATAAGCCCATAGTGCATCATCAAGCTTCTTAGACCAATTGTTTCTAGACCTATTGGCAGTCTTTTGCAGAATTAGTTTAATCTCTTTATTCCTTAGCTCTACTTGACCACTAGATTGACGATGATAGGGAGATGCAACTCTATGGTTGACATCATACTTAGCAAGCGTTTTACGGAAAGCACCATGAATGAAATGTGAACCACCATCAGTCATTAGATATCTAGGGACTCCAAATCTAGGGAAAATAACTTCTTTAAGCATCCTGATAGAGGTGTTGTGATCAACACTACTAGTTGGGATAGCTTCTACCCACTTAATAACGTAATCAACAGCAACTAGGATATGAGTATACACATTGGATTTTGGAAAAGGTCCCATATAATCAACGCCCCAAACATCAAATGGTTCAATGACAAGTGAATAATTCATACGCATTTCCTGACATTTACTGATATTACCTATTCTTTGACATTCGTCACAAGACAAGACAAACTTACGGGCATCCTTGAAGTGAGTGGGCCAATAGAAACATGATTGCAATACCTTGTGTGCAGTTCTATCTCCAGCATGGTGTCCTCCGTAAGCCTCGGAGTGACACTTCTGTAGGATCTGTCCCTGTTCATGTTCAGGTACACAACATCTAATAACACCATCTACTCGTTCCTTATAAAGGTGAGGATCATCCCAAAAGTAATGTCTCAAATCGAAGAAGAATTTCTTCTTTTGCTGGTATGTCGAACTAGGTGGTATATATTTGGCAAAAATATAATTTCCATAATCAGCATACCACGGTGCACTACGTGAAGTATTGATGACAATCAGTTGCTCATCAGGAAAGCTATCATCAATAGGTTGTGGATCATCAAGGACATTCTCCAACCTAGACAAGTTATCTGCTACTGGGTTCTCTGCACCCTTCCTATCGACAACATGTAAATCAAATTCTTGTAGCAAGAGAACCCATCTGATAAGTCTAAGTTTAGTGTCTTTCTTTTCCATGAGGTACTTAATAGCAGCGTGATCAGTGTGAATAGTGACTTTGGAATCAACAATGTAAGACCCGAAATTTTCACATGCAAACACGACTGTTAAAAATTCCTTTTCCGTAGTAGCATAGTTTCTTTGGGCACTGTCTAGAGTTTCTTATCAACTCTTTGTCCTAGGACAGCACCCACAGCATAATCACTAGCATTACACATAATTTCAAAAGGTAAGTTCCACTCAGGTGGTTGAACAATAGGCGTAGTTATCAAGGCCTTCTTAAGTATTTCGAAGGCTTCCTCACAATAATCATCAAAAACAAAAGGAATATCCTTTTGCAAGAGATTGGTAAGAGGCCTAGAAATCTTAGAGAAGTCTTTAATGAACCTTCTATAGAAACTAGCATGACCAAGGAAACTTCTTATACCTTTGATATCTGTGGGGCATGGCAATTTCTCGATCGCATCAACTTTAGTCTTATCGACTTCAATACCTCTTTCAGAAGTTTTATGTCCTAAGACGATGCCTTCATTAACCATAAAGTGGCACTTCTCCCAATTCAAGACAAGGTTGGTATCTATACATCTCTGCAAAACTCGAGCAAGGTTGCTGAGGCAATCATCAAAAGAAGACCCATAAACGGAGAAGTCATCCATGAAAACCTCAACAATCTTTTCACATAAGTCAGAGAATATAGCCATCATACATCTTTGAAAGGTAGCAGGTGCATTACATAGACCCAAAGGCATACGTCTATAAGCAAAGGTACCGAAAGGGCAGGTGAAAGTGGTTTTCTCCTAATCAGATTGTGCTACAGGTATTTGGGAGAAACCAGAATAACCATCTAGAAAGCAAAAGTGTGTGTGTTTAGTCAATCTTTCTAGTATTTGGTCAATAAAAGGCAAAGGGTAATGATCTTTCCTAGTGGCTTTATTCAATTTCCTAAAATCAATCACCATCCTATAGCCAGTAATAATCCTCTGTGGGATCAATTCATCCTTATCATTAGGGACAACGGTAATACCTCCCTTCTTAGGGACGCAATGCACTGGACTCACCCAATCACTATGAGCAACAAGATAGATACTACCTGCTTCCAGGAGCTTTACTATTTCTTTTCTCACTACCTCTTTCATCTCAGGATTTAATCTCTGTTGATGATCAGCAACTGGTTTGGAATCAGGATCGGTTTTAATCTTGTGCTGGCATAGAGTGGGACTAATGCCCATAAGATCATCAAGAGTATATCCAATAGCATCACGGTGCTTCCTTAGAGTTTTTTGTAACTTCTTTTCTTCATGCTCTGAGAGGCTAGCACTAATAATGACAGGATATATCTCTTTTTCATCGAGATAAGCATACTTAAGTATATCAGGCAACTGTTTAAGCTCGAACACAGGATCACCCTTTGGTGGGGGTGGATCTCCAAGCAGTTCAATAGGAAAATTATTCTTAAGGATAGGATATTGCTCAAAGATAACTCTATCTATCTCATCCCTTTCATCCATATGCATATCATTTTCATGCTCAAGCAAGTATTGCTCTAAAGGATCAGTAGGAGGCACAGCAATAGAAACTAGGGAAATAGTTTCATCCTTACTTACTAGACAACTCTTTTTCATGAGGTTGTCTACCAAACATGGAGAAATTGAACTCATGTGACACACCTTCAAAGCCAATAGTGACAGTTTGCTTCTCACAGTCCATATGAGCATTGACAGTATTGAGAAAAGGTCTGCCAAATATGATGGGACAAAAGCTATCTTGTGTGGTAGCAAGAACGAGGAAATCAGCAGGATACTTCATTTTACCACACAAAACTTCAACATCTCTAACAATTCCCAAAGGGCAGATAGTATCTCTATTGGCAAGCTGAATAGTGACATCAATGGGTTCTATCTCGACAGGCGCAATCTCGTCTTTGATTTCATCATATAAGGATCAAGGTACTGCACTAAAACTAGCACCCACATCACATAAACCATGATAACAATGATCTCCTATCTTAACAGAAACAACAAGCGTGCCAACAACAGGCCTATGTTTGTCTCTATCATGAGGTTTAGCAATTCTAGCAGCATATTGACAGAAGTGAATATCATGGCCATCAACATTGTCGGACAGGAGGTCTTTGATAATAGCAATGCTAGGTTCAACTCTAATTTTCTCAGGGGGTGTAGGTGTTCTAATGTAGCCCCTACGTATCACAGTTGAAGCTTTAGAATGATCCTTTACCCTAACAGGGAAAGGTGGTTTCTCAATGTAAGCACTAGGAACAATAGGATCATTATAGGCAATGACTTTCTCTTCAACTGGATTGGGTTTAACTACATTGACTTCTAAGGGAGGATGATATTTAAACCACTTCTCTTTGGGGAGATCGATATGAGAAGCAAATGGTTCACACAATGAAGCTACTATCTCAGAGTCAAGTCCATAATTAGCGCTAAAATCACAAAAAGTATTTGTTTCGACAAAGGATTTAACGCAATCAAACTTGAAATTCATACATGACTCCTTACCTTCATCAAAATCCCAATCTTCAGAGTTGTGTTTTATTCTTTCCAATAAATTCCATTTGAAGTCAATATCTCTCTTCATAAAAGAACCGGTACAAGAAGTGTCAAGCATGGTGCGATCATCATGATAAAGCCGAGCATAGAAGTTCTGACTGATAATTTCTCTCGAGAGCTCATGGTTGGGGCATGAATATAACATTGATTTAAGCCTCCCCCAAGCTTGAGCGATGATTTATTTGTCACGAGGCCAAAAATTATAAATATAATTCCGATCACGATGTACTAAATTCATAGGATAAAACTTTTGATGAAATTCCAATTTCAACCGGTTGTAGTTCCATGATCCAGTATCATCACATAGCCTATACCATGTCAATGCTTTATCCCTCAAAGATAACGGAAAGACCTTCTTCTTGACCTCATCCTCGGGCAAACCTGCAAGCTTAAATAAACCACAAACTTCATCTACATAGATTAGATGCAAGTCCGGATGTGATGTTCCATCTCGTGTAAAAGGATTAGCCAGCAGTTTCTCAAGCATAACCGAAGGAAATTCATAGCAAATATTTTCAGTAGGTGCAGCAGGTTGAGGAGCAACTCTTTGTGCTTCCGTTCGAGGTGAAGATACCCCAAACAAGCTCCTCAAAGGATTAGTTTCCATAGTGACAAGTGACAATAAATTTCAGCACACTATATAAATGTTTCCTTACCAAATTCCACTTACGAAAGGCGCTTCACTCCCCGGCAATGGCGCCAGAAAAGAGTCTTAATGACACACAAGTGTAGGGGATCTATCGTAGTCCTTTCGATAAGTAAGAGTGTCGAACCCAACGATGAGCAGAAGGATCTGACAAGTGGTTATCAGCAAGGTATACTCTGCAAGCACTGAAATTATCGGTAACAGATAGTTGTGTGGTAAGATGATTCGCAGCAAGTAGCAAGTAACAAGTAGCAAGTAACAAGTAGCAATAGTAACAAAGGTGCATCAAAGTGGACCAGTCCCTTTTGTAGCAAGGGACAAGCCTAGACAAACTCTTATAGGAGGTAAAGCGCTCCCGAGGACACGTGGGAATTTCTGTCAAGCTAGTTTTCATCATGTTCATCCGATTCGCGTTCGCTACTTTGATAGTTTGATATGTGGGTGGACCGGTGCTTGGGTGCTGCCCTTACTTGGACAAACCTCCCACTTATGATTAACCCCTCTCGCATGCATCCGCAACTAAGAAAGAAGAATTAAGACAAAGTCTAACCATAGCATTAAACTAGTGGGTCCAAATCAGCCCCTTACGAAGCAACGCATAAACTAGGGTTTAAGCTTCTGTCACTCTATCAACCCATCATCTACTTACTACTTCCCAATGCCTTCCTCTAGGCCCAAATAATGGTGAAGTGTTATGTAGTCGACGTTCACATAACACCACTAGAGGAAAAACAACATACAACGCATCAAAATATCGAACGAATACCAAATTCACATGACTACTTATAGCATGACTTATCCCATGTCCTCGGTAACAAAAGTGACTACTCACAAAGCATAATCATATTCATGACCAGAGAGGTACTGAATAGCATCAAGGATCTGAACATATAATATTCCACCGAGTAATCCAACTAGCATCAACTACAAAGAGTAATTAAGACTACTAGCAACCTTACAAGTACCAATCGAAGTCGCGAGACGGAGATTGGTTACAAGAGATGAACTAGGGTTTGGGGATGAGATGGTGCTGATGAAGATGTTGATGCTGATGAGTCCCCTCCGATGAGAGGAGTGTTGGTGATGACGATGGCGACGATTTCCCTCTCCGGGGGGGGGGGGGAGTTTCCCCGGAAGGACGATCCTACCGGAGCTCTCGATTGGTTCTAATCAAGTTCTTCCTCGTGGCGGCGGCGATTCCTCCCAAAAGCCTTCTCTTGATTTTTTCTGGAATGAAACCCTCCTTATAGCAAAATAGGGGGGCCAGAGGGCCAGCAGGGAGCCCACAAGCCCCCTAGGCACGGTCAGGGGGTAGGCCGCGCCTAGCAGGCTTGTGGCCTCCTGTTGGCTCACCTCTAGTACTTCTTCGGCCCAGTATTTTTTATAAATTCCAAAATAATTCCTCGTTGATTTTCACGGCTTTTGGAGTTGCGCAGAATAGGTATCTCAAACTTGCTCCTTTTTCAGGCCAGAATTACAGCTGCCGACATTCTCCCTCTTCATGTAAACTTTGCAAAATAAGAGAGAAAGGGAATAAGTATTGTACCGAGAAGTGTAATTACAGCCCAAAAAGCGATAAATATCAACATAAAAGCATGAAGCAAAATGGACGTATCAATGGGTTAGTATGATAACGAGCAAGTCAATCACTTGGGTACTGTTAAAACAAGACTCGTAATTATTTTTGCACACTACCTACTGTATCTTACTATTTCCACAATTTATATTACTCAATATAATCTATGGAAACACGAAAACAAGCAAACTATGCATTGAAAATAGAATCTTTCAAAAACAGAACAATCTGTAATGATCTAAATTATAACCATACTTATGCACTTCCAAAAATTCTGAAACAATTATGACAAATTGGTAAATTTTCATATTAATCATCAGCAAAAAGAATCAGCTCAGAAGCTCTTTCTGAATAGGAATTAAAAATAATTTCGTGAGCACAAAGTTTCTGTCTTTTTTTCAGCATGATTAAACAACTATCACCCAAACTAATCATAAAGGCTTTACTTGGCACTTTATTGAAACTAAGGCAATAAAACATGATTAATACAGTAGCTTAATCATGTGAACACACAAAAACAGTAAGGATACATATTGGGTTGTCTCCCAACAAGCACTTTTCTTTAATGCCTTTCAAGCTAGGCATGATGATTTCAATGATGCTCACATAAAAGATAAGGATTGAAACACAATGGAAGCATCATGGAGCATATGACTAGCACATTTAAGTCTAACCCACTTCCTATGCATAGGGATTTTGTGATCAAACAATTTATTGAAGCAAGAATCAACTAGCATAGGAAGATAAAACAAGCATGACTTCAAAAGTTTCAACACATGGAAAGGAAGCTTGATATTATTGCAATATGTAGAAGCATATGATCCTCTCTCATAATAATTTTCAGTAGCATCATGAATGAATTCAATTATATAACCAGCACCTAAAGCATTCTTTTCATGATCTACAAGCATAGAAATTTTACTACTCTCCACGTAAGGAAATTTATTCTCATCAATAGTAGTGGGAGTATCGTAAAAGACTTGAACACTATGAATTGTTTCCACATTAAAAGAGTAATGTCCAGTAAGAGGGTACTCATAATTGTGACAAGTTTTATTATTATTCTTCTTTATAGCATAAGTATCATCACAATAATCATCATAAATAGGGGGCATGCTTTCATCATAATAAATTTGATCATTCAAAGTGGGGGAACTAAAAAGATCATCTTCATCAAACATAGCATCCCCAAGCTTGTGGCTTTGCATATAATTAGCATCATAGGTATTCAAAGAATTCATACTAACAACATTGCAATCATACTCATCATTCACATATTTTATGCCAAGCATTCTATGTAATTCTTCTTCTAGCACTTGAGCACAATTTTCCTTCCCGTCATTTTCACTAAAGACATTAAAAAGATGCAGCATATGAGGCAACCTTAATTCCATTTTTTTGTAGTTTTCTTTTATAGACTAAACTTGTGATAAAACAAGAAACTAAAAGATTTGATTGCAAGACCTACAGATATACCTTCAAGCGCTAACCTCCCCGCCAATGGCGCCAGAAAAGAGCTTGATGTCTACTACACAACCTTCTCCTTGTAGACGTTGTTGGGCCTCCAAGTGCAAAGGTTTGTAGGACAGTAGCAATTTTCCCTCAAGTAGGTGACCTAAGGTTTATCAATCCGCGGGAGGCGTAGGATGAAGATGGTCTCTCTCAAACAACCCTGCAACCAAATAACAAAGAGTCTCTTGTGTCCCCAACACACCCAATACAATGGTAAGTTGTATAGGTGCACTAGTTCAGCGAAGAGATGGTGATACAAGTGCAATATGGATGGTAGGTATAGGTTTTCGTAATCTGAAATTATAAAAACAGAAAGGTAACTAATAGTAAAAGTGAGCACGAACGGTATTGCAATGCATGGAAACAAGGCCTAGGGTTCATACTTTGACTAGTGAAGTTCTCTCAACAATGATAACATAATTGGATCATATAACTAGCCCTCGACATGCAACAAAGAGTCAATCCAAAGTCACAAATAGCGGAGAACAAACGAAGAGATTATTGTCGGGTACGAAACCACCACAAAGTTATTCTTTCTGATCGATCTATTCAAGAGTCCGTAGTAAAATAACACGAAGCTATTCTTTCCGTTCAATCTATCCTAGAGTTCGTACTAGAATAACACCTTAAGACACACATCAACCAAGACCCTAATGTCACCTAGATACTCCATTGTCACCTCAAGTATCTGTGGGCATGATTATATGATATGCATCACACAATCTCACAATCATCTATTCAACCAACACATAGAACTTCAAAGATGTCGGGGCCCGGATCCTGAGTGATAAAAACCCAACCTGTAACACATCACATCACTTTGCGGCCTCACGCATGGAAAACTCCACGGCTGCCATCTTACCTTGGCCGGGACCATTTGCGTCTTTTGGCTCACGTATATGAATGTGTCGCTAGCATTCAAACGACAAAGAACCCGGTTCGACATGACTAGTTATATACCCAAGTGGTACATCCGTACAGGGACAAGCATACATAACCGAGCAAAGCACGTGTCGGTCATCAGCGTGTGTAGACGAGTCATAGCAAGTTACAAGGACTCCATTACACCCCATGAAATTTCCCCGAAGGGACAGACACAACAGCAAAGAAGGATACATGTCGGTCAATCAATGTGTCCGGAGCAGTAGCAAGCTACCAAGGCTCGATGGAAGCACAAAGAGGCATTCCCCGTAAAGAGTACTACTAAAGGCACACAACTAGGTGTCGAATCCCACACATATAATGCATTTCACAACATACACACAATATGCACTATATGTGTAGATACAACATGGCATCACAACATAACTCTATGACTCAAGCTTTTATTAAAGACTCATAAAAGTCAATATAGTATGATATTACAAACAGGGGTCTCGTGACCCGTCACTCAAGTCATACAAACATCAAGCGGAAGCAAAACATGTCTGGGTACAGACATCTACTAAAAATGGCAGGAGGAGCCTGAAAAGCTACCACGACCCTACCAAAGGAACGAGACCTCTGTTTGGGATTCCCAAGCTATTCTGGTCAACATTGAACACATCGCGTAGAACCTTTTAAAGAGACTAAATCTTCTCTGCAAAAACATAAAAAAAGCAATCGTGAGTACAAAGGTACTCAACAAGACTTACATCAGAACTATCAACATATGCATCATGTATCAATGAAAGGATTGTGGGGTTTGATTGTAGCAAGCCAGCTTTGACTCTTGGCTAACATGTACTATGCCTACAAGTTCTTTCTTTGAGGTGGGATAGCGCACACGAGTCCACATATTCACCAATCAATACACCACCATGGATCCACTCTCGTCTCCCTACGAGAAGTCCATCCATAGCACTCACACTTATCTTGCATGTTTTAGAGTATCCATTTAAATTGTCGATGTACCACGTAATGTTTCCAAGTAGTCCATATCCGAGGACGCGGCTATTCGAACAGATTAAATCACCCTGCAGGGGTATACTTCTTCACACATGCTCTCACCACTTAGCACCATATGCACGTCATGCATCTTGGCAACCTTCAAGTGGAAGCACTGGCGTGGGTGTCGACCACGACCGTTAACCACACAAGACCCTAGTCTAGGTTTATCGCCTATTTGAGACTGAACTCGTAAGGAAGTCCGGCCGAGGTTTCCTCTACGGCCCCAAACGATGTGTGCAGGGTTCCCAAGCCCACCATCCGGGTGCCACTTGGTACACCTTGCCACTGTGTATCTACCGCAGAGAAGCCTACCCCGTCGGGCAGAGTTAAACACGGCCACCAACACTTTTCCTTCAAACACCAGAAACTAATTGCAACTCCTGGACAGAGATCTAGACAATTAATAAGTCGAGCGGGGTCATATTTCAGGGCCCAATGCATGGTAGTATCTTGTGTTGGATAACATACACATAACTTAGTTCTTAAGGACGGTCCCAATGAGACAACCCACCATGTACTCCTACATGGCCTCTCATCGCTACCTTTACCAAATCGAATTCACACCTTTACTCTCACACGGTAGAACATGAACACAACCATTCCGATTCATCATCCATATGGATCAGACTCGACACAACTCTAAGCATAGCAGGCTACGTAAGCAAGCATGGATGAGTAAGCACATCAGGGCTCCAGAAGTTGTTACTCATGCTAAGGGGTTTCAACTATTTACTGTGGCAAAATCAGATTATGCAGAGGAACGGGTTCAACTACCGAGAACATGTAACAGTTGAATCGTGTTTGTCCTAATGCAATAAAAGAGAGAAGGAGCGAGAGAGTGGGTTTATATCGGTATGCTCATGGGGGCTTGCTTGCCTGACACGTCTGAAGATAGTACTGAGTCTTCATCAATGTCAACAATCACATCGTCGGAACCATCATCTACCGAGAGGGAACAGTACCGGCAAACAAGAAAGAACAATAATTACTTCACAGAAATGCAACACTATGATGCATGATCTTGAAATGAAGATGAGAAGTGGCAGGGCTAATATAGCTACCATTTCTTAGGTTGAAGCTGGATTTGAATTAGAATTCAAATATCACTTCAAGCAAGGAATTTTCCGAATACCCTTTTAATTGATTCGACCTGATGCTCCAGTATAACTTGTTTTAGCATGCATGAAGATGGCATTTTGAGGTACTGGTTTTCCTAGCTCAATGTTTGGTCATAATAATTGAAGTGGAATTCAACTAGGTATCAAATTCCAACTCCAAACTATTTATTAAATTTACCATAATCGTCATTTTGCCTACTTGGTGATGTTAACTTTCTCAAACATGCATTAAAATGCCATAATCAGATTCTTTGGATTTTTTTGATCATTTTTCATATATAAATTATTTTGATTGGAATTACATATTATTTTCTACGATTTTTACAAGTTTTAGGCATTTTCTGGAATTATTTTATAACACGAAATTACTTATTGCGTCAGCTCTGCGTCAGCATTACATCAGCAGGTCAACTAACCTGGTCTGCGTCAAACCTGACATGTGGGGGCCACACGGCAGTGTCACATTTACTAAAAAGAGTTTAATTTTAAACTTTTATTTCTAATTAGGGTCTCGGCCCACTTTCAGTGGGTCATTAGGTTAATTATCTTGTTTAACTTATTTCTGAAATTATTCTAAATTGACACGGGCTAGGCCCCACCTGTAGGTGACCCATGGGGGTCAACTCCCTGGTTGACAGGGTCAGACCCACCGGTGGCTCGACGCCGGCGAGGTTCGAGACTGCGGGGGTGGTCGCAAATCACCCTCAAGTGACCAATCGAGCGGCGGAGGCCACCTACATGGAGCTGGGACTCGCGTGCATCCATTCCAGCCGATTTGGGGCACTGAGGTGGGTTGGAGCAATGGCTGTGACGAGCGGAGCGGTCGCCAGAGTTCGCCCACGGTGGGGAACGGGGCTACAGGGCACGGCAGAAGGAGTTGGAGGCGGCTACGGCTTCCTGCGAGCGCAGTGAGTGCGGAGAGGTGCTCGGTTGCGGCCCTAGGTGGCTCTAGCCACGGTGGCGCCATGGCCGATGGCAACGGCCTTTGGACTCCGGTGGCACACGGTGCTAGGAGCGGGGAACGGCAATGAGGCAAGGGGGAAACGGATCCGGAGCTCACCGCGAGTCTTATGGCATCGACGGCAAGCTTGGGGTCCCTTCAGATGCTGTGAATCGACGGTGGCGACATCTGATGGCCGGCGGTGAGGATGATGCAGATGGCGGCGCTGCAGGGCGTCTGAGCTCGATTCTTCTGGCGTAGAGATGGGGAGGAGAACGACGGAGCTAGGGGACACAATCGCTGGGCTATAGGGGGCCGGTGGCCGCGGTGGTGTTCGTCGGCGCTCTCGGGCATACGCTAGGAAGAGAGACAAAGGGGGAACGAAGACAGAGGGAGCAAGGAAAGAGGTTGAGGGAGGCGATGGAGAGAGCGTGGCCTCCTTAGACAGCTCCAGAAGACCGGAGGCAAGCAGGAGGTGGCCAGGGAACGTGGCCGTGCCCGGCGATGCGTCGGGCACGCAGCTGCTTCTCCTCCTGGCAGGAGGAAGAAGACAGTGGTGCCCCTGGTGGGTTGGGCCGCTTCAGGTGAGCGCAGGTTAGTCCTCTTCTTCTTCTTCTTTCTATTTTCTTCTTTTATTTGTTTTCTGACATTTGTGTTTGAATTAAAAATAAAATCAAATCATTTTATAAAAATCCTGATATATTTTTATGTGACTTAAATATAATTGTCCAATGCCACATAATAGTTTTTGGCATTTATGGAACCATATTTTATATATAGTAAAAGAAAATTCCATTTATAATAATCGTTTGATTAGTTCAAAAACCAATATAATTGTTTTTGTGATCCAAAATATTTGTTGACATTTTTATCTCAGTCCAATGTTTTCACAAAATATTTGGAACATTTTGTTGGTGCATTTTAAATCAAGTTTTATATTGCTTATTATCCAGAATTTGGTTCCTGAGGCTTGATCACTTCCCCATTTCAGATTCAATGCAATTTGAATGCATGCATGAATATGCAGTGGCAAGCAAGGTAAACTTGGGCTGTGACAACTCACCCCCACTAAACAAGAATCTCGCCCCGAGATTCAGGCGTAGTCGGGAAGAGGAAGAGGGGACACTAAACTATCGCAATCTTCACGATCCAATTGCCCTTCTCGAAGATATTGAATCATTGCATCATGCTGGTATTGACATCTTTGTCTTCGAGGTCTTCATCTAACACGACAACAAAGGAACAAATAGACTCTACAAGATTCGATCTTCTCGAAGATCAGCAACTCATGATCAACTCATAGAATGAGACATAGAGACGTCCCTTGAGCTGAAACTCAACACTCATGACAGAAACGAGGAAGTGAGGCATATGACAAAGGTTCAATTGGTAGGCAACAAATCCACGCTTAAAACAGATGATGACGAGGTTTCAAAGTAGCGAGGATTAAGTTACCCTTCATACATCACGGGGCACCGTAGGAGGGTGACTTGTAGAGTTATTCCCTTAAATGGCAAAAAGAATTACTTTTGATACAAAGATCATTAAAACTCTTCATACCAGGGTAAGGAAATTCACAAATGATCGTTTGAAGGAATTTGAAAGAATGGCATACTCAGCTCTCGAAAGAACTAGAGTTATAGAACAACTCGGCAAACGGAAGGCACATTCCAATTGATACCGAGGTATAACCAAGTGTCTGAGCGTGCTCTCAAGAACTTGATCATTTCCATATTCATCAAGGTTTTACCAATATCCGTGCCAAGATCTTGGTGACACATCATACTACCATGATGAATAATGGTGGAGGATGCAGATGCAAGGGAAGACAACACTTTCTCAGATTTTCTCCTTAGCTATGCCAAGGGAACGAAATCTGGTTAATCGACCGAGAGACATTTAGCACTCCACTTCTAATGTTCTCCTTGATGTACTAGCACAACCCAATTATAGGTCATGCTTGATATCTAGCACATCAAGTATGGGTCGGACTTCGGGGCGTCAAAGGGAGTCCATGAGGAACAACTTCCAAGATAAGTCATACAAACCTCACGGGGAGATGGTTAAGGTTGCTGATGCAAGATATTATAATATTAAGTCTTCCAGTTAGGTGTGTTAGCCATTATATCACTTTACCGGGTTACAGAGAGACCAATATTATAATTCTTGGGAAAATTTCCAACCATTATAACTGCCTGAGATTCAGCTTCGGTTGGTGACACGATGCTTTAGAGTCACCACGTCTGAAAAGAAAGATTGCAACACAAATCGATGAGATAATGTTGCGAGATTCTCAGGAATGAACTACGGAAGACAACTCCAAAACATGAGCTGGATTGCAAGACCCATGTGAACACACTGCCCAAGGCAATGATGAGCACATGGAAAGTCTTACAACAAAACTCTACCGAGTTCTGGGCGGGAATCATCATTGCGGGTAACGAAGCCATGTGCTAATCCGTCTGGTACCTTCAAGAATGGCACTTAACTTGTTTTCCTTGAACAAATCAATTAGTGGCTTGGCGTGCTAGGAATTACATATGGAGTGGCGTCTATCAAACCACAGAATACTTCGCACGTGCGTGACTGACTTGAGATGATTCCGTAGGAAACAATTAACTTTTCTCGAATTCACGGTGGCAACTTGCATCAGATGCATATGAATTAGAGGAAGTCACTTCTTACACCTAACATATACCTCGTGCTCGAGACACGAAGACAATGTCTACAAAGTTTCCAGCACTAGCTTAATGTCCAGCATAAATCATGGAACAAATGAAAATGTTGCCGATGGGCTCAACAACAATTCATCAAGATACCCATATAAATGGATTTCTACAACTATGTGAGCAAGATAATAGCATTGGTCAGATCAAACAATACAATGGTGTATGCTCAAGGAAATCCACGAGTAGGACACCGTTACGAAAATATTTGGTTTTGAGTTTGATTTGACAATAGCCCATACTCAAATCAAAATTGGACAAGATAATATATGCAACAATTGATTACATGAATCAACCGATGACAATATCATCTTCTTCAAGACTCGCACAATAGGAAAAATATCCCTTTTAAATGAGCTAAGTTTAGTCGAAGCTTTTATCTTCCAACTCTCCAAGTTGTTGTTTAGCTTAACCGACTAGCTCGGGGTATCCAACATGGATTCTTGGAGAAGGGTGGCTTATAGGGAAACCAACTTGATCACGAGCTCTATCATAACAATCAGGGAAAACCTCGTATACTTCCAAGAAGTTATTCGGAAAATCACGAACCACCGATATGTTATTAAGCTCGGGAACAATCTCGCCTTTCAGGACAAGATGATATGATCAAAAAGCAAAGGATTGACACAATCCTAGCTCATTTATTGAAAAGTGCACCATGAAACATGGACTAGGTAGCATGATCAATCTTAGGATGATGATTCAGTCACCATCACCATAAGAGTGAAATTATTGTCCATTAACTTTCTAAGCAATGGCATTGCTAGGAGTATTGATTTCACACATTATGGTTCACTTGTCGATATTCCGTTTACAACCAACACGGAAACTGTCGTGGTTTTGTCACGGCAGATGTCCTCGGACAAGGACTTAGGTGTGAGGCCATCGCAACCATGTGGCGGCTTGAAGGGGTTGGTCGGAATCGAGAGACGTGAGTTTACCCAGGTTCGACCCCTCAGATTGAGGTAAAAGCCTACGTCCTTCTTGAGCTTCATTGATGAAGATGATGATCTCGATTACAAGGGTGCAGACTCGGCACCTCTAATCTTGTGGGTGTCTAATCTGTCTATCTCATGATTTGTCTTGTCTAGACCTAAGTTGTCAATCTTGTCCCTCTTGGGGCGCCTTACCCCTCCTTATATAGGTGGAAGGGGTAGGTTTACATGTAGAGTCCTACTAGGAGTAGGAATAGGACTAGTCTCTCTTGAATCCTAATCCGGGTCTTGTTTCCTTCTTGTGGGAGTCTTTCCTCTTCTTGGGCCTTCTGTGTGAGTCGGCCCTCCTGGATTCTCTATGAGTCGCCTTATGCCAGGGTGCATGCTGGGCCTTGGGCCTTTGTCGTTTGTGTGAGTCGCCTGCAGGGTCATGTATGACCCGCCCTCCAGGTCACTGCTGAGTCGCCGGTGAGTCGCCAAGTCCTTGGCGGGTCATACTTCAAGCCGAGTTACACCGTGGGGTATATCCCCAACATTAGCCCCCAGGTTAGGTTGAATTTATTCAAGGTAAGCTCCTGAAATCAGAATAATAAATATGTCAAGGGACCAGCTTGCTCCACTAGCCGGCTTGATTTATTGAAGTGGCTCTTTGAAAAATCCGGGTTTCTTTGAGCCGCCTTCAATCATCTCGTAGGTACATGTCCTTTGCAATAAAATACATATGCCATTGAATCGGCCTCCAATGCTTTCGCTTGATGAAAATTTGGGGAATAAGAAATCCACACAATGTTGAACCAGCTTTTCTTGCTTCGGTGGGTTATGATTGACAATGGCGGGTCATGATTGCTAATGGCGGGTCATGATTATTGGTAGTGCCCCGTCAAACAACTGAACTCCAATTGACTATATCGAATTATTGGGAATAAAGAAATCTGTGTGATGTTGAGCCGGTCTTTCAATGTTTCAACTAGATAAAATTATGTTGAACTGGTCTCGCAATTGACATCTTGAAAGTGCTCCTCAATTTTTTGATATATCCATATTACCTGTAGCCCCCAATGGTCGGGTCATCAATGTGTGATGGGTCGGGTCTTCAATTTAAACCTCATGATCTGTGAAACAACTTAGTGATGTAGCCCCCAAGGGCTGGGTTGTCTTGCCTGCGGCAACCTGGGACTTTAGAAATTATGATCTGAATAGTGTAGCCCCCAAGTGAAGGGTCGATTGCTTCCGGCGACTTGGGACTTCCACGTTCTTCTCCTTGAGCAGCGATGTGTAGCCCCCAAGGACCGGGTCATTATAAAAATGATGAACCGGTGCTTCCTTGAATCCATACTTGAATAAAGAGAGATATGTAGCCCTCCAGGGCCGGCTTATCTCCTTGGGGTAGCCGGGTCTGTTGATGATGTGATGATTTGAAAAGCGGATTGCATTAGCCCCCAAGTATCATGGTGCATGCTTGCAGCAACATGGGACTTTCATACTTTGATGTAATCTTGATTTGAATAATGTAGCCCCCAAGTGTCGGGTTGTGTGCCTGCAGCGACTTGGGACTATTCCTTCCATTGTGGAATCATATCCACCTTTGTGATGAAAGAAATCCTTGACCGTGGTTGCAATGTGACCCAGCAAATATATGTTTGATAAATCCATAAGTGTTGTAGTTTACTACAGAGCACAAGTTGAAGAAATCCAAGAGCCGGTCAATTAGATGACTCGGCTTTATATGTGATAGGGCGGCTTTTCGACAATAGTCAATTCTTCCGAGCTAGCTTAAAAACCCCAATCATTTAACACTGGTTATGATAAACCATGATGAAAATCCAACCAAATTGGCTATTCAAAGATTTATTTGTACCTGCAAGAATTTATGCTTTGACCCGGTTTGAAGACCGGCATGATATGTATGTATGATGCATGACGCAATGCAAGATGATGCATGTATATGACAGAATAGTGCTGGTATATGAGACTTGAATCTTACTTTCAATGAAACTAGTTTGATAGCCACTGGTTTATCCTCGATCTTCGTAAGCCGGCCCTCACTACCCAATCAATGTTTTAATCTGGAAGTCAGGGCCAAATGGATGACTTATCGAGAGTACACGGGGTTCGGAGTAGCATCATGCAGACAGGCAGGTTTAACCAAGTTTCAAAGAAGGCGTCTTAATAGCCCATGGAATATCCTCGCTTTCTGTAAGCCGGCACTCACGACCAATCGATGTTTTAACCTTGATAGTTCAGGGTCCAACTGGATTGATATATCGAGAGTACACGGGGTTCGGAGTAGCATCATGCAGACACTCAGGTTTGACCAAGAAGGCGACTTATTGGCAAATGGAGTATCCTTGCTTTCTGTAAGTCGGCACTCACGACCAATCGATGTTTTAACCCGGATAAGTTCAGGTTCCCACTGGATTGACTTATCAAGAAACGGAGTACATGGGGTTCGGAGTAGCATCATGCAGACAGAGAGGTTTAACCATGAATTCTTGCCATTAAGCCAGGCACCCATGTCTGAACAGCGCATCGTGGCGACTCGTCCTCTTGAGAGATTTTAAAATGCCTGCCAATGAAGCAGGGCACCCATGTTTAAACGGTGAATCGTGGCGACTCGTCCTCTTGAGCGACTTTAAAAATACTTGCCCATGAAGCAGGGCACCCATGTTTGAACGGTGCAGCGTGGCGACTCATCCTCTTGGGCGACTTTAAAATGCCTGCCAATGAGGCAATAGCACTCGGGGTCGGGTTATCTTGCCTGCTCCCTCTCCGAGATATAAAACCACTTTTTGTAATGAAGAATTCCACTGCGTAAAAATATTGCAGCCCAAAGTAATTTCTCTTGGACAAATAACATGTATTGAAAAATAGATAAGATGAATAGCACCTGAGGTGTTTTTCACGGATGAGTGTCAGAAAATCGCCTGACATATTTGATATAGACCACGCAGCGAAGGCGGCGGCTCAAATGCGTCTGGTGGGCGGCTCACACTAACGTACACTGCACCGGCGGGTTGAAGTTCTCTGGACCGCGAAGGCGATGTCTTGTAAGCTGTCTTAGTCGTGCGGACGTGAAAGTTGGCCGCCATGTCATTGTAAACCGCCTTGATCGTGCGCACGTGAGAGTTGGCCGTCGTGTCATTGTAAGCCGCCTTTGTTTGCCCGGACGTGAGAGTTGGTCGTGTCATTGTAAACTGCCTTTGTTTGCTCGGACGTGAGAGTTGACCACGTCATCATAATCCGTTGTGTATAGTAAATTGCCCATGGCGTTGATTGACACGAGCTTCGTACTCGCAATGTGACGCCGCTCTTATAATGAGTAATTATCTGCTAGAAAAATGTTTGCGGACAAAGTAATTGTTCTCAAAAATAAAAATTATACTGATAAAATAAATAAGGTGGATAGCAGTTGATCTTTCTGCTGGATCTCGAGTGGACTTTGGACTGCAGTATAATCCTACTGATTGTGATAGTATTGTTTTGGCGTGTATAACCCAATTGAATGGCCCCGCAATGTGGCCAGGTGAGGCAGACAGGGCCCTGTCGGTGCAATACGGGAGCAGCTTGGAACCGGAGCGACAAGGAGGTGCGAACAGCAGGCTATGGCTGCTTGGATGGGAGGTGTAGCACAGGCCCAGGCCGCTCGGAGGTGAGGACTGCGACTGAAATAATGGCGGCTTAGCGACGAGAAGCCAACGGCAGCTTATCGGCAACGTGCGACTTGAAGCGAGGCATAATCAGAGTCGCGTGACGTTGAGGCGATCCAGGGTGGCAGCAGCTCAGCAACGATTTGAGGTGGAAGCAAAGCGAAACGACGGTGGCTCAGCGGCTAGTTGAGGTGGTCCTCTGCCTCCACTTCCACCTTCGTTTTTCAACGCGGCTCGAACTTGGCGAAACCGGTGCCGGTATGGGTCGCAGGCGGAGCTAGGTCATGGAGCAGAGGCAAGATGAAGCGGAGTCGCGGGGGATCTGGGAACGATGAGGCGGCCGAGGTGGAGCCGCGGGCCGGCGGCTCGGTGGGGGAGGCGAGTCCGAGGTGGAGCGAGACATGATGGAGGCGACATGCACAGGTGGGCAAAGCTGACAGCAGGGCAGAGTGAGGTGGCTAGGCAAGGGCCGGCTTAGGCATGGCGAAGCGGCTGGTGACGCAGGTGTTGGGTAACGTAGCATAAATTCAAAAAAACTCCTACGCATATTCAGATCTTCCTATGGAGAGACCAGCAACGAGAGAGGGGTAAGAGCATCTTCATACCTTTGAAGATCGCTAAGCGGAAGCGTTGCTAGAACGCGGTTGATGGAGTCGTACTTGCAGCGATTCCGATCTAGTGCCGAACTACGACACCTCCGCGTTCAACACACGTGCAGCCCGGTGACGTCTCCCGCACCTTGATCCATCAAGGAGGAGGGAGAGGTTGGGGAAGAACTCCAGCAGCACGACGGCGTGGTGTCGATGGAGAGACGAGGTCTCCCGGCAGGGCTTCGCCAAGCGCCGGCAGAGAGGAGGAGGGAGAGGAGCGGGGCTGCGCCGAGAGAGAGATGAAACCGTGTCCAAATAGCCCCGAACCCTCAACTATATATAGGGGGAGAGGGAGGGGGCGCAGCCCTTAGGGTTCCCACCCCCAAGGGGTGCGGCAGCCCCAGATGGGAGAGGGGGCGGCGGCCACGGCAGGGAGGAGGGGTGGCGCACCCCTCTGGTGGGCCTTAGGCCCACCTATGCTAGGGTTCCCCCTTCCCCCTTTCTCTGGTGCGCATGTGCTGGGTGGGGGGCGCACCAGCCCACCTAGGGGCTGGTTCCCTTCCCCCACTTAGCCCATCTAGCCTCCCGCGGTCGTTGCCCCCCTTCGGTGGTCCCGGTGGTCCCGGTACATTACCGGTGACGCCCGAAACACTTCCGGTATCCAAAACCATCCGTCCTATATATCATTCTTTACCTCCGGACCATTCCGGAGCTCCTCGTGACGTCTGGGATCTCATCCGGGACTCCGAACAACTTTCGGTAACCTCGTACAACAATTCCCTATAACCCTAGCGTCATCGAACCTTAAGTGTGTAGACCCTACGGGTTCGGGAGACAGGCAGACATGACCGAGACACCTGTCTGGCGAATAACCATCAGCGGGGTCTGGATACCCATGGTGGCTCCCACTAGCTCCACGATGATCTCATCGGATGAACCACGATGTCAAGGATTCAATCAATCCCGTATACGATTCCCTTTGTCTGTCGGTATAGAACTTGCCCGAGATTCGATCGTCGGTATACCTATACCTTGTTCAATCTCGTTACTTATAAGTCTCTTTACTCGTTCCGTAGCACATCATCGTGTGACTAATTCCTTAGTCACATTGAGCTCATGATGATGTTCTACCGAGTGGGCCCAGAGATACCTCTCCGACACACGGAGTGACAAATCCCGATCTCGATTCGTACCAACCCAACAGACACTTTCGGAGGTACCCGTAGTGCACCTTTATGGTCACCCAGTTACGTTGTGACGTTTGATACACCCAAAGCACTCCTACGGTATCCGGGAGTTGCACAATCTCACGGTCGAAGGAAAAGATACTTGACATTAGAAAAGCTTTAGCATACGAACAATACGATCTAGTGCTAGGCTTAGGATTGGGTCTTGTCCATCACATCATTCTCCCAATGATGTGATCCCGTTATCAATGACATCTAATGCCCATGATCAGGAAACCATGATCATCTATTGACTAACGAGCTAGCCAACTAGAGTCTTGCTAGGGACACATTGTGATCTATTTATTCACACATGTATTATTGTTTCCTGTTAATACAATTATAGCATGAACAATAGACGATTATCATGAACAGGTAAATATGATAATAACTATTTTATTATTGCCTCTAGGGCATATTTCCAACAGTCTCCCACTTGCACTAGAGTCAATAATCTAGTTACATTGTGATGTATCTAACACCCATAGCATTATGGTGTTGATCATGTTTTGCTCGTGGGAGAGGTTTAGTCAACGGGTCTGCAATATTCAGATCCGTGTGTACTTTACAAATATATATCACTCCACTCTGGACATGGTCCTGGATGGAGTTGTAGCGGCGCTTGATGTGCTTCGTCTTCCGGTGAAACCTGGGCTCCTTGGCTATGGCAATGGCTCCAGTGTTATCACAGAAGAGTGTCATAGGACCCGACGCGCTTGGAACCACTCCAAGGTCGGTGATGAGCTCCTTCATCCAAATTCCTTCATGAGCCGCTTCTGAAGCAGCTATGTACTCCGCTTCACATGTAGATGCTGCCACGACTTCTTGCTTGCTGCTGCACCAGCTCACTGCCCCACCATTCAACACATATATGTATCCGGTCTGTGACTTAGAGTCATCCGGATCTGTGTCGAACCTAGCGTCGACGTAACCCTTTACGACGAGCTCTTCGTCACCTTCATAAACGAGAAACATTTCCTTAGTCCTTTTCAGGTACTTAAGGATATTCTTGACCGATGTCCAGTGTTCCGCACCGGGATTACTTTGGTACCTCCCTACCAAACTTATGGCAAGGTTTATATCAGGTCTGGTACACAGCATGGCATACATTAGAGAGCCCACGGCTGAAGCGTAGGGGACAGAACTCATCTTCTCTCTATCTGCTGCCATGGTCGGCGACTGAGTCTTACTCAATCTCATACCTTGCAAAACTGGCAAGAACCCTTTCTTTGAGTTTTCCATATTGAACTTCTTCAATATGTTGTCAAGGTATGTACTTTGCGAAAGACCTATGAGGCGTCTCGATCTATCTCTATAGATCTTGATGCCTAATATGTATGCAGCTTCTCCAAGGTCCTTCATTGAAAAACTCTTGTTCAAATAGGCCTTTATGCTCTCCAACATCTCTATATTATTCCCCATCAATAATATGTCATCCACATATAGTATGAGGAAAGCTACAGAGCTCCCACTCACTTTCTTGTACAGACAGGCTTCTCCGTAAACCTGTATGAACCTAAACGCTTTAATCACCTCATTAAAGCGAATGTTCCAACTCCGAGATGCTTGCACCAGCCCATAGATGGAGCGCTGGAGCTTGCACACTTTGTTAGCACCCTTAGGGTCGACAAAACCTTCTGGTTGCATCATATACAACTCTTTCTTAAGGTTCCCGTTAAGGAACGCTGTTTTGACGTCCATTTGCCAAATTTCATAATCATAAAAGGCGGCAATTGCTAACATGATTCGGACTGATTTCAGCTTCGCTGCAGGAGAGAAAGTCTCTTCGTTGTCAACTCCTTGAATTTCTCGAAAACCCTTTGCGACAAGTAGAGCTTTGTAAACGGTTACATTACCGTTTGCATCAGTCTTCTTCTTGAAGATCCATTTATTTTCTATGGCTCGCCGGTCATCGGGCAAGTCCACCAAAGTCCATACTTTGTTCTCATACATGGATCCTATCTCGGATTTCATGGCCTCAAGCCATTTGTTGGAATCCGGGCCCGCCATCGCTTCTTCATAGTTCGAAGGTTCACCGTTGTCTAACAACATGATTTCCATCACAGGGTTGCCGTACCACTCTGGTGCGGAGCGTACCCTTGTGGACCTTCGCGATTCAGTAGTAACTTGATCCGGAGCTTCATGATCATCATCATTAACTTCCTCTTCAGTTGGTGTAGGCACCACAGGAACAACTTCTTGCGATGCGCTACTTTCCTGTTCGAGAGGGGGTATAATTACCTCATCAAGTTCTACCTTCCTCCCACTTACTTCTTTCGAGAGAAACTCTTTCTCTAGAAAGGATCCGTTCTTGGCAACAAAGGTTTTACCTTCGGATCTAAGATAGAAGGTATACCCAATAGTTTCCTTAGGGTATCCTATGAATACGCATTTCTCCGCTTTGGGTTCGAGCTTTTCTGGTTGAAGTTTCTTCACATAAGCATCGCAGCCCCAAACTTTAAGAAACGACAACTTAGGTTTCTTGCCAAACCATAGTTCATACGGTGTCGTCTCAACGGATTTAGACGGTGCCCTATTTAAAGTGAATGCTGCAGTTTCTAATGCGTATCCCCAAAATGATAGCGGTAAGTCGGTGAGAGACATCATAGATCGTACCATATCTAATAAAGTGCGATTACGATGTTCAGACACTCTATTGCGCTGCGGTGTGCCAGGCGGCGTCAGTTGTGAAACGATTCCACACTTCCTTAGGTGTGTGCCAAACTCGTGACTCAAATATTCTCCTCCACGATCAGATCGTAGACATTTAATTTTTCTGTCATGTTGATTCTCAACCTCACTCTGAAATTCCTTGAACTTTTCAAACGTCTCAGATTTGTGCTTCATCAAGTAGATATACCCATACCTACTCAAATCATCGGTGAGAGTGAGAACATAACGATAACCACCGCGAGCTTCGATGTTCATTGGACCACACACATCAGTATGTATTATTTCCAATAAGTCGGTTGCTCTCTCCATTATTCCTGAGAATGGAGTCTTAGTCATCTTGCCCATGAGGCACGGTTCGCATGTGTCAAATGATTCAAAGTCAAGAGACTCTAATAGTCCATCACTATGGAGCTTCTTCATGCGCTTAACGCCGATATGACCAAGGCGGCAGTGCCACAAGTATGTGGGACTATCATCATCAACTTTGCATCTTTTGGTACTCACACTATGAATATGTGTAACATCACGATCGAGATTCATCAGGAATAAACCATTCACCAGCGGAGCATGACCATAAAACATATCAATCATATAAATAGAACAACCATTATTCTCTGACTTAAATGAGTAGCCGTCTCGCATTAAGCAAGACCCTGATACAATGTTCATGCTTAAAGCTGGTACTAAATAACAACTATTAAGGTTTAAAACTAATCCCGGCGGTAGATGTAGAGGTAGTGTGCCGACGGCGATCACATCGACCTTTGAACCATTCCCGACGCGTATCGTCACCTCGTCCTTGGCCAGTCTCCACTTATTCCGCAGTTCCTGCTTTGAGTTGCAAATGTGAGCAACAGCACCGGTATCAAATACCCAGGAGCTACTACGAGCGCTGGTAAGGTACACATCAATAACATGTATATCACATATACCTTTAACGTTGCCGGCCTTCTTGTCCGCTAAGTATTTGGGACAGTTCCGCTTCCAGTGACCTTTTCCCTTGCAATAGAAGCACTCAGTCTCAGGCTTGGGTCCGTTCTTTTTCTTCTTCCCGGCATCTGGCTTACCGGGCGCGGCAACAGCTTTGCCGTCTTTCTTGAAGTTCTTCTTACCCCTGCCTTTCTTGAAACTAGTGGTCTTGTTGACCATCAACACTTGATGCTCCTTCTTGATTTCTACTTCTGCAGACTTGAGCATCGAGTACAACTCGGGAATGGTCTTCTCCATCCCTTGCATGTTGTAGTTAAGCACAAAGCCTTTGTAGCTTGGTGGGAGAGACTGGAGGATTCTGTCAATGATAGCATCATCCGGAAGTTCGACTCCAGGTGAAGTCAGACGACCGTGTAACCCAGACATTTTGAGTATGTGCTCACTAACAGAACTGTTCTCCTCCATCTTACAGCTGAAGAACTTGTCGGAGACTTCATATCTCTCGACACGGGCATGAGCTTGAAAAACTAGCTTCAGCTCCTGGAACATCTCATATGCCCCGTGTTGCTCAAAACGCCTTTGGAGCCCCGTTTCTAAACTGTATAACATGCCACACCTGACCAGAGAGTAGTCATCACTCCGCGCTTGCCAGACGTTCAGAATGTCCTGGGCTGCTGCGGGAGCGGGAGGGTCACCTAACGGCGCATTAAGGACATAAGCCTTTTTAGCTGCTTCAAGTATGAGCTTCAGGTTGCGAACCCAGTCCGCATAGTTGCTACCATCATCTTTCAGCTTGTTTTTCTCTAGGAATGCGTTGAACTTGAGGTTGACATTGGACATCTACAATATTTATAAAGACAACTTTTAGACTAAGTTCATGACAATTAAGTTCATTTAATCAAATTAAGTATGAACTCCCACTTAAATCGACATCCCTCTAGTCATCTAAGTGATACATGATCCATGTTGACTAACCCGTGTCCGATCATCACGTGAGACGGACTAGTCACCATGGTGAGCAACTTCATGCTGATCGTATTCAACCATACGACTCATGTTCGACCTTTCGGTCTCTTGTATTCGAGGTCATGTCTGTACATGCTAAGCTCGTCGAGTCAACCTAGGTGTTTCGCGTGTGTAAATCTGGCTTACACCCGTTGTATGCGAACGTTAGAATCTATCACACCCGATCATCACGTGGTGCTTCGAGACAACGAACCTTCGCAACGGTGCACACTTAGGAGAATACGTTCTCGAAATTTTAAGAGGGGTCATCTTATTATGCTACCGTCGTTTTAAGCAATAAGATGTAAAACATGATAAACATCACAATGCAATCATATACTGACATGATATGGCCATTATCATCTTTGCTCTTTCGATCTCCATCTTCAGGCATCGCATGATCATCACCGTCACCAGCGTGAAACCATGATCTCCATCATCATGATCTCCATCATCGTGTCTCCGTGAAGTCGTCACGCCAACTACTACTATCACTACTACTATAGCTAACCGTTAGCGATGAAGTAAAAGTAGTAAGCACATGGCGTCGCATCTCATACAATAAATTAAGACAACTCCTATGGCTCCTGCCGGTTGTCATACTCATCGACATGCAAGTCGTGAAACCTATTACAATAACATGGTCATCTCATACATCATACATGCAACATCACAACTTTGGCCATATCACATCACATGTCAAACCCTGCAAAAACAAGTTAGACGTCCTCTAATTGTTGTTGCAAGTTTTACGTGGCTGATTTGGGTTTCTAGCAAGAACGCCTTCTTACCTACGTGACAGCCACAACGATGATATGCCAAAGCTATTTACCCTTCATAAGGACCCTTTTCATCAAATCCAATCCGACTAGAGTAGGAGAGACAGACACCCGCTAGCCACCTTTATGCACGATGTGCATGTCTGTCGGTGGAACCAGTCTCACGTAAGTGTACGTGTAAGGTCAGTCCGGGCCGCTTCATCCCACAATACCGCCGGAAAAGAATAAGACTAGTGGCGGCAAGAAAATTGACAAATCATCGCCCACAACTTTTGTGTTCTACTCGTGCATGGAATCAACGCATAGAAAACCTGGCTCTGATACCACTGTTGGGTAACGTAGCATAAATTCCAAAAATTTCCTACGCATATTCAGATCTACCTATGGAGAGACCAGCAACGAGAGAGGGGTAAGAGTATCTTCATACCTTTGAAGATCGCTAAGCGGAAGCGTTGCTAGAACGCGGTTGATGGAGTCGTACTTGCAGCGATTCCGATCTAGTGCCGAACTACGGCACCTCCGCGTTCAACACACGTGCAGCCCGGTGACCTCTCCTGCACCTTGATCCAGCAAGGAGGAGGGGAGGTTGGGGAAGAACTCCAGCAGCACGATGGCATGGTGTCGATGGAGAGACGAGGTCTCCCGGCAGGGCTTCGCCAAGCGCCGGCAGAGAGGAGAAGGGAGAGGAGCGGGGCTGCGCCGAGAGAGAGATGAAACCGTGTCCAAACAGCCCCGAACCCTCAACTATATATAGGGGGAGAGGGAGGGGCGCAGCCCTTAGGGTTCCCACCCCCAAGGGGTGCGGCAGCCCCAGATGGGAGAGGGGGCGGCGGCCAGGGCAGGGAGGAGGGGTGGCGCACACCTCTGGTGGGCCTTAGGCCCACCTATGCTAGGGTTACCCCTTCCCCCTTTCTCTGGTGCGCATGGGCTGGGTGGGGGGCGCACCAGCCCACCTAGGGGCTGGTTCCCTTCCCCACTTAGCCCATCTAGCCTCCCGGGGTTGTTGCCCCCCTTCGGTGGTCCCACGGGACCACCTCCGGTGGTCCCGGTGGTCCCGGGACATTACCGGTGACGCCCAAAACACTTCCGGTGTCCAAAACCATCCGTCCTATATATCAATCTTTACCTCCGGACCATTCCGGAGCTCCTCCTGACGTCCGGGATCTCATCCGGGACTCCGAACAACTTTCGGTAACCTCGTACAACAATTCCCTATAACCCTAGCGTCATCGAACCTTAAGTGTGTAGACCCTACGGCTTCGGGAGACAGGCAGACATGACCGAGACACCTCTCTGGCGAATAACCATCAGCGGGGTCTGGATACCCATGGTGGCTCCCACTAGCTCCACGATGATCTCATCGGATGAACCACGATGTCAAGGATTCAATGAATCCCGTATATGATTCCCTTTGTCTGTCGGTATAGAATTTGCCCGCGATTCGATCGTCGGTATACCTATACCTTGTTCAATCTCGTTACCGGTAAGTCTCTTTACTCGTTCCGTAGCACGTCATCGTGTGACTAACTCCTTAGTCACATTGAGCTCATGATGATGTTCTACCGAGTGGGCCCAGAGATACCTCTCCGTCACACGGAGTGACAAATCCCGATCTCGATTCGTACCAACCCAACAGACACTTTCGGAGGTACCCGTAGTGCACCTTTATGGTCACCCAGTTACGTTGTGACGTTTGATACACCCAAAGCACTCCTACGGTATCCGGGAGTTGCACAATCTCACGGTCGAAGGAAAAGATACTTGACATTAGAAAAGCTTTAGCATACGAACAATACGATCTAGTGCTAGGCTTAGGATTGGGTCTTGTCCATCACATCATTCTCCCAATGATGTGATCCCGTTATCAATGACATCTATTGCCCATGATCAGGAAACCATGATCATCTATTGACTAACGAGCTAGCCAACTAGAGGCTTGCTAGGGACACATTGTGATCTATTTATTCACACATGTATTACTGTTTCCTGTTAATACAATTATAGCATGAACAATAGACGATTATCATGAACAGGGAAATATGATAATAACTATTTTATTATTGCCTCTAGGCCATATTTCCAACAGCAGGCGCTGCGGAGGTGAGGTGAAGTGGCGGGCAGAGCTTCTCGCGGAAAACCGCGGCGGGTGGAAGTGAGGACGAGCCAGCCACGATGCAGTAGCAGCAGAGGCAAAAACCGGAGTTTAGTACGGTTAGCGAGCCAGCCACGACGCAGCAGCAACGGGTTGAGTTTACTATGACTGGTGAGGGCGCAATGGTGGATTCGAGCCGGTGACGTTCGGGTAGAAACTGAGTTCGCCTCCGCACCAAACTCGAGTTGTTGTTCACATCTCCTTCTTTTGCTGGCGACCTACTAATTCTTTAGGGTTGCACCTTTTTCTCTTGCGTGGGGTTTGAAGTGATAGCAGCAGCAATAGTTCTCATCGTCTGCCCCAATACTATAATACATGTGTCTGCCCCAATTCTTTTCCACTTTGAGTAAAAAAGGTGTTGACAGCATACCGGCTGTAGCGTACGGCGTGCCTTCCATCTGTAACTGAAGCTTGGAACTCGAGTACACGGGGTGCAACAAAAAACTCGATCGATGCCCCATAAAGACAAACTGATTTAATCGGCCTTCTCACATATTTTTCCTTGGGATAACTTGCAATTGGATCCATCCCGCCGCGTCGCCTAAAAAAGAATATTTCTGAACTCCTGTCGGACTCGCGACTTGCGGCAACGCAACAGTGAAAATTGATGTCCTGTCGGATTCCATGGATCTCCGAAGATGGCTATGGCGGACAGTTCGTATCAATCGGTCGATCACGTTCTTCTCAATCCTTGGGAGAGGTCCCTCCAAGAACACAATACCATCATGCGATCAGCCCCATGGTGGGCGCCAACTATCATGGTTTTGTCACGGCAGATGTCCTCGTACAAGGACTTAGGTGTGAGGCCATCGCAACCATGTGGCGGCTTGAAGGGGTTGGTCGGAATCGAGAGACGCGAGTTACCCAGGTTCGGCCCCTCAGATTGAGGTAAAAGCCTATGTCCTGCTTGTGCTTCATTGATGAAGATGATGATCTCGATTACAAGGGTGCAGACTCGGCACCTCCAATCTTGTGGGTGTCTAATCTGTCTATCTCATGATTTGTCTTGTCTAGACCTAAGTTGTCAATCTTGTCCCTCTTGGGGCGCCTTACCCCTCCTTATATAGGTGGAAGGGGTAGATTTACATGTAGAGTCCTACTAGGAGTAGGAATAGGACTAGTCTCTCTTCAATCCTAATCCGGGTCTTGTTTCCTTCTTGTGGGAGTCTTTCCTCTTCTTGGGCCTTCTGTGTGAGTCGGCCCTCCAGGCCTCTCTATGAGTCTCCTTATGCCAGGGTGCATGCTGGGCCTTGGGCCTTTGTCGTTTGTGTGAGTCGCCTGCCAGGTCATGTATTACCCGCCCGCTAGGTCACTGCTGAGTCGCCGGTGAGTCGCCAAGTCCTTGGCGGGTCATACTTCAAGCCGAGTTGAACCGTGGGGTATATCCCCAACAGAAACCGAGGGATGAACAATGATAGTGAGAAGTACCATTACATCAAGAGCTCATAAGAGATGGTGCAATTCTCACAACACTCTTGACAAAAAGAGGGTAATACTCCAAGATAGAATAGAACAAAAGCCAGATTGGCATTTTGATCTGCGGAATACAACTGCTTTGACCCAATCCAAGAAATGGATGAGGTACTGGAGTTTGCTTCTCCCAGTCAATTGGAAATAGAACAACTTGACAAACCACAGGAATAAAAGACATCTATGACATGAATGAACAACTACTCTTGAGTATCCTCTCATGGATGAAGGTCAGAATACAACTAGATAGGGCCAACTCAAGAGCACATGATTTCTTGAGTTGTGGATGCATAGATTAGCATGTCAAACAAGTTCAACATAATTCTTCCAGATAACCCATGCAGAAGGGCGAAGTTGGTAGAATCACAATATGGAGTAGAGAACTCATCACAAGCACTCTTGTTATGATCTTTAGTTCATGAAGAACTTCTGCCAGAGATAGTCCATGGTGTTGAAAGAATGATATACCATGAACCTTGGGAGCTACAACAAGGTTACTAATCATTCTAAAGGAACTAGCAAAACTATCAACAGAAGTGAACAGAATGATCCTTTGGATTCAGGAATCCAGAAATAGAATACCTACTAGCTAGATAACATCACAGGATGTTTTCGTAAGTGATGGCCAAAATTTCACACTGGGAACCAAAACACATCTAGACTATTATGTAGCTTTCGAGGAAACATGTTTTCCTTGCACTTCTACAAAACGTCGAGGTAATAGAGTACCTCAACACAATGATTATTGTGCTTTGTCTAGCCAAAAGACATTAACTTGGGATGACGGAATTTGCAATTGCATCAAATTATTTAGAAACCTTGGAAAACTCGGACATCATAACGGCTATTCGGGCATGAAATATGAGGCAACCTGCAAGAAACTGACAACATAACCATTGAATTCTTATGGAGACATTGATCCTTGAAGACCACAACTTTCCTATAGGTCTCCAGCATAGTAACTCGTCATCCTAATGATTAGATGAGAAATCCTTATTCTTAAACCCCATAAAATAAAGAAGAGGATGACTCAGAATAAGAATGACACAAGGAAAGGAGTAAAAAGAGCCTTACTTCCCTTCCACAAACAATTCCCTTCTATAACTGAAGCGTTGCTAGACACAACCTCGACCAGTTTGGCTTGGTTATCCTACAGGCAGTCAAGCTCTGATACCAAAGTTGTCGGGACCCGGATCCTGAGTCATAAGTACTCAACCTATAACGCATCACGTCACTTTGCGGCCTCACGAACGGTAAACTCCACGGCTGCCACCTTTCCTTGGTCGGGACCGTTTGCGTCTTTTGGCTCACGTATATGAATGTGTCGTTAGCATTCAAACGACAAAGAACCCGGGTCGACATGACTAGTTATATACCCAAGTGGTACATCCGTACAGAGACAGGCATACATAACCGAGCAAAGCAGGTGTCGGTCATCGGCGTGTGTAGACGAGTCGTAGCAAGCTACAGGGACTCCATTACACCGCGTGACATTTCCCCGAAGGGACAAGCACAGCAGCAAAGAAGGATACATGTCGGTCAATCAATGTGTCCGGAGCAGTAGCAAGCTACCAAGGCTCGGTGGAAGCACAAAGATGCATTTCCCCGTAAAGAGTACTACTAAAGGCACACAACTAGGTGTCGAATCCCACACATATAATGCATTTCACAACATACACACAATATGCACTGTATGTGTAGATACAACATGGCATCACAACATAACTCTATGACTCAAGCTTTTATTAAAGACTCATAAAAGTCAACATAGTATGATATTACAAACAGGGGTCTCGTGACCCGTCACTCAAGTCATACAAACATCAAGCGGAAGCAAAAACATGTTTGGGTACAGACATCTACTAAAAATGGCTGGAGGAGCCTAAAAAGCTACCACGACCCTACCACAGGAACCAGACCTCTATCTGGGATTCCCAAGCTATTTTGGTCAACATTGAACACATCGCATAGAACCTTTTAAAGAGACCAAATCTTCTCTTCATAAACATAAATAAAGCAACCGTGAGTACAAAGGTACTCAGCAAGACTTACATCAGAACTATCTACATATGCATCATGTATCAATGAAAGGATTGTGGGGTTTGATTGCAGCAAGCCATCGTTGACTCTTGGCTAACCTGTACTACGACTACAAGTTCTTTCTTTGAGGTGGGATAGCGCACACGAGTCCACATATTCACCAATCAATACACCACCATGGATGCACTCTCGTCTCCCTACGAGAAGGCCATCCATAGCACCCACACTTATCTTGCATGTTTTAAAGTATCCATTTAAATTGTCTATGTACCACGTAATGTTTCCAAGTAGTCCATATCCGAGGACGCGGCTATTCGAACAGATTAAATCACCCTGCAGGGGTATACTTCTTCACACATGCTCTCACCACTTACCACCATATGCACGTCATGCATCTCGGAAACCTTCAAGCGGAAGCACTGGCGTGGGTGTCGGCCACGACCGTTAACCACACAAGACCCTAGTCCATGTTTATCGCCTATTTGAGACTGAACCCGTAAGGAAGTCCGGCCGAGGTTTCCTCTACGGCCCCAAACGATGTGCGTAGGGTTCTGAAGCCCACCATCCGGGTGCCACTTGGTACACCGTGCCACTGTGTATCTACCGCAGAGAAGCCTACCCTGTCGGGCGGAGCTAAACACGGCCACCAACACTTTTCCTACAAACACGAGAAACTAATTGCAACTCCTGGACAGAGATCTAGACAATTATTAAGCCGAGCGGGGTCATATTTCAGGGCCCAATGCATGGTAGTATCTTGTCTTGGATAACATACACATAACTCAGTTCTTAAGGATGGTCCCAATGAGACAACCCACCATGTACTCCTACATGACCTCTCATCGCTACCTTTACCAAATCGAATTCACACCTTTACTCTCACACGATAGAACATGAACACAACCATTCTGATTCATCACCCAAATGGATCAAACTCGACACAACTCTAAGCATAGAAGGCACAGTAAGAAAGCATGGATGAGTAAGCACATCAGGTCTCAAGCAGTTGCTACTCATGCTAAGTGGTTTCAACTATTTACTATGGCAAAATCAGGTTATGCAGAGGAATGGGTTCAACTACCGAGAACATGTAACAGTTGAATCGTGTTTGTCCTAATGTAATAAAAGAGAGAAGGAGCGAGAGAGAGTGGGTTTATATCAGTATGCTCAAGGGGGTTTGCTTGCCTGACACGTCTGAAGATAGTAATGAGTCTTCATCAATGTCAATGATCACATCGTCGGAACCATCGTCTACCGAAAGAGAACAGTATCGGCAAAAAAGAAAGAAGAATAATTACTTCACAGAAGTACAACACTATGATGCATGATCATGAAATGAAGATGAGAAGTGGTAGGGCAAACATAGCTACCATTTCTTATGTTGAAGCTGGATTTGAATTAGAATTCAAATATCACTTCAAGCAAGGTATTTTTCGGATACCCTTTTAATTGATTTGACCTGATGCTCAGGTATAACTTGTTTTAGCATGCATGAAGATGGCATTTTGAGGTACTGGTTTTCCTAGCTCAATGTTTGGTCATAATAATTGAAGTGGAATTCAAATAGGTATCAAATTCCAACTCCAAACTATTTATTAAATTTAGCCTAATCATCATTTTGCCTACTTGGTGATGTTAACTTTCTCAGACATGCATTAAAATGCCATAATCAGATTCTTTGGATTTTTCTGATCATTTTTCAAATATAAATTATTTTCATTGGACTTCCAGATTATTTTCTATGATTTTTAGAAGTTTAGGCATTTTCTGGAATTATTTTATAATAGGAAATTACTTATTGCATCAGCTCTGCGTCAACATTACATCAGCAGGTCAACTGACCAGGTCTGGGTCAAACCTGAGGTGTGGGGGCCACACGTGAGTGTCACATTTACTAAAAAGAGTTTAATTTTAAACTTTTATTTCTAATTAGGGTCTGGGCCCACTGTTAGTGGGTCATTAGGTTAATTATCTTGTTAACTTATTTCTGAAATTACTCTAAACTGACAGGGGCTAGGCCCCACCTATAGGTGACCCAAGGGGGTCAACTCCCTGGTTGACAGGGTCAGACCCACCGGCGGCTCGACATCGGCGAGGTTTGAGACGGTGGAGGTGATCGGAAATCACCCTCCGGTGACCAATCGAGCGGCGGAGGCCACCTACATGGAGCTGGGACTTGCGTGCATCCATTCAGCAATGATGGGTTGTACCAGCGGCGGCGACGAGGGGAGCGGTCGCCGGAGTTCGGCCACGGTGGGGAACGGAGCTATGGGGCACTGGAGAAGGAGTTGGAGGCGGCTACGGCTTCCTGCGAGCGCGGTGAGTGCGGAGAGGTGCTCGGCTACGACCCTAGGTGGCTCTAGCCACGGCGGCGCCATGGCCGGCGGCAACGGCCTTCGGACTCCGGTGGCACATGGCGCTAGGAGAGGATAATGGCAATGAGGCAAGGGGGAAACGGATCCGGAGCTCACCGCGGGTCTTATGGCGTCGACGACAAGCTCGGGGTTGTTTCAGATGCTGCGAATCGACGGCGGCGACGTCCGATGGCCGGCGGTGAGGATGATGCGGATGGCAGCGCTGTAGGGCGTCTGAGCTCGATTCTTCTGGCGTAGAGATGGGGAGGAGAACAGCAGAGCTAGGGGACACAGTCGCTGGGCAAGAGGGGGCCGGTGGCCGCGGTGGTGTTCGCCGGCGCTCTCGGACATACGGTAGGAAGAGAGACAGAGGGGGAAGGAAGAGAGAGGGAGCAAGGAAAGAGGTTGAGGGAGGCGAGGGAGAGAGTGTGGCATCCTTAGCCAGCTCTAGAAGACCGGAGGCAAGCAAGAGGTGGCCAGGGACCGTGGGCGTGCCCGGCGATGCGTCGGGCACGCAGCTTCTTCTCCTCCTGGCAGGAGGAAGAAGACAGTGGTGCCCCTGGTGGGCTGGGCCGCTTCAGGTGAGCGCAGGTTAGTCCTCTTCTTCTTCTTCTTTCTATTTTCTGCTTTTATTTGTTTTCTCACATTTGTTTTTGAATAAAAAATAAAATCAAATCATTTTATAAAAATCCTGATATATTTTTATGTGACTCAAATATAATTGTCCAATGCCACATAATAGTTTTTGGCATTTATGGAACCATATTTTATATATAGTAAAAGAAAATTCCATTTATAATAGTTGTTTGATTAGTTCAAAAACCAATATAATTGTTTCCGTGATCCAAAATATTTGTTGACATTTTTATCTCAGTCCAATGTTTTCACAAAATATTTGGAACATTTTTTGGTGCATTTTAAAGCAAGTTTTATATTGCTTATTTTCCAGAATTTGGTTCCTCAGGCTTGATCACTTCCCCATTTCAGATTCAATGCAATTTGAATGCATGCATGAATATGCAGTGGCAAGCAAGGTAAACTTGGGCTGTGACAAAAGAGTGCCCCAAAGTTTCTACCGGAGAGTCAAAACGTGTGCCAACCCATATGCATAGGTTCCCAATGTCACGAAACCCGCAAGTTGATCACCAAAACATACATCAAGTACTCACATGAATATCCCGTTGTCACCATAGATAGACACGTGCAAGACATACATCAAGTGTTCTTAAAGACTCAATCCGATAAGATAACTTCAAAGGGGAAACTCAATTAATTACAAGAAGGGAGAGGGGGAAGAACATCATAGGATCCAACTATAGTAGCAAAGCCCACGGTACATCGAGATCATGACATCTCAAGAACACGAGAGAGAGAGAGAGATCAAACGCATAGCTACTGGTACATACCCTCAGCCCCGAGGGAGAACTACTCCCTCCTCGTCATGGAGATCGCTGGGATGATGAAGAAGGCCACCGAAGATGGATTCCCCCTCTGGGAGGGTGCCGGAACGGGCTCCCGATTTGTTGTTGGTGGCTACACAGTCTTGCGGCGGCGGAACTCCCGATCTAGGTTTATTTCTGGAGGTTTCTGTATTTATAAGACCAGATGGCATCGAGAACAAGTCAGGGGGACCCACGAGGGAGTCACGGGCCCCCCCCAGGCGCGCCTTCCTGGCTCGTGGCTTCCTCGGGACTCCCCTCTGGTATCTTTTTCTTCTCGTGTTTTTGATATTTTCCGTAAAAACTCACGGTGAAAGTTTTATTCCGTTTGGACTCCGTTTGATGTTCCTATCTGAAAAGGTCAAAAACAAGGAAAAACAGGAACTGGCACTGGGCTCTAGGTCAATAGGTTAGTCCCAAAAATAATATAAAATAGCATATACATGCATATAAAACATCCAAAGTTGATAATATAACAGCATGGAACGATCAAAAATTAAAGATACGTTGGAGACGTATCAAGTATCGCAGCCCCAAACTTTCAAAAACGACACCTTAGGTTTCTTGCCAAACCATAATTCATACGGTGCCGTCTCAACGGATTTAGATGGTGCCCTATTTAAAGTGAATGCGGCAGTTTCCAATGCATATCCCCAAAATGATAGTGGTAAATCGGTAAGAGACATCATAGATCGCACCATATCCAATAAAGTCTGATTACGACGTTCAGACACATAGTTACGCTGCGGTGTGCCAAGTAGCATGAGTTGTGAAACAATTCCACATTTTCTTAGGTGCATGCCAAACTTGTTACTCAAATATTCTCCTCCACGATCAAATCGTAGAAACTATATTTTCTTGTCACGTTGATTCTCCACCTCATTCTGAAATTCCTTGAACTTTTCAAAGGTTTCAGACTTGTGCTTCATTAAGTAGACATACCCATATCTACTCAAATCATCAGTGAGGGTGAGAACACAACGATAGCATCCGCGAGCTTCAACACTCATTGGACCGCATACATCGGTATGTATTATTTCCAATAAGTTTGTTGCTCGCTCCATTATTCTGGAGAATGGTGTCTTGGTCATCTTGCCCATGAGGCACGACTCGCATGTGTTAAATGATTCAAAATCAAGAGACTGCAAAAGTCCATCAGTATGGATTTTCTTCATGCGCTTTACGCCGATATGACCAAGGCGGCAGTGCCACAAGTATGTGGAACTATCATTACCAACCTTACATCTTTTGGTACTCACACTATGAATATGTGTATCATCACGATCGAGATTCATCAGGAATAAACCATTTACCAGCGGGGCATGACCATAAAACATACCACTCATATAAATAGAACAACCATTATTCTTTGATTTAAATGAGTAGCCATCTTGCATCAAGCGAGCTTCCGATACAATGTTCATGCTTAAAGCTGGTAATAAATAACAATTATTAAGGTTTATAACTAATCCCGAAGGTAGATGTAGAGGTAGCGTGCCGACGGCGATCACATCGACCTTGGAACCATTCCCGACACGCATCGTCACCTCGTCCTTAGCCAGCCTACGCTTGTTCCGTAGTTCCTGCTTAGAGTTGCAAATGTGAGAAACAACACCGGTATCAAATACCCAGGAGCTACTATGAGAGCTGGTAAGGTACACATCAATAACAAGTATATCACATATACCTTTGACGTTGTCGGCCTTCTTGTCCACTAAGTACTTGGGGCAATTCCGCTTCCAGTGACCGGTTCCCTTGCAGTAGTAGCACTCAGTCTTAGGCTTAGGTCCTTTCTTTGACTTCTTCCCGGCAACTGGCTTATCGGGTGCGGCAATAGCTTTGACATCTTTCTTGAAGCTTTTCTTACCCTTGCCCTTCTTGAAACTCGTGGTCTTATTGACCATCAACACTTGATGCTCTTTCTTGATTTCTACCTCCGCGGATTTAACCAGTGAATACAGCTTGGGAATAGTTTTTTCCATCCCTTGCATGTTGTAATTCATCACAAAGCCTTTATAGCTAGGTGGAAGCGACTGGAGGATTCTGTAAATGACCGCATCATCTGAAAGTTCAACTCCCAACTGAGTCAAGCGGTTGTGCAACCCAGACATTCTGAGTATGTGCTCAGTGACAGAACTACTCTCCTCCATATTACAGCTAAAGAACTTGTCGGAGACTTCATATTTCTCGACCCGGGCATGAGCTTGAAAAACAAGTTTCAGCTCCTCGAACATCTCATATGCTCCATGTTTGTCAAAATGCCTTTGGAGCCCCGGTTCTAAACCGTAAAGTATGTCGCACTGAATGAGAGAGTAGTCATCACTCTGCTACTGCCAAGTGTTCCTAGCGTCCTGGTGTGCCAAAGGAACAGGAGGATCACCTAGCGGTGCATTAAGAACATATGCCTTCTTGGAAGCCATGAGGATGAGCTTTAAGTTACGAGCCCAGTTCGCATAGTAGCTCCCATCGTCTTTCAGCTTGGTTTTCTCTAGGAACACATTGAAGTTGAATGGGACATTTGCGTTGGCCATTGGATCAACAATATTTGTAAAGACACTTTTAGACTAAGTTCATGATAATTAAGTTCATCTAATCAAATTACTAATAAACTCCCACTTAGATTGACATCCCTCTAGTCATCCAAGTGACACATGATCCACGTTGACTAGCCCGTGTCCGATCATCACGTGAGACGGACTAGTCATCAATGGTGAGCATCTCTATGTTGATCGTATCAACCATACGACTCACGTTTGACCTTTCGGTCTGCCTCATTCGAGGCCATGTCTGTACATGCTAGTCTCGTCGAGTCAACCTAAGTGTCCTGCGTGTGTAAACTGGCTTACACCCGTTGTATGCGAACGTTATAATCTATCACACCCAATCAACACGTGGTGCTTCGAAACAACGAACCTTCAACGGTGCACACTTAGGGGAATACATATCTCAAATTTTTAATGAGGGGTCATCTTATCTTTGCTACCGTCGTTCTAAGCAATAAGATGTAAAACATGATAAACATGACATGTAATCATATACTGACATGATATGGCCAATATCATCTTGCTCCTTTGATCACCATCTTCGGGGCACCATGGTCATCATCGTCACCGGCATGAAACCATGATCTCCATCATTGTGTCGTCACGAAGTCGTCATGCCAACTATTACTTCTACTACTACAGCTACCGTTAGCAATAAAGTAAAGTAATCAACATGGTGTTGCATCTCATACAATAAATTAAAACAACTCCTATGGCTCCTGCTGGTGTCATACTCATCGACATGCAAGTCGTGAATCCTATTACAAGAACATGAGCAATCTCATACATCACATATGTAACATCGCATCCTTTTGGCCATATCACATCACATAGCATACCCTCCAAAAACAAGTTAGACGTCCTCTAATTGTTGTTGCAAGTTTTACGTGGCTGGTTAGGGTTTCTAGCAAGAATGTTTCTTACCTACGTGATAGCCACAACGTTGATATGCCAATGCTATTTACCCTTCATAAGGACCCTATTTATCGAATCCGATCCGACTAAACGACTAAAGTGGGAGAGACAGACACCTGCTAGCCACCTTATGCACCAAGTGCATGGCACGCGGTGGAACCAGTCTCACGTAAGAGTACGTGTAAAGTCGGCCCGGGCTGCTTCATCCCACGATGCCGCCGAATCAAGATAAGACTAGTAACTTCAAGCGAATTGACAAATCAGCGACCACAATTGTTGTGTTCTACTCGTGCATAGGATCCACGCATAGAACCTTGGCTCGGATGCCACTGTTGGGGATCGTAGTAATTTCAAAAACTTTCCTACACCATACACGGATCTATCTATGGAGAAACCAGCAACGAGAGAGGTTGTAGAGAATCTTCATACCTTTGAAGATTGCTAAGCAGAAGCGTTACTATGAACGCGGTTGATGGAGTCGTACTCGCAACGATTCAGATCGCGGTGGATTCCGGTCTATGTACCGAATCACGGCACCTCCGTGTTCAACACACGTACAGCCCGGTGACGTATCTTCCTTCTCGATCCAGCAAGGAGAGAGGAGAAGTTGAGGGAGATCTCCGGCAGCAAAACGGCATGATGGCGGTGGAGCTATGTGGCTCTCCGGCAGGGCTTCACCAAGCGCTGCGGAGGACGAGGAGGAGGAGTAGGGTTGCGTCGTGGGAAATGAATTGTGTGTCTCCAAAAGGCCAAAACCCTCCACTATATATAGGAGGAGGGATAGGGAGGCTGCCTTGGACCGTCCTCAAAGGAGGAGGAGCTTCGTCTGAAGCTAGGGAGGAGTCCACCTCCCACAAGGGAGGTGGACTACCTTGGTAGGACTCTTCCTCCTTTTCCTTTTAAGCCTTTTGCCTTATCTCCTCTATCCCTATGCTCATAGGCCTTTAGGAAGGCCTTGGCCTGCCCAATAAGGTCTGGTCCACCTCCTCTAACATCCCATGCACCTCTGTGGTCGTCGCACCCCTCCCGGGGGTCCTCCGGCACCCTCCCGGCACTCCCGGTACACTACCGATGAGCCCGAAACTTTTCAAGTGACCAAAACAGGACTTCCTATATATCAATCTTTACCTCCGAACCATTCCGGAGCTCCTCGTGACGTCCGAGATTTCATCCGGGACTCCGATCAACCTTTGGTAACCACATACCATTCCCTTTACAACTCTAGTGTCATCGAACCTTAAGTGTGTAGACCCTATGGGTTTGGGAGACATGCAGACATGACCGAGACATCTCTTCGGCCAATAATCAACAGCGGGGTCGGGATATCCATGTTGTTTCCCACATGTTCCACGATGATCTCATCGGATGAACCACGATGTCAAGGATTCAATCAATCATGTATGCCATTCACTTTATCTATCGGTATCATACTAGCCCGTGATTCGATCATCGGTATCCCTATACCTTGTTCGATATCGTTACCGGCAAGTCTCTTTACTCATTCTGTAACACATCATCCCGTGACTAACTCCTTAGTCACACTGAGATCAATATGATGATGGATTACCGAGTGGGCCCAGAGATACCTCTCTATCACACAGAGTGACAAATCCTGGTCTCGATTCGTACAACCCAATAGACACTTTCGGAGATACCTATAGTGCACCTTTATAATCACCCAGTTACGTTGTGATGTTTGGTACACCCAAAGCACTCCTACGGTATCCGGGAGTTGCACAATCTCACGGTCTAAGGAAATGATACTTGACATTAGAAAAACTTTAGCAGACGAACAACATGATCTAGTGCTATGCTTAGGATTGGGTCTTGTCCATCACATCATTCCCCAATGATGTGATCCCGTTATCAACGACATCCAATGTCCATGATCAGGAAACCATGATCATCTATTGATCAACTAACTAGCCAACTAGAGGCTCACTAGCGACACATTGTGATCTATATATTCACACATGTATTACGGTTTCCGGTTAACACACTTATATCATGAATAATAGACAATTATCATGAACTAGGAAATATAATAATAACCACTTTATTATTTTCTCTAGCCCATATTTGCAACGGTCGATCTATGTGTCTCCAAACACCTCTAGCTAGCCAGTGATCTTGACATGGTGGGCAATATCTAGTCAGGGAGGTAGATAGGTCACTTCATTAAATGAGTAGATCTATCTAGCTAGTTGGGGAAGGAGATGGCTCTAACTAATGGAGAGGGAGGAAAAGTGGGGAGAAGAGAAAGGGGATTGCATTAATGGAGGTGATGTAGTAGCTAGGAGCATTAAAGAGAGAGAAAGAGAGCTTGAAGAAAGAGAGTAATGGGGGACAAGAAGTAGTGAGGAAGGAACAACATGAGGGAGAGATGATGGGGGAGGGAAAAGTGAAGGGAGAGAGGAGAAGGGAGGGGGAAGGGGAGGGGAAGGTGGCTGCTATGCCTTTGCAGTAGCGCAGTTAGCGAAACGCACTACTGCTAATATACTATCAGTAGCGTGTGATTGCAAGCTCCGCTACTGCTACTGGGGCCCACCATGTGGCATAGTGCAGGTTTAGTTACA
This sequence comes from Hordeum vulgare subsp. vulgare, assembly GCF_904849725.1. Classification (NCBI taxonomy): domain Eukaryota; kingdom Viridiplantae; phylum Streptophyta; class Magnoliopsida; order Poales; family Poaceae; genus Hordeum; species Hordeum vulgare. Next base: position 170,014,607 of record NC_058523.1, read on the forward strand.
CGGCTTAGACCGAGTCGTGCTACTGGTAAGCCCAATAACTATGGTTTGGTTCTCTTAGCTGTAGCACGTTTTGGCAGGGACGCTCTACTGATAATGGCATAATGGTAGCACGTGTGCTATGTCCGCACTACTGTAACTTAATAGTAGCGCATGTCCAAAGGCGCGCTATTGCTAAGCTTCCGTGTATTGGGTTTGTCCTAGTAATATTTGATTATCCGACTACGAACATGCGAGAAAGTCATGCCTTAGCAATCGCTAAACCAACTCTGGGACATTATTGACCACAAGAGAGCATGATCAACCTAACCACGAGGGTGTATTTCCTGCACGCAAACGAAGAACAAGCAAGAAACTGAAATTGCAAAGTGGATATTGTGAATACAAGAGGAAAGATTTATTGATGAAAGTGGGGTTATATTGCCTCTTGGTCTGGTCGTAGAACACAAACTAAGGATGCAAAGTTGAAGCTATGGCAAACTTTTAATCTAAAAAATCAAATCTAAAAGGTGCCCTAAGGGTTATATATATGACGGAATAGAGGGAGATTTCGTGACCCCTTGGAGGAGGGATGTGAAACCAACCTGTCGTGGTTTTGTCACGGCAGATGTCCTCGTGAAAGGACTTAAGGATGGAGCCATCACACCTTGGTGGCGACTCAAAGGGGGTGAGCGAAAGCGAGACTCAGATTTACGCAGGTTTGGCCCCTCATGTGGAGGTAAAAGCCTATGTCCTGCTTTGTGTATATTGATGATGGTTTCGATTACAAGAAGGGCATAACTCGCCTGACCTAGCTCTCGATGATTTCTAGCCTGCCTCTATCTCCCCCAGGGACTCGCCTTTATATACAGGTTGAGGCCTTAGGATTTACAAGAGTCCTGACTATGCTACAGATCGTAGCTTTCCCTATCTCTAAGTCGTCGTGCTTTCCAAGTCTGGAAACCTCCTTGGCAGTCTATCCTCTGTATAGCTCCTGAACCACCATTCGTCTCCTGGGCCCCTTGGTCCAAGGCATGTATTACCAATGAATGCGTCGCCCCTTTAGTGACCCAGCCCAGCTAGGGCGGGTTACACCGCAGGTAATATCCCCAACATTAGGCCCTAGATTGTCTTGAATTTATTCACGCCAATAAACTTTCACTTATTTTGGGGCGACTTGTATCACTCCTACCTTTTGACGGACGATAAGCCGCCAGCCATCATGAATTGTTTGAGCCGCCATGCAGTCTTTGATGACATCACCTTATCCCTTCAATTTTGGGGTTTCAATGCCGTAACTACCCAACGGATCTTTTCCACCGCCATTTACTTATCGTGAAAATCCAGGCGCCATCATTGCAAATTTTCAGTTTGTCGCCTCTATTCCCGCGCGTGCTGCCTCGATTCCAGCTCCGGGCCTTTAAATAATAGCAGGGGGAAGTGGGGGCACCGTCACCTACCCCCACTTCGACTCCATCTTCCTCATCGTCCTTCGTCTTCCTAGCGCCAGCGCCTCGGCCTTCTCGCCATTTTCCCGAAGTTCTGTCGCCAGCTACTGCAACCTGGGCGTCTCCGGGCCAATCGAAGGCGCGAAGCTTTCCGCATCCATCTCCGGTGTCGTCCTCCTCTCTGAGGTAAACGCCTTTCTCCATTAGGGTTAGACTGAGGACCCCATGTTTTTCTAGGTTTAGCTCCGGAATACAACGAACACTCCTCTTACTATGGATCCGCTTAATATGCTCGAAGTAGGTCCTTTGTAATAGCGAACCGCGATAGTTTCATCGCATCTCTCGGCCATTTGAGTTTTTACTTCGTAGATCCAGATGACATCCCTGCCGCATTCTCGCGTTCATAGCCTTTGCATTTTTCGCCAAGTATTACCTTTTAAATTCGACCCAGTCATAGATCCGAAATTCACTGCTCAATTTTAGAAACATGTTTATCTTTTTTTCGGGAATATCCTTAAGGAAAAAATCCTTTGAGAGTCGCCATTCACCTTCTTCCTCCACGGCGAGTTAGAACATCACCATAGCTACGCCTTTTGCCAGTCGAGGGGCGAGTCATAACACCTTCGTGGACATACCATAAATCGCTCAGCTGGCGAGTTAGAATGCCCTCATATCCAGGTTTTTAGTTACCTAATGGTGAGTCATAAGGTCTTTACATACACATCGTAGATCTCCAACTGGCGAGTTACCATATTTCATGGTCCTCACTGAGCCGCCTTGTTTCCTCTTTTTGTAGTCATGCTCAGCATCTCGAAATGTGATTGGTTACCAACCAAGATTGATGATGCTATTATTGAGAAATTTGTCAAGTCGGGTCATCTCGACAGTAAGGAAGTTATTGGTTGGCGAACTGCCCCAGACGAGGTGATCCCCAACCCTGCCGAAGGGGAAGTAGTCATTTTCACTGACCATCTTGAACGAGGCTTCAAACCGCCCGGGTCAAAGTTCTTCAGAGACACTCTACATTTCCTCAACGTTCATCCTCAGGACCTGGGACCCAACTCCATCAGTAATCTCTGCCAGTTTCAAGTATTTTGCGAGGTATACGTGCAAAGAGAACCCATAGTTCCATTATTTTGGAACTTCTTCTATCTGAATCGCCAGACCGAATTTTCCAACGGGCCCAATCTAGAACTCGGAGGAGTCAACATCCAGCGACGCCACAAAAGTGGGTTTCCATATGTCCTTCTGCCTAGCCATCCCAAAGGCTGGGCCAAGTCTTGGTTTTACTATCGTGACACTTCTCCTCCTGGTGAGAACCCACTTCCGGGTTATAGAGAAGATCGCCTGCCCATGGACTTCAAGCTGCCCGAGAAGCTTACAGAAGAAGAAGAATTGGAATTCATCCCTATCTTCTCCGAGTTGTGGTCCTTGACCAATAACTGGCTCACGGGGTTGATCTATTCCGTTGCTGGGTGGAATGGAATATTCTTCCTCTGAGTTGCCGGAATGGTCTGATGTACGAATATGATGGTAGCGTGAACCATCCGCAATGCTTCCACCATAAAAAAAACTCTCAAAGAAGGACATTGTTGGGATAATCAAGAAGTTAACCGGCGAGTCTTTGGAAGATTGTGCCAAAATCGGCTCAAGCCCTTCTGTCGCTCCAACCCGGCTCCACCGGTAACAATCTAAGCCGCCTCTCTTTACCTTTTAAATATACGTGCCAATTCTTCGGGTCTGAAATTTAATTCTATCCACCAGAAAGGTGATGCCTTTTGGCGAAGGGGACCAAACGTGACTGCCCAAAAAACAACTAAACCGCCCCCGAAGAAGAAGAAGAAGAGCAAGGGCAAAGCTGCCGCCAAGGATTCATCCATTGTTGGCGAGTCCTGAGCCGGCGAAGAACAGTCAGAGGTAAAAATTTACCCTTTTGCTTGTCATCACCATGTTCCAATTTTATGCTTATATCTTGTTACTTTTATGCGTAGTACAATGGCTATGAGAGCCCAGATGACGTAGTCGAGGTAATTTATATTTCTTCCGACTCAACTTCCTCTCCTCCTAGGCCGGCCAGGCGAATTTGTGGAAAAGTTCCCATGTCTCACCCACATGCTTGTCTGGACCCTGGTTTCCTTTTGAAGAAGGCGAGGTATACTCCCAAGCGTAAAACCCAAAGCCGTTTTGGCGACTTAATTGCTGGGTTACCTGGTAAAACAGCCAGTCGAAAATGCTCAAGTGAGGTATACTCTTGTTAAACACAATCTCTTCCTTTTATAAAATGTGATTCACAACTCCTTCACTCCTTGAACTTTTATTATTTCACGCTTCTCCTCCTTCATCTGGCGACTCAGTGAGGGTCAGCTCTTCCGCCAATGATTCGTGTACAAGGGTGAGTTCTTTTATTAACCCTTTCTCTTCCCAATAATGATATTTGCCCTAAATTTGATGTCTTCATCTCAGAGCACAAGCAAAGAAGAGAAAAATTGGCAAGTCGTCTTCCGCTCCTAAGACGACTGAGGTGTTAGGCACGAGCACCTCTGCCCGAGAGCTTGACGAGGACCAAGTGGCGGCTCATGATGTTCCTGTGGATGACATCCCTGACGTCTGGGATGACTCGCCAGGATCCTTAAAGGAAACCGCTGACAATGTTAACCCGCTGAGCTCTTCCAAGGCGACTGAGGATCCAGAGGCCGTCATTATCACTGGTACTGGCTACTCCAAACCTGCAGCGGCGGTGTTATCCAAACACACCTCGAAAGAATCTCATCCTTCCACAAAACAAGATGTCAATAAGTTGAAGCTTCCTCATTATGAGAAGCTCGAATTTGACCAACTCTGCTGTGGCTTTGCAAGTCGCCTGGAGACGAGTTATGAAATGAATAAAAGCTTGATCCACATGATGTGAGTCAAACATGAGGTACGTCCTTTATTATGTATTCTTTCGCCCATTAGCCTTCCAGCAGACTAATCTTTGCCTGATGACATAATTTTTATTGCGATATCTGGTAGACCCATATCTATCCATAGCCCCCAAGGGCTGGGTCATCTTTGAAAAGATGAGCTAGGTCTTGTAGTTAGAAAAAATCTTCAACCTGTAGCCCCCAAGGGACGGGTCATCTTTTGAAAGATGAGTCGGGTCTTGAAAAAATCTTCAACCTGTAGCCCACAAGGGTCGGGTCATCTTTTGAAAGATGAGTTGGGTCTTGAAAAAATCTTCAACCTGTAGCCCCCAAGGGCCGGGGCATCTTTTGAAAGATGAGACGGGTCTTGAATATAGTTAAAAATCTTCAACCTGTAGCCCCCAAGGGTCGGGTCATATTTTGAAAGATGAGCCGGGTTTTGAATATAGTTAAAAATTTCAACCTGTAGCCCCCAAGGGCCGGGTCATCTTTTGAAAGATGAGCCGGGTCTTGAATATAGTTAAACATTTCAACCTGTAGCCCCCAATGGTCGGGTCATCTTTTGAAAGATGAGTCGGGTCTTGAATATAGTTAAAAACTTCAACCTGTAGCCCCCAAGGGCCGGGTCATCTTTTGAAAGATGAGTCGGGTCTTCAATATAGTTAAAAACTTCAACCTGTAGACCCCAAGGGTCGGGTCATCTTTTGAAAGATGAGGCGGGTCTTGTAATGTGTCTTGTATGACCTCTAAAAAGAGTCATACATTAGCCCCCAAGTGTCAGGAATATTACTTGCAGTAGTTCTGAGACTTGTCTCCCCAAATTTTGTTCTGCAGGAATCTGTGACCCACGCCGAGTCATTCCTAGCTGATTTAAGGAAGAAACTAGCCGAACAGCGGAATGCTCGGTCTGAGTCTGAGAAGAAGTATCAGGTTGTCCTGGCTGAAATACAAAAAATGAAGGTTGATCACCAAAAGCTTGAAAAGAAAGCCAAAGCTGACCAAGCCGCCATCCTGAAGCGGGCTGAGCAAGCCGAGGAGAAACTAGAAGCCGCCCAGCAAGAGCTCTCCATCTTGAAAAAACACATCTCCAACATGGCTCAAGCCATGTTTGGTAAGGATCAATTCCCTTCATTGAAAAATTAGTCTAGTTTGCCAAGACTAACAAACACGGATTTATCCTTTGTAGGTCCGCGAGCCGCCAATCTCCAAGACGACTGCATGCTGAAACTAAAAGCGATGTATACTTTCACCGAGCAGTTGTATACGGGGAGCATGCTGACGATAAAAGCAGTGATGGGCAACAAAGAGCCAGTTAAGTCCATCAAGAGCATGCTTGGCTACTTGTCTACGTTGCCTCTTCAAGTGGAGGAGCTGAAGAGATCAGCCACCCGGAAGGGAGCTATGAATACCCTAAGTCGGTGCCTGGCCTATGCTCCCGAGCGGAAGCCAGAGGAGGTAACTGCTGGCTATCTTGAACAGAAAGACGACGGGTCGGAGTTCACCGAAGAAGACTACCACCGAGTAATGAAAGAGTCCCGCTCTGCGACGACTCAACTGGATACCGGCTTTGATTTAAACAAATACCAAGTTGTGTATGATGATAGTAACAAGAAGGTGACTCCTCCGTCGTATGAAATTACCAGCCTGACTCCTCGCCAGCCCAAGAATCCCTTCGACTTTGAAGCAGATCTGTCTATCTTTCTTAATGATGAAGATGAGTTCGTCGCCTTGTCCAACTGTAACTGGAAGCTGGGCGACTTACAAATTTAAGGTGGAGAAAGCTCGAGGCAAGGCGAACCGGAGGCAGCTTGAGTCTTCTCAGGATGTACTCATTGCTTTAAAAAACAATCTGATCTCTTCTTCATCGGGAGATGACGCCCGACTTGGCTGTGTGAGCCATGTAATAGTTTGTTAGATTGTAGGAAAACAGTCTTCCGCCCATGCCTTTTGCTTGACATTGCTGAATAGTGTATCCTTTTAGCTTATCATGAATCGCCTTTTACAATCCTTCTGCTTGATAAGAGAGGAAGTGTCATAGTTTGACATAAAAATCTTCAACCTGTGTGTCAGGAAAAAAACACCACAAGCCGACTCAGTGAGTTATGCAGAAGATAAACCAGCCCCCTGGGTCATGGCAAATAATAGTTAAAAACCGGCCCAATGAGTCATGGCGAGTTATGAACAAAGGCCGACTCAATGAGTCGCGACGAGTTATACAAGGGTGTTTATGAAACCTTGTGGCCGTGCCACCAAGATAATCATAAAATTCGTCAGCTCAATGAGCTGCGACAGGATAAGACGAGTTTGCAAAACTCTAGTGTTACCCCAAGAAGGCTTTTGCAACAGCCCATATTGTTTAGATCGGCTGATCAGGCGCGAGTCAAGCTTCAATGAAGCAGGTTCAATGAACCAATGGTTTCTCTATTTTCCATGTGTGGCTCCGGCCGGTACCTTTTATGTTTTAACCAAGGTGAGTTCAGGGTCCAAATAACGGATTGACTCGCCCAGAGTACATGGGTCCATGTGGCGACTTGTCCAACACATAGTCCAGTATATCCATTTGTAATGCGGTAATTTTTCGCTAGCCAAGAGGGTATTCAGGCTGAACTCAATGAGTGGAAGCCCCCAAGTGACCTATGATTAGGGAAAAGTCAGACATAGGATCGCAGAAGCGTGTACGCTCTTACTTCAAAACGACTTGGGAACTAGTAGCCCCCAAGTAAGCCGGCTTAATTCTCAAAATCATATAAGGCGCCCATGTTTGAACCGCGCAACATGGCGACTGGTCCTCTTTGGCTTATCAGTACCCAGTTTTGAAATAAGTGTAGCATGGCGACTTATGCTCTTTGGTACTGATAGCGTCCATGCTTGGACGACTCATAGAACAATAAAGACTCATGCTTTCCAGAAGCTGAAACGGCAAAGGACCCCGAAGTTCGTGGGTGTCGGCTTTATTGCTTTATAAATAAAAGGTTACAAGTTTTGAGATTTGTAAAAAAGAAAGGAGCCCATGGCTCTAGGTGTAGGAAGGCCGCAGGTGGGCTATATTCCAAGGGCGAGTTGTCTCAACCTTTGTAGTTGGCCGATCTGGGCGAAGATCCACCAAGTAGTAAGAGCCGTTCCAAAGATTCTTGCTGATGACAAACGATCCTTCCCATGGAGGTGATAACTTATGCATACCAGTGTGATCCTCAATCAACCGGAGCACAAAGTCGCCCTCTTGAAAAGTTCGGCTCTTGACACAACGGCTGTGGTAGCGTCGCAAGTCCTGTTGATAGATCGTCGATCGCGACACAGCCAAGTCTCGCTCTTCCTCCAAAGCATCCAACGAATCTTGTCGTGCCAACTCGTTGTCCTGTTCCACATAGGTGGCGACTCGCGGTGAATCGTGTCTGATGTCACTTGGCAACACCGCCCCGTAGACCAGAAAGAAAGGAGTAAAACCCGTGGAGCGGTTGGGGGTGGTCCTGATGCTCCATAATACTGAGGGCAACTCTTCCACCCAACATCCTGGAGTATGCTCCAAAGGCACCATAACTCGGGGCTTGATTCCTCATAGTATTTCCTGATTCGCCCTTTCTGCCTGCCCATTAGACTGGGGATGTGCAACTGCAGAAACGTCAAGTCGGATATGCTCTCGACCGGAAAACTCATGCCTTGCGCCCTTGATAGATTAGTACCATTGTCAGTAATGATACTATGAGGGTATCCAAATCGGAAAATCAATTTTTTCAAGAATTTGACAGCCGTATCTGCATCACAGCTACTAACGGGTTCTGCCTCAACCCAATTAGTAAACTTGTCAACTGCCACCAATAGGTGAGTCTTTTTATTGGACGACATCTTGGAAGGACCAACCATGTCTAGCCCCCAGACTGCAAACGTCCAAGTGATTGGGATCATCCGCAACTCCTGAGCCGGCACGTGCATCTGACGTACAAATTTCTGGCAACCATTACATCGGCAAACTATCTCTTCCGCGTCTGCATGAGCCGTCAACCAATAAAACTCATGTCTAAAGGCCTTAGAAACCAAGGAGCGTGACCCGGCATGATGACCATAGTTGCCTGCATGAATTTCATTGAGGATCATACATCCTTCCTCAGAAGAGACACACCTTTGAAATACCCGTGAAGTGCTTCGCTTGTGCAACTCGCCATTGTGCATGACAATGGATTTGCACCGACGGACGATTTGGCGAGCCAATAACTCATCCACGGGTAACTCGCCTCGTGTGAGATACGCCATGTAGGGAATCGCCCAATCCGGGGTGGCACGAAGAGCCGCCACAAGTTGAAACTCGAGGTCCAAATCTTCCTCTGAAGGTAGCCTCACCGAAGGGTTATGTAATACATCCAAAAAGACATTGGAAGGAACCGGCTTACGCTGTGAACCAAGACAGGAAAGAGCATTTGCTGCTTCATTGAGTCGACGGTCGATGTGATCCACTTGATAACCATGAAAGTGACCCGCTACATCCGACACAGCTCGCTTGTAAGCCGCCATCAAGGGATCTCTAGAATCCCAGGTGCCAGAAACCTGTTGTGCCACCAGATCTGAGTCGCCCAAACATCTGACTCGCGTGAGATTCATCTCTTTGGCGAGTCACAATCCATGGAGCAAGGCTTCATACTCTGCTGCGTTGTTGGTACATGGAAACATGAGCCGGAGTACATAGCAAAAAAATTTCACCCTGAGGCGAGGTTATCACCACACCAGACCCCGAGCCTTCCAACTGCATGGATCCGTCGAAATAGATGGTCCAATATGAGTGATCGGACCTATCCTCTGGAATTTGCAACTCGATCCAGTCATTGATGAAATCCACTAGTGCTTGAGACTTAATGGCCGTACGGGGAGTATATCGCACGTGATGAGGCCCCAACTCAATGGCCCACTTAGCAATCCGTCCTGTTGCTTCTCGATTTTGTGTAGTGTCACCAAGAGGGGCAGAACTGACTACTGTGATGGGATGCTCTTGGAGTAGTGCTTCAGCTTCTGACTCGCCATAAACAACCCAAAGACCAGCTTCTGCCAATGCGGGTAGCGTTGTTTGGAGAGGGTCAGGACTTCGCTGATAAAATATACTAGTCGCTGAACCGGGTATTCATTTCCTTCTTCCTTCCGCTCGACAACCACTGCCACACTCACTTCTTTAGAATTGTCCGCGATGTACAAAAGCATAGGCTCCTTGTCCGTCGGAGCCACCAGCACTGGCGGCTTAACCAATTGTCGCGTCAAGGCTTCAAAGGCTTCGTCCGTCCATACGAATTGATCAATTTTCTTAAGCAGCTGATAAAGAGGGATGGCCTTCTCCCCAAGGCGACTTATAAAACGACTTAGAGTCGCGATACGACCCGCCATGCGCTGGACTTGGTTAATATTAGTCGGCTTTCCTAGTGAAGTAATCGCTTCAATTTTGTCTGGGTTAGCTTCAATGTCGCGTTCTGACACCAGAAAACCCAACAACTTTCCTGCAGGAACACCAAACATGTACCTGGTGGGGTTAAGCCTCATCTGGTATACACGCAAATTGTCAAAAGTCTCCTTGAGATCCTCCAAGAGCGACTCTTTCTTCTGAGATCTGACTACGATGTCGTCCACATAAGCGTGGACATTATGACCGATCTGGTTATGCAAACTATTTTGGATGCAACGCTGATAATTCGCCCCTGCACTCTTGAGCCCGAACGACATAGACACGTAACAGAAGGCTCCGAAGGGGGTTATGAAGGACGTTTTCTCCTGGTCTGCCACCGCCATCTTGATCTGGTGGTATCCGGAATAAGCATCCAAGAAACACAAACGCTCACAACCCATCGTTGAGTCAATGATTTGATCAATGCGGGGAAGGGTGAAGGGATCCTTCGGACGGGCTGTGTTGAGGTCGGTGTAGTTGATGCACATGCGGAAAGTGTCGCTCTTTTTGAGCACCAAGACCGGGTTAGCCAACCATTCAGGATGGAAAACCTCGATGATGAACCCAGCGGCCAAAAGCCGGGCGACTTCCTCTCCAATTGCCTTACGTCGCTCCTCATTAAACCTGCGAAGGTACTGCCAAACTGGCTTTACTTTGGGGTCAGTATTAAGATAGTGCTCAGCGAATTCCCTCGGTACACCTGGCATGTCAGAAGGTTTCCACGCGAAGATGTCCCGATTCTCACGGATGAATTTGATGAGTGCGCTTTCCTATTTGGGATCCAGACCCATCCCAATAGTGAACTGCTTGGTTGAGTCACCAGGCGTGAAGTCTATAACCTTGGTATCATCCGTTGGTTTAAACTTGAGGGGCGGCTCAGAGTCGATTGTTGGCCTCCTGAGTGGCGTCATGTCTACCGAATCAACATTGGCTTGGTGAAACTTGAGCTCCTCAGCTGTGCAAGCCGTCTCGGCATAAGTTGTGCCTCCCTCTTCACACTCTTGGGCTATCTTCCTGTCTCCGCTGATCGTAATAGGTCCCTTAGGACCAGGCATCTTGAGTTTGAGATAAACATAACATGGGCGGGCCATGAATCGAGCGTACGCCGGCCTTCCAAACAACGCGTGGTAAGGGCTCTTGATTTTGACCACCTCAAACATGAGAGACTCTCTCCTGTAATTGGACTCTGTGCCAAAAGCCACGTTAAGTTTAATCCTCCCAATTGGATACCCGACTTACCCAGAACAATGTCGTGGAAAACCGTGGACGATGGCATCAAGTCTTTCTCCAAGAGATTCATCCTTCGGAAGGTATCGAAGTATAGGATGTTGATGTTGCTTCCTTCATCCATGAGGACTTTGGAAAGGGTGTATCCTCCAACTTGGGGAGCCACGACCAAAGCCAAGTCGCCAGGGTTATCAACTCGGGGCGGGTGATCCTCCCTACTCCAGGTTATCGGCTATTCAGACCAATGAAGTTACCTGGGGAGCACCGGCTCAGCCACGTTGAAGGTTCTATGTTTCACCTTCTGATCCCGTTTGCAGGTGCTGGTGGTGAACACATGATACTTCCCATTGTTTGGCTCCTTAGGGTTATTCTGGAAACCGCTACGATCATCCTGTCGCTGGCGATCCCCTTGCGGGGGTGGTTGCTGAAACACTCCTGGCGGGTTATACTGTTGTTGGTTGTGAACTTGGTACTGTCCACTATTGGGTTGTGACCCACCCTGTGGACCCGGGTTAGGGAAACCGACGAACGAGCTCTGGGTGACCCAGGCGCGCCGAACTGTTCTTGTCGCTGGCCCTGATCACCTCCTTGGCCTTTCTTGAGCGCCTCAGCTCGGAACTCCTGCATCACGTAGCAATCCTCCCAAGAGTGGGTCGCCGGCCCCTCAGCCGTAGCATGCTGTGGGTAGGGGCCTTTGAGCATCTCATGATAGTTGTGTGGCTTCTTCCCACTGAAACCCTGCTTCTTCTGGCACTAGTTTCCGTTGCCGGTATTGGTGTTAGCAACGAAATCTGTGGGACCTTCCTGTTGTCTCTTTTTGCCTTGCCCGCCATGGTGGTCGTTACCCCGGCCTAGAAATGAGAGTGACCCTTCAACGACTCGCCCCTCCTGGCGGTGCTAGCCTTGTCATCATCCTTTCCAGGATCCTTGGTGTCATCTGACTCGGCATTTCTGGTGAGGGTATCCATCAACTCGCCCATGTCCTGCACTTTACGCTTAAGTCGCCCCAGCTTCAGCACCAGAGAATCGTAATGGCAATTTTTCTCCAGAATCAAAACTGCCTGAGCCGCCGAGATGCCATCTGATGAATGAATAACTTCTGCGACTCGCCGAGTCCAGTGATGGGCCGACTCATTCGGCCGCTGGACGCAGTGTTGTAGATCGACGATGATCATCGGGCGTTTGCAAGTCCCTCTGAAATTTTTGATGAAGCGCTCCTTTAACTCTGCCCAAGTGTTGATGGAATTAGGCGGCATGTTTTTCAACCACGCACGCACCATTCCTTCAAGCATCATAGTGAAATACTTGGCGCAAACCGCCTCATTTACGTCGAGCATGTCCATTGCAAGCTCATAACTCTCAATCCATGACCTGGTTCGAGATCAGGTGTGTAATTGGGTACCTTCCTTGGTCCTTTGAAATCCTTAGGCATCCGCTCATTGCGTAGGGCGGGCATGAGACACGACACCCCAATGTGCTTGCCTCTGGCATCGAGCGGTGCGGGAGGCGTCTGGGTATAAGCCGGATAACCCTGACCCGCCGCGGCAGCCGTCTCCATCTAACGCGCGGCTCGCGCTGCATCCACAATGTCTTTGGCTCGCGTATCGGGCATTCCGAGCGGGTTGGTCTGAGGAAAACATCATTGCCCACTGGTCACTGCGGGTTGGTCCTCGTGGCAAATCCTGGTGTGACTCGCCTGGGGCATGGAGTGTAACCGGTCAAGGCTGTGTGAGTATTGCGCAACTTGGACCACGTCTGTCTTCAACATCTCGATGGCGTTTCTTGCTTCTACATCGGCCGGGGAGTTTCCGTAGATGGGGAGGGACTCCAGGTGGCGGGTTGAGGCTAGCACGTTATCGACGGGATTTGAGAAGTGGCCTCCTGGTGTCTGGAAGCGAGTTGCGTGGGCATCCATCGGTTGAGGCGGTGGCGGGTTAGGTGGTTGAACCGGGCCTCCCCCTCGAGCGTCTTGCAAAGGTCGATCAGGTCCCACCCCGGGAGTGCGCGGGGTGTCGAAGAGGCGAGTTGGATGTAAGTCAGCCGGGAGGCGTCCATGATGCCTCCTTTGGTGAATAGCATCGGACGCTTGCTGTTGTCTCTCGAGCCGCCAGCCTTCGGTGTTCAGCCGTTCCGTCTCCACAGCGATCATGTCATGCTGCGTCTCCTTCTTGGCGGCCTCCGCTTCCATGTCTCGGTAGGCTTTGGCCATCGCCTCCCACAGCTTCGCCAGCTCGGCGTTGATCGATTACTAATTCTCTGGCGTCACAGCGGTTGTCATGAGCCTGGTGACCTCCGCCGTTAAGTCCGCCATGGCTTGAGCCGGGGTTTTCGACGTCTCGCCTGTCCCATTGTTGCCGGTCGGGTTTTGCCGAGGTTGTGCCACCCCTGTCGTATAGATGGTGATTTGTCGACGGGATCTTTCAAGAATCTCGGGGTCCATTGCCAGTGACAACCCTCCAAGTTGTCCTTCATGAAGAAGTTGAATTGAATCTGTCTCGCGCATGGATGACTCGCCGTCAGAATTGACGGGGGTGACCTCCTAGATTGCCGGTTCATCTTGTACGCTGGCTCCCTGTGTAAAACTGACAAAAACATGGCGTCTCCTGTCCTGTCATGTGATGGGAAGGACATACCTGGCCGGCTCGACGATGTCAGTGGAGGTGTCCGGCTCAGGCACGGGTGTTCCAATCATGCCAATGAAGATGTTGATCTTGCCGAAGGGGACTCTGTAACCAGATTCGGCGGAATCGGCTTCTAGCACCCACAGCGAGTTGTCGATGTAGTACCTTCTGCGGCGGCTCTTCGTCATGATGCCGACCACATAGCATTCTGACCCTGGTAGGGCTCCCTTTGAGAACTCAACTCCACCGTGCGCTAGCCCCACGGTGGGCGCCAACTGTTGTGGTTTTGTCACGGCAGATGTCCTCGTGAAAGGACTTAAGGATGGATCCATCGCACCCTGGTGGCAACTCAAAGGGGGTGAGCGAAAGCGAGACTCATATTTACCCAGGTTTGGCCCCTCGTGTGGAGGTAAAAGCCTACGTCCTTCTTTGTGTAGATTGATGATGGTTTCGATTACAAGGAGGGCGTAACTCGCCTGACCTAGCTCTCGATGATTTCTAACCTGCCTCTATCTCCCCCAAGGACTCGCCTTTATATACAGGTTGAGGCCGTAGGATTTACAAGAGTCCTGACTATGCTACAGATCGTATCTTTCCCTATCTCTAAGTCGTCATGCTTTCCAAGATAGGAAACCTCCTTGGCGGTCTATCCTCTGTATAGCTCCTGAACTGCCATCCAGCTCCTGGGCCCCTTGGGCCAAGGCATGTATTACCAATGAATGAGTCCCCCCTTTATTGACCCGGCCCAGCTAGGGCGGGTTACACCGCAGGTAATATCCCCAACACAACCCTAACTCAATTTCCCCCACACAAACGGACTCTAAAAACAACCTATATTGTGTTATTTCGAAATTAGATGTGCCTGGCCCAATAATAAGGTGACACAACACCTATAACAGCATATGGACGAAATTTATGAAGTGTCATCTTGTATATTTTGCCCAATCCTTCGTGCTCTCATTAGGGTGGCCTCAAAGTGCTAAAATCACCACTAGAAACTAGTTGTTCTTCCCCGCGTGTGAACCTCCTTTTCCATGCTTCATCCCGCTCCAATGGCCATCCTTCTTGTCCATGCTAGGTCCTTCATTCATAAGTAAAATAATAGTATCTAATTTAGGACGCATCATATGTTTATGAACATCAGAATTGTTATCGAGAAACAGAAGTAGCTCGTAATTCAATTGGGGTGCGCAAACTCTAGTAATTGGTCCACTATGTATAGCAGCAAGGGATGTGGGTGTAACAATGGTATTGATGTCGTCATCAACACATATCCGCTCACTGCCTTTATCTCATCAGCATCAGAGATCCATTTTGAATCACTATACCCTTAAAGTACCTTTTGGTACCAAATGTAGTGAATTCCACAACTTGTAGTGCCTTTGAAATAACGCTTAACTCTCTCTCTCTCTCTAGAGCATTCCAATGAACATCTCCTGGTTTTGACACAAACCGTCTCAGTTTGCTAACATCAAAAGAGATGATAGGTCCCGTACCTCTAGCTAACTACATAAGCGAGCGAATAATCTGAGAACATATCGATTGTTCTCCACCAATTCTTCGCTACTTTCGAAGCAGCACATTAGCATCATATGGTATTCGAGAGGGCTTACAGTCACTATAGCCAAAGTGACTCAAGATCTTTTCCACATAGTGATATTGAAGCAATGTAATCCCACCATCATCATTTCTTAGTAGCTTGATGTTTAGAATCACATCCGCTACTCATAAATCCCAGTTCCTTAGCTCTACTCATTCATCCCCATGCTCTTAATTTTTTCTCACTTTTCCCCACTCCCTTGTCTGAAACCCTCACAAATGGTCACAACGAAGGATGTCATCGGGTCAAACCATTGACCGTTAACTCTCACGAGTGGGGTCACGTTGGACTCTGTTGCCTGTTGAACCTAACTAGTGGGGCCGCGTTGGATGGTAGTGTTGCTTGACCGTTGGGCGGCGCTTTCCTTGGACTGTTGGGCCGTTGCATGAAACTTGTGCGCACGCCGCCACGATAGAAGCCTCCTATGCATGCACGATGTACCTAGCTAGTCGTGCTTGCATGAGCCGATGTGCGCCGCCACGATACGCTGACCGAGTCAATTTCCTGCACGCGAGCCGCCACGGACGCAACGATGGTCGCTACCGCTAATTCATATTTTCTCGCACGCCACGTCATTTCAACCTTTTCGATCCACTCGCATCGATTCAACATGGCAATTAAAGTCTAGGACAAACCGATCGACGCGCCTAGTTTGAATGTAGCAAACATGCAACCGGTGCGCACCCTTATTTAAACCACCCACCCGTCAACATATTTTCCACACATCCATTTCCATCGGACCCCTTCTCTTCTTCACCCAAATCCAGACTTCCAGAGCACTCTCGAAGTGTGGTGAATATGGAGTACGACGGCCCCACCTTCTAGCTGCCACTAACCGTGCCGGAGAGATGGTACCCCAACGGCGTCGTTGTGGAGAAAATGCTTCGTGTGTGGACGATCTCATGCTAGAGGAGTGCTAGGGATTTGTATGAGTGGATCCTCCGTGCAGGCTTCGCCCACCTCCATGTGGGCTCGCTGGTGATGTTTCGACTGGAGGAACTGCGTCCAAACTCTAGGTCTGTGTCGACAGGGCTCATAGCCAACTTTGCCAACATGGTCCAATTAATAAAGAATAAAAAACATAATAACTTGTGCACTATATTATAGGCATGTTTTATCTTTGTGGGACTTCGACAGTCAACGCCTTGCGCAAGCCCAACCAGGACTGGTTTCATTTTGGGCAGACGGGTGGGCGAGCATAACTAGCCTCTTGCGGATCGCCTAATGATCCAATAGTGTGAAGCCGTCCATGTGATCCAACGGCACGGAGACTGCACGCAGCCTAGGACGGTCGCTTGGCGCTAGGGTATGATTCGATGGTTGTAGTTCGACGCTAGGGTTTGGGGAGATACTAAGGAGTTTTTAGCCAGTCAGCAGGGTTATCTTAGGTTTGACCAACTTTCAAATGACCTTAACTAATTCAAAAAAATCAAAAAATAGGAAACCTTCGTGGTTCATCATTTTATAAGACATAGTTAGCATAAAAAATATAAACTTGGTTTAGGGACATTTTATGAAAAAACATATCTTGACGTGAGCTACAATTTCCAAGCTCAAATGAGCAGAACTAATTCAAAAAAATCAAAAAAATGAAACTTGCACCCATCATCGTTTTATGTGACTGAGTTGCTCGAAAAAATAAAAAACCTGGTATATGGTTATTTTCATGAAAAAACCTTCAAAAATATAGCTATCATGAACGAGGTTGCACGGGATTCAAGCTAGGGTTTACGGCTAAGCATGTCATAGTTTTTGAAAATGATCTCATATTGGGCATGCACCCTATATTTAAAATGCATATGACTAATATTTGAGAAGGATCTGAACTTATTTTTTCATTTTTAAAATTTTAAATTGTTTTTATAATGATTCCTATTAAAAATGGTCCTCTTACCCTAACTTTGGAGCTCATCACCATGCCATATTTCTCATGACTACGCAGATACATCGGATTAATCATCTAACATGTGTAATAATTCAAAATCATTGCACCATCACATCATAGAGCAATGGATTCAAAATGTTGCTTATAATTCAAAGGTTAGTTCACATTCAAATTTCGTGCCTAAGCATGTCATAGTTTTTCAAAATGATCTCATATTGGGCATGGACCCTATATTTAACATGCATATGCCTAACATTTGAGAAGGATGTGAAATTACTTTTTCAGTTTTTTAATTTTTAAACTATTCTTATAATGATTTGTATTGAAAATGGTGTGTGATTTGATTACATCAACAATAAGTGCTCATATTTCTATCACATCACATCACATTCAAACATCACTTCACTTCACATCGCCCTGCATTAACTTCAATTAAATTTAATGTCGGACACATAGTCCGGTGATAGTTCACAAGTCTACCATGCATTAAGTAAAAGGATATCTAACTAAAAACAATAAAACAAAAATAAAAAACAAGGAGATGCGCTACCCTAGGCATCCACGTCGTCATCGTCGGGGCCGGTGAGGTCGACGAGGGTTGGTGTCGGGCTAGCCTAGGAGAACGTCATCTCCCAGGCGGTGGCAATAGGTCCCGGGGAAGGGGCAGTAGGGGCCTTGATCTTGTTCATCTGGAGCTTGAGTCAGCCCCTGAGAAGATGCCCATGGTTGCTACTCGCTAGGGTTTGTTGCCGGCGGGCTAAGGTTTGTAGATCCTGTCGGGGGTGGAGGGGGCAGGCTTTGCTTTGGACCCCACTCGTCAGTAGTTAATGGTCAAACCATTGACTCGACGGCATCCCCCAGCGTGACCATTTGTGAGGGTTTCGGACAAGGAGTGGGTAAAAGTAGCAAATGTTAAGAGCGTGGGGATGAATGAGTAGAGCTAAGGAACGAGGGGCGCAAATTTAAAAATCCCTAAATCCTTCATCTCAAAGCGATGAGATAGGAAATTTTTGACCTCCTTAATAGCATTCAGATTTGTTCCAAAAATTAGTATGTTATCAACATACAAGCAAAGGATAACTCCCTCGTCCTTACCATGGTGTTAGTACACACAGTTGTCAGCTTTGTTTACAATAAAGCTTGATGTTGTTAAAGTTGTTTCAAACTTATCATGCCACTTCTTAGGTTCTTAGTTAACTCCATACAAAGACTTGAACAGTTTGCACACCTTTCCTTCCTGACCGTCCACTATAAACCCATCCGATTGTTCGATGTAAATTTCCTTGTCAAACTCTCAATTAGGAAAGCAATTTTAACATCCATCCAGTTGTTCCATGTAAATTTCCTTGTCCAACTATCAATTAGGAAAGTATTCTTAACATCCATTTGATGAACGAGAAGACCATGTGAGGCAACTAATGAAAGTATTACTTGAATAGTGGTCAGTCGAGCCATAAGTGAGTAAGTATCAAAGAAGTCTTCTCCTTACTTTTGGGTATAAGCCTTGGACACGAGTTGTGTCTTGTACTTCTCAATAGTACCGCCAGGCCTAAGCTTCTTCTTGAATACCCATTTGCACCCTATAGGTTTGGACCGATATGGACGATCATTGATCTCCCAAGTTTCATTTGCCAAGATGGAATCCATATCACTATGGCTCCCTTCCAGTAGTCAGCATCTTCATATGCATAGGCCTCTAAAATAGAACTGGGGTGTCATCTATGATATACACAAGAAAATCATCACCAAAGGACTTTGTAGTCATCAGTATCCTGCTCCTTTTAAGAGTCCCATTATTTTCCTCCACATGATCTTCAAGATGTTGCATCGGAATTGTAGGTTCAAAAATTGTAACTACATCCTTACTTGATGAACTAGGCAACTCTTGATTTATGAGGTACACATATCCTTCATGGGAAAGATATCTTCAAAGAAAGTTGCATCATTCAACTCCATGATTGTACCGACATGCATGTCTGATACCTTACATTTTTACAATCTAGAATCTATAACCAATGCTTTGAAAAGCATAGCCCAGGAAAACATGATCCACCGTTTTTGGTCCAAGCTTGGGCTTCTTTGGAATTGGATCATTGACTTTCGCCAAGCAGTTGGAAGTTTGTAGGTAAAAGAGTTTCAACTTTTTCTTCTCCCATTCCTTGAATGGAGTTATCTCTTTGTTCTTCATGGGAACTATATTTAGGACATGACATGCAGTCAATATCACCTCCCCCCACCATGCCTTTGAGAGACCCAATGTGTCTAACATGGTGTTAACCAAATCAGCTAGATTATGGTTCTTTCTTTCGGCTACCCATTTCAAGGGGGTGAATAGGGAAGCGTCCTCTCATGGACTATACCATGTTCCACAAAATAAAATCAGAATCATTGGAAAAATACTCTCCACCATGATCGGACTTAAGCCTCTTGATTTTCTGGTCAAGTTGGTTTTCCACTTCAACTTTATACTTCTTGAAAAAGTTCAAAGTCCCATATTTTGATTTCAAAAGATACACATGAAAATATCTAGTGGAGTCATCAATTAACATCATGAAATATGTATTTTCATCTTTTGTCAAAACACCATTCATTTCGCAAAGATCTGAATGTATGAGTTCTAATGTCGCAGGGCTTCTTCTTTCCGTAGTTGTATGAGACTTACAAGGTTGCTTAGCTTGCACACAACATTGACACTTAGATACCTTGACAATGGTGAACTTAGGGATTAAGTTCAACTTGGCTAGCCGCGTTAGGCAACCAGAGTTAACATGACAAAGACGTGAATGACACACATTTGATTCACTATTGTTGTGAACGTGATTAGCAACTTTATTACAAACATCTCACAAGGATAAGCAGAACAGTCCTCCTAATTCATAACCTTTACCGACAAAAGTTCCATACTTGGATACTACAAATTTATTGGACTCGAAGACAAGCTTGTAGCCATTTGTACACAAAAGAGATCCGCTAACAAGATTTTTATTGACCAAAAGGGACATAATGCGCATTCTTCAGCTGCGCGATATTCCCCAAAGTAAACTTCAGGTCAACTATGCCAACACCACAAAAAGAATCACTTGAACCATTGTCCATCGGCGCGGAAGTAGTCCCTATGGTATGATAAGAAGAAAACATGGAAATATAACCGCATCCATGTACATTAGCACTCGTGTCATTGTTGAAGAAGTGTGCTTGACCATCAAGGCGTGAATATCTTCCATTTTCCGAGAGAGCTGGGTGTCAAGATAGTCCTGAGTTCTTGCTTCAGATTGGCAAAAGTTCGCGGCGAGTTGCTCGATGTGATCCCCCAAAGCATCTTGTGCTTGATGCATAGATTTTTTTGCACCAAAGAAATGAAGCTTGGTGATGTGGATGTTTGAGTCATCTTCGTGGTCTTGATATGTCAGGTTGGATGTGTTTGTCCTATGCATCATACTCAAGCAAATGTGAGTGGGAGAATGAAAATAACTATACCAAATTTGCCTTTCCCAATGTTGAAAATGGATCAATCATCACTTGGTATTGTATTATGGAAGTAGTAGAATTGGTACCAGAACTTGTCACTCTCATGCCTACACAAGTAAGGCTTTTGGAGTAGCTTGGTTAGGGTGAGTGGCAAAAAATTCAAGCAAATACGAGTCAAGATATTGGTAATGTTGAAAGCAATTCACAAATTGCAAGTACAAAGATGTTTGCCCACAATTGAAACTATGCGGCATTTGGAAAACAAAAGTGCGCAACTAATGTGGCCCAAAAATTCTCAAATGGCTAGTCTCGTTAGGTAAGCAACACAAATGGCTCAAAGTTAAGAATGCAAATGGCAAGGATATGAACAAATGATGTCGTCGAGGTTACCATCCTTACTTACAATAGTTTCAATGGAAGGTGGACGTTGTCGATGTCGTGTTCGGGGCGATGATGAGTAGCGGCATCATTGATGATGAACCATCCCTAATTAGCCGAAACACCTGAGGAAATGGAAATGAAAACTCAAAATCCTGAAAGGGTCAATGAGTTTGTAGCGGAAATGTGATGGTATGGTCGAACTGTTGTATTGCGAAATGCTAATAGTGGTGGTAAATGGTGGCATAATGAAGAAAAACGAGGCGAGAATTTCTGTTGAATCCATGCACACGGGATCTAAAGGGATCATGTGCATGTGGTCCCATGGGCATAGGGTCTGCAAGGGCCGTGCGCATGGGGTCGTCCGACTGCACAAATTGACCTCAATTTTTATGGGGAGAAAAAATTGGGGCAAAACTGGATGTTGGGTGAAAATGAAAAGAGGGGTCTGATCCACTTACCAAGCAACAAATTTGTGGATCCAAACAACAAAATCTCACAACATCTAACGAATTGCAAAAAAATTGGCAGGCCTATTTTTGGTGGGGATTTTCGAATTGGGACAAAAAGCAACAAAATTAGGCTAGCAAGTGGGGATGAGACTCCAAGATGTGAATCAACCTATACTGTGATCCAAGATGATATAGGGTGAAACCCTAGTGTTGATCTTCTTCACACTTAGAGGTGGGGAGGAGAGAAAGTAACATGAACTCAAGAGGAAAACACCTAAGACAAGTTCCCAATCACACATCCACTAAATCCACATACGCATATTAGATCCAAGATTCAAATCCAACAAAAAGGAAATAGCAAAATAGATAGATAGTTCTTCCTAATCTCAAGGAGAGAGGGGCCTTGTGTCCAAGAGGATCTTCCCTAAGAAGGGGCCTTGACATCCACTAGGGATCTTCTCACATGGAGGCCTTGATCTCCATGGAGGGGTAGTGGAAGGAGACAAAGCTCTAGTTCATCACATATGCTTTGCTAACCCTAACAAATGACCTAGGTACGAAATATATAGGTGGCTAGAGCTGGGAGACGAGTAAGGGAAAAAGGGGCATTCCCCGTCCATGTTTCCAGTGAGACCTGTGTGCGTGACCTAAGTCAGCCTCATGTGCAACGAGGGGTCCTGTGCACACAGTACAGTCTTGTGCACACGGGGTGTCCGAGAGCTACAACGGGGCCCATGTGCACAGTGTCCAGGGGGCGTGCGCACGGGGTACTCAGAGAGTTTCTGGATGACCGGCTCACACGGGGTCCAGGAAGGTCGTGTGCACGGAGTCGCATGGACGCATGTACTTCTTGCTGTTGAGCTTCTTATTTTGTGCTATCTTCTTTCTCATATTCTTGGGCTTGGTGTGGCTTCCTAGACCCTTGTTGGATGTCTTCCTCATATCTAATGATTCATAGGATTTCATTGTGATGCAGCATCCATCTTCTATTCATATTCATCTCTAGCTCGAAGAGGAGTGAGTTCACATTAGTTTCAGTTGAACGTGTGTGAGCTCTTGTGGTTGGTATACTTGGTGCTTGGGGAGTTGGTGTAGCATCCATGAGGATGACCGTAGGATGCTTTACATCACGAGGTCATGCAACATCAGTTCCTAGAGGGGTTTTAACCCGTCAATACCGAATAGTGAGATGGGACTAGCGACCCAGTTGTGTGGATCGAAGACTTCCTTCTCCACATACATATGGCTCGAGGTGATGACCTCCATGTCATTAAATATCTGCCATTAAAACTTAAAGAGCCAACGAGGCACTAGCTCAACAGCTTGCTGGAGAATTCTACTGGGAGTTGGGAAGAACTCGAAGATGCATTCCGAGCTAATTTCTAGGGAACTTATGATGATGCCACATCACCCAACATCCTCGCGAGTCCGCTAGGAAGTTTTGGAATCGGTTTTGACCAAGAAGAACCAATTCGTTGATTGTTCTGATGCAGAAGCGATCGCCGCTTTCTGACACATCATTCATGATGAATGACTGGCGTGACAGCTTGGACAGGATAAATCAAGGACCACGGCAGCCCTAACCTCCCTCATGACCCGGTGCTACGCACGCGAGGATAGCTGGTTGGCTCGTAGTACTACCATAATGGAGACGCAGACACCTGGGAGACGCGTGTTGCGGCAACACACAACAGCGCCAGAGATTGACACGTTGACGGAGGCTGGGCTTGCGTTGGTTTTTCCCTTGAAGAGGAAAGGGTGGTCCAGCACAAGAGTAGTAAGTATTTCCCTCAGTTTGAGAACCAAGGTATCAATCTAGTAGGAGAATCTCGTCAAGTCCAGAGTACCTGCGCAAACAGAAACGAGTTTCCACCCAACGCTATAAAGGGGTTGTCAATCCCTTCAAGATTGATTGCAAAGTGATATCTGAAGGCGGAAAGTGCAACGAAGTAAAAGAGTGAGGCTGAAAATATTGTGTGAAGTAGACCCGGGGGCCATAGTGTTCACTAGAGGCTTCTCTCAAAATAGCAAATATTACGGTGGGTGAACAAATTACTGTCGAGCAATTGATAGAACCACGCAAAGTCATGACGATATCTAAGGCAATGATCATACATATAGGCATCACGTCCGAGACAAGTAGACCGATACTTTCTGCATCTACTACTACTACTCCACACATCGACCGTTATCTAGCATGCATCTAGTGTATTGAGTTCATGACGAACAGAGTAACACCTTAAGCAAGATGACATGATGTAGAGGGATAAACTCAAATCAATGATGAAAACCCCATCTTTTTACCCTTGATGGCAACAACATGATGCGTGCCTCGCTACCCCTTCTGTCACTGGGTGAGGTCACCGCACGGTATGAACCCAAAACCAAGCACTTCTCCCATTGCAAGAATCATAGATCAAGTTGGCCAAACAAAACCCACAACTCGAAGAGAATTACAAGGATATGAAATCATGCATATAAGAGATCATAAGAAACTCAAATAAGATTCATAGATAATCTGATCATAAATCCACAATTCATCAGATCTCGACAAACACACCGTAAAAGAAGATTACATCGGATAGATCTCCATGAAGATCATGGAGAACTTTGTATTGAAGATCCAAGAGAGAGAAGAAGCCATCTAGCTACTAGCTATGGACCCGTATGTTTGTGGTGAACTACTCACGCATCATCGGAGAGGTCATGGTGTTGATGAAGAAGCCCTCCGTATCTGAATCCCCCTCCGGCAGGGCACCAGAACATGCCCCAGATGGGATCTTGCGGAGACAGAAGCTTGCGGCGGCGGAAAAGTACTTTCGATGATCTCCTGATTATTTCTGGAATTTTTGGGAATATGTAGGCAAAAGACATAGGGCAGAGGGGGCCCAGGGAGCCCACAAGCCTGGGAGGCGCAGGTCCCCCTGGCCGCGGCTAGCGGGCTTGTGGGGTCCCGGGTGGCCCCCTGACTTGGTCCTCAAGTCCCCCGATCTTCTTCTGTTTCAGAAAAAATCTTTTTGGAAGTTTCGTTCCGTTTGGACTCCGTTTAAAATCCTCCTCTGAAAAGGGTCAAAAACACGGAAAAAACAGGAACTGGCACTTGGCACTGAGTTAATAAGTTAGTCCCAAAAAAGATATAAAAGGCATACAAAACATCCAAAGTTTGACAAGATAATAGCATGAAACTATCAAAAATTATAGATACGTTGGAGACGTATCAAGCATCCCCAAGCCTAACTCCTGCTCGTCCTCGAGTAGGGAAGTGATAAAGACTGAATTTTTGATGTGGAATGCTACCTAGCATAGTTGTCCTTTGTAACTTCTTTCGTGTGACATGAATGTTCAGATCCGTAAGATTCAAAACAATAGTTTGCTATTGACATGAAAACAATAATACTTCAAGCAAACTAGCAAGGTAATCATGAACTTTCAAAATAACAAGGCCAAGGAAAGTTATCCCTACAAAATCATATAGTCTGGCTATGCTCCATCATCCTCACACAACTAATTTAAATCATGCACAACCCCGGTATTGGCCAAGTAATTGTTTTCGCACTCTTACTTTCTCAAACTTTTTATAACTATCACGCAATACATGAGCGTGAGCCATGGATATAGCACTATAGGTGGAATAGAGTGTGGTGGTGGTTGTGAGACAAAAAGGAGGAGATGGTCACATTGACTCGGCGTATCAAAGGGCTATGGAGATGCCCATTAATAGATATCAATGTGAATGAGTAGGGATTGCCATACAAAGGATGCATTAGAGCTATAAGTATGTAAAAGCTCAAAAGGAGAACTAGTGGGTGTGCATCCAACTTTCTTGCTCACAAAGACCTAGGGCAATTTTGAGGAAGCCCATCATTGGAATATACAAGCCAAGTTATATAGTAAAGATTCCCACTAGCATATGGTGGTGACAAAACAAGAGGCTCTCAATCATGAAGAACAAGGTGCTATTATGAAGCACAAGTGTGGAAAAAGATAGTAGCATTGTCCCTTCTCTCTTTTTCTCTCTCTCTCTCTTTTTATTTGGGCTCTTGTGCCAAAAAAAATTCTCCTTCTTTTTTTATTTGGGCTCTTTGGCCTCTCTTTTTTTATTTCCTCACACGGGACAATGCTCTAATAATGATGATCATCACACTTTTATTTACTCACAGCTCAAAGCTCAGAACGATGATGACTCTATAGGAAATGCCTCTGGCAGTGTACCGGGATGTGCAACGATCTAGCTCGGCGTATGACATTGAAACATCTCTCTAGCTATCTTACGATCATGCAATGGCAATATGAGAGTGACGACACAAGTCATGAGACGGAACGGTGGGAGTTGCATGGCAATATATCTCGGAATGGCTATGGAAATGCCATAGTAGGTAGGTATGGTGGCTGTTTTAAGGAAGGCATATGGTGGGTTTGTGTACCGGCAAAAGTTGCACGGTACTAGAGAGGCTAGCAATGGTGGAAGGTGAAAGTTCATCTATACCATGGACTCGCATTAGTCATGAAGAACTCACATACTTGTTGCGAAAGTTTTTATTAGTAATCGAAACAAAGTGCTAAACGCATACTCCTAGGCGAAGGGTTGGTAGGTGTTAACCATCGCGCGATCCGAACCTCAACACAAAGGATGACAATGAATAGATCAATTATGCTCCGACTTCCTAACATAGCGGTTCACCATACGTGCATGCTATGGGAATCACTAACTTCAACACAAGTATTTCTAGATTCACAACACCCTACTAACATAACTTTTAATATTAGCAAATCCATGTCTCAAAACTAATTGAGAGGAGTCAAGACTTCTCTTTCTACTCAATGCACTTGAAGCTGGAGGTTTTTGTATCCTCTTTGGGTACCTATCACCTTTGGGACTACTTTCACGGCACAAGCTATCTACCAAGTCACGCACCGCCGTGCTCTAAAAGATCTAAGTGAAGCACATAGAGCAAAATTATCTAGCTCAAAAGATATAAGTGAAGCACGATGAGCATTCTAGCAAAATCACGATGAGTGCATGTCTCTCTCAAAAAGTGTGCAGCAAGGATGATTGTGACACAACAAAAAGAAAAGACTCCTACGATACAAGACGCTCCAAGAAAAACACATATCATGTGGTGAATAAAAATATAGCTCCAAGTAATATTACCGATGGATTGAAGACGAAAGAGGGGATGCCTTCTCGGGGCATCCCCAAGCTTAGGCTTTTTGCTGTCCTTGAATTTGGCTTGGGATGCCTTGGTAATCCACAATCTTGAGCTCTTTCCACTCCTTATCTCTTTGTCCATGAGAACATCACCCAAAACTTGAAAACTCCACAACACAAAACTTAAACAGAAACTCGTGATAACATTAGCACAAGAAAACAAACTACCACCTCTTTAGGTACTGTAGCAATCTTGATTTCAATTTATATTGCTTTTAGGCTACTGTATTATCACTTTTCCATGGCTAGTACCCCCGATACTATCCATAGTTTCATCAAAACAAGCAACCAACTCAACAAAAACAGAATCTGTCAAAAACAGACCAGTCTATAGCAATATGTATACTTTGTATACTTCTGGTACCTCAACAATTCTGAAAACTTTCGAATGCCTGGTAAAATGGCATATAAACCATCAGAAAAAATAATCAACTCAAAACCTCTTTCTGAATAAAAATGAAAAATAATCTCGTGAGCGAAAAGTTTCTATCTTTTTCCAGCAGGATCAAATAACCATCACCAAGACTAGTCATAAAGGTTTTGCTTGGCTCAAACACAAAAGGGAACACAAAAAACACAATCATAAAAGAATTATGATGGTGTGGACGCAATAAAATATAAAGAAAAAGATAAATTCATTGGGTTGCCTCCCAACAAGCGCTATTGTTTAACGCCCTTAGCTAGGCATAAAGCGATAGAATCACGTATCGTCGTCTTTGGTGCTCAAACCATAAGTAGCCCTCATCATGGATTCATAAGGCAATCTTATTTTATTTATAGGAAATTAATCCATGCCCTTCTTTAAAGGAAATTGAAATCCAATATTCCATTCCTTCATATCGATGATAGCACCGATAGTCCTTAGGAAAGGTCTACCAAGAATGATAGGGCATGTAGGATTGCAATCAATGTCAAGCACAATGAAATCCACGGGTACATAGTTCCTATTTGCAATAATAAGAACATCATTGATCCTTCCCATGGGTTTCTTGACAGTATAATCCGCAAGATGCAAATTAAGAGAACACTCTTCAATCTCATTAAAACCCAGAACATCACATAAAGACTTTGGAATTGCGGAAACACTAGCACCCAAATCACACAAAGCATTGCATTCATAGTTTTGATTTTGATTTTTATAGTAGGTTCCCACTCATCATGAAGCTTTCTAGGGATAGAGATTTCCAATTCAAGTTTCTCTTCAAGAGATTTTATCATAGCTTCGACGATATGATCGGTAAAGGCCTTGTTTTGGCTATAAGCGTGTGGAGAGTTTAGCATGGATTGCATCAAGGAAATGCACTCAATCAAGGAGCAACTATCATAATTGAATTCCTTGAAATCCAAAGTAGTAATTTCATTACTACTCAAAGTTTTGATATCTTCTACTCCACTTTCAATGCTTTTAGCATCAAGATGGATGGACTCCGAATCATTGGGGCGTTTTTCAACCAAAGTGGATTCATATCCAGCCACATCATCATTAGGTTTGACGCAAGAAAACAAAGATTCAATGGGAGTCACACCAAGCACTTTAAGATCTTCGTGATTCTTATCACGAGAACACGCCTTTTTAAGCCATTTATGTCTAGCACGAATTTGGGCGGTTCTTTCTTTTCTCTCACTCATGGAAACACGCATAGATTTCAAAGTTTCATCCATATTGATCTTGGGAGGAGCACATCTAACTTTCAAAGCATCAATATCATTAGACATTCTATCAACGCTCTTAGCCAAATCGTCAATTTTGAGTAGTTTTTCCTCTATGGACGCATTGAAAATCTTTTGCGAGTTGATAAACTCTTTGATAATACTCTCTAGATCAGAGGGTAATTTATTGTAATTTCCATGAGTATTGTTGTAGGAGTTGCCAAAGTTATTAGAGGGGTTACTAGGAAAAGGCCTAGGAACATAGTTTCCTATAAAAGCATTGTTGTTGCCAAAATTATTCCTACCAACAAAATTAACGTCCAGGCTAGCGTTGCAACTCTCAATCAAGGAAGACAAGGGCATATCATTAGGATCTACAGGAGCACTTCTACTAGCAACCAAATTCATTAACTCATCCATCTTAGCACTCAACGAGTTAATTTCTTCTATAGTGTGTACCTTCTTACTAGTAGGTGACCTTTCAGTGTGCCACTGAGAGTAGTTCGTCATGATATTGTCTAGGAGTTTTGTGGCTTCTCCTAACATGATTTCCATGAACGTTCCACCTGAGGCGGAGTCCAAGATATTTCTAGAAGCGAAATTCAAGCCAGCGTAGAAGATTTGTATAATCATCCAAAGACTCAAGCCATGAGCGAGACAATTTCTAATCATCAATTTCATTCTCTCCCAAGATTGTGCAACATTTTCATGATCAAGTTGCTTAAAATTCATGATATCATTACGGAGAGAGATAATCTTAGCCGGCGGAAAATACTTGGATATATAAGCATCTTTGCACTCATCCCAAGAATCAATACTATTTTTGGGCAAAGACGAAAACCAAGTTTTTGCTCGATCTCGCAACGAGAAAGGAAAAAAGCTTCAATTTAATCACATCATTATCCACATCTTTCTTATTTTGCATATCGCAAAGCTCAATGAAGGTATTAAGATGGAATGCGGCATCTTCACTGGGAAGGCCGGAGAATTGCTCTTTCATAACAAGATTCAGCAAAGCGGCATTGATTTCGTATGACTCCGCACTAGTGGCAGGAGCAATCGGAGTACTAATAAAATCATTATTATTAGTATTCGAGAAGTCACAAAGTTTGGTGTTTTCAGTCATGGTGACTTCAGCAAGCAAGCAAGCACACAAGCGAACAAAGAGCAAGTGAGAGAAAAGGGCGAACGAAAAGGAAAACGAAGATGGCAAATATTTTTTTGTAAATTTTTGTTTTTTCAGAAGTGGGGGAGAGGAAAACGAGAGGCAAAAAATTAAATGCAAGAGATGAGTTTGCGACACTTACTTGGATGAGTTCTTGGCTTGATCCTCCCCGGCAACGGCGCCAGAAATTCTTCTGCTACGGCAACAGACAACAACGCCAGAGATTGACACGTTGACGGAGGCTGGGCTTGTGTTGGTTTTTCCCTTGAAGAGGAAAGGGTGGTGCAGCACAGGAGAAGTAAGTATTTCCCTCAGTTTGAGAACCAAGGTATCAATCTAGTAGGAGAATCTCGTCAAGTCCAGAGTACCTGCGCAAACACAAACGAGCTTGCACCCAACGCTATAAAGGGGTTGTCAATCCCTTCAAGATTGATTGCAAAGTGAGATCTGAAGGCGGAAAGTGCAACAAGTAAAAGAGTAAGGCTGAAAATATGGTGTGAAGTAGACCCGGGGGCCATAGTGTTCACTAGAGGCTTCTCTCAAAATAGCAAATATTACGATGGGTGAACAAATTACTGTCGAGCAATTGATAGAACCGCGCAAAGTCATGACGATATCTAAGGCAATGATCATACATATAGGCATCACGTCCGAGACAAGTAGACCGATACTTTCTGCATCTACTACTATTACTCCACACATCGAACGCTATCCAGCATGCATCTAGTGTATTGAGTTCATGACGAACAGAGTAACGCCTTAAGCAAGATGACATGATGTAGAGGGATAAACTCAAACCAATGATGGAAACCCCATCTTTTTACCCTTGATGGCAACAACATGATGCGTGCCTCGCTACCCCTTCTGTCACCGGGTGAGGTCACCGCACGGTATGAACCCAAAACCAAGCACTTCTCCCATTGCAAGAATCATAGATCAAGTTGGCCAAACAAAACCCACAACTCGAAGAGAATTACAAGGATATGAAATCATGCATATAAGATATCAGAAGAAACTCAAATAAGATTCAAAGATAATCTGATCATAAATCCACAATTCATCGGATCTCGACAAACACACTGCAAAAGAAGATTACATGGATAGATCTCCATGAAGATCATGGAGAACTTTCTATTGAAGACCCAAGAGAGAGAAGAAGCCATCTAGCTACTAGCTATGGACCCGTAGGTCTATGGTGAACTACTCACGCATCATCGAGAGATCATGGTGTTGATGAAGAAGCCCTCTGTATCTGAATCCCCCCTCTGGCAGGGCACCAGAACGTGCCCCAGATGGGATCTTGCGGAGACAGAAGCTTGCGGCGGCAGAAAAGTACTTTCGATGATCTCCTGATTTTTTCTAGAAATTTTTGGAATATATAGGCGAAAGACCTAGGGCAGAGGTGGCCCAGGGAGCCCACAAGCCTGGGAGGCACGGGCCCCTCCCCTGGACGCGGCTAGGGGGCTTGTGGGGTCCCTGGTGGCCCCCTGACTTGGTCCTCAAGTCCCCCGATCTTCTTCTGTTTCGAAAAAAATCTTTTTGGAAGTTTCGTTCCGTTTGGACTCCGTTTAAAATCCTCCTCTGAAAAGGGTCAAAAACACGGAAAAAAACAGGAACTGACACTTGGCACTGAGTTAATAAGTTAGTCCCCAAAAGATATAAAAGGCATACAAAACATCCAAAGTTTGACAAGATAATAGCATGAAACTATCAAAAAATATAGATACGTTGGAGACGTATCAACGCGCGATGAGAATGGGAAGCATCGACACAATAAAAATAGTAAGTGTTGTCATACACGCAACAACAATGACGCCGATGAGGCAACTGTAAATGTTGAATTTAGCAACCAAAGCAACAGCCATAATAGAGATGGCCCATCTATGTTGGACAAGACCCTCGACAAGCCTTGCCAAATTCACGGCAATTCGGACAAACCTTCTAATCATTCAAACCGGAGTCGTTGGGTTATAAAGCAGGCTAGCAAGATTGCAGCCAAAAACCCGAGCAAGAGCCAGCCTCATAGTGAGGACAAGGACGAGCCCCCTAGGCAAAGCAATGGAGGCTGAAAGTAGTTCCTTCCCGAAGTAAAGGATGTGAACATGATTTATGTTACCCACATCCCTAAAAAGAAGAAAAAGCAAGCACTACGTGATGTATACGCCTTAGAGCTCGTAGTGCCAAAGTATAATCCATGGTCGACTTGCCCAATTACTTTCAAGTTTCGACCGAAGGGACCATCCGACCAGTATCCGTCATGGAGGAACAACGGCCCTGGTTCTTGATCCCACACGGGTCCTTATGGATGGAGGGAGCAACCTAAACCTGATCTATGCTGACATAGTCAGGAAGATGGGCATCGACCGTCAAGGATTAAATCCAGCTACACCACTTTCAAGGGTATGTGTTGAGGTGCAATGCTCCCGGACCTTAACCCTGGAAGGCATCTTTGGCTCCCCCAAGAACTTTCGGAGCGAGCGTTTAACTTTGATATCGTTCCTTTCCGCGGCGATTATCATGCCCCGTCGATTCAACACTATCCCGCATTGCGCTTTTCTGAAGTTAAAAACCTAAGGGCGTTATAATAGGCAATGGCAATACAAAACGTTCCCTTCATACAGAGGAGCAAACTCCGGCTCTCGTGGCCAAGGTTCAAGCCGTGGAGGAGGTATCAAGGTCAAACAATACTGAAGTACATAAACAATATGGTTATCACAAAACCTGATTCTGAATTAAAACATTATATGCAACATGTTTCGCTTTTAACCTACCCGCTGCTTAGAAAAAGAACACATGCCCACCAAAATTACCCTTTTTTCAATAACCTTTTAGAAGTTATACTGATAGGTGTTCTGGTCGCTAAGTCATATTAAATACACTAAATCCAGCAGCGGTCAATTGAAGTTGAGTAAGCTAAATATTTTTTTACTTTACTTTTCGCCTTTAGCCACCCATATTCCATGTGCAAAGGGTTTATCTCTCTACTCGAGACCTGCTTTCCCCATCTAAAGTTTATCTTCACCTGTTTGGTCATTTCGCAATGAGATTTTGGATTATGTCCATTGAGATCATAATCTTCAAAGAGAACAACATGACGTATCACCAAAGATTTGAAACTAGATGCCTGATACATAGATTAATTATATTTGTCTAAATGGATTAGCCCGGAGGTTAGATGTCATATATGTATGTATCCATGCATTAACCTTTCTAAGGTCCATAAAGCAAAAGAACAGGTACATCTCTTTGTCTAACCCACAAGATTTGTCTTTCTTTACGCATCGGTGATGTATGAGGGAGACCATGTTAGCGAAAAATGATTTATCATTTCTTTTCTTTTCTTTTTTTGCAGAGGCCTTGCCTCTTTTTTCTATAGGGAGCCGGAACCCTGTCTCTTTGTCTAACCCGTAATATTTGAACCTCGATCTTGTTATTTAACTATTAAAGGCCTACCTTACTTGTTGGAGCGGTGCTTCATTCTGCACATTGAAGGCAATGGATCTCGATGGCGTGGCGCCCTGGTGATTAGGCGTCTGATATGCGAGGATGGACTCGCGCAGGAGGGCGGCGTTGTCTGGCGTCGCGGTGTCGTCGACGGCAGCTAGACCGGGCAAGGTGGATGCGTCAGTATAGTTCTGAAGATGGATTGATGGCAGTTAGCGGCGGCGACCTGTGAGTGTGCGCCGGACCGATGGGTGCCCCATATCCGGCAGGTGGCTTGGTTGGGGCATCAGGTCTTAGATGTTAGGTTTGGCTGCGAGGTCTGTTTGGTATTAGGCCCAGACTATCAGCATCCCTTCATCAACTGTATAGAAGTAGCGACATATGTTGTGTAGACGGTGGCTTCAGTCTTACTGATGTATTACTTTGTAAGGTCTTTATGAATAATTAATACTCCCCCGTCACGGTTTAGAAGGCACAGTTAAACTTGCGTGCGTTTTCAAAATAGACAAGGTTTAAGACGCGAAAGCAATTACTCTTATTAATTAGTACTAGTACTACTCATGCATGCGCCCTCTCAATTTGCTGCTCACGAAGTAGTACTAGTATTTTCTCAGTTGATTAGACGCATTAGCATCTACACCTACTACATCTCACAACCAATCAGTTACTACCTTGGTCCCAGAGATTTTTCAAGCGTGCCTTCTAAACCGTGACGGAGGGAGTAAAATGGTTGCATGCATCGCTCAGATGCAGAGGCCGGGGGTCTTCCTCCTTTTCTAAAAAAACACCTTACTTATCGGGATCATCATTCCTTATGATGAGTAATGCTACATCTATAAAGGTTTGACGTAGAGGATTATGATTGGTAACAGAGGGATGAGGGGTTCCACCCCACTGAAAATCAAGAGGAGAGAGAAAATTACTTTGGAAGGTTAAGGTTGCTCCCAATGCTCCACTTTGGATAGGTGTTAAGCATGTCAACAAGGCAAAAAATCCTATGTGGCAATCTAATTAAGAAGAGAGAGAGAAGTTTGGTGTCCTTAGAAGGAAACAGTGCTAGTCACGGGAACCTATGCAAAATATTAAAAATAAAGGGAACTAGCCTATGCATGCAAGACTTTAGTTGCTAAACAATTAAATAGGGCAACTTTAGCAACAACAAACTAAGCACCAATGCATTGGAGATTATAGTTGCTTAACATATTTAATGCTCTTAGCACCTCACTTAGCGCCTTTGCATTGGAGGAAGCCTAAGTACTCCCTCCGTTTCAGTTTATAAGTCCGGCACGTGTATGTAGGTCGTCAATTTGACCGACTTAATGAGAGACATATATTACAAAAAATACATCATTGAAAACTTTAGATGTTTTATTTTTTAATGATATAATTTTTATGTTAAACAATATATTTCATATAAGTTAAATTGACGACCTAGGTACACGTGCATGTCTTATAAACTGTGACAGAGGAAGTAAAACTTTGTAGGTCTACCATTATTGCTTTACAACCGTGTCAAAATACTTACACTGTAACTTAAATAAGGAGAATCGAAGACGATCTACTATATTCACGGACACATGGGTTCGGCTGTAGATGCTCCAAGCGTTCACAGACACATGCCCATCAGCTGAGGATCTTCTCCTTCCAAGTGTGGAACTGTGACTTTGTGAGGTGGACTTGTACAAAGCAATAAGAATTTGTGGTGGACTTTTGTACAAAGCAATATGAATTCCAGACCTCCACAAAGTCGTAAAGTGGTACGCGTGCAGTTGCAGTCTTCAAAGTCTGTTGTCATGCTCCTGTACGTCATAATAATCTGAATATAATTTGTAAGAGAAGATTGCATCTGAGTAGCAGCAACCCTTAATAGCATCGACACTCGATTTAATACGAAACATTACTAGCCACCTGTACAATGATACATGACATATATGCACACCCATTGAAATACAGTGACACTACTTAACACGAAATATTATTAGCCACTCAACTACCAGTGAGACACCGCTAGTCAACACTCGACTTAACACGGCATATTATTAGCACCTCAGAAAGAAACATAAGGTCGCGTCAAAATGCATCACCAAAAATTTCAAACAGAAAATATTCAACAAAACTGACAGAATCCGAATGGACAGCTCTTATATTTTATTTAGGAAATGGCAGTTTAGAAATGCTTTCGGAATGGACAGTTTCTGGAGACTGTCAAACAAAAATATTCAGAATGGCCAGTTCCACCACAACACCATGCAGCCACTGTTTTTCATACAAGAAATTTCACATGCCTTCACTTGGCTTGGCTCTCGTGCTGCTGGTCTCTTTGGTCTCTCCGACCAGCTCCTGCACCGAGCAGGAGAAGAGCTCCCTTCACCAGCTCCTCGCCGGGCTCTCGCGGGACGGCGGCCTCACGGCGTCATGGCGGCATGACACTGACTGCTGCGCATGGGAAGGGATCACCTGCAATCAAGATATGAAGGTCACTGATGTTTCGCTGACTTCTCTAGGCCTCGAGGGGGCCATCTCGCCGTTCCTTGGCAATCTCACCGGGCTTTTGCGCCTCAACCTGTCCCGGAACTTGCTAACCGGTGGCTTGCCACCGGAATTAGTGTCATCCAGCAGCATCCTTGTTCTTGACGTCAGCTTCAACCGCCTGACAGGAGGCCTGAGCGAGCTGCCATCTTCAACCCCTGCAAGGCCTCTGCAGGTACTCAACATCTCAAGCAACTTGTTTACGGGCAGTTTACCATCGACAACATGGGAGGCGATGAAGAGCCTGGTTGTTCTTAATGCCAGCAGCAACAGATTTACTGGTCAGATACCAACTACCCCATGTGTTAGCGCGCCATCTCTTGCTGTGATTGAGCTCAGCTTCAACCAACTCAGTGGAAACATCCCTCCAGGACTCAGTAATTGCTCGGCGCTGAAATTGCTCAGTGCTGGCTACAACAACCTCAGTGGTACACTTCCAGATGCACTCTTCAAGGTCACCTCATTAGAGCACCTCTCGTTACCAAACAATTGGTTAGTAGGGGATCTCGGTGGCATCACCAAGCTCATAAATCTGGTCACCCTTGATCTTGGGGGGAATGAGTTCAGCGGCAACATTCCAGAGTCTATAGGTGATCTGAAGAGTTTGGAGGAGCTGCATTTGGAACACAACAGCATGTCAGGGGTGCTGCCAACAGGTCTAAGCAACTGCACAAATCTTGTAACAATTGACCTCAACAGCAACCAATTTAGCGGTGAACTTACCAAGGTCAACTTCGTAAGCCTGTCCAATCTAAGAAAACTAGATCTTCTTTTCAACAACTTCACCGGCACAGTTCCAGAGAGCATATACTCCTGCAGCAAGCTGACTGCACTACGGCTATCTTACAATCCTTTCCATGGTCAATTGTCAGAAAAAATAGGCAATCTGAAGTCCCTCTCATTCCTATCACTTGCTAATATATCTCTTACAAACATCACAAGAACACTTCAGATCCTTAGCAGTTCCAGGAGCCTCACCACCCTTTATCTTGGGTTCAACTTTCTGCATGAGACCATGCCAGAAGATGTCAGCACTGATGGTTTCAAGAATCTTCAGGTTCTTTATATAAATCATTGTTCATTGTCCGGAAAAATACCTGATTGGTTATCAAAGCTACCGAATTTGGGGATGCTATTTTTGCAAGGCAACCAGCTAACTGGACCGATACCTGAATGGATCAGCAGCCTACATTTTCTCTTCTGTCTAGATATATCAAACAACAGCCTTACAGGGGAAATTCCGAGTGCCTTAATGGAGATGCCAATGCTAGAATCAGATAATACCACTCCACCAAAGGTCTTCTTTGAGCTGCCTGTTTGGAACAAGAACAAATTTATGCAATACCTCATGCCCAGTGCTTTTCCTAAAGCGCTTAATCTAGCCATGAATAATTTCAGTGGTATGATCCCGGAGGAGATCGGACAGTTACAAGGACTCTTTTCACTCAACTTGAGCTCCAACAGATTATCTGGACAGATACCAGAACAGATCTGCAACCTCACGAACCTGCAGATGCTTGACTTGTCTGATAATCATCTCACTGGTACAATTCCAGTTGCACTGAAAAATCTGCACTTCCTTTCCAGATTCAACATTTCTAATAATGACTTAGAAGGCTCTATTCCAAACGTGGGCCAGTTTAGCACGTTTCCAAATTCTAGCTTTGGTGGAAACCCAAAACTGTGTGGCCCTATGGTTGCAAACCATTGTGGTTCGGCAGAAGCTGGTCTTGTCTCCATTGACCCCATAAAACAGAATGGTAGTGAGGTCATCATCTTCATGACTGCCTTCGTTGTTTTCTTTGGAGTAGGAGTCCTATATGATCAGAAAATCTTAGCTAGGCATTGGCTAAAGACTTGTAATTGTTATCATCGCCCAAGCTGTGACATGATTTAAATTGTCCTCAGTTCAGCAAGACCACCAAGTCAGTGGCTCCAGCCCCAGCAAGATCAACATCCCTGGTAAACTCGGTATCTTAAGTTATTGGCATTCAATCTGTACTCCATGTAAATGAAAATGGTGAGGCCGACCGCTCCTTGCTCCCGCGACAGGGGCAACCTAGGGTTTCCGCCCTTCCCCGTCCGCCGCCGCCGGCCCTCCCGCCACTGCCGGCCGCCGGTCAGGCCTCCCTCCCCCTCCCCGCCCCCGCCCCCGTCCCTCCCCCTCCTCCCAGATCCGCCCTCGCGCCGCCTTCCCGGGAGGTGGCCGGGGCGGCACGCAAGCTCCTCCCCCACGGGCATTTTCCTCCATCGTCTCCTCCCCCGCCGCCGGCGGCGGGCGCCCCCGGTGCTGGCCCGGGTGGTGTCGGCGGCGGCGGGCCCTCCTTTCCTCGCGCGCGCGTTCCCCCTTCCCGGGGCAGGGGCGGCGGCGGTGCAGCTAGGCCGGCTGCGGTCAAGCGACCCAGTGATGGTGGCCGGCGACGGGTGAGGTAGCGGCGCTGCTCCTTGGCGGCAGGGCGGCGTGGTGGTGCGGGGTGGCCGGCGGCGCTGCTCCTTGGCCTGCGGGCCCCATCTGGGTCCTAGTGGGCTGGCTCCCGGCGTGGCTGCGGTGTCTTCTGCATGGTGGTGAGGCGGAGCAGCTTGGCCAGGGGGCGGCATTGCCGACGGCATGCCTGTTGCAACGTGATGGCGGGAGCTTTACGGGGGGGTCCCGGCCAGGCCTGTGGGCCCACGGGCCTGGTATGCTCCTGCTATTGCATCCGGTCGGCTACCGTCGTTGACGGTGGAGGTTGAGCCCTCCCGCGTGTCGACAGTGCTGCTGCTCCTTGTCCCGGCTCCTCTTCATCGCTGTGCAGGCTTCTCCTTACGGTGTCGTGGTGAGACAGCGCAGGGGTCTCAAGACCGTGTTGGTATAGGGTGTCGGTTGGTTTGGTGGCTGGCTCCGGAACGCCCGACGTGCAAGTTGGGATCGGGGGAAACCCCTGTCGGCCCGGCCGACACTGATGCGGTGACGCCCTTGGGTGTCCCCGAACCTTCCTGGAGGGCGTCGGGGCTACCCTTCCTTGCGCCACATCGCGTACCGGGGGAAACCCTTGGCAGCAGCGTCGTCATCGCCGCATTCCTTCTTGGAGGTGTTGATGGGTACCGGCGCTTCGGAGTCCTGGAGCTTGATGGAAGACTCTTGGTGGGCACGGCGGTCGCGAGTCTTTTGTGTTTTCTGTCAATCCGCCGGTGTCGGCATTTGCTTCTTTTTTATTTTCTTTTCCATTTCTTTTGGGCGTGACTGTGTTGTTTCCGCCCCAGCACCTATCATCGGATGTTCTGGTTGGCTGCTTTGTAATACAAAGCGGGGTGAAACCCTGTTTTCATCGTCATGTAAATGAAAATGATTAGCGAGTGAGCTACATCAACAGTGTTTAATTGTATTGTTTTTCGAGATTGTATAAACAGTCGTTCACTATTTACTTTGCTACACATGTGAAAGGTGATTGAATGTTTATCCAGGATCACTGCTGAGTACATATCATATAAAATCTCCAGGGACAGCATACAACCATTACTAATTTGCAGTCTAGCACACTAACATACAGTTAAGAAATTAGTGATCCACCAACAACATAACGTATTTAACCAACTAAGCAGACTGGCGTGTTAATAGATTAAAATCATGGGTAGAACAGGATGGAACCCTAAAGCTCGATACAGTTTCCATCTAACCCCAACGAATCCATGATCGTAATCCTTCAGAAACCAACATGCACCAAAAGAAATTAAGAAAAATCCATGGAATTATCGCACAAAGATGCTACAATGCCACACAAATTAAACAGCTGATCAATGATTTCTACAAGAGCTTAATCTGCGTACCTCAGGGGTCGGTAGCAGAGAGCACCCAGCAAGCAAGGGTCACGGGATGCGCCGGTTGGGCCTGCGGCAAACATCTGCCTGCTTGGCCTCCGGCCATTGGACGCGGGCGGGAGCGCCGGTGGTGGCTGGCGCCGAGCTGATGGCAGGCTAGCAGGCTTCACCTGAGCATCAGTTTGAGTTTGCTGATTTTTTTTTGAAAGCATCAATAATCAAGTGGTAGTTTTATACTAAAGAAGCCAAGAAAGCATGTAATATTTAGAGACCAAAAGTGAGGATAGAAAGAGTGTAAGTTAGATTGAACAACAAAGACTGGCCCTTTCAGCCTATAAGGCAATGGAAAGTAGACTAAAGCATCAATATCCAGGGTCATCTGGTGATTAGCTTGATTACAGGCTTCCAACCTATCATAGTGACAAAAACTTTACTTGCAATGTGCGCTAGGAACCTTTCCCCTAGTCTGTGTACTTCTTTCGTTTCCAGTTTTCAGGTCCAAGAATTTATCTAATGACAAATAAGATTTATAATAGTAATAGTATGACTGAGCCTATGGCGTTAAAACATGCTTTATTGCATCCTTGGATTGTGGATCTGATCTAAGCACAAAAGATATGGTTAATGTTTGTAAATACTGAGTTTAGAAAATAAGAACAGTTTACGGCATTCCGTGATATTTTATCACAAAAATGACATTTTTCGTCTCCTTTCTAGCCTCTCCTGGCTAAAGCTGATTAAGGAAAGAATATTTCTTCCATTCTCCCCTAGCTAAAGCTGATTTAGAAAGAATACTTTACTTTAATGATAATCACAAACAAATCTTGATTTCAGAAGTACTTATATGAGAGCCAGATGTTTAAATTACCATATGTAAAGAGCTAACTAACCCAGAAGCCTTGCCAATTAGACCAACTTTGTGTCCCTATTGTTGTCATGTACT
This sequence comes from Hordeum vulgare subsp. vulgare, assembly GCF_904849725.1. NCBI lineage: Eukaryota > Viridiplantae > Streptophyta > Magnoliopsida > Poales > Poaceae > Hordeum > Hordeum vulgare. The sequence continues at coordinate 170,054,722 of NC_058523.1, forward strand.
CCCTCCGTCCCAAAATAAGTGTCGCGGATTTTGTACTAAACTAGTACAAATTTTGTACTAGATCATCGACACTTATTTTGGGATGGAGGGAGTACAACCCTGGAGCAGGTTGACTTCATTTCTTCCTACATAAGTAGGGTGTCTCGCCCGAAAGCATCCTCTTGAACTGCTAAACTAAATAAGTTAGATATAGAAACGCCGAGGAACCACTAATGTCAGAACAAGCAAACACTGTTTCATGTCAGAATTATTTTTACCGATTCTCCCACAAGCTAACAGCACGGTGCATAAGAAAGCAAAGTAGGCACAAAATCTGTTATCGATTGTGAATATGCATCATGGAGATTCTGTCACAGCAGATGTGCCATGATAAAAACAATGTAAATATATTCTAGGCATGAATAGTACATCAGGTTGAAAAATATCTAGCCTAACTGGTATGATGCCAAAAATTGCCATGCCAAATTTTGGGAACTGACACATGTTGGCTAGAGATTGGTTGCATGCACAATTTCATTGCCAATCTCACAAAAGGTTGCCAAATGTTGGCAACTTTTGATTTTGCCAATTGTTGGCTTACCAAATATTGGCAATGCCAAATGTTGGTAGCAAACCAATAAGATTCATCTAGCACAGGGTAGTATAGCAGGGGAAGGTATAAAAAAGTACATCAGAGCATCCTTGAATTAAATAGGAAGGTACCTTATTCTAGTAAAAGCTAATTACTTTCATTGTCAATGTTAATCATTTCCGAGTATTATCGGTTAAATATGTCAGCTATCTATGCACTTAATACTCTAAGTGTTAGGAAATATGCAACTTGTATTTCCAGAAGGCTATAGGCCAGTATATATACTTGTACAGGTGTAGAATATGCAGGAAACCCCTTCTACAATGGGGTAAACATGAAAGGTTACATGGCTATATATAGTACTCTAACACCCGCCCTCAAATTCATGGTGGATGAACAACACTGAGTTTTGAGAGATAGATGCCATGTTGCGGTCTAGTCTGAGCCTTCGTCAGAAAATCCATCAACTGTAACTCGGAAGGCACATACTAAAGAGCAATAACCTGATCTTGCACGCCAGCGCGCACATAGAAAGCATCAAGACCAATATGCTTGGTGAGCTCATGCTTCATAGGATCGCGCGCAATGCTAATAGCACCTGTACTGCCAGAGAACAGCCGAGTGGGTGTAGTGACAGAAACACCAAAATCCTGAAGTAACCACAGTAACCAAGTCACCTCAGCCGTCAAAAGAGCCATAGCTCGCAACTCAGCCTGTGCACTCGAAAGGGAAAATGCAGTCTATTTCTTCGTCTTCCAGGCAATGAGAGAACCACCGAGAAAAACACAGTAAGCAGAAAGTGAACGGCGATCGGAGGGATCACTAGCCCACGTAGCATCCGAATAGGCCTAAAGCTGTAAAGAACTGGAGCGAGGAAATAATAGACAGTGAGAGATCGTGCCCTGAAGATATCGGAGAACACGAAGGAGGTGACTATAGTGAACCGAAGTGGGAGGAGAGACAAACTGACTCAGAATATGATCCGGATAAGAGGCCGGACGAGTGACAGCTAGATAGACAAGACTCCCAACAAGATGATGATAACGCGTCGGAACAAGGCAAGGGGTCACCATCAGTATCACGAAGGTGAACATTGAGCTCGATGAGAGTCTCAACAATGCGCTCATCAGTAAGAGCAGCACGAGTAAGAAGAGACTTCAGTCCCAAGAAAATAGCGAAGAGGTCCAAGATCGGACATAAGAAACTGCTCACTAAGACGGGCCTTTACAAAGGCAATATACTCGGGGTCGTCGCGAGTGATGATCATGTCATCGACATAGGGAAGAAGAAGAGTCTGACCATGAGGTGAAAGATGAACAAACAATGCTGGATCACGAGCACTCGCTGAAAAACAACGTTAGTCATCACAGAGGCAAAACGCTCAAACCAGGCACGGGGGGCTTGCTTAAGGCCATAGAGAGAGCAACGAAGACGACATACCATGTCATCAAGAACAGAATACCCAGGTGGTGGCTACATGTATGCCTCCTCAGGCAGCTCACCATTAAGAAAGGCATTCTTAACATCAAGTTGAGATACAGACCAGTGGCATGAAGAGGTCACACCAAGAAGTGTACGAATAGTGGTCATATGGGCCACAGGAGCAAAAGTCTCGTCGTAATCATGACCATGCTCCTGTTGAAAGCCACGAGCCATAAGACGAGCTTTGTAATGCTCAAGAGAACCATCAGAGCGAGTCTTAACCTTGTAGACCCACTTACAAGTGATGGACGGACACCTGGAGAAAGAGAAACAAGATCTCATGTACCGGTGCGTTCAAGAGCAGCAATCTCCTCTGCCATCGCAAACTGCCATTCAGGATTAACAATAGCCTGGCGATAAGAAGTCGACTCAAGAACAACAACACTAGCGGTTGAAAAATCAAGGAGATCAACAGGCGGAAGCGGACGAGGACGCAAGCCATAGGTAGGCCGAGACGAGGAGGACGACACATCAATAGACGCATCCACACTACGTGAACGACGAGTATAATACTGAGGAAAAGATGAAAGAATACGAGGAGAAATCGTCGAGGGAAAATCAGGGGGTGGAGACGAAGAAATCACCGGGGATGAAGGTGCAGAATCCGGTAACATGCGAGGTGAGGAAACCGTGTGAGATGGTGGTGGCGAATCGTCAAGACGAAGAGACAAAAGCTGGCGGGGGTGATAGGTATGTCAGGAAACGTGAGGAAAGAGATATCCTCCACTGAAAAGGTCGAGGAAGATGGACGCGGGTAGAAGGGACGAGACTCATCAAAAGTCACATCCCGGGAAATACGCATCCGACGACCAATAGGATCCCAACAACGATAGCCCTTATGTTCATCACTATAGCCTAAGAAAAACACACTCAACAGACTGAGCGGACAGTTTGTTGCGTTCACGAGGGGCAAGAAGAACATAGCAAACACAACCAAATAAACGAAGCGTCGAATTATCAGGAGAACGAGCAAAAAGACGCTCGAAAGCGACACCACCTTGTAGAGCAGCGGACGGCTAAAGATTGATGAGATAGGTGAAGGTGAAGATGGCCTCGGCCCAAAAATGAGGCGGGAGAGAGGCGGCGATCATCAATGCACGAGCCGTCTCAAGAAGGTGACGATGCTTGCGCTCAGCCGCACCATTCTAAGCATGAGCACCAGGACAAGAGAACCGAGAGAGAGGGTCCCTTGCTCAGCAAGAATACTGTTAAGCTTCATGCACTAGCCAACGCAACCAAAAGTCCGAACTGATGGAAAGGGCTAGGCAATCCACATATAGTGTAACACCCCCTCTCACGTGTGACGGGGAAGACAAGTCAACACGTGCAACCGAAAGAGAGCGACGGCGCACGAAACTCACGTATGACTCAAGAGGCCTTTACGTGGACACAAAGGGGGGCTACCAGCAATTTCTTAAATAAATTGCGAAAGCCAGGACTTGAACTCAAGACCTTAGCTCACACATGTTACACTATATGTGGATTGCCTAGCCCTTTCCATCAGTTCGGACTTTTGGTTGCGTTGGCTAGTGCATGAAGCTTAACATGGTATCACTATATGTGGATTGCCTAGCCCTTTTCATCAGTTCGGACTTTTGGTTGCGTTGGCTAGTGCATGAAGCTTAACATGGTATCAGAGCCTAAGGTCTTGAGTTCCAGTCCTGGCTTTCGCAATTTATTAAAAATTGCTGGTAGCCCCACTTTGTGTCCACGTAAAGGCCTCTTGAGTCATACGTGAGTTTCACGCGCCGTCACTCTCTTCCGGTTGCACGTGTTGACTTGTCTTCTCCGTCACACGTGAGAGGGGGTGTTACAGTATATGTGGATTGCATTAGCCCTTTCCATCAGTTCGGACTTTTGGTTGCGCTGGCTAGTGCATGAAGCTTAACAAATACCACACAACATCTTGGAAATATACTCGTCAGCGGGGTCAGCACAAAACACACGAATAGCCGAAGAGAATTGAGTGTGCACCATGGTAGCAAAACTCTTATATATGGATAGAACTTCACTGTAAGAAGTCATAAAATATAACCAAGTGTAATGAGAGAAATCATCTATGGAAATAATATAGTATCGATGACCCCCTTTCGAAGCGAAGGGAGCCGGACCCCATACATCAGAGTGGACTAAATCAAAAGGACGCTGGGAAACTGACTCACTGGTAGGGTAAGGTAACTGAATCTATTTGCCAAGCCGACAACCCTAACACTCTAAAGAGACGTCTCGTGAGACAGACCCCAGAAGGCCTCGACGAACTAAAGATGACAAACGAGAACCACAAAGATGACCAAGTCGATGATGCCACTGCTGGAAGGAGCTGCTAGCTGAAGCGACAGAAGCGGATGGACTGGCGATAGTGGTGGCAGCGGAAGGAACATGAAGCCAGTCAAGCTCCCAAAGACCCTGAGAGTCACGGCGGCGAGGGCCAGCCCCAACCAAAGTGTGCGTGCGATGATCCTGAAAATAACAAGAGTCAACGTCAAGGATGACGCGACAACCAAAATTAGTAAGTTGACCAGCATAAAAAAATCATGGTAAGGCGAGGAACATGAGCAACATCAGGAACAGAAAAAGAAGTTGCGGTAAGATTGCCTCGACTAGCAATAGAAAGAGGAGTACCATCAGCAGTGAGTACATGAACAGGAAAATCAAGCGATCTAAGAGAGGACAAATTGAAAGAATGAGAAGACATATGAAAAGAAGCTTCGGAGTCCAGAACCCACGAGGATGTACGTGACTGCGTAGAGGGTGGTTGCTTAGTACGAGAAGCATCAGTCACAGAACCTGCAGCACCCGTCGAAGAAGAACCTAAAGCAGCAAGCTGACGCTTAAGCCTTAGAATATCCTGCTCAGTCAAGGCTGTGGCGGAAGATGTCGAAGTAGAGGTCCCTGAAGATGATGAATGTGCCTTACGTAGGTGTCGCTTCTTCTGGAAGCACGAGACTCAACATGACCATCCTGATTGCAGTAGCCGCAGTGAGGACGAGAGCGGTCCGGACCGCCAGGAGGAGTGGGCAGGAGCGGCGAAGCACTGGGGCGAAGAGTCGGTGCAGCAGGTGGCATAACAGGAACTCGGCATGAATCTTTGAAAGCACCTCCATGAGAGAAATACGGCCACGAGCAAACAACTGAGCAGGTTTGGGCTCAAATTCCTTACGAAGCCGTGACAAGAACTCGTAGACACGATGGAACTCCAAAGCAGCTTGCATAGCCTGGCAACACTGACAAGTACGACAACCAGCAGTCTGGAGAGAATCAAGCTGACGCCAGATAGCAGAACTATGTGCATAGAAATCATCAACAATGGAGTCACCCTGCTGAAGAGCATGCTCCTAACGGACCACAAACAAGTATAAGGCATCACCAGAGGGGTGATAGCACTGACGGAGACGGGTCCACATCTCAAACACAATAGGAAGGCCCAGAAACTCGGAGGCAAACTGAGGCAGAACACTAGCAGCGAGAACAGCTGCGGCGCCAGCATCATCATCAAGCCAGTGGGTGTAAGAAGACAGAGCCTTATGATAGGTGGAAAGAGCCTCCTCATAAGTCGAAACCTGCTCATCATAAGCACTGACAACAGCCTCGTCGGCAAGCTTAGCTGCATCCTTCGCAGTCCAAGGAGCATCCGCAGCAAGAATCGGTGGCGTCGGCGGAGTAGGAGTCACAGGAGGAACCGGACACAGCGGACTGGAGACCTCGCCATAAAGAACACCCAAGAGACGCAGGCCACGCATATGAATGCGCATAAAGCCAACAAACTCGATGTAGTTGGTACCGTCAAAGATCATCGGACAACGAGGAACAATGACATAGCCGGATGACGAAGACATTACGCCTGTTTTTTTTTAACAGGCAGCAGCAGCAACTAGAACAGCACGTGAGTCACCCAGCGATCGTCCGACGGCTGATGAGGACAACAGCAGGTATGGAACGGCAGTAGGCCAGGAGATCCGTCAACGGTAGAGGCCAACAGCGGCGGAGTCCAGTGAGACCGGCAGCAGAATCCGGCGGAACTGCAGCAGACGACGGCTGGAGGCAAGAACCAGCGAGGGCAGCGATGGATCCGGCGGAACGGTAGACGACGACGGCTGGCAACAGGATGTGGCGAGGACAGCGGCCTGGCGGATTCCGTGAGCGTCAGGCAGAGATCCGACGGAACGGCAGAGGACGGCGGCTCAATAGAGTCCGTGAGCGTCAGGCAGGAGGACCAAGCGAGGAAATAGCCCCGAGGTAGCCTTCACCTCCAGGCAGGCGGACTCCGCGGCTGGCGACGGGATTGGTATCGGGATCCAGGAGGCTGGTGACAGGACAGACGAAGGCGGGGGCGAAATCCAGGAGCCCGTGAGCGTTGATTGGATAGGGATCGGGAGAGGAGACCGAGCGTGGCCTTGACCTGCAGGAGGAAAAGAACAGGCGTCGAGGGCCAGCGGCAACGAGCGACGGCCAGGGATGAGCGTGGCGGCCCAGAGCAGATCAACAATACGAGTTCTGACGTGCAAAAAATTGACCTAGCTCTAATACCATGTTAAGAAATATACACGTACAGATGTAGAATATGCAGGAAACCCCTTATATAATGGGGTAAATACAAAAGGTTACATGGTTATATATAGTACTCTAACATGCCAGATCTGTTTTGCACGAACACGATCCACCTAAATAGTACTCCCTCTGTCCCATAATATAAGATCATTTTGCAAGCTAAAACAGCTTGCGAACGATCTTATATTATTAGACGGAGGGAGTAAATAGTGACCACATCAGTATGTTGTTTTGGTGTATGAACTATGAATGAATGCAGTTATAGAAAAAAATTGTTCTATGAGTCAGATTAATCCAGTATAAAATTGTTGAGCGCCAAGGCCAGAAACAAATATAAACATCACCATCTCAAAGTTACACAAACAGAGACCCCACTGTTTTTTGAACAATGACCATTCTAGATGGCTTGTTGCCCTGAGGTAGACGCAAAAGCTTGCTTCACAACACTGACTTCCAGCCGCAACCAAACTATTTTAGGCATAAAGGTTGTAAGCTTTAAAATGAGGAGGTTTGCACTTGCTCTAAGATATACTTCATGTAACTTATTATAAATAAGAAAAATAAAATAAGATGATTTAAAAAAAATTGCAACCTGAAAATTTGCACATGTAAAACCAAATGACATATCACTATCAAAGCATGTCGCATATGTGTCCATATGTTGTGGGATTTCAAGCAGGTCAAGAAGGTACTGTGGTTGGCTAGTAATGCCTGGTTGAGCTTACCCACTTTGAAAATTTGCTAAATGGGCTCGACAAAGTCAGTGCTACCAGGTGTTACACTTGGTATCTCCTCTTCCTACGATAAGCAAGCGGGAAAAACAATATTGTCAAACAATCCATATGCTACTTCCAACATGGCCTGAATCAGTATATGATAGCATAATATTTGGTTGGCGCAAAAGCTGCGCCTGGAAAATTCCAGATGTCATTGATCTGATTGAGCAATCATATATGCTGTGGATGTGGAGCATCATAGTAATGTCTGATTGAGCTTCCTCTCTTCCAAAATTTGGCGTAGGGAGCATCATAGTAATGTTTGATTGAGCTTCCTCTCTTACAAACTCACTCACTCACTCACTTCAAACAGATATGGTGGCTGGTGGGCATGCTATTGTGGTTGCGGGCCGGGCCATAGCCGTCGCCGCCGCAGGCTGCTGGCTCGTTGACCGCAGGTTGGAGTGCACTCCCACGGGTCAGAGCTTGAAGATGGCGAGGAGGGACGCGCCTTGCGCTGGGCGACGTGAAACGCACCTGCGGGTGAGCCGGGGGGCCGCAGCGACGGGGAGAGCGCCGGTTGTAGCCGAGGCGGCGGGGAGGTTAGCGTGGTCGGGGAACGCGGCTCCGGCGGCGATAGATGCTAGGACGCCGGATAAGCACCCGCCGGAGGGAGCAAAGACCCGCTGTCCCCGAGCCCGCTGGAGACACCTCCAACGCGGCGACCGCTGACGCGCACGGGTCACGGCGATCAAGCAGTTCACGGAGCTCATCCAAAAGATGGCAACGTCCGAGAAGGAGCCTGGCCGTCTTCGATTCGACCAGAGCTTGGCCTCCGTGAAGGAGGCAACTACGCCTGTTCTGCTCACGCCCTCAAGGTGTTTGTGAGAATGACTCTGTTTACGAAAGAGTATGCTGTGGCTGACACTTATTTGCAGAATGCAGAATGCAGAATGCACAAGACGATCGCTCAGTGCCAAGCTCGAGAATAAACAAATGCTAGTAATTGTATTGATCATGTGCACCCACGCACGGAAAGGACAGATTGGCATACATGCATGCCGACCTAGCTGCACACTGAAAACAGCTTCAATCTTGTTGCTGATCAAGGATCATCGGAGCGACTAATCTAGCAAGCACTTTAGCTAGCTTGTCCTTATAGAGGAAGGTTGGGATGGGCAGCTCGCTCGGGTCCGGCGACACTATGAAGGTCGGCATTGGCAGCTCGCTCGGGTCCGGCGACAAGATGAATGTCGGGCCAGCGAAGAATGGTTCCTCCCAGTCCGCCTCCATCTTTGTCAGAGGCTCCAGCTTCTTCTCAGACCGGTTGGTCGACGGAGCGAGGCCAGTCAAGGGTGATGCTTCCACCATGGTCGAGTCAACCGAGGCCGCAGGGCCAGCCAAGGATGCCACCTTCGAGTCTGCCACCATCTCGGCCATAGGCTTTGCCTCGAACCGGCCGGTCGACGGCGCGGGGCCAGCGAGGATTGGTGCCTCCGAGGCTGCCACCATCTCAACCGGAGGCCTCGTCTTCTTCGCGCACCGGTCGACGGATGGCGCACGGCTCGCCGGCCTCTTCCAGTTTTCCCTCGGCATCTCCACGCGGCCGAGGCGCTCGAGCTCGACGCCGCCGTTCAAAGTGCGGAGCTTCTTGTCAGTGACCCAGCTGGAGCTCCGGGAAGCACGCCCAGGCAGGTCGACCTTGTATTTGATCCAGCTTTGGCTCATCGAGGCACGTCCAGGCTGCTGCTTCTTGCTGTCCAGCTCCACACGAGCCGTGTACATCGCCGGAGGAGGCGTGAGGAGGGGGCAGCGCGCCGGGGTAGGGAGCAACGGCGGCAGATTCGCGGCGACATGGTTAGTCATCTCTGCAAACAAAGAAGAAGAAGACACCAAAGAACAGAAAAGACCAAGTGATTGCACAAGCGAAAGAAGTAATAGAACGATTGCGATGCTAAAATTCAAATGATCGGAGGAGAAAAAGAGGAAACTCGCCGGATTCTTTGCTCGCCGTCGTCGTCGCCGTCGGCGGCTGTTAGGTCACCACCAGGAGAACGTCGCGCGTGATCTATCCAGGAGATGGTTTGCTCGTCGAATCGAACGGAAAATGCGATCTATCTCCGCAGCCCGCCTGATATAGACCCGCCGCGTAGAAACCACGCAATCCGAGTTCGACTCGTACCCGTCGCCGCCGCCGCCGCCCGTGATCCAACCGCCGGAGCCACCAGCGACGCACCATATCCGATCTGTCCTCCTCTTCGTCGATGGCCTGGGCCCCACACCTCTAACATCTCTAGGGCATCTCCCGCGGTGGTGCGCCTGCGCCTGCGCCTGCATCCCGCCGCCATGTGACATCCCTAGCTCGGCATCGCGACCTCTGTTACCCCTATGAGTCGCAGTTGTAAGAACCACGATGAGGAGTCGCAGTAGCGACGAGGTACTGTCCCTGGTTTCTGCTTTCGTCCTGAGCTGATTGCTGCTCTTCTTAGGCCGCTGCTCCATGGATGGAGCCGTCAACCTTTTCAATTATTGCATATGTCAAATGTTTGATGAAATGCATAAGAAAAGGCAACAGAGGATGCCTTGTGATTATTTGATACATTCTTTTCTTGTCAATTTGAGCTCTAGCAAAGTACTTCCTCCGTTCGAAATTACTTATCGTAAAAATAACTAAAAATAAATGTATCTAAAACTAAAATGCATCCAAATACATTCATTCATCCGACAGTATTTCTGGATGGAGGAAGTATGTATCGAACTGCTTAATACAAAAATAGATGCACTCGACAATCTAAATTTTCTTCCGCATCCGCCCGCGAACAAGGAGATCAGTTCATGGACATGAATATAGAAGGAACATACTTAATGTTAACATGTATATGTCCGCCAATAAATTCAAATTTAAATGTACTCCGATTCGATCCATAGCACATTGGACCACAACCAAAAGACGCAAATATACTTAGATTTTACATGTTCGTATCCAAAAGAACATCAGTGTGACAGTCCATACATTTCTACCCTGCCAGACCGGGAATCTCATCCAACTGTTTTCCGATCAAGGAGGTGTCGTCGTCGCCGCATAGGCAGCCTCTGTCGCATCCGCCTTGCCTCCGTCGTGTCCTCATAGTCCTCCGCCCCAACTCATCTTTCTGTCGTTGCAACATCTGGGAGCGGACGGGTTGCACGATGATTCTTGTGTCGGCATCTAAAGAGTTGACATTCAAGGTCAACATCTTGGGGTCCTCCGCATTGGCGGCGATCTTCACCCTCTTTTCCTCGAGTGCGGCGGGGAATGGAAGAAGAGAAGTGAGGGATTTTGGTGCGGGAAACACTGTGTGATGCTATAAAAGGGCAGGCTCCGCCTTTCTTTTGGGTGGGCCGGGGGTAGGTAGTGACGTTTCTCGTGTCCGGACCCCCGCAAAGCCCCCTCCCCCGGTTTGTTTTCGGTTTACAGGAGACATCGTGTCCGGACCGCTCCACGGACCGATACAGAATGACATTAGATAGATTCCATGTTTCACTCAGCGTAGTCTGAACGGTTGCGGGAGGTTTGAGGGTCGGCGCTGGAGATGCCCTTAGGGGCTATTTGGTTATATGCTTTGGATTGTCACAGTCTATCACATTCTTTTGCCACACTTGCTTAAGGTTAGTTTAATAAAATTAGAACCGACTACATTGGTATTTATATTAGCTAACCCAATGTCGCTCATAGTGGCGGCTTTGGGGAACCCTAGTCCCGTCGGCCGCCGGCCCTCCCCTCCAACACCTCTCCCTCGCCATCACCGGGGGTCTCTGTCAGGCGATGCCCGAGCAGTGCCGGTGATGGCAGGGCCTTCCATTAGCGTGACTCCTCTCCCTCTCTAGCGACGGCGCGATCCCGATCTAGCGGCGGCATAGATCCGTTTTGGTGACGATGAGGCTTCAATTTGACGGTGAAAGTGCTGCTCGTGATGGGTGTGGTGGGGTGCTCTGTGCGGTGGTGTACCCCGGCTTGCAACGGTGGCTTGGGCCGCCGATCCCTCCGATCAAATTTGGGTGTGTTGGTGGAGCTCGGTACAAAGATGTGGTCGCCGTGTGCCTCGACGGATAACGCGTCGTGGGGCTCTGGTCGGCAGGCTTCAGGCCGTGAATGTTGACACACACGCGGTTGGATCGGCGCGGCATGGGGCGTGCTTCCGTGAAAATAATGGTGGTTGTCCTCATGCTCTATTCGTATCATGGCTTATCTTCAATTTCGTGAGTAGTAGTGTAGTCGATGAAGAATTGCATTGTGTTCCCATGAGTGATACAATATGCCCAGTAATTAGTTGGAGCATTAGGAGGCTCACCTCACCAACGAAGCGTGAGGTAAATACAGAGGCCTCGGATACGCACAAGTCCGCCATCCTCAACCTACAAGAAACTAAGACCGGGAGACTCGTGGCCCACAGCTCAATGGCTACGTCCTCCTCCCACAATTAGGATATACTACTTGAATGTGTGTGTGTTGCCACAGAATAAAAGAATATAGTTATAAAACAATTGTTGTAATTGAGAAATCTTTGTTGAACATATGTCATGATTCTCTCTCATGTCCCTTCTCCTCGACAATAGTTGTCTCCATAATCATCCACTCCTTGAAAGAAAACATTCCTCCTCACCACTCCTTCCATCCATCTTCATTATCGCCACCGTCTAAGCCTTCTTTAAATGTATATTTCTATGGATTTTTTTATTGATCTCAAATATTATTTTAGTTTCCTATTTTAGCACTAGTATGTTGAAGATTCTTTAAGTATTTTATTAGTAGTCTTCTTGTTCCAGTTAGAAAAGGAGGTGTAAGTTTTTTCTTCATGTGAGAAAAATGCATATTACAAAAAGGCTGACTCCTGTGTACAACACATAGCCATTCATCCCATAAGTGGAAAGTACACATGAAAAAATCCAACACACATGACATTCTTACATACTGCATATCGTGAACTACACATTGGTTTGGCTAAAAAGACATGGACATAAATTTTGAGGCCACCTCCCACGCATCCCATCTAGAGCATCAAACACTCATGAAGCATGGTTCCCCCTACCATAAAAAAGAAATTTGATAAGCCCATCCAACCTATCTAAAATCAGACCCAGTGAAAACCTTCTTCGACCCACCCTTGAAAAGTACAAAGAATGACTGAAACATAAGTTATATGTGGAACATGGTTCACTACATGACCTACACATATGCAGAGTGTGTCCCTTCATTTTCCATGTAGAACTGAACACGAAACTGCACGGCCTCGACTTCTAGCAGCTTGTGTCGAAAGCGGTATCAAAACAACATGATGGAAAAGACAGAGACAGATAATAAAAGGACAACAACATAGAATTGAAAATGAAAGAAAAACAAGGGAATGAAGAACAATGACTCGACAAAGTGGATGAGAAAATCTTTAGGATTGAATGCCCATGCATTGCCACAGAAAAAATATAAAAATATAAAAAAATATTGATCAAAAAATGATTATAATTTCAGAAATGTGTATTTTACAAGCATGTCATTTCTATTCATATAGTGGAAAAATATTGTTTTGTCGCACTTTTTTCTCGCATCTCCTTTGTGACGCTCTCGATTTGATCGTACGCTAATCATACACGCAAATGTGTACGACTGATACATCCCAAACGTATCTATAATTTCTGCTTATTCCATGATCTTTTGGGTGATATTGTTATATGTTTTGCTACACTTTTATATCATTTTACACATATTTGGACTAACCTACTAACTCAGTACACCCAGTGCTAGTTTTTGTGGGCTGATGTCTATTTTGCATGGGCTTTTACCCAATTTTTCGAAGCCCGAAAAAATCTAGAAAAATATATAAAAAATCAGCAAAACATAAGCTTCCGGATCACCGAAGATGGGCCAGGGGGGCCAGGGGCCTCCCAGGCGGCCTGCTGGTGCGGTCAGGCCCTATGCCGCGCCAGGAGGTCGCCTGGGTGGGTCCCACCTCCTTCGGTGCCCTCCTTTGGCCTATATTTAGAGTCTCGAGAGGAAACCCTCGCAGACTTTCTGGAATCGCAAATTTCTCCATCGCTCCGCCGCCGCAACGCTTCTGAGATCGGGAGCGTGAGGAGACCTCTTCCTGGCACCCTGCCGGAGGGAGGATTGACCTCCGTGAGCTTCTCCACCGCCATGGACGCTTCCCGGACGTGCAGTGAGTAGTCCTCCTTGGACCATGAGTCCATGACCAATAGCTATTTGATGTCTTCTCTCCAATCTTGTGCTTCAATGGTTAGTCCTTGTGAGCTGCCCTACATGATCAAGGCATCTATGTAATTCTCTTGCTATTGCTATGCTCGGTCTGTTGGGATCTGATGGATTATGAGATTATGTTCAGATTGTTATGAGTTATATATTTGATTATCCTTTTATATTATGTTCCTTAGTGATTCATGCATGTTCTCCGTTGCTATTTATTGCTTTGGCCGAGTAGTAGATTGTAACTCCAAGAGGGAGTGTTATGCATGATTGTGGGTTCATGTCCCTCGATGTCTAGCTTGAGTGACAGAAACATGAGACTAGGGGATGTGCTGGTTGCCACGAGGGAGAAAACGGTGCTTGTGACCATGGTTGCAAGGATTGTTTGCCTTACGCATAGTTCGATAATGCAGTTGTCCGTTGCTTTGAGTTTACATTTTGGGTGGGGCTCGCAACTTAATACCGGAGAGATGTTCTGGATAGATATATCAAGGTGGATGATTAGTAAGTAGATGCTGATGAATAAACGGTCTACTTGTCTTGGTGTACTGTCCATTACTATTGAACCTCTAACTATCAAGTAGCATAATTAGCATTGCGGTGCGATCATAATTCTGTCAATTGCCCAACTGTGATTTGTTAACCCAAGCATAGTTGTTTATCGTATTTTCGGAGAGAGACATCACTAGTGAACATCATGTGACTCCGATCCATATCACCATCATTGTTTACACCTCCATCATTTACCGCTTTCATTTACTTTTTCGTTGCAATCACTATTACTTTCCTGCTTGTGTTTTGACCCTTTGCAAACTACAAGGCCGGAGAGATTGACAACCTCTCTTTACTCGTTGGGAGCAAAGTTATTTGTTGTGTGTGCAGGTCCACGTCTTCTGCTGACCAGGACAGGAGACACCTACTTGTTGAGCCTAGGAGTCCTCCTGGTTCGATAAACCTTACAGTCTCCGTGTAAGGGAAATCTGCTGCTGACTACATCTCCACCTTCCACTTGGGGTAACCAACGAGGGGCAAGAAGTATATCCATCAACTCGTCATGAAGCAAAATTCTGGCGCCATTGCCGGGGACTCTAGTCTTTAAGATAGGGGAGTTGCATTCTATCTTTTACCTTTGCTTTTTAGTCTTGTTAGTTTGCTTTCTAGTTTTTTTCTTTAGAGTCTTATACCAAAAACCACATAAAAATAGTTACTTTGCTTTGTTTAGTCAGTATGCCTAAATCCTTTGTTTCTAGTGTTGCACCCGAAGGAGAGATTCTCACCTTCAAACAAAGGGTTGAAGAAAGTTTGAAAGATGCTTGGTATAGAATTAAAAATTCTCAAGATAGAGCCACCAAGAAGCAATCCACCACTATTTTGCTTAGAAATTTTTATGTTGGTATTACTTCTTGGCATAGGTTTGTTCTAGACACAACAATAGGAGGGAATTTCTTGGAAGCTCCCGTTGGGGAGGCTCTTAACGTTATAGAAAATCTTGTCGGAATCCCACCTATTGTTGACATAAAGGATGATATCACTTTATCTCATGTTATGAGTAAACTTGAGAAATTAGAGCTAGAGATGCCAAGCATGAGTAAAATTAATGAAGTAGATCGTAGGATTCAAGGGAACTTAAATAGACTTGATAGCTCCATGAACAAAATTTACAAAATTTTGGAGACCCTTAAATCCCATGATGTGGATCATTCTAGGATTGATAAGATCGAGGATATTTTTGAAACTTTAGGAACTACTCTATCCTCCATCAAGACTAAAAAGGTAGAAACCCCCGCAAGGAAGGGACCTAGGTTCGTTAACGTACCCAAGGTTCCTCAACCCAAAACAAGTATACCTATTGCTAAGGGTGTTGAAACCGTGAAGACCTTGGAAGAGATACATCTCTTAAATAGAATTAGAAATGAAATTCCAATCGGTCTCACTACGTTTGCTTTTGCTCCTATAAGTGTGTCCACTAATCCTATCTTTGAGAGTTCTCTTAATACTAGTTGTATTATTGAAGAGCTCTTTGATGATCTTGATGATGGTTCAATTGATACAACTTGATCTTCTTGCATTATGCCTAGCTCAAAGGCATAAAAAAAAAGCTTGTTGGGAGGAAACCCAATTTGTTTTTACTTTATGTTTTAGTGGTCTTGATGCTTGTTACTACTGTAGCAACATCATTGTATCTTTATTTTTAATCTTTGTGCTAAGTTATAGCCTCCGATTGCAAGAAAGTTCAATAATTGTGACATGTTGTCCAGAAACAGATTCTGTATGCTTGACGAAAAACTTCGCCGAGAATCACCAGATCATCTTTTTGATCTGAATTTTTTTGACATCATGCTCTATATAATTGCCTTTCTGGCATATGTTCTGAGTTTTTTGATTTGAGTGGCAGAAGTGCCCCGAATAAATTATTTACTACCTGTTGTTCTGGTTTTCATAGATTCCGCCATGTTTTGTGTTTCCATTGTTTTGCGAATCCTAAGCTTGCTTTTTTATTTGCAAAAATCTTTTGTCAATCATGAGAAGCGGTAGGTTTTCATGGAAATCTCTATTTCCAGCAGGTAATGAATTATTTTATTAAGGGAACTAACCACTCTAATCAGCTTATGATGAGTTTCGTATGAAGGGAGTTTTCAAGTATGTGATGGGAGAGATGATGAAAGAAGATACACGAGTGTCAAGCGCTCAAGCTTGGGGATGCCCCCATGCACCCCAAGAAATATTCAAGGAGACTCAAGCGTCTAAGCTTGGGGATGCGCCCGTGCATCCCCTTCTCTGTCAACAATCATCACTTCGTCCATCTCCATGCTATATTTTCATCACTTCATATGATAGGTGCTATGATTGGAGCTTCTTGCTCTTTAATTTTTAGTTTGTTTTAGTTTTTCTTGTTGTTCATAACAATTCAGAACCTAGCCTACCATGTTTGGGAGATACACACGCTCCATTCCACTCTAAAACACAACATAGGTTTTCATGATTATCTTTTTGTGTGTTCTTCATCTTTTCGTAGCTACTGTTATGCTTAGCTCTTAGTTTTCATGCTTATTTTTTAAGATCTATTATTTAGGTTGCTTCTAGAACTCTCTTGAGTTATCATGCTTATCTTGTTTAGAGAGTTGGCTCGTTGCACTGAGTTGTGTGTCTTGCATGAGTAGGTAACTAAGATTGCTATTTAAGTATAGTAGTAACCTGCTGTTGGAAATATGCCCTAGAGGCAATAATAAATTAGTTATTATTATATTTCTTAGTTCATGATAATCGTTTATTATCCATGCTATAATTGTATTGATTGGAAACACAATACTTGTGTGGATACATAGACAAAACACTGTCCCTAGTAAGCCTCTAGTTGACTAGCTCGTTGATCAAAGATGGTCAAGGTTTCCTGGCCATAGGCAAGTGTTGTCACTTGATAACGGGATCACATCATTAGGAGAATCATGTGATGGACTAGACCCAAACTAATAGACGTAGCATGTTGATCGTGTCATTTTGTTGCTACTGTTTTCTGCGTGTCAAGTATTTGTTCCTATGACCATGAGATCATATAACTCACGGACACCGGAGGAATGCTTTGTGTGTATCAAACGTCGCAACGTAACTGGGTGACTATAAAGATGCTCTACAGGTATCTCCGAAGGTGTTCGTTGAGTTAGTATAGATCGAGACTGGGATTTGTCACTCTGTGTGACGGAGAGGTATCTCGGGGCCCACTCGGTAATACAACATCACACACAAGCCTTGCAAGCAATGTAACTTAATGTAAGTTGCGGGATCTTGTATTACGGAACGAGTAAAGAGACTTGCCGGTAAACGAGATTGAAATAGGTATGCGGATACTAACGATCGAATCTCGGGCAAGTAACATACCGAAGGACAAAGGGAATGACATACGGGATTATATGAATCCTTGGCACTGAGGTTCAAACGATAAGATCTTCGTAGAATATGTAGGATCCAATATGGGCATCCAGGTCCCGCCATTGGATATTGACCGAGGAGTCTCTCGGGTCATGTCTACATAGTTCTCGAACCCGCAGGGTCTGCACACTTAAGGTTCGACGTTGTTTTATGCGTATTTGAGTTATATGGTTGGTTACCGAATGTTGTTCGGAGCCCCGGATGAGATCACGGACGTCACGAGGGTTTCCGGAATGGTCCGGAAATGAAGATTGATATATAGGATGACCTCATTTGGTTACCGGAAGGTTTTCGTGCATTACCGGAAAAGTTTCGGGCTCATCGGTAGTGTACCGGGAGTGCCGGGAGGGGTGCCGGGGACCATCGGGAGGGGTGTCACGCCCCAAGAGGTCTCATGGGCTATGGGAAGAGATAAACCAGCCCCTAGTGGGCTGGAATAAGTTCCCACTAAGGCCCATAAGGTTTGAGAAGGAAAAAACACAAGGTGGAAAGAGTTTCCAAGTGGGAAGGTGGAATCCTACTCCAAGTAGGATTGGAGTAGGACTCCTCCACCTCCAATTTCGGCCAAACCTTTAGGTTTTGAGGCTGCCTCCTCCCCTCCCTCCCACCTATATATACGGAGGTTTTAGGGCTGATTTGAGACGACTTTCTCACGGCTGCCCGACCACATACCTCCATAGTTTTTCCTCTAGATCGTGTTTCTGCGGAGCTCGGGCGGAGCCCTGCTGAGACAAGATCATCACCAACCTCCGGAGCGCCGTCACGCTGCCGGAGAACTCTTCTACCTCTCCGTCTCTCTTGCTGGATCAAGAAGGCCGAGATCATCGTCGAGCTGTACGTGTGCTGAACGCGGAGGTGCCGTCCGTTCGGTACTAGATCGTGGGACTGATCGCGGGATTGTTCGCGGGGCGGATCGAGGGACGTGAGGACGTTCCACTACATCAACCGCGATCTCTAATCGCTTCTGCTGTACGATCTACAAGGGTACGTAGATCACTCATCCCCTCTCGTAGATGGACATCACCATGATAGGTCTTCGTGCGCGTAGGAAAATTTTTGTTTCCCATGCGACGTTCCCCAACAGTGGCATCATGAGCTAGGTTCATGCGTAGATGTCTTCTCGAGTAGAACACAAAAGGTTTTGTGGGCGGTGATGTGCGTTTTGCTGCCCTCCTTAGTCTTTTCTTGATTCCGCGGTATTGTTGGATTGAAGCGGCTTGGACCGACATTACTCGTACGCTTACGAGAGACTGGTTTCATCGTTACGAGTAACCCCCTTTGCTCAAAGATGACTGGCAAGTGCCGGTTTCTCCAACTTTAGTTGAATCGGATTTGACCGAGGAGGTCCTTGGATGAGGTTAAATAGCAACTCATATATCTCCGTTGTGGTGTTTGCGTAAGTAAGATGCGATCCTACTAGATACCCTTGGTCACCACGTAAAACATGCAACAACAAAATTAGAGGACGTCTAACTTGTTTTTGCAGGGTATGATTGTGATGTGATATGGCCAACGATGTGATGTGATATATTGGATGTATGAGATGATCATGTTGTAATAGAAATATTGACTTGCATGTCGATGGTACGACAACCGGCAGGAGCCATAGGGTTGTCTTTATACTAACGTTTGTGCTTGCAGATGCGTTTACTATTTTGCTAGGATGTAGCTTTAGTAGTAATAGCATAAGTAGCACGACAACCCCGATGGCAACACGTTGATGGATGATCATGGTGTGGCGCCGGTGACAAGAAGATCGTGCCGGTGCTTTGGTGATGGAGATCAAGAAGCACGTGATGATGGCCATATCATGTCACTTATGAATTGCATGTGATGTTAATCCTTTTATGCACCTTATTTTGCTTAGAACGACGGTAGCATTATGAGGTGATCTCTCACTAAAATTTCAAGACGAAATTGTGTTCTCCCCGACTGTGCACCGTTGCGACAGTTCTTCGTTTCGAGACACCACGTGATGATCGGGTGTGATAGACTCAACGTTCACATACAACGGGTGCAAAAAAGTTGCACACGCGGAACACTCGGGTTAAGCTTGACGAGCCTAGCATGTGCAGACATGGCCTCGGAACACATGAGACCGAAAGGTCGAACATGAATCGTATAGTTGATATGATTAGCATAGAGATGCTTACCACTGAAACTATTCTCGACTCACGTGATGATCGGACTTGAGATAGTGGATTTGGATCATGTACCACTCAAATGACTAGAGAGATGTACTTTTTGAGTGGGAGTTCTTAAGTAATATGATTAATTGAACTAATTGTCATGAACATAGTCTAATGGTCTTTGCGAATTACGATGTAGCTTGCGCTATGGCTCTACTGTTTTTTATATGTTCCTAGAGAAAATTTAGTTGAAAATTGATAGTAGCAAACTTTGCAGACTGGGTCTGTAAAACCGGGGATTGTCCTCGTTGCTGCACAGAAGGATTATGTCCTTAATGCACCACTCAGTGTGCTGCACCTCGAGCGTCGTCTGTGGATGCTATGAACATCTGACATACACGTTTCTGATGACTACATGATAGTTCAGTGCAAAATACTTAATGGCTTAGAAGCAAGGCGCCGAAAACGTTGTAAAACGTCACGGAACATAAGTGATGTTCTAAAGAGATGAAATTGTGATTTCATGCTTGTGCCCTTGTTAAGAGGTACGAGACCTCTGACAAGATTCTTTGTCCACAAAGTAAAGGAGAAAGGCTCAATCGTTGAGCGTGTGCTCAGATTGTCTGAGTACGACAATCGCTTGAATCAAGTGGGAGTTAATCTTCCAGATGAGATAGTGATAGTTCTCCAAAGTCACTGCCACCAAGCTGTGAGAGCTTCGTGATGAACTATAACATATCAAGGATACATACAATGATCCTTGAGCGATTCGCGATGTTTGACACTGCGAAAGTAGAAATCAAGAAGGAGCATCAATAGTTGATGGTTTGTAAAACCACTAAGTTTCAAGAAAGGCAAGGGCTAGAAGGGATACTTCGTGAAACGGCAAAACAGTTGCTGCACTAATGAAGAGACCCAAGTTTAAACCCAAACCCGAGACTAAGTGCTTCTGTAATGAGGGGAACAATCACTGAGGCGGAGCAACTCAAGATACTTGGTAGATATGAAGGCTGGCAAAAGTAAAGAGAAGTATATTTGATATACATAATGTTGATGTGTACTTTACTAGTACTCCTAGTAGCACAAGGGTATTGGATACCGGTTCGGTTGCTAAGTGATTAGTAACGCGAAATGAAAGCTACGACATAAACGGAGACTAGCTAAAGGCGAGGTGACGATACGTGTTGGAAGTGTTTCCAAGGTTGATATGATCAAACGTCGCACGCTCCCTCTACCATCGGGATTGGTGTTGAACCTAAATAATTGTTATTTGGTGCTTGCGTTAAGGCATGAACATGATTGGATCGTGTTTATTGCAATACGATTATTCATTCAAACAGAATAATGGTTACTCTATTTGTTCGAATAAACACCTTCAATGGTTTATTGAATCTCGATTGTAGTGTTACACATTGGTGCCAAAAGATATGAGTTAATGATGATAGTACCACTTACTTGTGGCACTGCCGCTTGAGTCATGTTAGTATAAATTGCATGAAGAGGCTCCATGCTAATGGATCTTTGTACTCACCTGATTTCGAATCACTAGTGACATGCAAATTATACCATATGAGCAAGGCCTTGTTGTCATTGAGATGAAACAAGATAGTAACTTGTTGGAAGTGATACATTTTGATGTATGCAGTCCAATGGGTGCTGAGGCAAGTAGTGGATATCATTATGTTCTTACTTCAATGATGATTTGAGTAGATACTAGAGTATTTACTTAATGAATCACAAGTTTGAGATATTGAAAAGTTCAATTCTGTTTCGGAGTGAAGTTCATCGTAACAAGAGGATAAACTGTCTACGATATGATCATAGAAATGAATATCTGAGTTACGAGTTTTTGGTACACAGTTAAGACAATGTGGAAGTTGTTTCACAGTTCATGCCACCTGGAACATCATAGTGTGATGATGTGTCTGAACGTCATAGCCACGCACTATTTAGTATGGTGCATGCTGTGATGTCTCTTATCGAATTACCACTATCGGTTATGGGTTATGCATTAGAGACAACCACATTCACTTTAAATAGGGCACCGCGTATTTCCGTTGAGATGACACAGTATAGACTGAGGTTTAGAGAAATCTAAACTGTCGTTTCTTGAAAGTTTGGGGCTTCGACACTTATGTGAAAAAGTTTCAGTCTGATAAGCTCGAACCCAAAGCGGATAAATGCATCTTCATAGGATATCCAAAACAGTTGGGTAAATCTCCTATCTCAGATCCGAAAGCAAAGTGTTTGTTTCTAGAAACGGATCCTTTCTCGAGGAAAGGTTTCTCTCGAAAGAATTGAGTGGGAGGGTAGTAGAACTTGATGAGGTTATTGAACCATCACTTCAACCAGTGTGTAGTAGGGCATAGGAAGTTGTTCCTGTGGCGCCTACACCAATTGAAGTGGAAGCTGATGATGGTGATCATTGAGCTTCGAATCAAGTTACTACAAAACTCGTAGGTCGACAAGGTTGCGTACTGCTGCAGAGTAGTACGGTAACCCTGTCTTGGAGGTCATGTTGTTGAGCAACAGTGAACCTACGAGTTATGGAGAAAGCGATGGTGGGCCCAGATTCCGACAAATGGCTGGAAGCCATGAAATCCGAGAGAGGATCCATGTATGAAAACAAAGTGTAGACTTTGAAAGAACTACTTGATGGTCATAAGACTATTGAGTAAAGATGGATCTTTAAAAGAAGACAGACGATGATGGTGATAAGTCACTATTAAGAAAAGCTCGACTTGTCGCAAAGATGTTTTCGATAAGATCAAACAGTTGACTATGATGAGACTTTCTCACTCGTAGCGATGCTAAAAGTCTGTTAGAATTATGTTAGTTGTTGATGCATTATTTATGAAATATTGCACGTAGGATGTCAAAACATTGTTTTCTCGACGGTTTCCTTGAGCAAACATTGTATGTGATACAACCAGAAGGTTTTGTCGATCCTAAAGATACTAGCAAGTATGCAAGCTCCAGCGATCCTTCAATGGACTGGTGCAAGCATCTCGGAGTTGGAATATACACTTTGATGAGATGATCAAAGATTTTGGGTTTGTACAAGGTTTATGAGAAACTAGTATTTCCAAAGAAGTGAGTGGGAGCACTATAGAATTTCTGATAGGTATATGTGGTTGACATATTGTGGATCAGAAGTAATGTAGAATTTCTGTAAAGCATACAAGGTTGTTTGAAAGAAGTTTTCAAAGGAGTACCTGGACTACGCTACTTGAACGTTGAGCATCAAAGATCTATGGAGATAGATCGAAAGTGCTTAATAGAAGTTTCAACAAGATGCATGCCTTGACAAGTTTTTGAAAGAGTTCAAAATAGACCAGCAAAGAAGGAGTTCTTGGTTGCGTTGTGAGGTGTGAATTTGAGTAAGACTAAAAACCCGACCACGGCAGAATAAAGAGAATAGATGAAGGTCGTCTTCTATGCCTTAGCCGTAGAATCTAAAGTATGCAATGCTATGTACCGCACCTGAAGTGTGCCTTGACTCAAAGTATGTTGAGAGGTACAGAGAGTGATCCATGATTGAATCACTAGCAGCGGTCGAAATTTATCCCTAGTAACTAATGGACTAAGGAATTTTTCTCGATTATGGAGGTGGTTAAAGAGTTTGTCGTAAAGGGTTACGTCAATGCAAGCTTTGACACTAATCCGGATAACTATGAGTAGTGAAACGGATTCGTATAGTAGAGTAGATATTTGGAGCATTTCCGAATAGCACGTAGTAGCAGCATCTATAAGATGACATAAAGATTTGTAAAGAACGCACGAATCTGAAAGTTTCAGAACCGTTACCTAAAACCTCTCTCACGAGCAAGACGTGATCAGACCCCATAACTATACGGGTGTTGGATTCGTTGGAATCGCATGGTGATGTGAACTAGATTATTGACTCTAGTGCAAGTGGGAGACTGTTGGAAATATGCCCTAGAGGCAATAATAAATTAGTTATTATTATATTTCTTAGTTCATGATAATCGTTTATTATCCATGCTATAATTGTATTGATTGGAAACACAATACTTGTGTGGATACATAGACAAAACACTGTCCCTAGTAAGCCTCTAGTTGACTAGCTCGTTGATCAAAGATGGTCAAGGTTTCCTGGCCATAGGCAAGTGTTGTCACTTGATAACGGGATCACATCATTAGGAGAATCATGTGATGGACTAGACCCAAACTAATAGACGTAGCATGTTGATCGTGTCATTTTGTTGCTACTGTTTTCTGCGTGTCAAGTATTTGTTCCTATGACCATGAGATCATATAACTCACGGACACCGGAGGAATGCTTTGTGTGTATCAAACGTCGCAACGTAACTGGGTGACTATAAAGATGCTCTACAGGTATCTCCGAAGGTGTTCGTTGAGTTAGTATAGATCGAGACTGGGATTTGTCACTCTGTGTGACGGAGAGGTATCTCGGGGCCCACTCGGTAATACAACATCACACACAAGCCTTGCAAGCAATGTAACTTAATGTAAGTTGCGGGATCTTGTATTATGGAACGAGTAAAGAGACTTGCCGGTAAACGAGATTGAAATAGGTATGCGGATACTAACAATCGAATCTCGGGCAAGTAACATACCGAAGGACAAAGGGAATGACATACGGGATTATATGAATCCTTGGCACTGAGGTTCAAACGATAAGATCTTCGTAGAATATGTAGGATCCAATATGGGCATCCAGGTCCCGCTATTGGATATTGACCGAGGAGTCTCTCGGGTCATGTCTACATAGTTCTCGAACCCGCAGGGTCTGCACACTTAAGGTTCGACGTTGTTTTATGCGTATTTGAGTTATATGGTTGGTTACCGAATGTTGTTCGGAGTCCCGGATGAGATCACGGACGTCACGAGGGTTTCCGGAATGGTCCGGAAACGAAGATTGATATATAGGATGACCTCATTTGGTTACCGGAAGGTTTTCGTGCATTACCGGAAAAGTTTCGGGCTCATCGGTAGTGTACCGGGAGTGCCGGGAGGGGTGCCGGGGACCATCGGGAGGGGTGTCACGCCCCAAGAGGTCTCATGGGCTATGGGAAGAGATAAACCAGCCCCTAGTGGGCTGGAATAAGTTCCCACTAAGGCCCATAAGGTTTGAGAAGGAAAAAACACAAGGTGGAAAGAGTTTCCAAGTGGGAAGGTGGAATCCTACTCCAAGTAGGATTGGAGTAGGACTCCTCCACCTCCAATTTCGGCCAAACCTTTAGGTTTTGAGGCTGCCTCCTCCCCTCCCTCCCACCTATATATACGGAGGTTTTAGGGCTGATTTGAGACGACTTTCTCACGGCTGCCCGACCACATACCTCCATAGTTTTTCCTCTAGATCGTGTTTCTGCGGAGCTCGGGCGGAGCCCTGCTGAGACAAGATCATCACCAACCTCCGGAGCGCCGTCACGCTGCCGGAGAACTCTTCTACCTCTCCGTCTCTCTTGCTGGATCAAGAAGGCCGAGATCATCGTCGAGCTGTACGTGTGCTGAACGCGGAGGTGCCGTCCGTTCGGTACTAGATCGTGGGACTGATCGCGGGATTGTTCGCGGGGCGGATCGAGGGACGTGAGGACGTTCCACTACATCAACCGCGATCTCTAATCGCTTCTGCTGTACGATCTACAAGGGTACGTAGATCACTCATCCCCTCTCGTAGATGGACATCACCATGATAGGTCTTCGTGCGCGTAGGAAAATTTTTGTTTCCCATGCGACGTTCCCCAACACCTGCAATAGTTGTGAGGTATTGATTTGAGTAATGTTTGGAATATTGGTGCCAAGAGCTTGAGCCTATTAGTGATAGGTGTCGAATTTTGGGAAAACCATGTGTTTTTCAAAAATTAAAAATTAGTTGAGAACTCTAGCTACTAAATTGATCGCTAATCTCTGGAGGGGTTGGAATATATAGAGTACCCTCACGTTACCATGAGTCGAGGATGCGCAAGGATAACCAAACCCCCAAATACTCCTCCTCGGGGTACTTCCCTCTTTGTGAAACTCCTAACTAGATAGAGAGTTACCGATAATAAGTGTATGAGTTCTTCGGACTAATGTGAGTATTCGATTGTTGGCACTTCCACCATCCATATTTTGCTAGCCTCTTCGGTACCGTGCATTGCCCTTTCTCACATTGAGAGTTGGTGCAAACTCCACTGGTGCATCCAAACCCATGACATGATACGCTCTGTCATACATAAGCCTCATTATATCTTTCCTCAAAACAGCCACCATAGCTACCTATTAAGGCATTTCCATAGCCTTTCCGAGATACATTGCCAAGCAACATCCACCATCTCATGACTTGATCTTCATGTCATACAAGCTTTTGGTTGATTGTAGAGCCGCACGCTAGTTGGGCATTGCCCTTATTACTGCTACATGACGCGCTAGTATCATTGCATATCCTGCTACACTCGTAGAGGCATACATTTGCATACATCATGATAGTTTTCACTTGTCTTTATGTTGAGTACTTCTTACAAAGTGTGATGATTTTTATTTTTATTCATGTAGAACATAGAATGTTGCCCTTAAGAGAGGAAAAGATCCCAAAGTGGACAAAACAAAAGATCCCAAAGAGGATAAATGAGAGATAAAAAGAAAGAGCCAAAGAGGCCACAAAATAAAAAAAAGAAATAAAAAGAGAGAAGGGGGGCAACACTACTATTCATTTGAAAGATCCACAGTCGTACTCCATTGCTATATTGCTACTACATATAGATTTTCATTCATGCATAACTATGTGGGGACCCTTACACTATAGAACTTGGTTTGCATATTTCAATGATGAGCCTCCTCAAATGAGCTATAGGTCTTCATGAGCAAACAAGTTGGATGCACCCCCACTAGTTCCATTGGAGACCTTACCTTAGCTCATATGTGCATCCGTTACATGGCAATCCCTACTCCTCACATCATATCTATCATTTGGCTTTCTCTCGCCTATGGTTGTCCTCATTGATGTGAGCCATTCACACCTCCTTGTCTTCCTTCCCCATCATTATTCTATTTTCCATCCTAAGTGCTAACATATCTTTCTTACACTCATCCATTGCATGAGTGCTCAAAGTCGAAAGGGAGAGGATCATTTTGACTTGTGCCTGATTAGTGGTCTGGAGATGAGTCAAAATAAGATTTAGAAGGAGACTAAGTGTGAGGTTTAGTAGATTGAGTTCTCAATTAAAAAATATTTTATGATCTCAACCCATCTCCCAGTTCTTGCACGCAAACACCATTTGGAGACATTCGAGTCACGGATAGCGAGAGCTCTAGCACATTTATGTTCTTACTTTGCTAAACTCAATACTAGATATAGACTCTTGCTTGTTATTGTATTGACTTGAATTTCATATCTCACTTGCTTTACTTTGAAGTTCTTATATGTGTGTTAGCATGTCACCACAGAAATTATTGTGTTATCATTTATCTACTCGAGGACGAGCAGAAATTAAGCTTGGGGATGTTGATACGTCCCAAACGTATCTATAATTTCTGCTTGTTCCATGATCTTTTGGGTGACATTGTTATATGTTTTGCTACACTTCTATATCATTTTACACATATTTGGACTAACCTACTAACTCAGTGAACCAAGGGCCAGTTTCTGTGTGCTGATGTCTATTTTGCAGGGGCTTTTACCCAATTTTCTAAAGCCCCAAAAAATCCACAAAAAATATTAAAAAATCAGCGAAACAGAAGCTTCCGGATCACCGAAGATGGGCCAGAGGGGGGCCAGGGGCCTCCCACGCGGCCTACTGGCGCGGTCGG
This sequence comes from Hordeum vulgare subsp. vulgare, assembly GCF_904849725.1. Lineage (NCBI taxonomy): Eukaryota > Viridiplantae > Streptophyta > Magnoliopsida > Poales > Poaceae > Hordeum > Hordeum vulgare. Next base: position 170,082,106 of record NC_058523.1, read on the forward strand.
GCCCTAGGCCGCGCCAGGAGGTTGCCTGGGTGGGCCCACCTCCCCCGGTGCCCTACTTTGGCCTATATTTAGAGTCCCGAGAGGAAACCCTCGCGGACTTTCTGGAATCGCGAATTTCTCCATTGTTCCGCTGCCGCAACGCTTCCGAGATCGGGAGCGTCAGGAGAACTCTTCCCGGCACCCTGTCGGAGGGAGGATTGACCTCTGGGAGCTTCTCCACCACCATGGACGCTTCTCAGATGTGCCGTGAGTAGTCCTCCTTGGACCATGAGTCCATGAACAGTAGCTATGTGATGTCTTCTCTCCAATCTTGTGCTTCAATGGTTAGTCCTTTTGAGCTGCCCTACATGATCAAGGCATCTATGTAATTCTCTTGCTATTGCTATGCTCGGTTTGGTGGGAACCGATGGATTATGAGATTATGTTCAGATTGTTATGAGCTATATATTTGATTATACTTTTATATTATGTTCCTTAGTGATTCATCATGTTCTCCTTTGCTATTTATTGCTTTTGCCGAGTAGTAGATTGTAACTCCAAGAGGGAGCGTTATGCATGATTGTGGGTTCATTTCCCTCGATGTCTAGCTTGAGTGACAGAAACATGAGACTAGAGGATGTGCTTGTTTCCACCAGGGAGAAAACAATGGTGCTTGTGACCACGGTTGCAAGGATTGTTTACCTTACGCATAGTTCTTAATGCAGTTGTCCGTTGCTTTGAGTTTACACTTTGGGTGGGCCTTGCAACTTAATACCGGAGAGATGTTCTGGATAGATATCTGAAGGTGGATGATTAGTAAGTAGATGCTGATGAATTAACGGTCTACTTGTCTTGGCGTACTGCCCATTACTATTGAACCTCTAACTATCAAGTAGCATAATTAGCATTGCGGTGCGATCATAATTCTGTCAATTGCCCAACTGTGATTTGTTTACCCATGCATTGTTGTTTATCATCTTTTGGGAGAGATACATCACTAATGAACATCATGTGACCCCGGTCCATATCACCATCATTGTTTACAGCTCCATCATTTACCGCTTTCATTTACTTTCCCGTTGCAATCACTATTACTTTCCTGCTTGTGTTTTGATCCTTTGCAAACTACAAGGCCTGAGAGATTGACAACCTCTCTGTACTCGTTGGGAGCAACATTATTTGTTGTGTGTGTAGGTCCACGTCTTCTGCTGACCAGGACAGGAGACACCTACTTGTTGAGCCTAGGAGTCCTCCTGGTTTGATAAACCTTACAGTCTCCGTGTAAGGGAAATCTGTTGTTGACTACATCTCCACCTTCCACTTGGGGTAACCAACGGGGGGCGAGAAGTATGTCCATCAACTCGTTATCAACGACCAAGATCAAGGACTCACGGGAAGATATCACAACACAACTCTAGACACAAATGAAAGCATGCAAGCTTCATATTACAAGCCAGGGGCCTCGAGGGATAGAATACACAAGCTCGATAAACACACGAGTTAGCGGAAGCAACAAATATCTGAGTATAGACATGAAACATGATAGTGCCTTAGAGAAGGCTAGCACAAAATATGCATCGATCAAACAAGGTGAGGCCTCCTGCTCGGGAACCTCCTAAACTACTCCTGGTCGTCAGCGGCCTCCACGTAGTAGAAGGCACCGTCGGGGTAATAGTTGTCGTCGGCGGGATACGCCATCTCCTGGGCTCCATCATCTGGTCGCAGCATCGTATCAAGGGAAAAGGGGGAGGAAAGCAACGGTGAGTACTCATCCAATGTACTCGCAAGATTGACATCAGAACTATACTAAGTATGCATCAGTATCAAAGGGAAGGGGTTATATGTGGACTGACTGCAGCAATGCGAGAATATAGCGAAGGTCTAGTCCTATCAAAGACTAGCATCTCTAGTGCCTTGCACAATAGATGAGAGTAGAGCAAGTAACACAATTAAATAGTCATATTGTTGCAGCAATATTAATTAAGGTCACACCCAGAGATTCTTCCTCGATTCCCTATGAGAAAGCAATCCCGGAGCAAACATTCCACTTAAGTAACACTTTAAGTTGTATATGATGAGGGCATAACTCCAAGTCGTCCTGTAACTGTGGAAATGGCTATTCGAATAGTTAATTTTTATCCGTGCACGGGTGCACCACAGTACCTAACACGCTTGATAAACTCTAGCCAGACACACTTTCATGGGTTATGCCCGACATAGGAACATCAATACGTCGCAGCCCTACCTAGGCTCAACAGAGAGGCCATCCCACCGGTCTAAATCCTAAGTGCGCACGAGTCATGGGCCCATCACCCTTTGCGCTCCTGCATGATGCAAGGGAGGCTGATGTCAGTCCTGGCACCTCTTATACAAGAACGATGCTTATCCAGGCCACTCGGGTGCGCGTCGCTCCATTGCTGACGTTTGAAAGCTTCGGCTGATACCACGACGTTGTTGACGTGCAACTATTCCTGACTTGATGCCTCCCCGGCAATGGCGCCAGAAAAAATAGTTGCTTCCAGTTGCTCAACAATTAGCAATTGTCTTGCAATGGCCCACCAGTGTGTGGGATCGCGACAATTTTCGAGGGTAGAGTATTCAACCCAAATTTGTTGGTTCGCACGACGGGAAGCGAAAGAATATTCTCAAGTATTAGTAGCTGAATGTGTCAGATTCAACCACACCTGAAAGATTAGTGTCTGCAAGCAAAGTAGTACGATAGCAACGGTGCGAGAAACGATATGGTGACAAGGCAGACTATTCCTAACGGTTGTATCAACGGCGCCAGAAAAGTATTGTAGCACGTAGTAGCAGTGTAACGAGTAACAACAGTAGCAAGGAACAGCAGTAGCAAGTAGCAAGTAACATCAACAAGTAACAGTAGTAGCAACAGTAGCGGCAACAGCAATAGGACAAAGCAAGTAACAGTAGCAGCAACAGTAGTAACGGCAGAGCAACTAACAATGGCAATGAGACAAACTCGTAGGCAATGGATCGGTGATTTGTTGGATGACATTCATCATGCAACAGTTATAACACGGAGAGATATGTGGCTAGCTCCCGTTCGTCAATGTGATGTAGGCATGCATTTCGTGTGTAGTCATACGTGCTTAGGGAAAAGAACTTGCATGACATCTATTGTCCATCCCTCCCGTGGCAGCGGGGTCCAAATGGATACTACGGGATATTAAGGTTCTCCTTTTAATGAAGAACCGGACCAACGCATTAGCACTTGATGAACACATGAACTACTCAAACTATGGTCATCACCGGGAGTGGTTCCGGTTATCGTCACTCCGGGGTTGCCGGATCATAACACATAGTAGGTAACTACAACTTGCAAGATCGGATCTAAAACACACATATATTGGTGACAACATAATAATTTCAGATCTGAATTCATGGCACTCGGGCCCTAGTGACAAGCATTAAGCATGGCAAAGTAGTAGCAACATCAATCTCAGAACATAGTGGATACTAGGGATCAATCCCCGTCAAAACTAACTCGATTACATGATAGATCTCATCCTACTCATCACCGCCCAGCGAGCCTATGAATAGATTACTCACGAACGATGAAGAGCTTCATGTAATTGGAGAGGGAAGAAGGTTGATGATGACGATGGCGACGATCTCCTTGATCCGGAGCCCAAAACGGACTCCAGATCTGCCCTCCAGGGCAAGAACGGGATGTGGCGGCGCCTTTGGATCGTGAAACGCGATGAAATCTTCTCTCCTAATTTTTTCCAAGACAAAAGGGAATAAATAGCGCTGGAATTGGGGACGGCAGAGCCATGCGGGCCCCACAAGCCTGGTGGTCGCGGCCAGGGGGGAGGCCGCGGCGACAGGGCTTGTGGCCCACTAGCCCGTCCCCTCCGGTGGATCTTTGCATATTTTCCAGAAATATTCTCCGTAAATTTTCAGGACGTTCCGAGAACTTTCATTTCTGCACAAAAACAACACCATGGCAATTCTGCTGAAAACAGCGTCAGTCCGGGTTAGTTCCATTCAAATCATGCAAATTAGAGTCCAAAACAAGGGCAAAAGAGTTTGGAAAAGTAGATACGATGGAGACGTATCAACTCCCCCAAGCTTAAAACCTTGCTTGTCCTCAAGAAATTCAGTTGACAAACTAAAAGAGAAAGAAAAACTTTGACAAACTCTGTTTGATCTTGTTGTTGCAACTATGTCTAACTCATAACCAGAGTTTCAGCAAGATCACAAGTTAACCATATGAGCAAGTGACACAAAGGTCTCACGGTAAACTAATATTAATGGCATAATCAGCGAGCGAGCAAATAATAATGAGTTTCAGATACCAACAATTTAATCAAAACAAGCATGAAGAAATATGAATAGGTGGTATCTCGCTAGCTCTTTCCGAGACCGCAAAACATAAATGCAGAACACTTTCAAAGATCAAGGGCTGACTAAACATTATAATTCATAGCAACGAAGATCCAGTCATAGTCATACTCAATATAAATCAAAAGCAAAGCATAAAAATGACAGAGGTGCTCTCTAATTGGTGTTTATATAAGAAGAGGATGACTCAATAGGAAAATAAATAGACAGGCCCTTCGCAGAGGGAAGCATTGATTTGCAGAGGTGCCAAAGCTCAAGATTTGAAAACAGAGATAATAATTTTGGGTGGCATGTTTCATTGTCAACGCAATGACTAAGAGTTCTCAATATCTTCCATGCTACTCATGCTATAGGCGGTTCCCAAACAGAAAAGTAAAGTTTTAACTCCCCCACCACCAATCAATCACACTCCATGGCTAGCCGAATCCTCGGGTACCGTCCATACTAACATCAATCCGGGGGGAGTCTTGTTTTACAGTTATGTTTTTGATTTAAGCGTGGAACTGGGCCTTCCAATTACCGGCCCCTTTCTCGTGAATGACAGTGAATAAACACATGTCGAGGATAACACGCCTAACATCGAAGATACCAATAGCCCCCTGTCACCACATGAGCGGTTCGGGCAAGCAAAATAGATTATTTCTTGAAGGTTTAGAGAATGGCACATGCAAATTTACTTGGAACGGCAGGTAGATACCGCAAATAGGTAGGTATGGTGGACTCTCATGGAAAAACTTTTGGGTTTATGGAGGTGGATGCACAAGCAGTATTCCCGCTTAGTACAAGTGAAGGCTAGCAAAAGACTGGGAAGCGACCAACTAGAGAGCGACAACAGTCATCAAAATGCATTGAGATTAACTAACATTGAGTGCAAGTATGAGCAGGATATAAATCACCATGAACACGAACATCATAGAGGCTATGTTGATTTTGTTTCAACTACATGCATGAACATGCGCCAAGTCAAGCCACTTGAATCATCCAAAGGAGAATACCATCCTATCATACTACATCATAGTCATCTCAAAATCTATGTTGGCACTCAAGACAAAACATTATAAGCTCCTAGCTAATTAAGCATGTCATCAGAAACTATGATCCCTAAGTTGTCATTGCAAACATGGTTCTCTCTCAACAAAGCTGAATCTGGGACGACAAGCTAGTCATATTTACAAAAACAAAATAGATAGAGTTCATACCAACTTTTCCAGTCTCAGTCACTTCATCATATATCATCATTATTGCCTTTCACTTGCACGATCAAACTATGTGAACAATAATAAGAGTGCTCGTGCATTGGACTAAGCTGAATCTGCAGGCAAGCACAAAGGAGAAGACAAAGTAATATGGTTCTTTAACAAATGAACAGGTATGCATGCGAGAGCCACTAAACATTGTAACCATGGTCTTCTACCTCAACTCAAAGAAAAAGAAAACTATTTACACGGGAAAGCTCCCAACAAGCAAAAGAAGAAAGGAAAATCTTTTTGGGTTTTCTCAAAAGGACACAAAACAAGAAAACAAGAAAATGAAAATAAACTAGCATGGATAATATAGTGGTAAAGTGTAAACACCGACTAACAAAGTGAAAGCATAAGCATGAATGTAAAGTTGGTGCAAACACGTACTCCCCCAAGCTTAGGCTTTTGGCCTAGCTTGGTCTACTCCCAAGGACGGTCCTGGCGAAACCCAAAATCATAATCGGGGTTATACGGGAGCGCTGCAGCCACTGCCTGAATAGCTGCCTCACGGAGACGAGCAACCGTCGCCTCCCTCTCATACTCCTCTGCCTCTCCTATGGTTATGTAATATCTCTGTTTTACCTAAAAGTCAAAGAAAGCAGGAGCAGGAAGGTTAATATGGAAAACACGCTGCCGGTTAAATATCAATCGGTGTAGGAGGGATTCATCATCCCTCTGAAGGAACTGGTAGCGTGTCATAGCGACGCGGTCAAGGAAAGCTGTATGGAGTGGGGGATCTCCTGCGCGGATGGGTACTCCAGGAAAACTTGCTATGCGAGTGGCATAGATCCCGCCAATGAAATCCCCATCAATAGCATTCTTATTTAGCCTCCTAGCTATAATAGCTCCCATGTTGAAGCTTTTGTCACCCGTCACTGCGCTCTTAAGGATACTAAGGTCGGATGCGCATAGGTGACAATGTTCAACCTTGCCGTTAATGCATCTACCTATGAAGAGGGCAAAGTAGTGCAAGGCAGGGAAATGAATGCTTCCTATGGTAGCTTGCGTGATGTCTCGAGTTTCTCCAACGGTTATACTAGAGACAAAATCTCTAACCGAAGACTTAGCAGGATCATTAAGACTACCCCCATCGGGTATCTTGCAAATCCTATTGAAATCCTCCAAATCCATGGTGTAGGATTTATCATACAGATCAAACAGTATGGATGAGTCACGGCCAACTGAAAATTTAAATCTACGCACGAAAGAGGCAGTGAGCATAGCATACTATTGACATTTATCTGAGAGGAATTCTTCTAACCCGGCATTGCGGACAAGTGTATCAAACTCATCCTTGAAGCCTGCTTCGATCATGAACTCATCAGAAGGACATTCACATGGTTGTACCGGTGCGTCCCTTAGTTGATAAGGATCGGGCTCCCGAATAGAAAGACAGGGACCCTTCTTACTTGAGGAACCACCATGAAACTTCCTCCTGAACATAATTTCTTTTTGCTGAAATTTTTGAAGTTCAAGAGAAAAGTGAATAAAGACCAACCACACCTTGTAGCAACTACTCCTACCAGTGCCTAGAGACCGTATCACGCGCTAAAACTACTTGGGACCCGCTAAAATCAATATTTCAAGCTCAAGAACAGGGTCACCAAGGTAGTAAGAATACGCGAAGGATAAAGCACTAGAGTAGAAACTAATTTGACCAATGGAGGAGTCACTTACCAAGGAGTAATTTCCCCAAAACGGTTCGAAGAATGGTGCTTTGATCAAGGAGATTGAAAATCACAGCCAAATGAGCAAGAACACGGGTTTGAGCTGCGAAACGATTTTTTCTGGAGGTAGAAGAAGAGGAGGAATGAGTGGAGGGGGTCCTTGTGGGCCCCACAAGTGTGGCCTCCCAGGCCAGCTCTCAGTCCTAGTATTTTTCAAAAAATCCAGAAAAAATCATATTTGATTTTCAGGACCATAGGAGAACTTTTATTTTCGGGGTACTTTTCTCCGGGACGCTATAACAGAAAACAGGAAAAACTAAACTAAATCTATCATTTTTCTTCTAAGCAACAGAAAGTGAAAGCTTAAAACACAGGTATGTGACTCTTTGATTCATCCATTTCATGGTCATGAAAAGAAACCGTCAGTGGGGTTGATCAAATCCTCATGACAAAACTTTTTCAAATTGCAAAAAGAAACAGAGAATTGTCGAATAGCCACTAAGTCACCACAATGGGGATATGAATCTCCCCAACAAGCAAATCATACTTCATCTTAACACGAGGAATAGGGCATTCAAAGCTCCCAATAAGAATCGATGAAGTTCTTTCGATAGCGTTGATGCAATGTACTTGATATCGTTTCTTCGGAAAGTGCACTATATGCTCATTACTGTTGACATGGAACGTGACATCGCCTTTGTTGCAATCTATAACAGCCCCTGCAGTGTTTAAAAAGGGTCTTCCGAGGATGACAACCATGGCATCGTCCTCGGGAATATCCAAGATAACAAAGTCTGTTAAGATAGTGGTGTTAGCAACCACAACATGCACATCCTCGCAAATGCTGACAGGGAAAGCAGTTGATTTGTCGGCCATTTGCAGAGAGATTTCAGTGGGTGTCAACTTATCCAGTTCAAGTCTTCGATAAAAGGAGAGACGCATAACACTAACACCGGCTCCAAGGTCACATAAGGCAGTTCTTACGTAGTTTCCTTTAATGGAGCAAGGTATAGTGGGCACTCCGGGATCACCAAGTTTCTTAGGAGTTCCACCTTTGAAAGTGTAATTGGCAAGCATGGTGGAGATCTCAAGATCTGGTATCTTCTGTTTATTGGTCACGATATCTTTCATGTACTTGGCATATGGAGACATTTTGAGCATATCAATTAACCGCATCTGCAGAAAGACGGCTCTCGACATTTCAATAAAGCGCTCAAAATCCTCATCATCCTTTTTCTTGGATGGCTTAGGAGGAAAGAGCATAGGTCTCTGAACCCATGGCTCCCTTTCTTTACCATGCTTCCTAGTAGTGAAGTCATTCTTATCATATCTCTTATGTTGTGGGTTATCAGGATTAACCGTAGGTTCAATCTCCACATCCTTATCATTGCTAGGGTGAGCATTATTATGAACATCGTTGTCCATATTGTCACCAGGTTCATGTTCATCACCAGATTGTGTTTCTGCATCAGACGTAGAAATATCATTTGGTTCTTCAGGTGTGACAGTATTTGGTGAACTGACATGCAGGTTTCTATCATCCTTCTTCTTATTCTTAGGATGACTAGGTGTATCAGCATTAATTCCTTGAGAATCTTGATCAATTCTCTTAGGATGGCCTTCAGGATACAAAGGTTCCTGAGTCATTTTGCCTCCTCTAGTAATGACTCTGACAGAGTTGTCATTTAATTCATTGAGCAAGTCATTCTGAGCTTTAAGTACTTGTTCTACCTGAGTAGTAATCATAGAGGCATGTTTACTCATAAGCTTCAGATCATTGACATTTTTGTCTACACAAGCACTTAAATGACTAAGCATACGAGTACTTTGTTCCAATTGTCTGCTAACATAATCATTGAAACTCTGTTGTTTGGCAACAAAGTTGTCAAATTCATCAAATCATAGGCTAACAGGTTTGTCAAAAGGAATATCACTCTCATTGAATCTATGCAGAGAATTTACTTCCACTACCTGTATCGGGTTATCGAGACCATGGATCTCTTCGATAGGTGGTAGATTTTTGACATCTTCAGATCTAATGCCTTTCTCTTGCATAGATTTCTTGGCTTCTTGCATATCTTCGGGACTGAGGAATAGAATACCTCTTTTCTTAGGAGTTGGCTTAGGAAGTGGTTTGGGGATAGTCCAAGCATTATCGTTAATCAAGATGTTATTCAGTAGAATCTCAGCTTGCTCTATAGTTCGTTCCTTAAAAACACAACCGGCACAACTATCTAGGTGGTCTCTAGAAGCATCGGTAAGTCCGTTATAGAAGATATCAAGTATCTCGTTCTTCTTAAGAGGGTGATCAGGCAAAGCATTCTGTAGCTGGATGAGCCTCCCCCAAGCTTGTGGGAGACTCTCTTCTTTGAGTTGAGCAATGTTGTATATTTCCTGCAAGGCAGCTTGCTTCTTATGGGTAGGGAAATATTTCTCACAGAAGTAATAGACCATATCCTGGGGACTAGTCACACATCCAGGAGCAAGAGAAGTGAACCAGGCTTTAGCGTCATCCTTTAGAGAGAAAGGAAACAACTTAAGGATATAGTAGTAGCGGATCTTCTCCTCACTAGTGAAAAGGGTGGCTATATCGTGTAGTTTGGTAAGATGGGCTACGACCGTCTCAGACTCATAACCGTGGAAAGGATGAGATTCGACTAGAGAGATTATCTCAGGGTCGACAGAGAATTCATAATCCTCATCGGTGATAAAGATGGTGAAGTGGCAAACTTTGGGTCATATTTCATCCTAGCTTTCAAAGATTTTTCCTTCCACTTGAGAAGTAATTTCTCAGCGTCATAGGCATCCTTACACGCAAGAAAATCCTCAGCTATCTCTCCCTCCATAACATAACCCTCAGGTATCTCAGGCAATTCATATCTAGGAGAGCTAGATCTAGCACGAGAAAAAGCAGGTTCTATCTCAATAGTATCGGCAGGTTGAGAAGCATCACAAGCATTGGCAATAACTCTAGCAGTATGAGCATCGAGGAATACCCCTAGTGGCATATCACGCAAAGTAGTATCTCTAGCAGTATCAAGCATAGCATCATCAGGCAAAATAGCATCTCTAGCATCATCAGGCAAAGCAGTATCAGGCATAGCATCTCTAGCAGTATCAGGCATAGTAGCATCATAAGCATCATCAAGCACACGCGACATATCAAGATTTCTAGCACGAGGTGGTGTCACAAACTTACTCATAACTGAAGGTGAATCAAGTGCAGAGCTAGATGGCAGTTCCTTACCTCCCCTCGTAGTTGAGGGCAAGACTTTGGTTCTTGGATCTTTCAGATTCTTCATAGTGATCAGTAGATATAAATCCCAAGTGACTCAGAGAATATAGCTATCCTTCCCCGGCAACGACGCCAGAAAAATGTTGTTGACGTGCAACTATTCCTGACTTGATGCCTCCCCGGCAACGGCGCCAGAAAAGAGTTGCTTCCAGTTGCTCAACAATTAGCAATTGTCTTGCAATGGCCCACCAGCATGTGGGATCACGGCAGTTTTCGAGGGTAGAGTATTCAACCCAAATTTGTTGGTTCGCACGACGGGAAGCGAAAGAATATTCTCAAGTATTAGCAGCTGAATGTGTCAAATTCAACCACACCTGAAAGATTAGTGTCTACAAGCAAAGTAGTATGATAGCAACGGTGCCAGAAACAATCTGGTGACTTGGTAGACTATTCCTAACGGTTGTATCAACGGCTCCAGAAAAGTATTGTAGCAGGTAGCAGCAATGTAACAAGTAACAGCAGTAGCAAGAACAGCAGTAGTGACAGCAGTAGCAAGTAGCAACAGTAGCAAGTAACAACAACAACAAGTAACAGTAGTAGCAACAGTAGCGGCAGCAGCAGCAGGACAAAGCAAGTAACAATAGCAGCAACAGTAGTAACGGCAGAGCAAGTAACAATGGCAGTGGGCAAACTCGTAGGCAATGGATCGGTGATTTGTTGGATGACATTTATCATGCAACAGTTATAACACGGAGAGATATGTGGCTAGCTCCCGTTCGTCAATGTGATGTAGGCATGCATTCCGTGTGTAGTCATACGTGTCACGCCCAAGATGCGACCCTATCCTCAATTTGGCACGAAGGCCTCGTCAGGGATAGAAGCGCATCTCGTCTGTCGCAAGAATGGATAGCGTTACAAGTGCATGTACAGAAAAGAAGAGATATATATACAATTGGCTTACACTCGCCACAAGCTACATCAGAGTCACAGCAGTACATTACATAATCATCATGAAGAAGAGCAGGGTCCGACTACAGACGAAAACAAATGAGAAAAGAAGAACGACGTCCATCCTTGCTATCCCAGGTTGCCGGTCTGGAACCCATCCTAGATCGAAGAAGAAGAAGAAGAAGTAACAACTCCAAATGTACAATCAACGCGCTCGCGTCAAGTAACCCTTATCTGTACCTGCAACTGGTGTTGTAGTAATCTGTGAGCCACAGGGGACTCAGCAATCTCATTTCCAAAGGTATCAAGACTAGCAAAGCTTAATGGGTGAGACATGGTTAAGTGGTGAGGTTGCAGTAGCGGCTAAGCATATATTTGGTGGCTAACTTACGAGTACAAGAAATAAGAGGGGGAAGATCTATGCATAACGGACGTGACTACTGATGATCAAATGAATGATCCTGAACACCTACCTACGTCAGACATAACCCCACCGTGTCCTCGATCAGAGAAAGAACTCACGAAAGAGACAGTCACGGTTACACACATAGTTGGCAAGTTTTAGTTAAGTTATCTTCAATTTATCTAGAACCAGTGTTAAACAAAGTTTCCACGTTGCCACATAACCGCGGGTACGACTTTCCGAAAGATTTAACCCTACAGGGGTGCTCCAACTAGTCCATCACAAATTACCACAAGCCGCATAGAAATCCTCGATCACGAAGCTTGCGATCTCGTCAGATTCCCTAGTGGAAAACCTCAACTCTAAGATTACCCAAAGCATCACCGGAATCCCGATGCACAAGATATTTCGTCAAGGGTAAAACTAATCTAGCAAGGCCACCCGACGTGTCGACGATCCCGATAGGAGCCGCGTATCTCGTTCTCAGGACACGACGGATAAGCGAAGCGTATGGTGGCCTGATAAAAATCTTCCGAGTTGCCCCGGGTTGGCCCCGCACGATGCTCTGTTTTGGACCAGCAATGGCCCTCCCTGTATTATGTAGAATTACTCCGCGAGTAGCGCTAACTCCCTATGCATTTAAGAATTATCAGAATTATTATGTTGGGCGAATAGTAACAATGTTGGGCCTTGCGAGACCAGCTTTAATCTAAAACGAATTATCAAGGGGGTCCCCATAACAACCCCGATCGTGTTGGGAGCGCTCAGTTATGGAACATAACACCGGTAGCCGAAACTAAGGGGGAAAAGGTGGAACAAAACACCAGGCTAGAAAGGCCGAGCCTTCCACCTTTTACCAAGTATATAGGTGCATTAAATTAATGGCAATTAATATGGTGATATTGTTGGAATTATGCCCTAGAGGCAATAATAAATGTATAGTTATTATTATAATTCCTGTATCAAGATAATAGTTTATTATCCATGCTATAATTGTATTGAATGAAGACTCATTTACATGTGTGGATACATAGACAAAACACCATCCCTAGCATGCCTCTAGTTGGCTAGCCAGTTGATCGATGATAGTCAGTGTCTTCTGATTATGAACAAGGTGTTGTTGCTTGATAACTGGATCACGTCATTGGGAGAATCACGTGATGGACTAGACCCAAACTAATAGACGTAGCATGTTGATCGTGTCATTTTGTTGCTACTGTTTTCTGCGTGTCAAGTATTTGTTCCTATGACCATGAGATCATATAACTCACTGACACCGGAGGAATGCTTTGTGTGTATCAAACGTCGCAACGTAACTGGGTGACTATAAAGATGCTCTACAGGTATCTCCGAAGGTGTTAGTTGAGTTAGTATGGATCAAGACTGGGATTTGTCACTCCGTGTGACGGAGAGGTATCTCGGGGCCCACTCGGTAATACAACATCACACACAAGCCTTGCAAGCAATGTAACTTAGTGTAAGTTGCGGGATCTTGTATTACGGAACGAGTAAAGAGACTTGCCGGTAAACGAGATTGAAATAGGTATGCGGATACTGACGATCGAATCTCGGGCAAGTAACATACCGAAGGACAAAGGGAATGACATACGGGATTATACGAATCCTTGGCACTAAGGTTCAAACGATAAGATCTTCGTAGAATATGTAGGATCCAATATGGGCATCCAGGTCCCGCTATTGGATATTGACCGAGGAGTCTCTCGGGTCATGTCTACATAGTTCTCGAACCCGCAGGGTCTGCACACTTAAGGTTCGACGTTGTTTTATGCGTATTTGAGTTATATGGTTGGTTACCGAATGTTGTTCGGAGTCCCGGATGAGATCACGGACGTCACGAGGGTTTCCGGAATGGTCCGGAAACGAAGATTGATATATAGGATGACCCCATTTGGTTACCGGAAGGTTTTCGTGCATTACCGGAAAAGTTTCGGGCTCATCGGTAGTGTACCGGGAGTGCCGGGAGGGGTGCCGGGGACCATCGGGAGGGGTGTCACGCCCCAAGGGGTCTCATGGGCTATGGGAAGAGATAAACCAGCCCCTAGTGGGCTGGAATAAGTTCCCACTAAGGCCCATAAGGTTTGAGAAGGAAAAAACACAAGGTGGAAAGAGTTTCCAAGTGGGAAGGTGGAATCCTACTCCAAGTAGGATTGGAGTAGGACTCCTCCACCTCCAATTTCGGCCAAACCTTGAGGGTTTGAGGCTGCCTCTTCCCTCCCCCTCCCTCCTATATATACTAAGGTATTAGGGCTGATTTGAGACAACTTTTTGCCACGGCAGCCCGACCACATACCTCCATAGTTTTTCCTCTAGATCGCGTTTCTGCGGAGCTCAGGCGGAGCCCTGCTGAGACGAGATCATCACCAACCTCCGGAGCGCCGTCACGCTGCCGGAGAACTCTTCTACCTCTCCGTCTCTCTTGCTGGATCAAGAAGGCCGAGATCATCGTCGAGCTGTACGTGTTCTGAACGCGGAGGTGCCGTCCGTTCGGTACTAGATCGTGGGACTGATCGCGAGATTGTTCGCGGGGCGGATCGAGGGACGTGAGGACGTTCCACTACATCAACCGCGTTCTCTAACGCTTCTGCTGTACGATCTACAAGGGTACGTAGATCACTCATCCCCTCTCGTAGATGGACATCACCATGATAGGTCTTCGTGCGCGTAGGAAAATTTTTGTTTCCCATGCGACGTTCCCCAACAGTGGCATCATGAGCTAGGTTCATGCGTAGATGTCTTCTCGAGTAGAACACAAAAGGTTTTGTGGGCGGTGATGTGCGTTTTGCTGCCCTCCTTAGTCTTTTCTTGATTCCGCGGCATTGTTGGATTGAAGCGGCTTGGACCGACATTACTCGTACGCTTACGAGAGACTGGTTTCATCGTTACGAGTAACCCCCTTTGCTCAAAGATGACTGGCAAGTGACGGTTTCTCCAACTTTAGTTGAATCGGATTTGACCGAGGAGGTCCTTGGATGAGGTTAAATAGCAACTCATACATCTCCGTTGTGGTGTTTGCGTAAGTAAGATGCGATCCTACTAGATACCCTTGGTCACCACGTAAAACTTGCAACAACAAAATTAGAGGACGTCTAACTTGTTTTTGCAGGGTATGATTGTGATGTGATATGGCCAATGATGTGATGTGATATATTGGATGTATGAGATGATCATGTTGTAATAGAAATATCGACTTGCACGTCGATGGTACGGCAACCGGCAGGAGCCATAGGGTTGTCTTTATACTAACATATGTGCTTGCAGATGCGTTTACTATTTTGCTAGGATGTAGCTTTAGTAGTGATAGCATAAGTAGCACGACAACCCCGATGGCGACACGTTGATGGATGATCATGGTGTGGCGCCGGTGACAAGAAAATCGTGCCGGTGCTTTGGTGATGGAGATCAAGAAGCACGTGATGATGGCCATATCATGTCACTTATGAATTGCATGTGATGCTAATCCTTTTATGCACCTTATTTTTCTTAGAACGACGGTAGCATTATGAGGTGATCTCTCACTAAAATTTCAAGACGAAATTGTGTTCTCCCCGACTGTGCACCGTTGCTACAGTTCGTCGTTTCGAGACACCACGTGATGATCGGGTGTGATAGACTCAACGTTCACATACAACGGGTGCAAAACAGTTGCGCACGCGGAACACTCGGGTTAAGCTTGACGAGCCTAGCATGTGCAGACATGGCCTCGGAACACATGAGACCGAAAGGTCGATCATGAATCATATAGATGATATGATTAGCATAGGGATGCTTACCACTGAAACTACTCCCGACTCACGTGATGATCGGACTTGGGATAGTGTAGGTGGATCATGAACCACTCAAATGACTAGAGAGATGTACTTTTTGAGTGGGAGTTTAGCATCTAATTTGATTAAGTTGAACTCTAATTATCTTGAACATAGTCTAAGTCCACTTTGAATATATTTGTGTTGTAGATCATGGCTCACGCAAGTGTCATCCTCAATTTTAATACGTTCCTAGAGAAAGCTAAGTTGAAAGATGATGGAAGCAACTTTGTAGACTGGGCTCGTAATCTTAAGCTAATCTTACAAGCTGGAAAGAAGGATTATGTCCTTAATGCTGCGCTAGGAGATGAACCACCCGCTACGGCTGATCAGGATGTTAAGAACGCTTGGTTAGCGCGTAAGGAGGACTACTCAATAGTTCAATGTGCAGTCTTGTATGGCTTAGAACCGGGACTTCAACGTCGCTTTGAGCGTCATGGAGCATTTGAGATGTTCCAGGAGTTGAAGTTCATCTTTCAGAAGAACGCCCGGATCGAGAGGTATGAGACCTCCGATAAATTCTATGCTTGCAAGATGGAGGAAAACTCGTCTGTCAGTGAACATGTGCTCAAAATGTCTGGGTACTCAAACCGTCTAGCTGAACTGGGGATTGAACTCCCGCAAGAAGCTATCACTGACAGAATCCTTCAATCACTGCCGCCAAGCTATAAAGGCTTTGTGTTGAACTACAACATGCAAGGGATGAACAAGTCTCCCGGCGAGTTGTTTGCGATGCTGAAAGTCGCAGAGTCTGAACTCCGTAAAGAACATCAAGTGTTGATGGTGAGCAAGACCACTAGTTTCAAGAGAAACGGCAAAGGCAAGAAGGGCAATTCGAAGAAGAGCGGCAAGCCTGTTGCCAATCCGCCGAAGAAACCCAAGGCTGGACCTAAGCCTGAAACAGAGTGCTTCTATTGCAAGGGTATGGGTCACTGGAAGCGCAATTGCCCCAAGTATCTGGCAGATAAGAAGGCGGGCAAAGAAAAATCAGGTATATTTGATATACATGTTATTGATGTGTACTTAACCAGCTCTCGTAGTAGTGCCTGGGTATTCGATACCGGTTCTGTTGCTCACATTTGCAACTCGAAGCAGGAACTGCGGAATAGACGAAGGCTGGCGAAAGACGAAGTGACGATGCGCGTAGGAAACGGTTCCAAGGTTGATGCAATCGCCGTCGGCACAGTGTCACTTCAACTACCATCGGGATTAGTGATGAACTTAAATCATTGTTATTTAGTGCCTGCGTTGAGCATGAACATTATATCTGGATCTTGTTTATTGCGAGACGGTTACTCTTTTAAGTCTGAGAATAATGGTTGTTTTATTACTATGAGTAACATCTTTTATGGTCATGCACCGAATGTGAGAGGATTGTTCATATTGAATCTTGATAGAGATACGCATATACATAACATTGAGACCAAAAGAGTTAGAGTAAACAATGATAGCGCCATATTTTTGTGGCACTGCCGCTTGGGTCATGTTGGTGTAAAGCGCATGAAGAAACTCCATGCTGATGGACTTTTGGAGTCACTTGACTTTGATTCACTTGACACGTGCGAACCATGCCTCATGGGCAAGATGACTAAGACTCCGTTCTCCGGAACAATGGAGCGTGCAAGTGACTTGTTGGAAATCATACATACCGATGTGTGTGGTCCAATGAGCGTGGAGGCACGCGGCGGATATCGTTATTTTCTCACCTTCACTGACGATCTAAGTAGATATGGTTATGTCTACTTGATGAAGCACAAGTCTGAAACATTTGAAAAGTTCAAGCAATTTCAGAGTGAAGTGGAAAATCATCGTAACAAGAAGATCAAGTTCCTACGGTCTGATCGTGGGGGTGAATATCTGAGTTTCGAGTTTGGTACTCACTTAAGACAATGTGGAATTGTTTCGCAGTTAACACCGCCCGGAACACCACAGCGTAATGGTGTGTCCGAACGTCGTAATCGTACTTTATTAGAAATGGTGCGATCTATGATGTCTCTTACTGATTTGCCGTTATCATTTTGGGGTTATGCATTAGAAACAGCTGCATTCACTTTAAATAGGGCACCATCGAAATCCGTTGAGACGACACCATACGAACTGTGGTATGGCAAAAGGCCAAAGTTGTCGTTTCTTAAAGTTTGGGGATGTGATGCTTATGTCAAAAAGCTTCAGCCTGAAAAGCTGGAACCCAAAGCGGAAAAGTGCGTCTTCATAGGTTACCCAAAAGAGACAGTTGGGTACACCTTCTATCTCAAATCCGAGGGCAAAGTGTTTGTTGCTAAGAACGGAACTTTTCTCGAGAAGGAGTTTCTCTCGAGAGAATTGAGTGGGAGGAAGATAGAACTTGACGAGGTTGTCGAACCTCTCATCCCTCTGGATGGTGGCGCAGGGCAAGGGGAAACCTCTGTCGTTGCGACGCCGGTTGAGGAGGAAGTTAATGATGATGATCATGAAACTCCAGTTCAAGTTTCTGTTGAACCACGCAGGTCGACGAGATCACGCGCTGCTCCAGAGTGGTACGGTAATCCCGTCTTATCAATCATGTTGTTAGACAACAATGAACCTGCAAATTATGAAGAAGCGATGGTGGGCCCAGATTCCAACAAATGGCTAGAAGCCATGAAATCCGAGATAGGATCCATGTATGAGAACAAAGTATGGACTTTGGAGATACTGCCTGAGGGCCGCAAGGCTATTCAGAACAAATGGATCTTTAAGAAGAAGACGGACGCTGACGGTAATGTGACCGTTTATAAAGCTCGACTTGTGGCAAAGGGTTTTTCACAAGTTCCAGGAATTGACTACGATGAGACTTTCTCTCCTGTAGCGATGCTTAAGTCCGTCAGAATCATGTTAGCAATAGCTGCATTTTTCGATTATGAAATCTGGCAGATGGATGTCAAAACGGCGTTCCTTAACGGTTTCCTTAAGGAAGAGTTGTATATGATGCAACCCGAAGGTTTTGTCGATCCTAAAAATGCTGACAAAGTGTGCAAACTCCAGCGATCCATTTATGGACTGGTGCAAGCATCTCGGAGTTGGAACAAACGCTTTGATGAGGTGATCAAAGCATTTGGGTTTATACAAGTGGTTGGAGAATCTTGTATTTACAAGAAAGTGAGTGGGAGCTCTGTGGCGTTTCTAATATTATATGTGGATGACATATTACTGATTGGAAACAACGTAGAGCTTTTGGAGAGCATAAAAGGTTACTTGAATAAAAGTTTCTCTATGAAGGACCTAGGAGAAGCTGCTTACATTCTAGGCATTAAGATCTATAGGGATAGATCAAAACGCCTGATAGGACTTTCACAAAGCACATACCTTGATAAAGTTTTGAAGAGGTTCAAAATGGAACAGTCCAAGAAAGGGTTCTTGCCGGTGTTACAAGGTACGAGATTGAGTAAGACTCAGTGCCCAGCAACTGATGAAGATAGAGAGCATATGCGCTCCGTCCCCTATGCTTCAGCCATAGGTTCTATCATGTATGCGATGCTGTGCACTAGACCGGATGTTAGCCTGGCCATAAGTATGGCAGGCAGGTTCCAGAGTAATCCAGGAGTGGATCACTGGACGGCGGTCAAGAATATCATGAAGTACCTGAAAAGGACTAAGGAGATGTTTCTCGTGTATGGAGGTGACGAAGAGCTCGCCGTAAAAGGTTACGTCGATGCAAGCTTTGACACAGATCCGGACGACTCTAAGTCACAAACCGGATACGTATTTATTCTTAATGGGGGTGCAGTAAGCTGGTGCAGTTCCAAGCAAAGCGTCGTAGCAGATTCTACATGTGAAGCAGAGTACATGGCTGCCTCGGAGGCGGCTAAGGAAGGTGTCTGGATGAAGCAGTTCATGACGGATCTTGGAGTGGTGCCAAGTGCACTGGATCCAATAACCTTGTTCTGTGACAACACTGGTGCCATTGCCTTAGCAAAGGAACCAAGGTTTCACAAGAAGACCAGACACATCAAACGACGCTTCAACCTCATCCGCGACTACGTCGAGGAGGAGGACGTAAATATATGCAAGGTGCACACGGATCTGAATGTAGCAGACCCGCTGACTAAACCTCTTCCACGGCCAAAACATGATCGACACCAGAACTGTATGGGTGTTAGATTTATTACAATGTAATTCACATGGTGATGTGAGGGCTAGATTATTGACTCTAGTGCAAGTGGGAGACTGTTGGAATTATGCCCTAGAGGCAATAATAAATGTATAGTTATTATTATAATTCCTGTATCAAGATAATAGTTTATTATCCATGCTATAATTGTATTGAATGAAGACTCATTTACATGTGTGGATACATAGACAAAACACCATCCCTAGCATGCCTCTAGTTGGCTAGCCAGTTGATCGATGATAGTCAGTGTCTTCTGATTATGAACAAGGTGTTGTTGCTTGATAACTGGATCACGTCATTGGGAGAATCACGTGATGGACTAGACCCAAACTAATAGACGTAGCATGTTGATCGTGTCATTTTGTTGCTACTGTTTTCTGCGTGTCAAGTATTTGTTCCTATGACCATGAGATCATATAACTCACTGACACCGGAGGAATGCTTTGTGTGTATCAAACGTCGCAACGTAACTGGGTGACTATAAAGATGCTCTACAGGTATCTCCGAAGGTGTTAGTTGAGTTAGTATGGATCAAGACTGGGATTTGTCACTCCGTGTGACGGAGAGGTATCTCGGGGCCCACTCGGTAATACAACATCACACACAAGCCTTGCAAGCAATGTAACTTAGTGTAAGTTGCGGGATCTTGTATTACGGAACGAGTAAAGAGACTTGCCGGTAAACGAGATTGAAATAGGTATGCGGATACTGACGATCGAATCTCGGGCAAGTAACATACCGAAGGACAAAGGGAATGACATACGGGATTATACGAATCCTTGGCACTAAGGTTCAAACGATAAGATCTTCGTAGAATATGTAGGATCCAATATGGGCATCCAGGTCCCGCTATTGGATATTGACCGAGGAGTCTCTCGGGTCATGTCTACATAGTTCTCGAACCCGCAGGGTCTGCACACTTAAGGTTCGACGTTGTTTTATGCGTATTTGAGTTATATGGTTGGTTACCGAATGTTGTTCGGAGTCCCAGATGAGATCACGGACGTCACGAGGGTTTCCGGAATGGTCCGGAAACGAAGATTGATATATAGGATGACCCCATTTGGTTACCGGAAGGTTTTCGTGCATTACCGGAAAAGTTTCGGGCTCATCGGTAGTGTACCGGGAGTGCCGGGAGGGGTGCCGGGGACCATCGGGAGGGGTGTCACGCCCCAAGGGGTCTCATGGGCTATGGGAAGAGATAAACCAGCCCCTAGTGGGCTGGAATAAGTTCCCACTAAGGCCCATAAGGTTTGAGAAGGAAAAAACACAAGGTGGAAAGAGTTTCCAAGTGGGAAGGTGGAATCCTACTCCAAGTAGGATTGGAGTAGGACTCCTCCACCTCCAATTTCGGCCAAACCTTGAGGGTTTGAGGCTGCCTCTTCCCTCCCCCTCCCTCCTATATATACTAAGGTATTAGGGCTGATTTGAGACAACTTTTTGCCACGGCAGCCCGACCACATACCTCCATAGTTTTTCCTCTAGATCGCGTTTCTGCGGAGCTCAGGCGGAGCCCTGCTGAGACGAGATCATCACCAACCTCCGGAGCGCCGTCACGCTGCCGGAGAACTCTTCTACCTCTCCGTCTCTCTTGCTGGATCAAGAAGGCCGAGATCATCGTCGAGCTGTACGTGTGCTGAACGCGGAGGTGCCGTCCGTTCGGTACTAGATCGTGGGACTGATCGCGGGATTGTTCGCGAGGCGGATCGAGGGACGTGAGGACGTTCCACTACATCAACCGCGTTCTCTAACGCTTCTGCTGTACGATCTACAAGGGTACGTAGATCACTCATCCCCTCTTGTAGATGGACATCACCATGATAGGTCTTCGTGCGCGTAGGAAAAATTTTGTTTCCCATGCGACGTTCCCCAACAGATATAACAAGGAACCCATGTATTCACATGGAAGCAACTGCACCTGCAACTAGCAACGCTAACACAGGGTTAAGCAAGCGGTAACATAGCCAATCAGTGGTTTGCTAGGTTGAACAGGTTGAAGGTTTTCATGGCATTGGTGAGAGGCTGATATTTAACATGTGGTAGGTAACGAGACATAATTGATAGCATCGAAATAACTAGCATGGCAATGATAGTAATGGTATCTGGGGAAATGGTCATCTTGCCTGAGATCCTGCTTGGAAGAAGAATGACTTCGTGAAGCAGTCGAACCGATGTAGTCGAACGGGTCCTCACAATCCGACACGCTTGCGAAACTCTATCGAGACGAAGCAAACCGGAAACAAGAAAAATCCAATGGATTTTCTACCCCAAAAACATATAAAATATGTGGGGTTGCGCAACAAAAATATTGCCACACGTAAATGCGAGAAAATTAACCTATACACGGAAAAATAAACTAGCGGCAATCCCTACACGTAAAAATACGAACGTCTACTCTAAAATACATGGAAAAGTGGTTCCTACAACATGGGCATTTCTACTACGACATTCGAGCAATCCGGTCTTGCGCGAAGAATTATTACGGGACGAAACCTATAGAAACAGCATGCTAATCTATGCACTTGGCACGCTAAACTACGTCTAACAATTATTCAAGTTGTGAAATCGTATTCTACGCGAAATTCTACACCAGAACCATATACAACACGTCGCGATCCGACACACGAGTTGAAAACTACGGATGTTTTAATATCTAGAATATCTCCTGAAAATAATTAAATTCTCAGGAATCTAAAATATAACAAACGGGCCGAATTGGGGGCGCAATTTAGGACACCTCGCCACGGGCGAGAGGAAATGGCTCGGGCAGGGCTCTTACCTTGCGTGCCTTGCCCAGGAGGAGTAGCTGGGCCGGTCGGGGGCGCCATGGCTGCAGGAGCTGGGCCGGGGCGAGGCCTGACTACCCTGGGCCTCGGGCGCGTGGAGATGGGCCACTGCGGGGCCCAGCCGGCGGTTGGTGGCGGCCTGCGGGAGCCCACGCGGGGGGAGCGAGCGAGCAGGTCGCTCCAGGTGCTCGACCTCCTGCCTGCGAGCAGCAATTGCGGCCTCCCCATGGGGCTCCGGTGCAGGTTAGCGAGAGGGGCGAAGGAGGAGCAGATCTGAACGAGATCTACCCGATCTATCCATTCCCGTTGACGGCAGCTCCTGACTTGAGCTATCAGCGCAGGAGGAGCTCACGAACTTCCATGGCCATCTCGTGCCAGAGAGAGAGATAGAGGGCGCTTGGGTGAGGGAAGAAGAGAGAAAACAGGAGGAGGAAGACGAGGGTGGCGCGACTCTGGCCTGGGGAAGCTCCTGGCGGCGCCGGGTCGACGAGGGGCGCGGCGGCGGGGCTGACGAGGGCCGGCCGGAGGCGCTAGCGGGAGGCACGGGAACAGGGAGGCGTGGCGGAGATCTCGGGCCCGGCGGGCCTTGGATGGGCTCGGGCGGGCCCGTGCGGCTAAGTCTGGTGGGAGAGGAGGCTGGAGGGGGTAGGTGGGGCGCACGGAAAACGAGGCAGGGGGTTGGTTGTCTAAAATAATAGGAGGATGGCCTATATATAGACAAATGGGGGGCTAGGTTAACCGGAATTGCGTTCCGGGTCCAACTGTGGGGTCGGATTCGGATAATTCCGAACGCGGGAACGGTTACGAGGCCGTGTAGAGGGGATATCCAGATACGAGAGGGAGAATGGGCGGCACGGCAACGAGTTTTAAAACACCGACAAACGTGTGACGAATAACCGAAGACGGTGCCGCTATGGTCGACCGTTCGGGTACCAGACGGACTCCGATCGCGACGAAATTCGATAGGCGGCCTAGCTATATCTAATTACGACCGCATGCCAAGTTTCACCCCGATCAGAGAAAGTTTTACACACACTTTTAAAACAGGGTTTTGACGATGCCGCGGGCGCGTGCGTGTGCGGTCGGGCTCACAACGAACAACGACGTGAACCGGCAACTAACAACGGATGCAACTTTGAAAACTGGCGGCAACGGAACGCCGATGCAATGCCGATGATGCGCATGATGCGACAAAAGAAAATAGACACACGACAAAAACGGAATAGAAGGGGAATCTTCTGGAACGTTGGCATCGGGCTGTCACAACTCTCCTACACTACAAGAGGATCTCGCCTCGAGATCCAAGAATGAAAGGAGGAGAGGATGAGAAAGAACAAGACGTAAAAACTTAGTCGCTTCTTTGACAAACGAGTGAAGCCAACGATCCTTGAAGGTTGCAAAGCGATGAGGAATGATATGAGAAGCAAACAAGAATTCACGGAAAATTTCGGCAGCACTTCGGTAGGAAAATGGGCCAAAAAATTTCGATAAGATGGAAGAAATAGACAATATTCACAACCAACAACTAAATATAACAAGGGAACACCATTATCTTGAAAGAACAACAAGATTGACCCAAAAGAGCAACATTACAATGCCTCTGGAACAATAGAATAGGAACTAGCTCATACGGAAGAAGAGAATGAAGAGAGAATGACAACTACTAACTCCAATGAACTTGGCAAGCATCCTTGCAAGAAGAATTGGACGGAGTTGTTGGAAAAACAACAATGAGAAGAACAAGATAGAAGTGGGCTCATGGAAACCTTTTCAAACTAATGAAGTGACAACCAGCCACTAACAGAAAGAAAGATTGATTGGGAGAAACAAGATATGAACAATTTCTTACACCAAGAGGATACATTGAGAACTTGGATTAATGACAAGCACCATAATAGCAACAATCCATAGGAAAAGCTTTAGGTGAAATCCAAACCAAGATAGCTCACTGAAGAAATCATGGGTTGAAAATATCTCATGAACATATAATTGGTAGGTTTAATTATCTCATTCTTGAAAGGAAAACTCTTCGAGGCTCCTACACTAACAAGAATGCTATAATACCACCTCACAGAATAAAGGAAGAACAATTGCACATATAAATGCAAGAGAAAGGATACTTGAGGTTCTCCAACAAGAATCCTAAAGAACACTTGAGAATGGATTGAAACCTTGATGAACCACCATGAAGGACCTCCGTATACAAATGAATGAAGCAACGATATGAAGGTGGAAAGGAATAAGATTATGACCTTGCCAAGATTTAGATGAAGCCTCACAAAGAGATACTTAAAAGAACTTGGAACTCCGGAAAATAAAGATAAGCAGACGAGAAAAGAATTGAAACCATGAGCCACTCCGGAAGAAGAATTGAAACCACTATGGAGAAGAATAAGAATTATGTTATGCTTATCCTTCATCAAGTTAAATTGATGACAAACAACGGATTTATCATAACACTTATTCTTCTTGAAAGAAACTTGAGGAGAGAGATAGGTAAGCACCGCTTGAAGCATAATTGAAGGAAGCGCCGGTAAGAATTCACAATTGCATGGGAATACCAAAAATTAATGGATACACATGAGAATGAAGAGATCATGAGCCACCTAACAGAAAAGTTGAACAAGGCACCAGAACAATTAAGAGACGAACGAAGAGACAACAATTGAGAAGAATTGAGGATGAGAGCTGAAAGATGAGAACGAATAAAATCTTCCGGATGATGGCCTTCGGAGGATCGAGAATGAAAACAACTCAAAAAAGCAGTGGATAGCAAGAAAAGGAATTACTCATGATTGGAACAATTAAGATGATGGCACCAAGCTGAAATGATTAATCTTCTAGATAAAGAACCAAGAATGAGAGAAACACTCCTTCGGTCTTCAAAACTGGAATGATGAGGAGAACACCACCAAGAATAACTGAGACACTCCGGAATAATGAATAATGAAAGTTGAGCCAAATCTGAGAATTAATTCAAATAGGCCTTGAAAAGGAATATGACTGATGAAAATCATACTTACGTCATAGTTGAAAAGAATTAGAGATCTCCGGGAAAGATTAGAAGATCTAAAAGATCCTGGGAAAAACCTGTGGGTTATGGGGCCACTCAAAGAAACCACCGTTGAAAGGATTTCTTAGAAGAGAGATATTGCATCGGTACAAATGAAAACTAGATGAGGTTGAGCACCTCGAAATAATTGAAGGATCGAGAATCAGGACTTCTGAAATATCTACTGCACTCCGTCTAGACTAGAGAGAAATGAATAACAAGATAGGTTGATAAGAATTTCCAACAAGGGAAAGATTTACAAGGATGAATAGGACATAATGAACAGTGACAACTAAATTGAATTCACCGAAAAAGATAACAAGACTGAATAAAGATGAACATGAAGTCCTGAGAATCTTCACAATGTATCACCGGCTACGAAAGGAAGACGAGATAGTGGAAGCATCACTGGAATGAAATGCACTTGGATGAAATCCAATCACTGAAGAAAAAGGGCGGGAGGGTGGGAAAAACAAAGACAACTTGGGACAGATGAGACAAACTCCGGAAAGAATTGAGAGAATGATCTGCAACAATTAGAGAGGATTGAATTCAGTTGAAGAGAAGCACACCGGTTGGAAAAGAATTAACAAGGTGACTCCGGTTGACAAGAATTGATATGACAACCTGATTGAACAAAAGAATTTGCATTCACATAAAAATTATGAGAACACCTCTTGGAAAGATCTGAAATCACCACTTGACATCGAAGCAACTCGAATTACCATATTCCAACAAAAAAAAAGGTGCGGCTTGCAATTAGCCAGAACAAACTCATGAGAAAGATTTCGTCCGATATTTTCGTGGACAGGATCGCACGGGCTTGAACCTTACAGTAGACATCAAGTGCAAGGCAGTGCACCCGACATACGAAGCGTCCCCGAGTCGTAGCAAGCTACAAGGACTCTTTAAGACACAACGAGAACCGCTGTAAGTTGACCGTCAACAAATGAATCCACTAGATGTCGAACCCCAACCTAACATCATGCATTTGTTGGAAGATTGTCCTATAAGATACTACTTGAATTCCCACCTAAGAATTCCCGAAATATCTGGTCATGCAATCTAGTACACGGATACAAGGAGTAATATCACACAACTCCTATACTAACCCGTCACCTGTATCACATTCGTCAACACACGACCATAATCTAGGACCTTCATCTACTACAGACCCTCGTGATCACAACGATACATAGTATGTCAGTACTCCCGAACAATCTGCACCAGTACTAGGGACATCGGAGTTATCTTGGCACTACTAGTATTGAAGCAATTACGAACATCCTTCATTCTTAGATACTAAGAAATCTGAATGATAACGATGTGCTCAAGAATCCCCTAGAGCTCAACTCCCCGGAAGAAAATCAAGTCAAACAGGAGGCACCAAGACAGAACTCCGTCACATCGGCATAATATAGATTCCAAACATATCCGCGTGATCCTAATTTTTTTTTGAGTGAGAAGAGGAGTAGAATAAATTATTACGTTAGGATTCCTCACCAGAGCATAGAAGAGGAGAAAAAAGAATCCTACTCTTCGATATATAACTAGACTCAAAGCAATTTTTCACTAGACTCGACTCGGCCAAGTTCGATCAATCAAGAGGGGACCTAGGTCGGTACTGCTCTGATACCAACTTGTCACGCCCAAGATGCGACCCTATCCTCAATTTGGCACGAAGGCCTCGTCAGGGATAGAAGCGCATCTCGTCGTAACGCAAGAATGGATATCGTTACAAGTACATGTACTGAAAAAGAAGATATATATATATATATATATATATATATATATATATATATATATATAGAATTGGCTTACACTCGCCACAAGCTACATCAGAGTCACAACAGTACATTACATAATCATCATGAAGAAGAGCAGGGTCCGACTACGGATGAAAACAAACGAGGAAAGAAGAACGACGTCCATCCTTGCTATCCCAGGCTGCCGGCCTGGAACCCATCCTAGATCGAAGAAGAAGAAGAAGTAGCAAATCCAAATGTACAATCAACGCGCTCGCGTCAAGTAACCCTTACCTGTACCTGCAACTGGTGTTGTAGTAATCTGTGAGCCACAAGGGACTCAGCAATCTCATTTCCAAAGGTATCAAGACTAGCAAAGCTTAATGGGTGAGACATGGTTAAGTGGTGAGGTTGCAGCAGCGGCTAAGCATACATTTGGTGGCTAACTTACGAGTACAAGAAAATAAGAGGGGGAAGATCTACGCATAACGGACGTGAGTACTGATGATCAAATGAATGACCCTGAATACCTACCTATGTCAGACATAACCCCACCGTGTCCTCGATCGGAGAAAGAACTCACGAAAGAAACAGTCATGGTTACGCACACAGTTGGCAAGTTTTAGTTAAGTTATCTTCAAGTTATCTAGAACCAGTGTTAAACAAAGTTTCCACGTTGCCACATAACCGCGGGCATGGCTTTCCGAAAGATTTAACCTTGCAGGGGTGCTCCAACTAGTCCATCACAAATTACCACAAGCCGCATAGAAATCCTCGATCACGAAGCTCGCGATCTCGTCGGATTCCCTAGTGGAAAACCTCAACTCTGAGATTACCCAAAGCATCACCGGAATCCCGATGCACAAGATATTTTGTCAAAGGTAAAACTAATCCAGCAAGGCCACCCAACGTGTCGACGATCCCGATAGGAGCCGCGTATCTCGTTCTCAGGACACGACGGATAAGCGAAGCGTACGTTGGCCTGATAAAAATCTCCCGAATTGCCCCGGGTTGGCCCCGCACGGTGCTTTGTTTTGTTCCAGCACCATCAGCAGTGGCCCTCCCTGTATTATGTAGAATTACTCCTCGGGTAGCGCTAACTCCCTATGCATTTCAGAATTATCAGAATTATTATGTTCGGCGAATAGTACCAATGTTGGGCCTTGCCAGACCAGCTTTAATCTAAAACGAATTATCAAGGGGGTCCCCATAACAACCTCGATCGTGTTAGGAGCGCTCAATTATGGAACATAACACCGGTAGCCGAAACTAAGGGGGCAAAGGTGGAACAAAACACCAGGCTAGAAAGGCCGAGCCTTCCACCTTTTACCAAGTATATAGGTGCATTAAATTAATAGCAATTAATATGGTGATATAACAAGGAATTCATGTAATCACATCGAAGCGACTGCACCTGCAACTAGCAATGCTAACACAGGGTTAAGCAAGCGGTAACATAGCCAATCAGTGGTTTGCTAGGTTGAACAGGTTGAAGGTTTTCATGGCATTGTTGAGAGGCTCATATTTAACATGTGGAAGGCAACGAGACATAATCGATAGCATCAAAATAACTAGCATGGCAATGATAGTAATGGTATCTGGGGAAATGGTCATCTTGCCTGAGATCCCGCTTGGAAGAAGAATGACTCCGTGAAGCAGTCGAACCGATGTAGTCGAACGGGTCCTCACAATCCGACACGCTTGCGGACCTCTATCGAGACGAAGCAAACCGGAAACAAGAATCAACACACGAAATTCACCACACGATGCACAACACAAATGATGCATGAGCAGCTGAATACATGCAAGTCACGGCATGACAATTCACGACAAACAAACACTACACATTAAGTGAAGTTCAATATGCAACGAGTTGCATATTGACGAAACTCCACGTTTAATTATTTAGTTCTATCCCGATTAGATACACATCATTATTAAATGTGATTAAACATGGAAAGAGGTGAAGCACAATTAATCTACCTATCTAGGCATTTTAATTGAGGTCGGAAATGACATATAGCACCTCCGAGACGACCTCACATGTTAATTTACAAATCTGTCCAGATCTGAACTAACACATTTAATTAGTTGTTAAACAGAAAAACAAATAGGTTCACGTGATTCTATGCGTCGTTACAAGCAATTTACACATAGAGATCATCTCAAACGGAGCTACGGTTCAAAAGATACAAGCACCGCAAGATATGATGGCATGAATGCAATATGTGTGCAACGACGGTCACGAGCACTTCAAAACATACTACTAGCAAGAGAAAATGAAACTACACGAGATCCTAAGCAAGTTTCATATAGAACATGATCAAATCAGAGCTACGGATCAACAACTACGAGGAAAACAAGAAATCACTACAATCTGCCAAAATCAGCCACATAGCATTTTC
The DNA here is from genome assembly GCF_904849725.1 of Hordeum vulgare subsp. vulgare. Lineage (NCBI taxonomy): Eukaryota > Viridiplantae > Streptophyta > Magnoliopsida > Poales > Poaceae > Hordeum > Hordeum vulgare. Next base: position 170,111,885 of record NC_058523.1, read on the forward strand.
TACACCCCACAACTACGGGCTACACAAATCCAAATGGCACCAACAAGGTATGAGACGATAGAGGGCAAGAAGCACTACAACATACAGCCAACAACACCTGACATGGCATCATGGATCACTAGGAAAAGAAGTCACAAAATGGCTTCTCACACACAGTTTCAGACTTAGTGAAAATAACACTTCATGAAAGTGCAGTTTCTGGTCTGAAGGCATATTGACAACAGCAAAACCACAAGCTACAAGACTCCAAATGGCATGAAAATTCATAGCATGCTAGAGAATCACAAAGTCTACAACTATCTCCATTGCACCAACCTCAAAAGAGCTACAAATCATAGGATAGAAGCAAAACAAAACAACAACAAAATATAACAGATTCCAGACTTAGAAATATTTCAACATCTCTAAAACATCACTATTTCTAGCAACTTGAGATCAAGCAAACCACACCTAAACATGCATTTCTATTGCAACCAAAAATACCAGGGGCTAGAGTAAACATCAAAGAACAACTCCCTAGTTGACAACTCCTAGAAACAAAGCACGGAATAAATCCTACGAATTAGACAAGAGGGCAAAATAGCAAAATATCGCGTGAATTAAATTTCTCAAAAGCTAAAACTAATTGCACAGAAAATCCCATAGATTTTCCTACCCCGAAAACATATAAAATATGTGGGGTTGCGCAACAAAAATATAGCCATACGTAAATGCGAGAAAATTAACCTATACACGGAAAAATAAACTAGCGGCAATCCCTACACGTAAAAATATGAACGTCTACTCTAAAATACATGGAAAAGTGGTTCCTAAAAATAGGCATTTCTACTACGGCATTCGAGCAATCCGGTCTTGCGCGAAAAATTATTACGGGACGAAACCTATAGAAACAGCATGCTAATCTATGCATTTGGCATGCTAAACTATGTCAAACAATTATGCAAGTTGTGAAATCCTATTCTATGCAAAATTCTACACCAAAACCATATACAACACGTCGCGATCCGACACACGAGTTGAAAACTACGGACGTTCTAATATGTAACATATCTCCTGAAAATAATTAAATTCTCAGGAATCTAAAATATAACAAACGGGCCGAATTGGGGGCGCAATTTAGCACATCCCACCACGGGCGAGAGGAAATGGCTCGGGCACGGCTCTTACCTTGCGGGCCTTGCCCAGGAGGAGTAGCTGGGCCGGTCGTGGGCGCCATGGCTGCAGGAGCTGGGCCGGTCGTGGGCGCCATGGCTGCAGGAGCTGGGCCGGGGCGAGGCCTGGCTACCCTGGGCCTCGGGCGCGTGGAGATGGGCCGTTGCGGGGCCCAGCCGACGGTTGGTGGTGGCCTGCGGGAGTCCATGCGGGGGGAGCGAGCGAGCAGGTCGCTCCAAGAGCTCGACCTCCTGCCTACGAGCAGCAATGGCGGCCTCCCCATGGGGCTCTGGTGCAGGTTAGCGAGAGGTGCGAAGGAGGAGCAGATCTGAACGGGATCTGCCCGATCTATCCATTCCCGTCGACGGCAGCTCCTGACTCGAGCTATCCAGCGCAGGAGGAGCTCACGAACTTCCATGGCCATCTGCTGCCAGAGAGAGAGAGGGCGCTTGGGTGAGGGAAGAAGAGGGAAAACGGGAGGAGGAGGAAGACGAGGGTGGCGCGGCTCTAGCCTGGGGAAGCTCCTGGTGGCGCGGCTCTGGCCTGGGGAAGCTCCTGGTGGCGCCGGGTCGACGAGGGGCGCGGCGGCGGGGCTGACGAGGGCCGGTCGGAGGCGCTAGCGGGAGGCATGGGAACAGGGAGGCGCGGTGGAGATCTCGGGCCCGGCGGGCCTTGGATGGGCTCGGGCAGGCCCGTGCGGCTGAGGCTGGTGAGAGAGGAGGCTAGAGGGGGTAGGTGGGGTGCACAAAAAACGAGGCAGGGGGTTGGTTGTCCAAAATAATAGGAGGAGGGCCTATATATAGACAAATGGGGGCCTAGGTTAACCGGAATTGCGTTCCGGGTCCAACCGTGGGGTCGGATTTGGATAATTCCGAACGCGGGAACGGTTACAAGGCCGTGTAGAGGGGATATCCAGAGACGAGATGGAGAACGGGAAGCGCGGCAATGAGTTTTAAAACACCGACAAATGTCCGACGAATAACCGAAGACGGTGCTGCTACGGTCGACCGTTCGGGTACCAGACGGTCTCCGATTGCGACAAAATTCGACAAGTGGCCTAGCTATATCTAATTATGACCGCATGCCAAGTTTCACCCCAATCATAGAAAGTTTTACGCACACTTTTAAAACAGGGTTTTGATGACGCCGCGGGCGCGTGCGTGTGCGGTCGGGCTCAGAACGGACAACGACGTGAACCAGCAACTAACAACGGATGCAACTTTGAAAACTGGCGGCAACGGAATGCTGATGCAATGCTGATGATGCGCATGATGTGATGATGATGCGACAAAAGAAAATAGACACACGACGAAAACGGAATAGAAGGGGAATCTTCTCGAACGTTGGCATCGGGTTGTCACAATACGTGCTTAGGGAAAAGAACTTGCATGACATCTATTGTCCATCCCTCCCGTGGCAGCGGAGTCCAAATGGATACTACGGGATATTAAGGTTCTCCTTTTAATAAAGAACTGGACCAACACATTAGCACTTGGTGAACACATGAACTCCTCAAACTATGGTCATCACCGGGAGTGGTTCCGGTTATTGTCACTCCGGGGTTGCCGGATCATAACACATAGTAGGTAACTACAACTTGCAAGATCGTATCTAAAACACACATATATTGGTGACAACATAATAATTTCAGATCTGAATTCATGGCACTCTGGCCCTTTTGACAAGCATTAAGCATGGCAAAGTAGTAGCAACATCAATCTCAGAACATAGTGGATACTAGGGATCAATCCCCGTCAAAACTAACTCGATTACACGATAGATCTCATCCTACTCATCACCGAACAGCGAGCCTACGAATAGATTACTCACGAATGATGAAGAGCTTCATGGAATTGGAGAGGGAAGAAGGTTGATGATGACGATGGCGACGATCTCCTTGATTCGGAGCCCAAAACGGACTCCAGATCTGCCCTCCAGGGCAAGAACGGGATGTGGCGGCGCCTGTGGATCGTGAAACGCGATGAAATCTTCTCTCCTGATTTTTTCTGGAACGAAAGGGAATAAATAGCACTGGAATTGGGGGCGGCAGAGCCACGTGGGCCTCACAAGCTTGGTGGCCGCGACCAGGGGGGAGGCCGCGGCGATAGGGCTTGTGGCCCACTGCCCCGTCCCCTCTGGTGGATCTTTGCGCGGGTATTTTTCATATTTTCCAGAAATATTCTCCGTAAATTTTTAGGACGTTCCGAGAACTTTCATTTCTGTACAAAAACAACACCATGACAATTCTGCTGAAAACAACGTCAGTCCAGGTTAGTTCCATTCAAATCATGCAAATTAGAGTCCTAAACAAGGGCAAAAGAGTTTGGAAAAGTAGATACGATGGAGACGTATCAGACGTCGTGTCCCCATAACTTCTCCCACGTGAAGGTTAGTGCGAAAAGGTCTCCCGACCAACTCAGATCAAATACCCAAACCATTAGCATTTTATTAATTGCGGTGACGAGCAGAACCACGATAAATGGGTCCATCGTACCGTCTCGAGGATTTGTGGCACGGGCCCAGAATGCCCGGCCACACCTCGTCACATTCGCGTGGGAATCCACCCGCAACACACCTCATGAACCCATTGGCACGGTCAAGTAACTGTGTGGCTGTAACATCAGAGGGATCCAAGGTATCACCCTCGATGGATTCCGAACGATGTAATCGTCAAGGTGGCCATGGAGGAATCACCTGTTGGAATTATGCCCTAGAGGCAATAATAAATAAGTTATTATTATAATTCCTATATCAAGATAATCGTTTATTATCCATGCTATAATTGTGTTGAATGAAAGACTTAGATACATGTGTGGATACATAGACAAAACACTGTCCCTAGCAAGCCTCTAGTTGGCTAGCCAGTTGATCGAGGATAGTCAATGTCTTCTGACTATGTACAAGGTGTTGTTGCTTGATAACTTGATCACATCATTGGGTGAATCATGTGATGGACTAGACCCAAACTAATGAGCGTAGCATGTTGATCGTGTCATTTTGTTGCTATTGTTTTCTGCGTGTCAAGTATTTATTCCTATGACCATGAGATCATATAACTCACTGGCACCGGAGGAATGCCTTGTGTGTATCAAACGTCACAACGTAACTGGGTGACTATAAAGATGCTCTACAGGTATCTCCGAGGGTGTCCATTGAGTTAGTATGGATCAAGACTAGGATTTGTCACTCCATGTGACGGAGAGGTATCTCGGGGCCCACTCGGTAATACAACATCACACACAAGCCTTTCAAGCAATGTGACTTAGTGTAAGTCACGAGATCTTGTATTACGGAATGAGTAAAGAGACTTGCCGGTAAACGAGATTGAAATAGGTATGCGGATACTGACGATCGAATCTCGGGCAAGTAACATACCGAAGGACAAAGGGAATGACATACGGGATTATATGAATCCTTGGCACTGAGGTTCAACCGATAAGATCTTCGGAGAATATGTAGGATCCAATATGGGAATCCAGGTCCCACTATTGGATATTGACCGAGGAGTCTCTCAGTTCATGTCTACGTAGTTCTCGAACCCGCAGGGTCTGCACACTTAAGGTTCGGCGATGTTTGATGCGTATTTGAGTTATATGGTTGGTTACCGAATGTTGTTCGGAGTCCCAGATGAGATCACAGACGTCACGAGGGTTTCCGGAATGGTCCGGAGACGAAGATTGATATATAGGATGGCCTCATTTGATTACCGGAAAGTTTTCGGCATTACCGGGAATGTGCCGGGAGTGACGAATGGGTTCTGGGTGTTCACCGGGGGGGGGGGGGGGCAGCCCACTCGGGGGAAGCCCATAGGCCTTAGGGGTGCCGCACCAGCCCTTAGTGGGCTGGTGGGCCAGCCCAAGATGCCCTATGCGCAGGAGAAGGAAAATCAAAGAGAAAAAAGAAAAAAAGGGGAAGTGAGAAGGAAGGGAAGGACTCCACCTTCCAATCCTAGTTGGACTAGGATTGGAGGAGGATTCCTCCTCCCCCCCTTCGGCCGACCCCTTGGGGCTCCCTTGAGCCTCAAGACAAGGTCCCTCCCCTCCCTCCTATATATACCGAGGTATTAGGGCTGATTTGAGATAACTTTGCCACGGCAGCCCGACCACATACCTCCACGGTTTTTCCTCTAGATCGTATTTCTACACAGTTCGGGCGGAGCCCTGCTGAGATAGATCATCGCCAACCTCCGAAGTGCCATCACGCTGCCGGAGAACTCATCTACCTCTCTGTCTCTCTTGCTGGATCAAGAAGGCCGAGATCATCGTCGAGCTGTACGTGTGCTGAACGCGGAGGTGTCGTCCGTTCGGCACTGGATCGGAGCGGATCGTGGGACGGACCGCGGGACGGTTCGTGGGACAGTTCGCGGGGCGGATCGAGGGACGTGAGGACGTTCCACTACATCAACCGCGTTTCTTAACGCTTCCTGCTGAGCGATCTACAAGGGTACGTAGATCAGAAATCCCCTCTCGTAGATGGTCATTGATACATGTCCGTCGTATCTATAATTTTTGATTGTTTCATGCCAATATTCTACAACTTTCATATACTTTTGGCAACTTTTTATACTATTTTTGGACTAACATATTGATCCAGTGCCCAGTTCCAGTTCCTGTTTGTTGCATGTTTTTTGTTTCGCAGAATATCCATACCAAACGAAGTCCAAACGTAATAAAAACTTACGGGGATTCTTTTTGGAATATTTCAGATTTTTGGGAAGAAGAATCAACGCGAGGCGATGCACGGAGTGCCCACAAGCCCTGTCGCCGCGGCCAGGGGGTGGGCCCGCGCCAGGCAGGCTTGTGTCCACTCCTTAAGGCAGTTGGAGCCCTTCTTTCGCCACAGGAAAGATAATATCCGGAAGAAAATCGTGTTAAAATTTCATCCCAATCGGAGTTACGGATCTCCGGGAATTTAAGAAACGGTGAAACGCAGAATCTGGGAGCGCAGAAACAGAAGGACAGAGAGAGAGAGATCCAATCTCGGAGGGTCTCTCGCCCCTCCGCCGCCATGGAGACCATGGACCAGAGGGGAAACCCTTCTCCCATCTAGGGAGGAGGTCAAGGAAGAGGAAGAATGAGGGGGGCTCTCTCCCCCTCTCTCCCGGCGGCGCCGGAACGCCGCCCGAGACATCATCGTGTGACGGCAATCTACACCCACACCTCCTCTTCTTCACCAACTTCTCCATCATCTTCCCCCATCTATATTCAGCGGTTCATTCTCCTACAACCCGTTGTACCCTGTACTTGAACATGGTGCTTTATGCTACATATTATTATCCAATGATGTGTTGCTATCCTATGATGTCTGAGTAGATTATCGGTGTCCTATCGGTGATTGATGAATTGCTGTGATTGGTTTAATTTGCTTGTGGTTATGTTGCTGTCCTTTGGTGCCCATCATATGATCGCGCGCGTGGATCACACCATAGGGCTAGTTGTATGTTGATAGGACTATGTATTGGCAGGCTAGAGTGACAGAAGCTTCAAACCTAGCATAGAAATTGATGCATATGGGATTGAAGGGGGACCAATATATCTTATTGCTATGGTTGGGTTTCACCATAATGAACGTTAGTAGTCGCGGACGCTTGCTAATAGTTCCAATCATAAGTGCATAGAATTCCAAGTACGGGATGACATGCTAGGAGAGGCCTCTCCCACATGATACTTGCTATCGATCTAGTAACGTAGTCAATCGCTTAGGGACAATTCCGCAACTCCTACCACCACTTTTCCACACTCGTTAGACACTCGTAGTTGTTTGTTTTTCTAACCAGCCCCTATTTTTATTTACGTGTTCTTTACTTTCTTGCAATCCTATCCTATCACTCCTACAAAGTACTCCTAGTTTCATACTTGTTCTAGGTAAAGCGAACGTAAAGTGTGCGTAGAGTTGTATCGGTGGTCGATAGAACTTGATGGAATATTTGTCCTGCCTTTAGCTCCTCGTTGGGTTCGACACTCTTACTTGTCGAGAAAGGCTACAATTGATTCCCTCTACTTGTGGGTTATCAAGACCTTTTTCTGGCGCCGTTGTCGGGGAGAGATAGCGTGGGGTGAATATCCTCGTGTGTGCTTGTTTGCTTTATCACTAAATAGATATATTTTGCTGTTCTAAGTTGTTCTCTATGTTTAGTTATGGATATGGAACACGAAATACCAAAACAATTAGGTTTACTTGCTACTCATGGAGGTGGAGAACCTCCTAAAACCCTCGAGGCTCGTTATGTGGAAAATATTATGCACTTCTTTAATAATCCTGAGAAAGCCCCATTCAATTATATAATGGGATACACGTTGGATCAACGTGAATACTTTAGGGATTATCGCTTGACTCAAAAAGGGAAACTTTTATGGGATCAAATCCATTTGTTGAAATGGTATGCTTGGGAACTATGCAAGAGATATGGTGTTACTTGTTGCTCTAGGATGAAGGTTCCACACCTTCCCTTTTCTTGTGAATTTAATGATCATAGAACCTTGGATTCTTATGCTAATGGTATATATGATTACTATGATGTGGATCAAATAGAAGAGTTTGTTGCTTTTATGGGTGCTTATGAAATTGAGGCTTTGTTTAAAAGGTGTGATGATAATGATGATGCTCCTTACCGATCTGAAAATTTGGCTATGCTTCCTTATTGTTATAATAATTATGAACATAATGCCCATATTGAATGATTTAAGGAGTAATCCTATGCTGCCCAAGAAGAGACTATTATTTTGCAGGAAACTATGGAAGAAGAAAATGCTGAAATTGTGAGCTCATTAGATGAAAAAGATGAAGAGGAGAGCGAAGAAACAAAAGGAGGAAGAGCGGACTAGCTACCCGTGTCCACCTTCTAATCAGAGTAACTCTTCTACTCATACATTATTTAATTTCCCTTCGTTCTTACCGAAGGATGAATGCTATGATCCCTTGGATTCGTTTGAAATAACCCTCTTTGATGAACTTGATGCTTGCTATGCTTGTGGCCATGATGCCAATATGAATGATGCTTATGAAGATGAGCTAGCTATAGTTCCTTATGTTACACATGATGATTTTGATGAATATAATATGCATGTGCTTGCTGCTCCTACTTGCAATTATTATGAGAGAGGAACTACATCTCCACCTCTCTATGTTTCCAATACGATAAAATTGCAAGAAACTGCTTATGCTATGCATTGGCCTTTACTTGTTGTGCATGAATTGTTCTTTTATGACATGCCAATGCATAGGAAGAGAGTTAGACTTCGTCATTGCATGATATATGTTACCTTGTGGTCACTACTAAATTTCAAATCATTGCTAATTAAAATTGGCTTTGATATACCTTGGGATCCGGGTGGATCCATTACTTGAGCACTTTATGCCTAGCTTAATGGCTTTAAAGAAAGCGCTGCCTGGGAGACAACCCGGAAGTTTTAGAGAGTCATTTATTTCTGTTGAGTGCTTTTATTCGGTTTAAAAACAAAAAAATATAGAGGGGAACTTAAAACTTTTTCAAAAAGAGAAGTGATTGAAAGGTGATGCATTGTGGAAGTGAGGGTCGACCTTGAACATTTGTGTTCATGCTCATGGAAACAATATAGAATTTTTCTTGGAAGTTTCTCACAAAAATATTTATCCCCTTGTACAATTCCTTTGTGTTTTTAAAAATAATGTGCCAAGCAAAGCCTTTACGATTAGTTTGGGTGATAGTTGTTTGATCACGCTGAGAAAAGACAGAAACTTTTTGCTCAAGAAATTAATTTTCAGTTTCTATTTCGGAAGAGCTTTTGAGTTGATTATTTTTGCTGCTAATTGATATACAAATTTTCCAGACGTTCGTAATTTTTCAGATTTTTTGAGATATCAGAAGTATACGGAATATATAGATTGCTACAGACTGTTCTGTTTTGACAGATTCTGTTTTCTATGCATTGTTCTCTTATTTTGATGAATCTATGGGTAGTATCGGGGGGGGGGGGTATGAACCATGGTGAAGTTGTACTACAGTAGATATAATGCTAATATGAATTTAAAATGAGTTCACAACAGTACTTGAAGTGGTGATTTATTTTATTATACTAACGGATCTCACAAAGTTTTGTTGAGTTTTGTGTGATTGAAGTTTTCAAGTTTTGGGTGAGAGCACGATGGATGAAGGAATAAGGAGAGACAAGAGCCTAAGCTTGGGGATGCCCGAGGCACCCCAAGGTAATATTCAAGGAAGACTCAAGCGTCTAAGCTTGGGGATGCCCCGGAAGACATCCCCTCTTTCGTCTACAATCTATCGGTAATTTTACTCGGAGCTATATTTTTATTCGTCACATGATATGTGCAAATGCTTGGAGCGTCTTTTGTGTTTATTTTCCCTTTTTCTTTTATGCACCATGCTGGTATGAGATAGTCCTTGGTTGGCATCATACAATGCTTCATGTGCTTCACTTTTATCATTTGAAGTTTGGATTGCATGTTTTCCTACACATAGAAAACCGCCATTTGTAGAATGCTCTTTTGCTTCACTTATATTTGTTAGAGCGGGGCATATCTTTTGTAGAAAGAATTAAACTCTCATGCTTCACTTATACCTATTTAGAGAGTTAACAGGAGTTGGCCATTCACATGGTTAGTCATAAAATCCAACATAAAACTTGTAGATCACTGAATATGATATGTTTGATTCCTTGCAATAGTTTTGCGACATGAATATGTGATATTAGAGTCATGCTAGTGAGTAATTGTGTATTCGTAGAAATACTTGTGTTAAGGTTTGTGATTCCCGTAGCATGCACGTATGGTGAACCGTTATGTGATGAAGTCGGAGCATGATTTATTTATTGATTGTCATCCTTTGTGTGGAGGTCGGGATCGCGCGATGGTTAACTCCTACCAACCTTTCCCCTAGGAGCATGCGTGTAGTACCTTGTTTCGATGACTAATAGACTTTTGCAATAAGTATGTGAGTTCTTTATGACTAATGTTGAGTCCATGGATTAGACGCACTCTCACCCTTCCACCATTGCTAGCCTCTCTAGTACCGCGCAACTTTCGCCGGTGCATTACACCCACCATATAGCCTTCCTCAAAACAGCCACCATACCTACCTATTATGGCATTTTCATAGCCATTCCGAGATATATTGCCATGCAACTGCCACCGTTCCATCTCATGACATGTGCCACCACTTGCATATTGCCATTGCATGATCGTAAGATAGCTAGCATGATGTTTCCATGGCTTGTCCATTTTTTGATGTCATTGCTATGCTAGATCATTGTCACGGTACACTACCGAAGGCATTTCATATAGAGTCATCATTGCTCTAAGTATTGAGTTGTAAGTGCGATGATCATATTTCATATAGAAGGCATTTCATGATGCCAATATGAATGATGCTTATGAAGATGAGCTGGCTATAGTTCCTTATGTTACACATGATGATTTTGATGAATATAATATGCATGTGCTTGCTGCTCCTACTTGCAATTATTATGAGAGAGGAACTACATCTCCACCTCTCTATGTTTCCAATATGATAAAATTGCAAGAAACTACTTATGCTATGCATTGGCCTTTACTCGTTGTGCATGAATTGTTCTTTTATGACATGCCAATGCATAGGAAGAGAGTTAGACTTTGTCATTGCATGATATATGTTACCTTGTGGTCACTACTTAATTTCAAATCATTGCTAATTAAAATTGTCTTTGATATACCTTGGGATCCGGGTGGATCCATTACTTGAGCACTTTATGCCTAGCTTAATGGCTTTAAAGATAGCAAAATTTATGCCTAGAAAAATCAGGTATATTCGATATTGATGTGTACTTAACCAACTCTCGTAGTAGTGCGTGGGTATTCGATACCGGTTCTGTTCCTCATATTTGCAACTCGAAACAGGAACTGCGGAATAAGAGAAGGCTGGCGAAGGATGAAGTGACGATGTGCGTGGGAAATGGTTCCAAGGTTGATGCAATTGCCGTCGGCACAGTTTCACTTTAGTTACCATCGGGATTAGTTATGAACTTGAATAAATGTTATTTAGTGCCTCCGTTAAGCATGAACATTATATCTGGATCTTGTTTATTGCGAGATGGTTACTCGTTTAAGTCAGAGAATAATGGTTGTTCTATTTCTATGAGTAATATCTTTTATGGTCATGCACCCAATGTGAGAGGATTGTTCATATTGAATCTTGATAGTGATAATACACATATACATAACATTGAGACCAAAAGAGTTAGAGTTAACAATGATAGCGCCATGTTTTTATGGCACTGCCGCTTATGTCATATTGGTGTAAAGTGCATGAAGAAACTCCATACCGATGGACTTTTGGAGTCACTTGACTTTGATTCACTTGACACGTGCGAACCATGCCTCATGGGCAAGATGACTAACTCTCTGTTCTCCGGAACAATGGAGCGTGCAAGTGACTTGTTGGAAATCATACATACCGATGTGTGTGGTCCGATGAGTGTGGAGGCACGCGGCGGATATCGTTATTTTCTCACCTTCACTGAGTAGATATGGTTATGTCTACTTGATGAAGCACAAGATGAAACATTTGAAAAGTTCAAACAATCTCAGAGTGAAGTCGAAAATCATCGTAACAAGAAGATCAAGTTCCTACGGTCTGATCGTGGGGGTGAATATCTGAGTTTTGAGTTTGGTGCTCACTTAAGAGAATGTGGAATTGTTTCACAGTTGACACCGCCTGGAACACCACAGCGTAATGGTGTGTCCAAACGTCGTAATCGTACTTTATTAGAGATGGTACGATCTATGATGTCTCTTACTGATTTGCTGTTATCGTTTTGGGGTTATGCATTAGAAACAACTGCATTCACTTTAAATAGGGCACCATCAAAATCCGTTGAGACGACACCATACGAACTGTGGTATGGCAAAAGACCAAAGTTGTCGTTTCTTAAAGTTTGGGGATGTGATGCTTATGTCAAAAACTTTCAACCTGACAAGCTGGAACCCAAAGTGGAAAAGTGTGTCTTCATAGGTTACCCAAAAGCGACAGTTGGGTATACCTTCTATCTCAAATCCGAGGGCAAAGTGTTTGTTGCTAAGAACAGAGCTTTTCTCGAGAAGGAGTTTCTCTCAAGAGAATTGAGTGGGAGGAAGATAGAACTTGATGAGGTTGTCGAACCTCTCATCCCTCTAGATGGTGGCGCAGGGCAAGGGGAAACCCTATCATTGCGACGCCGGTTGAGGAGGAAGTTAATGATGATGATCATGAAACTCCGGATCAAGTTCCTATCGGACCTCGCAGGTCGACGAGATAGCGTACTGCTCCACAGTGGTACGGTAATCCCGTCTTATCAATTATGTTGTTGGACAACAATGAGCCTGCGAATTATGAAGAAGCAATGGTGGGCCCGGATTCCAACAAATGGCTGGAGGCCATGAAGTCTGAGATAGGATCTATGTATGAGAACAAAGTGTGGACTTTGGAAGTATTACCTGAAGGCCGCAAGGCTATTAAGAACAAATGGATCTTTAAGAAGAAGACAGACGCTGACGGTAATGTGACCGTTTATAAAGCTCGACTTGTGGCAAAGGGTTTTTCACAAGTTCAAGGAATTGACTACGATGAGACATTCTCACCCGTAGCAATGCTTAAGTCCGTCAGAATCATGTTAGCAATAGTTGCATTTTTCCATTATGAAATCTGGCAGATGGATGTCAAAACGGTGTTCCTTAACGGTTTCCTTAAGGAAGAGTTGTATATGATGCAACCCGAAGGTTTTGTCGATCCTAAAAATGCTAACAATGTGTGCAAGCTCCAGCGATCCATTTATGGACTGGTGCAAGCATCTCGGAGTTGGAATAAACGCTTTGATGACGTGATCAAAGCATTTGGGTTTATACAGGTGGTTGGAGAATCCTGTATTTAGAAGAAAGTGAGTGGGAGCTCTGTGGCATTTCTAACATTATATGTGGATGACATATTGCTGATTGGAAACAACGTAGAGCTTTTGGAGAGCATAAAAGGTTACTTGAATAAAAGTTTCTCTATGAAGGACCTAGGAGAAGCTGCTTACATTCTTGGCATTAAGATCTATAGGGATAGATCAAAACGCCTGATAGGACTTTCACAAAGCACATACCTTGATTAAGTTTTGAAGAAGTTCAAAATGGATCAGTCCAAGAAAGGGTTCTTGGCAGTGTTACAAGTTATAAAATTGAGTAAGACTCAGTGCCCAGAAACTGAGGAAGATAGAAAGACAATGAGTTCCGTCCCCTATGCTTCAGCCATAGGTTCTATCATGTATGCAATATTGTGCACTAGACCGGATGTTAGCCTGGTCATAAGTATGTCATGCAGGTTCCAGAGTAATCCAGGAGTGGATCACTGGACGGTGGTCAAGAATATCCTGAAGTACCTGAAAAGGTCTAAGGAGATGTTTCTCGTATATGGAGGTGACAAAGAGCTCGCCGTAAAAGGTTACGTCGATGCAAGCTTTGACACAGATCCACACGACTCTAAGTCGTAGACCGGATACGTATTTATTCTTAATGGGGGTGCGGTAAGCTGGTGCAGTTCCAAGCAAAACTGAATAACGTGAGGTTTAGCAATTCTAGCAGCATCTTCACAAAAGTGAATATTATGTCCCTCAACTTCTTCAAACAGAAGATCTTTGATAATAGCAATGCTAGGTTCAACTCTAATTTTCTGAGGGGGTGTAGGTGTTCTAATATAGCCTCTACGTATCACAGTTGAAGCTTTGGAATGATCCTTTATCCTAACAGGGAAAGGTGGTTTCTTAATGTAAGCACTGGGAACCACAGGATCATTATAGGCAATGACTTTCTCTTCAACTGGAGTGGGTTTAACTACATTGACTTCTAATGGAGGATGATATTTAAACCACTTCTCTTTGGGGAGATCAATATGAGCAGCAAAGGATTCACACAATGAAGCTACTATCTCAGAGTCAAGTCCATACTTAGCGCTAAAGTCACAAAAAATATTTGTCTCAACAAAGGATTAAACGCAATCAAACGTGAAATTCGTACCTGACTCCTTACCTTCTTCAAGCTCCCAATCTTCAGAGTTGCGTTTAATTCTCTCCAATAAATTCCATTTGAAGTCAATATCTCTCTTCATAAAAGAACCGGTACAAGAAGTGTCAAGCATGGTGCGATCATCATGAGGAAGCCGAGCATAGAAGTTCTGAATGATAATTTCTCTCGAGAGCTCATGATTGGGGCATGAATATAGCATTGATTTAAGCCTCCCCCAAGATTGAGCGATACTTTCTCTGTCACGAGGCCAAAAATTATAAATATAATTCCGATCACGATGTACTAAATGCATAGGATAAAACTTTTGATGAAATTCCAATTTCAACCGATTGTAGTCCCATGATCCAGTATCATCACATAGCCTATACCATGTCAACGCCTTATCCTTCAAAGATAAAGGAAAGACCTTCTTCTTGACCTCATCCTCGGGCACACCTGCAAGCTTAAATAAACCACAAACCTCATCTACATAGATTAGATGCAAGTCTGGATGTGATGTTCCATCTCCTGTAAAAGGATTAGCCAGCAGTTTCTCAAGCATACCCGAAGGAAATTCAAAGCAAATATTTTCAGTAGGTGCAGCAGGTTGAGGAGCAACTCTTTGTGCTTCCGTTCGAGGTGAAGATACCCCGAACAAGCCCCTCAAAGGATTAGTATCCATAGTGTCAAGTGACAACAAATTTCAGCAAACTATATGAATGTTTCCTTACCAAGTTCCACTTACCAAAGGCGCTTCACTCCCCGGCAACGGCGCCGGAAAAGAGTCTTGATGACCCACAAGTATAGGGGATCAATCGTAGTCCTTTCGATAAGTAAGAGTGTCGAACCCAACGAGGAGCAGAAGGAACTGACAAGTGGTTTTCAGCAAGGTAAAATCTGTAGGCACTGAAATTGTCGGTAACAAGTGATTGTGTGGTGAGATGATTCGTAGCAAGCAACAAGTAACAAAAGTAGCAACGGTGCAGCAATGTGGACCAATCCCTTTTGTAGCAAGGGACAAGCCTGGACAAAGTCTTATAAGAGGAAAAACGCTCCCGAGGACACACGGGAATCTTTGTCATGCTAGTTTTCATCATGTTCATATGATTCGTGTTCGTTACTTTGATAGTTTGATATGTGGGTGGACCGACACTTGGGTACTGCCCTTACTTGGACAAGCATCCCACTTATGATTAACCCCTCTCGCAAGCATCCGCAACTACGAAAGAAGAATTAAGACAAAGTCTAACCATATCATTAAACTAGTGGATCCAAATCATCCCCTTACGAAGCAACACATAAACTAGGGTTTAAGCTTCTGTCACTCTAGCAACCCATCATCTACTTACTACTTCCCAATGCCTTCCTCTAGGCCCAAATAATGGTGAAGTATTATGTAGTCGACGTTCACATAACACCACTAGAGGAAAAAACATACAACATATCAAAATACTGAACGAATACCAAATTCACATGACTATTATTAGCATGACTTATCCCGTGTCCTCAGGAACAAAAGTAACTACTCACAAAGCATAATCATAATCATGATCAGAGGTGTAATGAGTAGCATCAAGGATTTGAACATAAACTCTTCCACCAAGTAATCCAACTAGCATCAACTACAAAGAGTAATCAACACTACTAGCAACCTTACAAGTACCAATCGGAGTCGCGAGACGGAGATTGGTTACAAGAGATGAACTAGGGTTTGGAGATGAGATGGTGCTGATGAAGATGTTGATGGTGACGAGTCCCCTCCGATGAGAGGAGTGTTTCTGATGACGATTGCGACGATTTCCCCCTCCGGGAGGGAATTTCCCGGCAGGATCGTCCTGCCGGAGCTCTAGATTGGTTCTGCTCAAGTTCCGCCTCGTGGCGGCGGCGAAACCATGAAAAAGCTCCCTTCTGATTTTTTTTTCCTGGACGAAACCCTCCATATAGCAAAAGAGGGGGGCCAGTGGGCTGCCCACAAGCCCCCATGGTGCGGCCTGGGGGTGGTCGCATCGTGCAGGCTTGTGGGCACCCCGTGGTGCCCCTCCGACACTTCTTCGGCCCAGTATTTTTTATAAATTGGGAAAAAAATCTCCGTTGATTTTCACGGCGTTTGGAGTTGCGCATAATAGGTATCTCAACTTTGCTCCACTTTTAGGCCAGAATTCCAATTGTCGGTATTCTCCCTCTTCATGTAAACCTTGCAAAATAAGAGAGAAAAGGCATAAGAATAGTACCGTGAAGTGAAATAACAGCCAAAGAAGCGATAAATATCAACATGAAAACATGATGCCAAATGGACGTATCAACTCCCCCAAGCTTAAACCTCGCTTGTCCTCAAGCGAAAGCCGAGCTCAATAAATATGTCCACATGTTTAGGGAGAGAGGTGTCGACAAAACAAGATACGAACATGCATGCATCATGATCATGATCAGAACAGCATACCAACATATAATCTCTCATGCTAAAGTGATAATTCCTTCACAAAGTAAAGCATGGATCAAGAATCTTACCGAGAAGTAACAACCGATAGCCTTTAGTCATTGAAGCAATTGCAATTTATCACAACATGAGAAAGAGTCAAATAAGAGCTTGTAAAGCAAACCCACATACTCAATCATTCTTTCGTTCTCTACAATTGCTACAACTCACGTGGTACTCATGAGATCAAAGTTTCAGCTGGACACGGAGAAAGATAGGGGCTTATAGTTTTGCCTCCCAACTTCTTACCTCAAGGGTAATGTCAACAATAATAATTCGTGAATACTTACCTCCAAGTTGACATATGAATATAGATCTTTCCCAAGCATGTGACGGTAGCCAAGACAAAGGCAAAATAGGGAATTGGTGAAGATCACCATGACTCTTTCAAGGGCAAAAAGTAAAGGTACAAGATAGGCCCTTCGCAGAGGGAAGCAAATGTTGTCATGCGCTTTTGAGGTTTGGATGAGTGTCCTCTTAGTGTGGAGGAACGTCACTTTATATTGCCCCCTGTGATAAAAAACTTTATTATGCAGTCCGTCGCTTTTATGTCTTCTTCATCACAGGTTCGTATAAAGCTTATTTTCCACACACTAATAGATCATACATATTAGAGCGCAATTTTTATTGCTTGCACCGATGACAACTTACTTGAGGGATCTTATTCAATCCATAGGTAGGTATGGTGGACACTCATGGCAAAACTGGTTTGAAGGTTTATGGATGCACAAGTAGTATCTCTACTTGGTGCGGGAGTTTTGGCTAATATGAGGTGGAAGCAATTGTCACATACTAAGGGATCTCTAATCATATAACATTGTTCAGAGCCAAGCAAACACAATTCATTACGTTGTCTTCCTTGTCCAACATCTACTTCTAGGCATGCAATAGTTTAGTGAGTGTTCACAATCATAGATGGTGTCAGAGATGATATATTTATATGTGAACCTCTCCTTCCTTATCACTTCCTATTAATTGCAACAATGACCAAGGTCTACGTTTTCCTACCCTCAACAAGTTTCAATCCTCATTCTTTTTATATGTGAAGCCATCACTTCCCATAAGATCACTACATGATCTTTCATGCTTTTGTTCTATTCTCACTCTTTTCATCATGGCAAGAGGCAAAGCCCTTCAACTAAGACACTATTTATTATATGGCTCCCGAGCAAGAATACATCAGGGGTGACACAAAGCAAAACCCAAGACTAAAACACTAAGACTTTTAAACTACTAGAGAAAAGAAAACTGAAAAGGAAAACTAAAACAAAGGTAAAGGCAAAAGATGTGATGGTGATACGATACCGGGGCAACTCCCCCAAGCTTGGCAAAAGCCAAGGGAATTGCCCATACCAATGCTCAGTTGTCTTCCTTTGGTGGTGGTGGTGGAGTTGTTGCAGCGGTCTTGAGTGTCACGCCCAAGAGGCGACCCTATCCTCAATTTGGCACGAAGGCCTCGTCAGGGATAGAAGCGCATCTCGTCGTGTCGCAAGAATGGATATCGTTACAAGTACATCTACTGAAAAGAAGATATATACATATATATATATATATATAATTGGCTTAAACTCGCCACAAGCTACATCAGAGTCACATCAGTACATTACATAAACATCATGAAGAATAGCAGCGTCCGACTACTGACGAAAACAAACGAGAAAAGAAGAACGACGTCCATCCTTGCTATCCCATTCTGCCGGCCTGGAACCCATCCTAGATCGATGAAGGAGAAGAAGAAGAAGAAGAAGCAACTCAAAATGAACAATCAACGCGCTCGCATCAAGTGACCTTTACCTGTACCTGCAACTGGTGTTGTAGTAATCTGTGAGCCACAAGGGACTCAGCAATCTCATTTCCAAAGGTATCAAGACTAGCAAAGCTTAATGGGTGAGGTATGGTTAAGTGGTGAGGTTGCAGCAGCGGCTAAGCATATATTTGGTGGCTAAACTTACGAGTACAAGAAAATAAGAGGGGGAAGATCTACGCAAAACGGACGTGACTACTGATGATCAAATGAATGATCCTGAACACCTACCTACGTCAGACATAACCCCACCGTGTCCTCGATCGGAGAAAGAACTCACGAAAGAGACAGTCACGGTTACGCACACAGTTGGCAAGTTTTAATTAAGTTAACTTCAAGTTATCTAGAACCAGTGTTAAACAAAGTTTCCACGTTGCCACATAACCGCGGGCACGGCTTTCCGAAAGATTTAACCCTGCAGGGGTGCTCCAACTAGTCCATCACAAATTACCACAAGCCGCATAGAAATCCTCGATCACGACACTCGCGATCTCGTCGGATTCCTTAATGGAAAACCTCAACTCTGAGATTACCCAAAGCATCACCGGATTCCCGATGCACAAGATATCTCGTCAAAGGTAAAACTAACCCAGAAGGCCGCCCGACGTGTCGACGTACCCGATAGGAGCCGCGTATCTCGTTCTCAGGACACGACGGATGGAACTAGCTACGAGTGCCAAACCTCGAGTTTCCTCGCGGTGGCCCCGCAGGCAGACCGTCTGGGACCAACACCACCAGCACTGGCCCCCCTGTATTATGTAAAATTACTCCTCGGGTAGCGCTAACTCCCTATGCATTTCAGTATTATCAAATTATTATGTTGGGCAAATGTAAAACCAATGTTGGGCCTTGCCAGACCAGCTTTAATCTAAAACAAATTTTCAAGCGGGTCCCCATAAAAACCCCGATCGTGTTAGGAGCGCTCAATTATGGAACATAACACCGGTAGCCGAAAACTAAGGGGGGCAAAGGTGGAACAAAACACCAGGCTAGAAAGGCCGAGCCTTCCACCTTTTACCAAGTATATAGGTGCATTAAATTAAATAGCATTAATATGGTAATATGACAAGGAACCCATGTTATCACATGGAATCATCTACACCTGCAACTAGCAACGCTAACAACATGGATAAGTAAGCAATAACATAGCCAATCAGTGGTTTGCTAGGTCGAACAGGTTGAAGGTTATCATGGCATTGTTGAGAGTCTGATATTTAACATGTGGTAGGCAATAAGACATAATCGATAGTAGCGATAAAACTAGCATGGCAATGATAGTAATGGTATTTGGGGAAATGATCATCTTGCCTGAGATCCTGCTTGGAAGAAGAATGCCTCCGTGAAGCAGACGAACCAACATTGTCGAACGGGTCCTCACTTTCCGACACGCTTGCGGAACTCTATCGAGATGGAGGAAACCAGAAACACAAATCAACACACGAAATTCACCACACGATGCACAACACAAATGATGCATGAGCAGCTGAATACATGCAAGACACGGCATGGCAAATCACACAATCAGACACTACACATTAAGTGAAGTTCAATATGCAACGAGTTGCATATCGACGAAACTCCACGTTAATTATTTAGTTATATCCGATTAGATACACGACAATATTAAATGTGGTTAAACAAGGCAAGAGCTGAAGTGCAATTTAAACTACCTATCTAGGCATTTTAAGTGAGGTCGGAAATGACATATAGCATCTGTGAAACGACCTCACATGTTAATTTACAATTCTGTCCATATCTGAACTAATGCATTTAATTAGTTGTTAAACAGCAAAACAAATAGGTTCATGTGATTCTACTCGTCGTTCTGCACCATTTACATATATGGCACATCTCCAACGGAGCTACGGATAAATAACTACGTCCAAACCCGTTTTTAACACGCCGGCATGCAAACCGATGCAAACAGCACGCTAACAGCCTTAAACATGCACGAGAATTGGAAATTGTTAATCTAGGCAAAATTCTAGTCAAGTTCCATATATAACTTGTTTCGATCCGGTGCATGGTCTAAAAGCTATGGATGTTTGAAAATCGATGCTTTGTCTGAAATTTGCAAAATTCCTAGCATAGATAAAAAAACGAACTGGGCCGAATTGCAACACCTTGCACTGGCCACTAGAGGATTCAACCCAAGTTGTTGTGCACACAGAAGACAAAAACACCAACAACAAAAAGGAACAGAGGCTTCCCTGGGATTTGATCCCAATACCTTTCTGGTGCAAAGGAAGGCACAAACCAGCCGAGCTACGAATCAGTTGTGATAAGGCATGTGTTTTAGCCTATATGAAAGTGCACAAGGAACCAACCTGGAGTAAAAGTAAAACAAAGCAAAACAGAAATAGGGGTGAATGGGATTTGAACCCCACACCCCCTTGTGTTGGCGCTGCTAGGTTTACCAGACAAGCTGGTCATTGCTTCTGCTATAAGCATCTCAAATACCGAAGAAGAATTAGCAACAGGTGTACATCGATGGGGCACAAAAAAACAAATAAGAGCTCGCTGGGATTTGATCCCAGGTCTCCCGGCTAGAAGGAGAGAGCGCTAGCCACTGCGGTAACCATGTGCTCGTGTAGGAATTCAGTGGCAAAACTATATAACAGCAGCATGGCAAAACAGATCTTGGAAAGAACTGAAATTCAGTTATGCAGGAACTTGCTAACATCGAGGGACGGGGAGGCCATGGCGGTCTGGGCAGGAGAGGTCGCGAGCCGGCGCAGCTGGAGGTGGCTGGGGCGAGCTCGGGCACAGGAGAGGTATCACGGAGCTCGAGAACGCCATGGATGTCACCTGCAGAAAAGAAACGAGGATCAGAGGTGTTTGAGAGAGGGAGAGCAGCGGGGAACACAACAGGGGAGAGAGATGCGACCGGGACCTGCGCAGCTCCAGCGGCGCCGTCCTCCGGCAAGGTCATGGAGGTCCACATGGACGGAGTCGAGGGCGGGCGGATCCGGGGTCGGGGAGGCGGATCCAGCCATGGGGAACTCCCGCGAGCGGGCGGCTGCATAGGTTCGTGCCCATGGCGAGCTCGAGGCCATGGCCATGGTGGTCTCCACTCTCCCTACAGAAAACGAGAGGAAGGGAGAGATGAGAAGCGGGGAAGGAAACCGAAGGAAGGAGGAGGAAGGGAGCAGGGAGAGGGCCGGCCTGGTCGGGAAGCATGGGATCCTCACGGCTTGCTGGAGCTGCTGCTGCGCGCAACGCTTGCGGGGGAGGCTGCGTGTGCGAGCGAGTGGCTCTGGTTGGCCCGATGGAAAAAACGAGGAGTGGCGGCGGGCGATGGGACAAGAGCATAGGATCTAGGGTTTGGACAAAATGCCGCAAATGGATTAGCTTAAGGGGCATTAGGACCTTCCTATTAAATCGGACGGCCGGAAATGGCTAGGTTAGGGAGTCCAGATAATTAGGGTAGGGAGTCCAATGGAAAAACCGAAGACGATTTACAGTAAAACCGGGTTGATCTGGACCCAACGGTCACGAGCACCCGGTTCGGGTTTCGGGAGATCTCCGGACTAGGCTACGCGTATGGTCGGTGCACTGTGTAGAGGGGCTCGGCAGGGATGAGAGGGAAAACGGGAGGCGCGGCAACGATTTTTTAAAACACCGATGACCGTCCGACGGTAGACCGAATACGGTGCCGCTACGGTCGACCGTTCGGGTACCAGACGAACTCCGATCGCGACGAAATTCGACAGGCGGACTACCTATAACTAATCACGACCGCATGCCAAGTTTCACCTCGATCAGAGAAGTTTTACGCACACTTTAAAAACAGGGTTTCGACGGTGCCGCGGGTGCGTGCGTGTGCGGTCGGGCTCAGAACGGACAACGACGTGAACCGGCAACTAACAACGGATGCAAGTTTGAAAACTGGCGGCAATGGAGATGCCGATGCAATGCAGATGATGCGAATGATGCGATGATGACGCGACAAAAGAAAATAGACACACGACGAAAACGGAATAGAAGGGGAATCTTCTGGAACGTCGGCATCGGGCTTTCACAACTCTCCTACACTACAAGAGGATCTCGCCCCGAGATCCAAGAATGGAAGGGGAAGAGGATGAGAAAGAACAAGAGGTAAAACTTAGTCGCTTCTTTGACAAACGAGTGAAACCAACGATCCTTGAAGGTTGCAAAGAGATGAGGAATGATATGAGAAAGAAGCAAGAATTCACGGAAAATTTCGGCAGCACTTCGGTGGGATAATGGGACAAAAAATTCGATAAGATGGAAGAAATAGACAATATACATAACAAACAACTAAATAGAACAAGGGAACACCATGATCTTGATAGAACAACATAATAGACCCAAAGGAGCAACAACACAATGCCTCTGAAACAATAGAATAGGAACTAGCTCAAGCGGAAGAAGAGAAAGAAGAAAAGAATGACAACTACCATCGCAATAGAATTGAAGAGCCTCCGGACAGAGAATTGACGTAGTAGTTGGAAAACCAACAACAAAAATAACAAGATAGTACTGGGTTTATGAAAATCATCTCAACAAATATGAGGTGACAGCCAACCACTGAAAGAAACAAGGGTAGATGAAAGCAAAGATATCAAAACTTCTTACACCAAGAGGGTGCATGAGAACTAGGATTAATGACAAGCACCATGATAGCAACAATCCATAGGAAAAGCTTTAGGTGAAATCCAAACCAAGATAGCTCAATGAAGAAATCATGGGTTGAAATATCTCATGATCAAAGAATTGGTGGATTTAATTATCTCATTCTTGAAATAAAATCTCTTCGAGACTCCTACACTAACAAGAATGCTATAATACCAGCTCAAAGGATAAAGGAAGAACAATTGCACTGAAATGCAAGGGAAAGAATGCTTGAGGTACTCCAACAAGAATCTTGAAGAACACTTGAGAATGAATTGAAACCTTGATGAACCACCATGAAGGACCTCCGTATACAAAAAATGATGCAAAGATATCAAGGTAGAAAGAATAAGATTATGACCTGACCAAGATTTAGATGAAGCCTCACAGAGAGAAACTTGATAGAACTTGGAACTCCGGAAAGAAATATAGGCACTTGAGAAAAGAATTTATATCACGAGTCCTCCGGAAGAAGAATTGAAATCTCTTGGAAGAAGGAAGGACAATAATAAGAATTATGTTATGCTCATCCTTCATCAAGTTTAATTGATGACAAGCAACGGATTTAGCATACCACTTATTCTTCTAGAAATGATTCTTGAAGAGAGAGATAGGTAAGCACCACTTGAAGCACCGGTAAGAATTCACAATTGAATGGGGATACCAAGAATTAATGGAGATACATGAGAATGAAGAGATCATTATCCACCTGAAAGAAAACTTGAACAAAGCACCGGATAAACGAGAGACGGACGAAGAGACAACAATTGAGAAGAATTGAGGATGAAAGCTGAAAGCTGAGAACGAAGATTCTTCTAAAATGATGGCCTTCGGAGGAACGAGAAATAAAAACAACTCAGGGAAGCACCGGATAGCACGAAAGGGATTACTCATGATTGACAACAAATGAGAGGATACACAAAGCTGAGATGACAGTCTTCACAAGAATGGAACAAGACTGAGAGAAACACTCCTTCGAATTTGCAAGCTGAGAATGAAGACGAGAAACAACACCAAGAATAGCTGAGACACTCTGGAATAAAGAAGAATGAAAGGTTGAGCCAAGTATGAGAATTAATTCCAATAGATCTTGAAGTAAGTAATATGACTAATGGAAATCATACTTACGTCATAGTTGAAAAGATTTAGAGATCTCTGGAAAAATAGAAGAGACATATAAGATCCTGGGAAAAACCTGTGGGTTATGGGCCCACTCAAAGAAACCATCGTTGAATAGATTGCTAGAAAGAGAGATATTGCATCGGTATAAATGAAAACTAGATGAGGTTGAGCACCTCGAAATAATTAAAGAATTGAGAACAAGAAACTCTGAGACATCTTCAACACACCGGATAGAAAAGAGAGGAATGAATAAACAAGATAGGTTGACAAGAACCTCCGACATGGGTAAAAAATTACAAGGATGAATAGGATACAATGAACACGGATAATTAAATTGAATTCACTGGGAAAGATGACAAGATTGAATAAAGATGAACACGAAGCTCCTGAGACTCTTCACAACGAATCATCGGGTAAGAGAGAAAAGAACACACAGCAGAAGCACAATGAAAATAAAACTCTTGGATGAAAATTGAATCACTCAAGAAAAGGGTGGGAGGGCGGGGAAAAACAAAGACAACTTGGGACAGATGAGATGAACTCCGAAAAGAATTGAGAGAAAGATCTTCAAAAATTAGAGAGGACTCAATTCAGTTGAAGAGAAGCACACCGGTTGGAAAAGAATAGATATGACAACTCCGGTTGACAAGAATTGATATGACAATTGAATGAACAAAATAATTTGCATTCTCACATAAAAATATGAGAACACGGATTAGGAAAGATTTGAAATCACCACTTGACATGGAAGCAACACGAATTACCAAATTCCAACAAAACAAAGGGTGAGGCTTATGAAACAAGCCAGAACAAACTCATGAGAAAGATTTCGTCCGATATTTTTGTGGACAGGAATCCACTAGATGTCGAACCCCAACCTAACATCATGCTTTGTTTGAAGATAGTCCTATAAGTAAATTACATGAATTCCCACCTAAGAATTCGCGAAATTTCTGGTGATGCAATCTGGTACACGGATACAAGGAGTAATATCACACAACTCCTATACTAACCCGTCACGTGTATCACATCCGTCAACACACGACCAGAATCTCGGACCTTCATCTACTACAGACCCTCGTGATCACAACGATACAAAGTATGACAGTACTCCCGAACAATCTGCACCAGTACTGGGGACATCGGGGTTATCTCGCCACTACTAGTATTGAGGCAATTACGAACATCCTTCGTTCTGAGATAGTAAGAAATCTGAATGATAACGATGTGCTCAAGAATCCCCTGGAGCTCAACTCCCCTGAAACTTAAAGCAAATAGGAGGCACCAAGACAGAACTCCGTCACATCGGCATCATATAGATTCCAAGAATATCCGCGTGATCCTAAAAAAATTGAGTAAGAAGAGGAGTAGAATTAAATTATTACGTCAAGATTCCTCACCAGAGCATAGAATAGGAGAAAAAAGAATCCTACTCTCTGATATATAACTAGACTCAAAGCAGTTTTTCACTAGACTCGACTCGGCCAAGTTCGATGAATCAAGGGGCTCCTAGGTCGGTACTGCTCTGATACCAACTTGTCATGCCCAAGAGGCGACCCTATCCTCAATTTGGCACGAAGGCCTCGTCAGGGATAGAAGCGCATCTCGTCGTGTCGCAAGAATGGATATCGTTACAAGTACATCTACTGAAAAGAAGATATATACATATATATATATAATTGGCTTAAACTCGCCACAAGCTACATCAGAGTCACATCAGTACATTACATAAACATCATGAAGAATAGCAGGGTCCGACTACTGACGAAAACAAACGAGAAAAGAAGAACGACGTCCATCCTTGCTATCCCATTCTGCCGGCCTGGAACCCATCCTAGATCGATGAAAGAGAAGAAGAAGAAAAGAAGCAACTCCAAATGAACAATCAACGCGCTCGCATCAAGTGACCTTTACCTGTACCTGCAACTGGTGTTGTAGTAATCTGTGAGCCACAGGGGACTCAGCAATCTCATTTCCAAAGGTATCAAGACTAGCAAAGCTTAATGGGTGAGGTATGGTTAAGTGGTGAGATTGCAGCAGTGGCTAAGCATATATTTGGTGGCTAAACTTACGAGTACAAGAAAATAAGAGGGGGAAGATCTACGCAAAACGGACGTGACTACTGATGATCAAATGAATGATCCTGAACACCTACCTACGTCAGACATAACCCCACCGTGTCCTCGATCGGAGAAAGAACTCACGAAAGAGACAGTCACGGTTACGCACACAGTTGGCAAGTTTTAGTTAAGTTAACTTCAAGTTATCTAGAACCAGTGTTAAACAAAGTTTCCACGTTGCCACATAACCGCAGGCACGGCTTTCCGAAAGATTTAACCCTGCAGGGGTGCTCCAACTAGTCCATCACAAATTACCACAAGCCGCATAGAAATCCTCGATCACGACACTCGCGATCTCGTCGGATTCCTTAGTGGAAAACCTCAACTCTGAGATTACGCAAAGCATCACCGGAATCCCGATGCACAAGATATCTCGTCAAAGGTAAAACTAACCCAGCTAGGCCGCCCGATGTGTCGACGTACCCGATAGGAGCCGCGTATCTCGTTCTCAGGACACGACGGATGGAACTAGCTACGAGTGCCAAACCTCGAGTTTCCTCGCGGTGGCCCGCAGGCAGACCATTTGGGACCAACACCATCAACACTGGCCCCCGTGTATTATGTAAAATTACTCCTCGGGTAGCGCTAACTCCCTATGCATTTCAGTATTATCAAATTATTACGTTGGGAAAATGTAAAACCAATATTGGGCCTTGCCAGACCAGCTTTAATCTAAAACAAATTATCAAGGGGGTCCCCATAACAACCCCGATCGTGTTAGGAGCGCTCAATAATGGAACATAACACCGGTAGCCGAAAACTAAGGGGGGCAAAGGTGGAACAAAATACCAGGCTAGAAAGGCCGAGCCTTCCACCTTTTACCAAGTATATAGGTGCATTAAATTAAATAGCATTAATATGGTAATATGACAAGGAACCCATGTTATCACATGGAAGCATCTACACCTGCAACTAGCAACGCTCACAACATGGATAAGCAAGCAGTAACATAGCCAATCAGTGGTTTGCTACGTCGAACAGGTTGAAGGTTATCATGGCATTGTTGAGAGGCTGATATTTAACATGTGGTAGGCAACGAGAAATAATCGATAGAAGCGATAAAACTAGCATGGAAATGATAGTAATGGTATCTGGGGAAATGATCATCTTGCCTAAGATCCCGCTTGGAAGAAGAATGCCTCCGTGAAGCAGACGAACCGACGTAGTCGAACGGGTCCTCACTTTCCGACACGCTTGCGGAACTCTATCGAGACGGAGGAAACCGGAAACACAAATCAACACACAAAATTCACCACACGATGCACAACACAAATGATGCATGAGCAGCTAAATACATGCAAGACACGGCATGGCAAATCACACAATCAGACACTACACATTAAGTGAAGTTCAATATGCAACGAGTTGCATATCGACGAAACTCCATGTTAATTATTTAGTTATATCCCGATTAGATACACGGCAATATTAAATGTGGTTAAACAAGGCAAGAGGTGAAGCGCAATTTAAACTACCTATCTAGGCATTTTAAGTGAGGTCGGAAATGACATATAGCATCTCTGAAACGACCTCACGTGTTAATTTACAATTCTGTCCAGATCTGAACTAATGCATTTAATTAGTTGTTAAACAGCAAAACAAATAGGTTCACATGATTCTTCTCATCGTTCTGCACCATTTACATATATGGCACATCTCCAACGGAGCTACGGATAAATAACTACGTCATAACCCGTTTTAACACGTCGGCACGAAACCAATGCAAACAGCACGCTAACAGCCTTAAACATGCATGAGAGTTGGAAATTGTTAATCTAGGCAAAATTCTAGTCAAGTTCCATATATAACTTGTTTCGATCCGGTGCACAGTCTAAAAGCTATGGATGTTTGAAAATCGATGCTTTGTCTGAAATTTGCAAAATTCCTAGCATAGATAAAAAACGAACTGGGCCGAATTGCAACACCTTGCAGTGGCCATTAGAGGATTCAGCCCAAGTGGTTGTGCACACAGAAGACAAAAATACCAACAACAAAAAGGAACAGAGGCTTCCCTGGGATTTGATCCCAATACCTTTCTGGTGCAAAGGAAGGCACAAACCAGCCGAGCTACGAATCAGTTGTGATAAGGCATGTGTTTTAGCCTATATGAAAGTGCACAAGGAACCAACCTGGAGTAAAAGTAAAACAAAGCAAAACAGAAATAGGGGTGAATGGGATTCGAACCCCAGACCCCCTGGTGTTGGCGTTGCTAGGTTTACCAGACAAGCTGGTCATTGCTTCTGCTATAAGCATCTCAAGTACCGAAGAAGAATTAGCAACAGGTGTACATCGATGGGGCACAAAAAAAAATAAGAGCTCGCTGGGATTTGATCCCTGGTCTCCCGGCTGGAAGGAGAGAGCGCCAGCCACTGCGGTAACCATGTGCTTGTGTAGGAATTCAGTGGCAAAACTATATAACAGCAGCATGGCGGAACAGATCTTGGAAAGAACTGAAATTCAGTTACGCAGGAGCTTGCTCACATCGAGAGACGGGGAGGCCATGGCGGTCTGGGCAGGAGAGGTCGCGAGCCGGCGCAACTGGAGGTGGCTGGGGCGAGCTCGGACACAGGAGAGGCATCACGGAGCTCGGGAATGCCATGGATGTCACCTGCAGAAAAGAAACGAGGACCAGAGGTGTTTGAGAGAGGGAGAGCAGCAGGGAACACAGCACGGGAGAGAGACGCGACCGGGACCTGCGCAGCTCCGGCGGCGCCGTCCTCCGGCAAGGTCATGGAGGTCCACACGGACGGAGTCGGGGGCGGGCAGATCCGGGGTCGGGGAGGTGGATCCGGCCATGGGGAACTCCCGCGAGCGGGCGGCTGCATAGGTTCGTGCCCATGGCGAGCTCGAGGCCACGGCCATGGTGGTCTCCACTCTCCCTACAGAAAACGAGAGGAAGGGAGAGATGAGAAGCGGGGAAGGAAACCGAAGGAAGGAGGAGGAAGGGAGCAGGGAGAGGGCCGGCCTGGTCGGGAAGCATGGGATCCTGACGGCTTGATGGAGCTGCTGCTGCGTGCAACGCTTGCGGGGGGAGGCTGCGTGTGCGGGCAAGTGGCTGTGGTTGGCCCGTTGGGAAAAACGAGGAGTGGCGGCGGGCGATGGGACAAGAGCCTAAGATCTAGAGTTTGGACTAAATGCCGCAAATGGATTAGCTTAAGGGGCATTAGGACCTTCCGATTAAATCGGACGGTCGGAAATGGCTAGGTTAGGGAGTCCAGATAATTAGGGTATGGAGTCCAATGGACAAACCGAAGACGATTTACAGTAAAACCGGGTTGATCTGGACCCAACGGTCATGAGCACCCGGTTCGGGTTTCGGGAGGTCTCCCGACTAGGCTACGCGTATGGTCGGTGCACTGTGTAGAGGGGCTCAGCAGGGATGAGAGGGAAAACGGGCGGCCCGGCAATGATTTTTTAAAACACCGATGACGGTAGACCGAATACGGTGCCGCTACGGTCGACCGTTCGGGTACCAGACGAACTCCGATCGCGACAAAATTCGACAGGCGGCCTACCTATAACTAATCTCGACCGCATGCCAAGTTTCACCTCGATCAGAGAAGTTTTACGCACACTTTAAAAACAGGGTTTCGACGGTGCCGCGGGTGCATGCATGTGCGGTCGGGCTCAGAACGGACAACGACGTGAACCGGCAACTAACAACGGATGCAAGTTTGAAAACTCGCGGCAATTGAGATGCCGATGCAATGCAGATGATGTGAATGATGCGATGATGATGCGACAAAAGAAAATAGACACACGACGAAAACGGAATAGAAGGGGAATCTTCTAGAACGTCGGCATCAGGCTGTCACATTGAGCTTGTCTAATTTCCACTTGAGCATAAAGTTCTGCTCTCTCATATCATCATTTTCTTCGTCAAGCTTCAACACCCTTTGGCATAATTCCTGCTTACTCTCGTGCAAGAAACGAGAAGGGATAAACAAGTTCTTAGACTTCTTCCTTGAGTCCGGGAGGCTCGACTTCTTGAACTCCACATGAGTGCGTCCAGGTTGAGGTAGAGGAGCCTCCTCTTCATCGGAACTCGTTGGTTCCTTCCCCTTAGGATCATAGTCTTCTTCCTCATCAGTGGTCCAGCCATATGGTTCCAAGTCTCCATAGACCTTGGGGTTAGCAAGGTAATCCGCCACATAGCTCTCCCCCTTTGAATGCTGAGAAGACATCTTGACCTAGATCTGCGGCAGAAAACAGGCTCGAAACGAAAAACAAAGGAAATCTGCGTGATGCAGAGGTCAGACCAAACGGAAGTATATATAATGATTTTTTCCAGACCAGAAGGAGTCCCGTGCACGAAAACGGAGTCCGGGAGGCGCACGAGGTGGCCACAAGCCCTCACGGCGCGGCCAGGGTGTGGGCCCGCGCCGTGCAGGCTTGTCGCCTCCTCGCGCACTTTCCGGACTACTTCCAATTTTTGTATTTTTTTTCAAATATTCCAAAACGGAGAAAATTTCCTATTGGAAAAGTTTTGTACTCTGTTTTCTTACCGAATCACATACCTCTTCGTTTTCGGAGTCTGAAACAGGCTGATAAATATCCCTAAGGTATTCTTCCGGAGTTATGGTATTGATGATATTGCTTTCAACATTTATGGGAGTACGTGAGATATAATGCTTGATTCTCTGCCCATTTACCACTCTCGGACAATTACCTTCCGTGTTGTTGATCTTGATAGCACCGGAACGATATACTTCCTAAGAAACATAGGGACCTTCCCATTTAGAGAGGAGCTTGCCTGCAAAGAATCTTAAACGAGAGTTATATAGCAAGACATAATCACCTACATTGAACTCACGCTTTTGTATCCTCTTATCATGCCACCTCTTAACCTTCTCTTTGAAGAGCTTGGCATTCTCATATGCTTGAGTTCTCCACTCATCAAGCGAGCTAATGTAAAATAACCTCTTCTCACCAGCAAGTTTGAAATCAAAGTTAAGCTCTTTGATTGCCCAGTAAGCTTTATGCTCTAGCTCAAGAGGTAAATGACATGCTTTACCGTACACCATTTTGTACGGAGACATGCCCACGGGATTCTTATAAGCAGTTTTATAAGCCCACAGTGCATCATCGAGCTTCTTAGACCAATTCTTTCTAGACTTGTTGACAGTCTTTTGCAGAATCGGTTTAATCTCTCTGATACTTAGCTCTACTTGACCACTGGACTGAGGGTGATAGGGAGACGCAATTCTATGGTTGACATCGTAGTTAGCAAGCGTTTTACGGAAAGCACCATGAATGAAGTGTGAACCACCGTCGGTCATTAGATATATAGGGACTCCAAATCTCGGGAAGATAACTTCTTTCAGCATCTTGATAGAGGTGTTGTGATCAGCACTACTAGTGGGGATAGCTTCTACCCACTTATTGACGTAATCAACATCAACTAAGATATGCGTATACCCGTTGGATTTTGGAAAAGGTCCCATATAATCAAAGCCCCAAACATCAAACGGTTCAATGACATGTGAATAGTTCATAGGCATTTCCTCACGTTTGCTAATATTGCCTATTTTTTTACATTCGTCACAAGACAAGACAAACTTACGGGCATCCTTGAAGAGAGTGGGCCAATAGAAACCTGATTGCAATACCTTGTGTGCAGTTCTATCTCCCGCATGGTGTCCTCCGTAGGCCTCGGAGTGACACTTCTGTAGGATCTGTCCCTGTTCATGTTCAGGTACACAACGTCTAATAACACCATCTACTCCTTCCTTATAAAGGTGAGGATCATCCCAAAAGTAGTGTCTCAAGTCAAAGAAGAATTTCTTCTTTTGCTGGTATGTGAAACTAGGTGGTATGTATTTGGCAACGATATAGTTTGCATAATCAGCATACCATGATGCACTACATGAAGCATTGATGACATTCAATTGCTCATCGGGAAATCTATCATCAATAGGTTGTGGGTCATCAAGAACATTCTCCAACCTAGACAAGTTATCCGCTACTCGGTTATCATCACCCTTTCTATGAACAACGTGCAGATCAAATTCTTGTAGCAAGAGAACCCATCTGATAAGTCTAGGTTTAGCGTCCTTCTTCTCCATGAGGTACTTAATAGCAGCATGATCAGTGTGAATAGTGACTTTGGAATCAACTATGTAAGATCTGAACTTTTCACATGCAAACACGACTGCTAAAAATTCCTTCTCCGTAGTAGCATAGTTTCTCTGGGCACTGTCTAGAGTTTTACTAGCGTAGTGAATAACATTCAACTTCTTATCAACTCTTTGCCCTAAAACAGCACCAACAACATAATCACTAGCATCACACATGATCTCAAAAGGCAAGTTCCAATTAGGTGGTTGAACAAGAGGTGCAGTTATCAAAGCCCTCTTAAGTATTTCGAAGGCTTCCTCACAATCATCGTCAAAGACAAAAGGAATATCCTTTTGCAAGAGATTGGTAAGAGGCCTAGAAATCTTAGAGAAGTCTTTAATCAACCTTCTACGGAAACCAGCATGATGAAGGAAACTTCTTATACCTTTGATATCTGTGGGGTATGGTATTTTCTCGATTGCATCAACCTTAGCCTTATCGACTTCAATACCTCTTTCAGAAATTTTATGTCCTAAGACGATGCCTTCATTAACCATAAAGTGGCACTTCTCCCAATTCAAGACAAGGTTGGTGTCTTTACATCTCTGTAAGACTCGGTCAAGGTTGTTGAGGCAATCATCAAAGGAAGTCACATAAACAGAAAAGTCATCCATGAAAACCTCAACAATATTTTCACAAAAGTCAGAGAATATAGCCATCATACATCTTTGAAAGGTGACAGGTGCATTACATAAGCCAAAAGGCAGACGCCTATAAGCAAAGGTATCGAAAGGGCAGGTGAAAGTGGTTTTCTCCTGATCAGATTGTGCAACCGGTATTTGGGAGAAACCAGAATAACCATCTAGAAAGCAAAAGTGTGTGTGTTTGGATAGTCTTTCTAGCATTTGGTCGATAAAAGGCAAAGGGTAATGATCTTTCCTAGTGGCCTTATTCAGTTTCCTGAAATCAATTACCATCCTATAGCCAGTAATAATCCTCTGTGGGATCAACTCATCTTTATCATTAGGGACAACGGTAATGCCTCCCTTCTTAGGAACGCAATGCACCGGACTCACCCAATCGCTATGAGCAACAGGATAGATAATACCCGCTTCCAAGAGCTTTAGTATTTCTTTTCTTACTACTTCTTTCATCTTAGGATTCAATCTCCTTTGATGATCAGCAACTGGTTTGAAATCAGGATCAGTTTTGATCTTGTGCTGGCATAGAGTGGGACTAATGCCCTTAAGATCATAAAGAGTATATCCAATAGTAGCACGGTGCTTCCTCAGAGTATTTAGTAACTTCTTTTCTTCATGCTCTGAGAGGCTAGCACTGATAATGACAGGATATATCCCTTTTTCATCAAGATAGGCATACTTAAGAGTATCAGGCAACTGTTTAAGCTCGAACACAGGATCACCCTTTGGTGGGGGTGGATCCCCAAGAAGTTCAACAGGCAGATTATTCTTAAGGATAGGATATTGTTCTAAGACAACTCTATCTATTTCGTCCCTTTCATCCATATGCATATCATTTTCATGCTCAAGCAAGTATTGCTCTAAGGGATCAGTAGGAGGCATGGCAATAGAGGCTAAGGCAATAGTTTCATCCCTACTAGGCAACTCCTTTTCGTGAGGTTGTCTACCAAACTTAGAGAAATTGAACTCATGTGACACACCTTCAAAGCCAACAGTGACAGTTTGCTTCTCATAGTCAATATGAGCATTGACGGTATTGAGAAAAGGTCTGCCAAATATGATGGCAAAAAAGCTATCTTGAGCGGTAGCAAGAACGAGGAAATCAGCAGGATACTTCGTTTTACCACACAAGACTTCAACATCCCTAAAAATTCCCACAGGGCAGATAGTATCTCTATTGGCAAGCTAAATAGTGACATCAATAGGTTCTATCTCAACAGGTGCAATCTCATCTTTGACTTCATCGTATAAGGATTGAGGTATTGCACTAACACTAGCACCAAAGTCACATAAACCATGATAACAATGATCTCCTATCTTAACAGAAACCACATGCATGCCAACAACAGGCCTATGTTTGTCTCTAGCGTGAGGTTTAGCAATTCTAGCAGCATCTTCACAAAAGTGAATATTATGTCCCTCAACTTCTTCACACAGAAGATCTTTGATAATAACAATGCTAGGTTCAACTCTAATTTGCTCAGGGGGTGTAGGTGTTCTAATATAGCCTCTACATATCACAGTTGAAGCTTTGGAATGATCCTTTATCCTAACAGGGAAAGGTGGTTTCTCAATGTAAGCACTGGAACCACATGATCATTATAGGCAATGACTTTCTCTTCATCTGGAGTGGGTTTAACTACATTGACTTCTAATGGAGGATGATATTTAAACCACTTCTCTTTGGGGAGATCAATATGAGCAGCAAAGGATTCACACAATGAAGCTACTATCTCACAGTCAAGTCCATACTTAGCGCTAAAGTCACAAAAAGTATTTGTCTCAACAAAGGATTTAACGCAATCAAACGTGAAATTCATACCTGACTCCTTACCTTCTTCAAGCTCCCAATCTGCAGAGTTGCATTTAATTCTCTCCAATAAATTCCATTTGAAGTCAATATCTCTCTTCATAAAAGAACCGGTACAAGAAGTGTCAAGCATGGTGCGATCATCATGAGAAAGCCGAGCATAGAAGTTCTGAATGATAATTTCTCTCGAGAGATCATGATTGGGGCATGAATATAGCATTGATTTAAGCCTCCCCCAAGCTTGAGCGATGCTTTCTCTGTCACGAGGCCAACAATTATAAATATAATTCCGATCACGATGTACTAAATGCATAGGATAAAACTTTTTATGAAATTCCAATTTCAACCGATTGTAGTCCCATGATACAGTATCATCACATAGCCTGTACCATGTCAACGCCTTATCCTTCAAAGATAAAGGAAAGACCTTCTTCTTGACCTCATCCTCGGGCACACCTGCAAGCTTAAATAAACCACAAACCTCATCTACATAGATTAGATGCAAGTTTGGATGTGATGTTCCATCTCTTGTAAAAGGATTAGCCAGCAGTTTCTCAAGCATACCCGAAGGAAATTCAAAGCAAATATTTTCAGTAGGTGCAGCAGGTTGAGGAGCAACTCTTTGTGCTTCCGTTCGAGGTGAAGATATCCCGAACAAGCCCCTCAAAGGATTAGTATCCATGGTGACAAGTGACAACAAATTTCAGCACACTATATGAATGTTTCCTTACCAAGTTCCACTTACCAAAGGCGCTTCACTCCCCGACAACGATGCTAGAAAAGAGTCTTGATGACCCACAAGTATAGGGGGTCAATCGTAGTCCTTTTGATAAGTAAGAGTGTCGAACCCAACGAGGAGCAAAATGATCTGACAAGTGGTTTTCAGCAAGGTAAAATCTGCAGGCACCGAAATCGTCGGTAACAAGTGATTGTGTGGTGAGATGATTCGTAGCAAGCAATAAGTAACAAAAGTAGCAACGGTGCAGCAAAGTGGCCCAATTCCTTTTGTAGCAAGGGACAAGCCTGGACAAAGTCTTATAAGAGGAAAAACGCTCCCGAGGACACACGGGAATCTCTGTCATGCTAGTTTTCATCATGTTCATATGGTTCGCGTTTGTTACTTTGATAGTTTGATATGTGGGTGGACCGGCGCTTGGGTACAGCCCTTACTTGGACAAGCATCCCACTTATGATTAACCCCTCTTGCAAGCATCTGCAAGTACGAAAGAAGAATTAAGACAAAGTCTAACCATAGCATTAAACTAGTGGATCCAAATCATCCCCTTACGAAGCAACGCATAAACTAGGGTTTAAGCTTCTGTCACTCTAGCAACCCATCATCTACTTACTACTTCCCAATGCCTTCCTCTAGGCCCAAATAATGGTGAAGTGTTATGTAGTCGACGTTCACATAACACAACTAGAGGAAAAACAACATACAACATATCAAAATACCGAACGAATACCAAATTCACATGACTATTATTAGCATGACTTATCACATGTCCTCACAAACAAAAGTAACTACTCACAAAGCATAATCATAATCATGATCATAGGTGTAATGAGTAGCATCAAGGATCCTAACATAAACTCTTCCACCAAGTAATCCAACTAGCATCAACTACAAAGAGTAATCAACACTACTAGCAACCTTACAAGTACCAATCGGAGTCGTGAGACGGAGATTGGTTACAAGAGATGAACTAGGGTTTGGAGATGAGATGGTGCTGATGAAGATGTTGATGGTAACGAATCCCATCCAATGAGAGGAGTGTTGGTGATGACGATGGCGACGATTTCCCCCTCCGGGAGGGAAGTTTCCCCGGCAGGATCGTCCTGCCCGAGCTCTAGATTGGTTCTGCTCAAGTTCCGCCTCGTGGCAGCGGCGAAACCACGAAAAAGCTCCCTTATGATTTTTTCCTGGACGAAACCCTCCATATAGCAAAAGAGGGGGGCCAGTGGGCCAGTGGGCTGCCCACAAGCCCCCATGGCGCGGCCTGGGGGGGCGCACCATGCAGGCTTGTGGGCACCCCCTGTGCCCCTCCGGCACTTCTTTGGCCCAGTATTTTTTAGAAATTGGAAAAAAAATCTCCGTTGATTTTCACGGCGTTTGGAGTTGCGCATAATAGGTATCTCAAATCTCCCTCTTCATGTAAACCTTGCAAAATAAGAGAGAAAAGGCATAATAATAGTACGGTGAAGTGAAATAACAGCCAAAGAAGCGATAAATATCAACATGAAAACATGATGCAAAATGGACGTATCACAGGGTCTGCACATTTAAGGTTCGGCGATGTTTTATGCGTATTTGAGTTATATGGTTCGTTACCGAATGTTTGTTTGGAGTCCCGGATGAGATCACGGACGTCGCGAGGGTTTCTGGAATGGTCCAGAGACGAAGATTGATATATAGGATGACCTCAATTGATTACCGGAAAGTTTTCGGCATTACCGGGAATGTGCCGGGAGTGACGAATGGGTTCTGGGTGTTCATCGGGGGGCAGCCCACCCGGGGGAAGCCCATAGGCTTAGGGGTGCCGCACCAGCCCTTAGTGGGCTGGTGGGACAGCCCAAGAGGCTCTATGCGCAGGAGAAGGAAAATCACAGAGAACAAAAAGGGGAAGTGGGAAGGAAGGGAAGGACTCCACCTTCCAATCCTAGTTGGACTAGGATTGGAGGAGGATTCGTCCTCCCCCCTTCGGCCGACCCCTTGGGGCTCCCTTCAGCCTCAAGGCAAGGTCCCTCCCCTCCCTCCTATATATACCGAGGTATTAGGGCTGATTTGAGACAACTTTGCCACGGCAGCCCGACCACATACCTCCACGGTTTTTCCTCTAGATCGTATTTCTACACAGCTCGGGCGGAGCCCTGCTGAGATAGATCATCACCAACCTCTAGAGCGACATAATGCTGTAGGAGAACTCATCTACCTCTCCGTCTCTCTTGCTGGATCAAGAAGGCCGAGATCATCCTCGAGCTGTACGTGTGCTGAACGCGGAAGTGCCGTCCATTTGGAACTAGATCGGAGTGGATCGCGGGACGGTTCGTGGGACGGTTCGTGGGGTGGATTGAGGGACGTGAGGACATTCCACTTCATCAACCGCGTTTCTTAACGCTTCCTGCTGTGCGATCTACAAGGGTACGTAGATCGGAAATCCCCTCTCGTAGATGGACATCACCATGATAGGTCTTCGTGCGCGTAGGAAATTTTTTGTTTCCCTTGCGACGTTCCCCAACATCACCCTCGATGGACCATGCTTGATGGGTTGTACAACATAATCGTTTTTTGGAAATATGCCCTAGAGGCAATAATAAAATAGTTATTATTATATTTCCTGTTTCAAGATAATCATTTATTATTGCTACTGCAACAAAAAACCTTCCAATGGCGCCAGAAATAGTCGTGTTGACGGCACCAGGAATCCTTCTGCTACGGCTACGCCTTAAGGGACTTCCTAGGCAAATATGCAAAGGATTTCCCCCGTGGCCTTGGAGC
The DNA here is from genome assembly GCF_904849725.1 of Hordeum vulgare subsp. vulgare. Taxonomy (NCBI): domain Eukaryota; kingdom Viridiplantae; phylum Streptophyta; class Magnoliopsida; order Poales; family Poaceae; genus Hordeum; species Hordeum vulgare. The sequence continues at coordinate 170,150,251 of NC_058523.1, forward strand.
CTTGCGTTGGTGTTCCCTAGAAGCGGAAAGGGTCATGTAGCGCAGCGGTGGTAAGTATTTCCCTCAGTTTGAGAACCAAGGTATCGATCCAGTGAAGGAGTATCTCAAGTGCCTGCACAAACACAAAAAGCTTTCTCCCAACGCTATGAAGGGGTTGTCAATCCCTTATAGATTGTTCCCAAGTGAGAACTGAAAGCAACAAAGTAACAAAGCAAAGTAAAAGCGAAAGTGGAAACGATAGGTGTGAATAGACCCGGGGGCCGTAGTGTTTACTAGTGGCTTCTCTCATGAAAGCAAGTAGACAGTGGGTGAACAAATTACTGTCGAGCAACTGATAGAACCGCGCAAAGTCGTGGCGTCATCTATGGCAATGATTATATCTATAGGCATCACCTCCAAAACAAATAGATCGATACTTTATGCATCTACTACTATTACTCCACACGTCGACCGCTATCCAGCATGCATCTAGTGTATTAAATCCAAAAGAACAGAGTAACGCCTTAAGCAAGATGACATGATGTAAATGGACAATCTCATATCTACGACAGAGCCCACCTTGTTACCCTTGATGGCAACTACACGATGTGTGCCTTGCTGCCCCTACTGTCACTGGGAAAGGTCACCACACGGTAAGAACCCAAAACCAAGCACTTCTCCCATTGCAATAATCATAGATCTAGTTGGCCAAACAAAACCCAAGACTCGGAGAGACTTACAAGGATATCAAATCATGCATATAAGAAATCAGCAAAGACTCAAATATATATCATAGATAATCTGATCACAAATACACAATTCATCGGATCTCGACAAACACACCGCCAAAGAGGATTACATCGGATAGATCTCCATGATGATCATGGAGAACTTTGTATTGAAGATCCAAGAGAGAGAAGAATCCATCTATCTACTAACTATGGACCCGTAGGTCTGAAGTGAACTACTCACAAGTCATTGGAGGGGCGATGATGTTGATGTAGAAGCCCTCCAACTCCAAAGTCACCTCCGGCAGGGCACCGGGAAGGGTCTCCAGATGAGATCTCGCGGAAATGGAAGCTTGTGGCGGCGGAAAAGTATTTTCGTGGATCCCTTGATTTTTTTGTCTGTATTTTAGAGAATATATAGGCGAAGGATCTAGGTCAGGGGCGCCAGGAAGGCCACGAGCCTGCCCATCGCCGCCCCCTGGTGGCGGATGGGGGGCTTGTGGGCTCCCTGTAGCCCTCCTAGCTTGGCCCACAAGCCCCCTGATCTTCTTCCGTTCGGGAAAAAATCATTTCGGGGATTTTATTCCGTTTGGACTCCGTTCCAAAATCAGATCTGAAAAGAGCCAAAAACACAGAAAAACAGGAACTAGCACTTGGCACTGAATTAATAAGTTAGTCCCAAAAAATATATAAAAGGTACATAAAACATCCAAAGATGACAAGATAAGAGCATGAAACCATCAAAAATTATAGATACGTTTGAGACATATCAAGCATCCCCAAGCTTAACTCCTGCTCGTCCTCGAGTAGGGAAGTGATAAAGAATGAATTTTTGATGCTTTCATGCTACCTAGCATAGATGTCCTTTGTAATTCCTCTTATGTGACGTGAATGTTCAGATCCATTAGATTCAAAACAATAGTTTGCTATTGACGTGGAAACAATAATAATTCAAGCAAACTAGCAAGGTAATCATGAACTTTCAAAATAACAAGGCCAAAAGAAAGTTATCCCTACAAAAGCACATAGTCTGGCTATGCTCTATCATCATTTCACAACGAATTTAAATCATGCAAAACCCCGGTATTGGACAAGTAATTGTTTTAACACCTTTACTTTCTCAAACCTTTTCAACTCTCACGCAATACATGAGCGTGAGCCATGGTTTTAGCACTATAAGTGGTGTGGAGTGTGGTGGAGGTTGCAAGACAAAATAAGGAGAATATGATCACATTAACTAGGCATATCAATGAGCTGTGGAGATGCTCATCAATAGATATCAATGTGAATGAGTAGGGATTTCCATACAAATGATGCACTAGAGCTAAGAGCATGTGAAAGCTCTTAAAGAAAACTAGTGGGTGTGCATCCAACTTGCTTGCTCACGAAGACCTAAGACAATTTTGAGGAAGCCTATCATTGGAATATACAAGCCAAGTTATATAATCAAAATTTCCCACTAGCTATATGGTGGTGACAAAACGAGAGACTCTCAATCATGAAGATCATGGTGCTTAATATGCACAAGTGTGGAAAAGTGGTAGCATTGTCCCTTCTCTCTTTTTCTCTCATTTTTTTGTGGGCTCTTTGGCCTCTTTTTATTATTTTTTATTTTTTATTTTGGTGGGCTTCTTTGGCCTCTTTTATTTCCTCACATGGGACAATGCTCCATCAATGATGATCATCACACTTTCAACTCAAAACTTAGAGCAACGATGACTCTATATGGAATGCCTTCGGTAGTGTACCGTGACAATGATCTAGCATGGCATAGAAATTAATGGAAACATCATGCTAGCTATCTTAAGATCATGCAATGGCAATGTAGACGTGGTGGCACATGTCATGGTGGTAGTTGCATGGCAATATATCTCGGAATGACTTTGAAAAAGCCATAGTAGGTAGGTATGGTGGCTGTTTTGAGGGAGGCCAATGGTGGGTTTTGTGCACCGACGAAAGTTGCACGGCACTAAGAAGATAGTGATGATGGAAGGTGAAAGTGCATCTAAACCATGGACTCAACATTAGTCATGAAGAACTCATATACTTGTTGCAAAAGTTTTATTAGTAATCGAAACAAAGCATTCAACGCATACTCCTAGGGGAAGGGTTGGTAGGTATAAACCATCGCGCGATCCCGACCGCCACGCAGAGGATGACAATCAATAGACTAATCATGCTCAGATTTCATCACATAGCGGTTCACCATACGTGCATGCTACGCGAATCACTAACTTCAACACAAGTATTTCTAGATCCACAACACCTTACTAGCATGACTTCAATATTACCAAAACCACAACTCAAAACTAATTGAGATGAATCAAACTTCTCTAACTATTCAATGCACATGAAGGTGGAAGTTTTCATATCCCATTGGATAACTAACCCTTTTGAGACTACTTTCAAAGCATAGATCAACTACCAAGCCACCCACCGCTGTGCTCTAAAAGATATAAGTGAAGCACATAGAGCAAAAGTATCTAGCTCAAAAGATATAAGTGAAGCACATGTGAGCTGAATTGTCTAACAAAAGATATAAGTGAAGCTCGACAAAATCACGATGAGTGCATGTATCTCTCTCTAGGTGTGCAGCAAGGATGATTGTGACACAACAAAAATAAAAGACTCCTAGGATACAAGACGCTCCAAGCTAAAACACATAACATGTGGTGAATAAAAATATAGCCCCAAGTAACGTTACCGATGGATTGAAGACGGGAGAGGGGATGCCTTCCCGGGGCATCCCCAAGCTTAGGCTTTTACGGCATCCTTGAATCTCTTGGGGTGCCTTGGGCATCCCCAAGACTGAGCTCTTGCCACTCTTTATCTCTTTGTCCATAAGAACTTCATCCAAAACTTGAAAACTTCACAACACGAAACTTAAGCAGAAACTCGTGATAACATTAGTATAAGAAAGCAAACCACCACTTCCTTAGGTACTGTAGCAAACTTAAATTCTACTTATGATGATGTTGGGTTACTGTATTTTCAATCTTCCATGGCTAATACCCCCCGATACTATCCATAGTTTCATCAAAATAAGCAACCAACACAACAAAAACAGAATCTGTTAACAGCAGACCAGTCTGTAGCAATCTGTATACTTCGTATACTTCTCGTACTTCAACAATTCTGAACAATTACAAAAGTCCGAAGAAGTTTCGTAGAAATCATCAGCAAAAAGAATCAACTCAAAATCTCTTACAGAAAAAAAATGAAAATTCTTTTCGTGAGCAGAAAGTTTCTGTCTTTTCCAACATGACCAAACGATCATCCCCAAGACTAATCATAACGGTTTTGCTTGGCACAAACGCAAAAAGAAACACAAAAAACACAATCATAACAGAATTATGAAAGTGTGGAAAACACAAAACAGAAAGAAAAAGGATAGATTCGTTGGGTTGCCTCCCAACAAGCGCTTTTGTTTAACGCCCTTAGCTAGGCGAAAGGTGATGGAATCACGTATAGTCATCTTTGGTGCTCAAACCATAAGTAGCCCTCGTCATAGATTCATAAGGCAATCTTATTTTCTTTCTTGGAAAGTGCTCCATGCCCTTCTTTAAGGGAAATTGAAATCTAATATTCCCTTCCTTCATATCGATGATAGCACCAATAGTCCTTAGGAAAGGTCTACCAAGAATAATGGGACATGAAGGATTGCAATCTATGTCAAGTACAATGAAATCCACGGGTACATAGTTCTTATTTGCAACAATAAGAACATCATCGATCCTTCCCATAGGTTTCTTGACAGTAGAATCCGCAAGATGCAAATTAAGAGAACACTCTTCAATCTCATGAAAACCAAGAATATCACATAAATACTTTGGAATCGCGGAAACACTAGCACCCAAATCACACAAAGCATTGCACTCATAGTTTTTTATCTTGATTTTGATAGTAGGTTCCCACTCATCATGAAGTTTTCTAGGTATAGAGACTTCTAATTCGAGCTTCTCTTCAAGAGATTTCATCATAGCATCTACGATATGCGCGGTAAAGGCTTTGCTTTGGCTATAAGCGTGTGGAGAGTTTGCAATGGATTGCATCAAAGAAATGCATTCAAACAAGGAGAAATTATCATAATTGAATTCCTTGAAATCCAAAGTGGGAGTTTCATTACTACCCAAAATTTTGATTTCTTCTACTACACTCTCCACACCTTTATCATCAAGATGGGTGGACTCCGAATCATTAGGGCGTTTTTCAACCAAAGTGGATTCATATCCAGCCCCTCCATCAATAGGTTTGACACGCGAAAACAAAGATTCAAGAGGAGACACACCAAGCACTTTAAGATCTTCGTGATTTGCATCAATAGAACACACCCTTTTAAACCATTCATGCCTAGCGCGAATTTGGGCGGTTCTTTCTTTGCTCTCATTCATGGAGACACGCATAGCTTTCAAAGTTTCATCCAAGTTGACCTTGGGAGGAGCACATCTAACTTTCAAAGCATCAATATCACAAGACATCCAATCAACGCTCTTAGCCAAATCGTCTATTTTGAGTAGTTTTTCCTCTATGGACGCATTGAAAATATTTTGAGAGTTGATGAACTCTTTGATATTACTCTCTAAATCAGAGGGTAATTTGTTGTGATTTCCATAAGTGTTGTTGTAGGAATTGCCATAGTTGTTAGAGGAGTTACTAGGAAAAGGCCTAGGAACATAGTTTCCTCTAAAAGCATTGTTGTTGCCAAAATTGTTACTACCAACAAAATTCACGTCCAAACTAGCGTTGCTACTCTCAATCAAAGAAGATAGTGGCATGTAATTAGGTTCTATAGTAGCATTTCTACTAGCAACCAAATTCATCAACTCGTCCATCTTAGCACTAAGCGAGTTAATTTCTTCTATAGCCTGCACCTTTTTGCTAGCAGGCGACCTTTCAGTGTGCCACTGAGAGTAGTTGGTCATGATATTGTCTAGGAGTTTTGTAGCGTCTCCTAACGTGATTTCCATGAACGTTCCACCTGAGGCGGAGTTCAAGATATTGCGAGAAGCGAAATTCAAGCCAGCATAAAAGATTTGTATAATCATCCACAAACTCAAGCCATGAGCGGACAATTTCTAATCATAAGCTTCATCCTCTCCCAAGATTGTGCAACGTGTTCATGATCAAGTTTCTTGAAATTCATGATATCGTTACGTAAGGAGATGATCTTAGCCGGCGGAAAATACTTGGATATGTAAGAATCTTTGCACTTATCCCAAGAATCGATACTATTTTTAGGCAAAGAAGAAAACCAAGTTTTTGCGCGATCTCGCAACGAGAAAGGAAAAAGTTTCAACTTAATCACATCATTATCCACATCTCTTTTCTTTTGCATATCACAAAGCTCAATGAAGGTGTTGAGATGGGATGCGGCATCTTCACTAGGAAGGCCAGAGAATTGCTCTTTCATAACAAGATTCAGCAAAGCTGTGTTGATTTCATACGATTCCGCACTAGTGGTGGGAGCAATCGGAGTACTAATAAAATCATTATTATTGGTACTCAAGAATTTGCAAAGTTTGGTGTTTTCAGCCATGATGACTTCAACAAACAAACAATCACACAAGCAAGCAAGAAAACCGGCACAGGAAAACGACGAAAAGGCAAAAGGCAAAAGAAAACGGCAAAGGAGAAAGGCAAATGAAAATGGCAAATGTGAAGTGGGGGAGAGGAAAACGAGAGGCAACTCGCAAAAAAGTAAATGCAAGAGATGAGTTTGTGAGACCTACTTGGATAGATCTCTCCTTCCCCGGCAATGGCGCCAGAAATACTTCTGCTACTGCAACAAAAGACCTTCCAATGGCGCCAGAAATAGTCTTGTTGACGGCACCAGGAATCCTTCTGCTACGGCTACGCCTTAAAGGACTTCCTAGGAAAATATGCAAAGTATTTCCCCCGTGGCCTTGGAGCCTTGCGTTGGTGTTCCCTCGAAGCGGAAAGGGTGATGTAGCGCAGCGGTGGTAAGTATTTCCCTCAGTTTGAGAACCAAGGTATTGATCCAGTGAAGGAGTATCTCAAATGCGTGCACAAACACAAAAAGCTTGCTCCCAACGCTATGAAGGGGTTGTCAGTCCCTTATAGATTGTTCGCCAAGTGAGAACTCAAAGCAACAAAGTAACAAAGCAAATTAAAAGCGAAAGTGGAAACGATAGGTGTGAATAGACCCGGGGGCCGTAGTGTTTACTAGTGGCTTCTCTCATGAAAGCAAGTAGACGGTGGGTGAACAAATTACTGTCGAGCAATTGATAGAACCGCGCAAAGTCGTGACATCATCTATGGCAATGATTATATCTATAGGCATCACATCCAAAACAAGTAGACCAATACTTTCTACATCTACTACTATTACTCCACACGTCGACTGCTATCAAGCCTGCATCTAGTGTATTAAGTCCTAAAGAACAGAGTAACGCCTTAAGCAAGATGACATGATGTAGATGGACAATCTCATATCTACGACAGGGCCCACCTTGTTACCCTTGATGGCAACTACACGATGTGTGCCTTGCTGCCCCTACTATCACTGGGAAAGGTCACCACACGGTAAGAACCCAAAACCAAGCACTTCTCCCATTGCAAGAATCATAGATCTAGTTGGCCAAACAAAACCCAAGACTCGGAGAGACTTACAAGGATATCAAATCATGCATATAAGAAATCAGCAAAGACTCAAATATATATCATAGATAATCTGATCACAAATCCACAATTCATCGGATCTCGACAAACACACCGCCAAAGAGGATTACATCGGATAGATCTCCATGAAGATCATGGAGAACTTTGTATTGAAGATCCAACAGAGAGAAGAAGCCATCTAGCTACTAACTACGGACCTGTAGGTCTGAAGTGAACTACTCACGAGTCATTCGAGGGGCGATGATGTTGATGTAGAAGCCCTCCAACTCCAAAGTCCCCTCCGGCAGGGCATCGGGAAGGGTCTCCAGATGAGATCTCGTGGAAATGGAAGCTTGCGGCGGCGGAAAAGTATTTTCGTGGATCCCTTGATTTTTTTCTGTATTTTAGGGAATATATAGGCGAAGGATCTAGGTCATGGGGGGCGCCACGGAGGCCACAAGCCTACCCACCGCCGCCCCCTGGTGGCGGATGGGGGGCTTGTGGGCTCCCTATAGCCCTCCTGGCTTGGCCCACAAGCCCCCTGATCTTCTTCCGTTTGGGAAAAAATCATTTCAGGGATTTTATTCCGTTTGGACTCCGTTCCAAAATGAGATCTGAAAAGAGCCAAAAACACAGAAAAAACAGGAACTGGCACTTGGCACTGAACTAATAAGTTAGTCCCAAAAAAGATATAAAAGGTACATAAAACATCCAAAGACGACAAGATAACAGCATGAAACCATCAAAAATTATAGATACGTTTGAGACGTATCAATTATCCATGCTATAATTGTATTGAATGGAAACATAAATGCATGTGTGGATATATAGACAAAACAATGTCCCTAGTGAGCCTCTAGTTGACTAGCTTGTTGGTCAAGGATGGCTAAGGTTTCCTAGCCATAAACAAGTGTTATCACTTGATGACGCTGAAAGGACATGGATGTCGCCTAGGGGGTGAATAAGCGCTTTAAATAATTACGGTTTAGGCTTGAACAAATGCGGAATAAAACTAACATTTGATTTGTCAAGCACAAAACCTAAAACAACTAGGCTCAGCTATGTGCACCAACAACTTATGCTAAGAAAGATAAACAACTAAGTGATAGCAAGATATCTGACAAGAAACAATATGGCTATCACAACGTAAAGTGCATAAGTAAATGGTTTGGGTAAGAGATAACCGAGGCACACGGAGACGACGATGTATCCCGAAGTTCACACCCTTGCGGATCCTAATCTCCGTTTGGAGCGGTGTGGAGGCACAATGCTCCCCAAGATGCCACTAAGGCCACCGTAATCTCCTCACACCCTCGCACAATGCAAGATGTCGTGATTCCACTAAGGGACCCTTGAGGAAGGTCACCGAAACCGTACAAACAAGATTGGGGCAATCTCCACAACTTAATTGGAGGCTCCCAACAACACCACGAAGCTACACCACAATGGCATATAGCTTCGAGGTGACCACAAATGCTCGGGGCAATCTCCACAACCTAATTGGAGACCCCGACGCTTACACGGAGCTTTACACCACAATGATTGAGCTCCGAGGCACCACCAAGCTTCTAGGGGTACCAAATACCCAAGGGTAATAAGCTTCTCACTTCCATGTATCACCATGGAGAACTCAAACCGATGCAACTAATGCAATGGCAAGAACACACGAAGTGGTCAAGTTCCTCACACTCAAATCCCTCCACAACAACAAAAGCTATGGAGAAATATGAGAGGAAGAACAAGGAGCTCACAAAGAACTCCAAGATCAAGATCCAAGGGGCTCCCCTCACATAGAGGAGAGAGTGATTGGTGGAGATGTGGATCTAGATCTCTCTCTTTTCCCTCAAGAACTAGCAAGAATCATTGGAGGCATTGAGAGTTAGCCAGCTATAAGAAGGTCAACAATCCGGGAAGAACACGAGCTCAACGGATAGATAAGGTCCAATGGGGAAGAAGACCTCATTTTTATAGTGGGGGAACAAATCCAACCATTACCCCCACTCACAGCCCGACTGGAGCGGTACTACCGCTCCCAGAACGTCCGAGGGAGCGGTACTACTGCCCGAGAGCGGCCGCTCTGGGGCGGTACTACCGCTCTAGGAGCAATAATATCGCTGGCACCACGAGCAGTACTACCGCTAGATACTGAAACTGCTCTAACTTTCGCATACGAACTCTAAATCGAGCAAACTCAAGCTTGTTGAATTCACAATGACAAGAGATATCAAATGATATAGAGAAGTGAGGCCGCTATGAATGAAGAACCGGCAAAAACTTCCAACATCAAAAACATCATAGAAGATGCATGTGGACTCCATTTTCGATGAACTCGAGCTTGTCATGAAGATGACCATAAGCTCTAAAACTCACAAAGAGAAACATCAAACAAGAACCAGGAAATATGATTTAAGGATGCAAATGTACGATCAAGCTACTCACTTGAGAGCCCCCCTTGACAGTATGACAATCTATCCTAAAATAGAAAACCTATCAAGGGCAAACCTATACCTTGCACCTAGTCCTCTAGAGCTAGCTGATGATGATCTTGGCTTCCTCAAGATGGAACACCTTTCTTGATTGCCTTGGTTTGACGAAGACTAGTAGATTGCTCCCCCATACTCACTATGGGTGAGCCACTCTTCAGCATATCTTCACAAGTCCATTGCCACCACAATGGACGATAGCTTCAAGCATGATATCTTCGTGATGCTCCACTTGAACTTGCATACCGCAATCTTGATAACGATCGCCACTTGATGTCATCCTTCATAGGTTGAATGAGATCTTCCTCTTGACAAAAACCCATGGAGACACACCTAACCCCACATAGAACTCTCACAAGGACCATGGATTAGTACACAAAAGCGTTATGGACAATGCTTACCATACCATGGGATCACTTGATCCCTCTCGGTACATTTTGTACACTTTGTGTGTTGATCATCTTGATTTACTCTTTGCTTAGTCTTGATCAAACTTTTGTCTTTATGACCAATCTTTGGATAATACCTTGAATACCACCTTGGTCATCATATAAACTCCTTGACACCAACAGATGGACTTCAAGAAATGCCTATGGACAAATCCTTCGAATATAACTGAAGGCAACCATTAGTCCATAGGGATTGTCATCAATTACCAAAACCACATATGGAGAAATATGCTCTAACAATCTCCCCCAGTTTGGTAATTGATGACAATCAGTACAAGAGAGTTTATATAAGGAAATACGCATAACCAAGCATACACATACAAAGCTATAATGCATGCGTACACGATGTAAATTCTTAAGCAATAAAAGCAAAACCCTCTATGCATCACCAAACTAAATGTTGGAAATATGCCCTAGAGGCAATGATAAATAGTTATTATTATATTTCCTGTTTAAAGATAATCGTTTATTATCCATGCTATAATTGTATTGAATGAAAACATAGATACATGTGTGGATACATAGACACAACAATGTCCCTAGCAAGCCTCTAGTTGGCTAGCCAGTTGATCAAGGATAGTCAAGGTTTTCTGGCTATGTGCAAAGTGTTTTTGCTTGATAACTGGATCACATCATTAGGAGAATCATGTGATGGACTAGACCCAAACTATGAACGTAGCATATTGATCGTGTCGTTTTATTGCTATAGTTTTCTACGTGTCAAGTATTTGTTCCTATGACCATGAGATCATATAACTCACTGGCGCCGGAGGAATGCCTTGTGTGTTTCAAACGTCACAACGTAACTGGGTGACTATAAAGGTGCTCTACGGGTATCTCCAAAGGTGTCCGTTGAGTTAGTATGGATCAAGACTGTTATTTGTCACTCCGTGTGACGGAGAGGTATCTCGGGGCCCACTCGGTAATACAACATCACACACAAGCCTTGCAAGCAATGTGACTAAGTGTAAGTCACGGGATCTTGTATTACGGAACGAGTAAAGAGACTTGCTGGTAACGAGATTGAAATAGGTATGCGGATACCGACGATCGAATCTCGGGCAAGTAACATACCAAAGGACAAAGGGAATGACATACGAGATTATATGAATCCTTGACACTGAGGTTCAACCGATAAGATCTTCGGAGAATATGTAGGATCCAATATGGGCATCCAGGTCCCTCTATTGGATATTGACCGAGGAGTACCTCGGGGCATGTCTACATAGTTCTCGAACCTTGAGGGTCTGCATACTTAAGGTTCGGCGATGTTTTAGTATAGTTGAGTTATATGCGTGGTTACCGAATGTTGTTCGGAGTCCCAGGTGAGATCACGGACGTCACGAGGGTTTCCGGAATGGTCCGAAGACGAAGACTGATATATAGGATGACTTCATTTGGTTACCGGAAAGTTTTCGGGCATTACCGGGAATGTACCGGGAGTGACGAATGGGTTCCGGAAGTTCACCGGGAGGGGGGTGATAACCCACAAGTATAGAGGATCGCAACCGTTTTTGAGGGTAGAGTATTCAACCCAAATTTGTTGATTCGACACAAGGGGAAGCCAAAGAATATTCTCGAGTATTAGCAGTTGAGTTGTCAATTCAACCACACCTGAAAGACTTAATATTTGCAGCAAAATTTCAGTATCAAAGTAGTGTGATAGTAATGGTAGCAACGGTAACAGTAGCAATAGAGACAGCAGTAGCGGTAACAGTAGCATAGCAAGGACCAGTAGGAAAAGACTCATAGGGATTGGATCGGTGATGGATAATTATGTCGGATGACATTCATCATGTATGAGTTATAACATGGGGTGATTTGTAACTAGCTCTAGTTCATCAATGTAATGTAGGCATGTATTCCGTATATAGTCATGCGTGCTTATGAAAAATAACTTGCATGACATCTATTGTCCATCCCTCCCGTGGCAGCGGGGTCCTAACGGAAACTAAGGGATATTAAGGTCTCTTTTTAATAGAGAACGGGAACAAAGCATTAGCACTTAGTGAATACTTGAACTCCTCATACTATGGTCATCTCCGGGAGTGGTTCCGGCTATTGTCACTCCGGGGTTGCCGGGTCATAACACATAGTAGGTGACTACAACTTGCAAGATAGGATCAAGAACACACATATATTGATGAAAACATAATAGGTTCAGATGTGAAATCATGGCACTCGGGCCCTAGTGACAAGCATTAAGCATAGCAAAGTAGTAGCAACATCAATCTCAAAACATAGTGGATACTAGGGATCAAACCCCATCAAAACTAACTCGATTACATGTTAGATCTCATCCAACCCATCACCGTCCAGCAAGCCTACGATGAGATTACTCACGAACGGTGAAGAGCATCATGGAATTGGTGATGAAGGATGGTTGATGATGACGACGGCGATAATTTCCCCTCTCCGGAGCCCACAACAGACTCCAGATCTGCCCTCCGGAGGAAGAACAGGTGGTGGCGGCGACTCTGTGTCGTAAAACGCGATGAGCTCTTCTCTCTTAATTTTTTCTGGGCGAGAGAGACTAAATAGAGCTGGAGTTGGAGGCGGCGGAGCCACGAGGGCCTCACAAGCCTGCGAGGCGCACCCAGGGGGGCCCGCGCCTCGTGGGCTTGTGGGCTCCTGGCTTCGTCCCTCCATGTAATTCTTGCGCCAGTATTTTTTATATATTCCACAAAAAACCCTCGTAAATTTCTAGGTCATTTCGAGAACTTTTATTTCTGCGCAAAAACAACACCATGGCAATTCTGCTGAAAACAGCGTCAGTCCGGGTTAGTTCCATTCAAATCATGCAAATTAGAGTCCAAAACAAGGTCAAAAGAGTTTGGAAAAGTAGATACGATGGAGACGTATCAACTCCCCCAAGCTTAAAGCGTTGCTTGTCCTCAAGCAATTCAGTTGACAAACTGAAAGAGACAAAAGAAAAAAAATTACAAACTCTGTTTGATCTTGTTGCTGTAATTATGTCTAACTCATATTCGGATTTTCAACAAGATCATAAGCTAACCACATAAGTAATGACATTTAGGTCTCATGGTAAACTCATATCAAAGGAAAAATTAACTAGCGAGCAATAATAGTAAGTTTCAAATGTCAACACTTCAATCAAAGCAATCATGAAGCAATATGAACAGATAGTATCTCGCTAGCTCTTTCTGAGACCGCAAAACATAAATGCAGAGCACGTTCAAAAACCAAGAGCTAACTGAACATTGTAATTCATGGCAAAGAAGATATAGTCACAGTCATACTCAATATCAATTAATAGCAAAGCATAAAAATGACGGAGGTGCTCTCTAACTGGTGCCTTTTATAAGAAGAGTTTGACTTAACAGAAACATAAATAGATAGGCCCTTCGTAGAGGGAAGCATTGATTTGCAGAGGTGCGAGAGATCAAGCTTTGAAGACAGAGATAAATAATTTTGGGTGGCATGCTTTCATTGTCAACGCGATGACCAAGAGTTTTCACCATCTTCCATGATACACAAATTATAGGCGGTTCCCAAACAGAAAAGTAAAGTTTTGACTCCCCCACCATCGATCAATCACATTCCACGACTAGCCGAATCCTCGGGTGCCGTCCATACCAACAACAATCCAGGGGATTTGTGTTTGCAATTATCTTTTCGATTTGAGCATGGAACTGGGCATTCCAATTACCGACCCCTTTCTCGTGAGTGATAGTGAATAAACACGTATCGAGGATAAAATGCCTAGCATGGAAGATACTGACCGCCCCTTGTCACCACATGAGTGGTTCGGGCATACAAAACATATCATTTCTTGAAGATTTAGAGAGTGGCACATGCAACTTTACTTGGAATGGCAGGTAGATACCACATATAGGTAGGTATGGTGGACTCATATGGAACAACTTTGGGTTTATGGAAGTGGATGCACAAGCAGTATTCCCGCTTAGTACAAGTGAAGGCTAGCAGAAGACTGGGAAGCGACCAACTAGAGAGCGACAACACTCATCAATATGCATTGAAATTAACCAACATTGAGTGCAAGCATGAGTAGGATATAAATCACCATAAACATGAATATCATAGAGGCTATGTTGATTTTGTTTCAACTACATGCGTAAACATGCGCCAAGTCAAGCCACTTGAATCATTCAAAGGAGTATACCATCCTATCATACTACATCATAATCATCTTGAAATTCATGTTGGCATCCAAGAGAAACCATTATAAGCTCTGATGACCCACAAGTATAGGGGATCTATCGTAGTCCTTTCGATAAGTAGGAGTGTCAAACCCAACGAGGAGCAGAAGGATCTGACAAGTGGTTTTCAGCAAGGTAAAATCTGCAAGCACTGAAATTATCGGTAACAAGTGATTGCATGGTGAGGTGATTCGTAGCAAGCAACAAGTAAAAAAAGTAGCAACAGTGCAGCAAAGTGGCCCAATCCCTTTTGTAGCAAGGGACAAGCCTGGACAAAGTCTTATAGGAGAAAAACGCTCCCGAGGACACACGCTCATGTCTGTTATGCTAGTTTTCATCATGTTCATATGATTCGCGTTCGTTACTTTGATAGTTTGATATGTGGGTGGACCGGCGCTTGGGTACTGCCCTTACTTGGATAAGCATACCACTTATCATTAACCCCTCTCGCAAGCATATGCAACTACAAAAGAAGAATTAAGACAAAGTCTAACCACAGCATTAAACTAGTGAATCCAAATCAGCCCCTTACGAAGCAATGCATAAACTAGGGTTTAAGCTTCTGTCACTCTAGCAACACATCATCTACTTACTACTTCCCAATGCCTTCCTCTAGGCCCAAATAATGGTGAAGTGTTATGTAGTCGACGTTCACATAACACCACTAGAGGAAAAACAACATACAACACATCAAAATATAGAACGAATACCAAATTCACATGACTACTTTTAGCATGACTTATCCCATGTCCTCAGGAACGCAACTACTCACAAAGCATAATCATATTCATGACCAGAGAGGTAATGAGTAGCATCAAATATCTGAACATAAACTCTTCCACCAAGTAATCCAACTAGCATCAACTACAAAGAGTAATTAACACTACTAACAACCTTACAAGTACCAATCGGAGTCGCAAGACGGAGATTGGTTACAAGAGCATACTAGGGTTTGGAGATGAGATGGTGCTGATGAAGATATTGATGGTGATGAGTCCCCTCCGATGAGAGTAGTGTTGGTGATGACGATGGCGACGATTTCCCCCTCCGGGAGGGAAGTTTCCCCGGCAGGATCGTCCTGCCGGAGCTCTAGATTGGTTCTGTTCAAGTTCCGCCTCGTGGCGGCGGCGAATCCTCCGAAAAGCCTCCTCCTGATTTTTTTCCAGACCGAAACCCTTCTTGTAGCAAAAGAGGGGGGCCAGTGGGCCAGCACGGAGCTCACAAGCCCCCTAGGTGCGGCCAGGGGGGTGGCCGCGCCTAACAGGCTTGTGGCCTCCTGCTAGCGCCCCTCTGGCACTTCTTCGGCCCAGTATTTTTTATAAATCCCAAAAAAATCCTCGTTGATTTTCACGGCTTTTGGAGTTGCGCAGAATAGGTATCTCAAACTTGCTCCTTTTTCAGGCCAGAATTCCAGTTGCCGACATTCTCCCTCTTCATGTAAACCTTGCAAAATAAGAGAGAAAAGGCATAAGTATTGTACCTGAAGTGAAATAACAGCCCAAAAAGCGATAAGTATCAACATGAAAGCATGATGCAAAATGGACGTATCAATTTCTTCCGGGGAGTTGAGCTCCAGGGGATTCTCGAGCACATCGCTATCATTCAGATTTTTTAGTATCTCAGGACGAAGGATGTTAAAAATTGCTTCAATACTGGTAGCGGCGAGAGGAGTCCGGCTTCCCTGGTACTGGTGCAGAGAGTTCCAGATGTATCGCCATACTTAGTATCATTGTGATTACGAGTGTCTCAGATAGATGAAGTTCCGAGATTCTGGTTATGTGTTGACGAATGTGATACACTGGACGGGTTAGTATAGGAGTTGAGTGTTATATTACTCCTTGTATCCGTGGACCAGATTGCATGACCAGAAATTTTTGGAGTTCTTAGGTGGGAATTCATGTAGTTACTTATAGGACAATCTTCCAACAAATGCATGATGTTAGGTTGGGGTTCGACATCTAGTGGATTCATTTGTTCACGGTCGTCTTACAACAGTTCTCGTTGTGTCTTAAAGAGTCCTTGTAGCTTGCTACGACTCGGGGACGCTTCATATGTCGTGTGCACTGCCTTGCACAGGATGGCTACTGTAAGGATCGAGCCCGTGCGATCCTGTCCACGAAAATATCAGACGAAATCTCTCTCATGAATTTGTTCTGGCTTGTTTCGTAAGCCTCACCCCTTTGTTTTGTTGGAGTATGGTAATTCCAGTTGCTTCGATGTCAAATGGTGAATTCATATTTTTCCAAGAGGTGTTCTCATATTTTTATGGGAGTGCTAATTCTTTTGCTCAATCAATTGTCTTATAAATTCTTGTCAACCGGAGTTATCATATCAACACTTTTTCAACTGGTGTGCTTCTATTTAGTGAATGCAATCCTCTCCAATTTTGCAAGTTCAATCTCTCAATTCTTACCGGAGTTTGTCTCATCTGTCCCAAGTTGTCTTTGTTTTCCCCGCCCTCCCGCCCTTTTTCTTCAGTGGTTAGTTTATCTTCCAAGTGACTTTCTTTTCATCAATGCTTCCACTATCTTTTCTTCCCTCTCTTATCCGGTGATTCTTTGTGAAGATTCTTAGGAGCTTCGTGTTCATGTTTATTCATTCTTGTCATCTTTTCCAGTGAATTCAGTTCAAGCTATCCAAGTTCATCATATCCTTTTCATCCTTGTAATTCCTTCCTGTGTTGGAAATTCGTATCAGCCTATCTTGTTATTCATTCCTCTCTTTTATATCCGGAGTGCTAAAGTATCTCAGAAGTTCTTGTTTTCAATTCTTTCAATTATTTCGAGGTGCTAACCTCATCAAGTTTTATTTGTACCGGTGCAATATCTCTCTTCCTAAGCAATTGTTTCAATGGTGGTTTCTTTGAGTGGGGCCATAACCCACAGGTTTTTCCCAGGATCTTATTTGTCTTTTCTATTATTTTCTGGAGTTCTCTAATTCTTTTCAATTATGACGTAAGAATGAATGTCATAAGTCATACTCCTTCGCCAAGATTGCTTCAAATTTATTTTCGTCATTGGCTCAACTTTTCCTTGTTCTTATTCCGGAGTGTCTCCGTTATTCTTGGTGGTGTTCTCCTCATCATTTTTTCAGCTTTGAAGACCGAAGGAGTGTTTCTCTCAAGTCTTGCTCCATTCTTGTGAATATTGTCATCTTAGCTTCGTGTTATCCTCTCATTTGTTCCAATCATGAGTATTCCTTCCATATCTATCCAGTGCATTTATGAGTTGTTTTCATTCTTGATCCTCCGAAGGCCATCATTTCACAAGATTTTTTCGTTCTCAGTTTTCAGCTTTCGTTCTCAAATTCTTCTCAATTGTTGTCTCTTCGTTCGTCTCTCTATTATCCCGGTGCCTTGTTCAAGTTTTCTATTAGGTGGCTCATGATCTTTTCGTTCTCATGTATCTCCATTTATTCTTGTCATATCCCCATTCAATCCAATTCTTACCGGTGTCTCCTTCAAGACTCCTTCAGTTTGTGCTATATCTATCTCTCTTCAATATTTTCAAGAAGAATAAGTGGTATGCTAAATTTGTTGCTTGTCATAAACTTGATGAAGGATAAGCATAACTTAATTCTTATTCTTGTTCATAGTGATCTGAATTCTTCTTCCAGAGTGGCTCATGGTATCAATTCTTTGTCTCAAGGTGTTCTTCAAGATTCTTGTGGTAGTAGTTTTCATTTTCTTCCTTGTTCTTTTCTTGCCAAGATCTAGTTTCTTTTCTTTCTAACGGAGGCTTTGTGATGTTGCTCTCTTCAGTCTATCATCTTGTTCTGACAAGATCATGTTGGTCCCTTGTTAAATTTAGTTGTTTGTTGTGAATCTTGTCCAGTTCTCCTATCTTATCGAATTTTTGTCCCCTTTTCCTACCGAAGTGCTACTGAAATTTTCTGTGAATTCTTTCTTATTTCTCATATCATTCCTCATCTCTTTGCAACCTTCAAGAATCGTTGGTTTCACTCATTTGTCAAAGGAGCGACTAGAATTTACCTCTTGATTTCTCATCCTCTTCCCCTTTCATTCTTGGATCTCGGATCGAGATCCTCTTGTAGTGTAGGAGAGTTGTGACAGCCCGAGACCGACGTTCCAGAAGATTCCCCTTTTATTCCATTTTCGTCGTGTGGTTATTTTTATTTCTCAGATCGTCATCGCATCATGCGCATCATTTGCATCGCATCGGCACTCTGTTGCCGCCAGTTTTCAAAACATGCATCCGTTGTTAGTTGCCGGTTCTCTTCGTGTTCGTCGTTGACCGTGTTGAGCCCGACCACACACGCACGCGCCTGCATCATCGTCAAAACCTCTTTTTAAAAGTGTGTTTAAAACTTTCTCTGATTGGGCTGAAACTTGGTGCTCGGTCTTATTTTAATATAGGTAGGCCGCCTGCCAATTTTCGTCGCAATCGGAGTGTGTCTCGTACCCGAACGGTCGACCGTAGGGGCACCGTATTCGGCCTATCGTCGGACGTTTTATCGGCGTTTTAAAAATACGTTGCCGGGTGCCCGTTCTCCCTCTCATATCCGGCTAGCCACTCTACACGACCACTTAGTCGTCCCCGCATTCTAGATCGACCGATTAGATCGTGCGGTTGAAACCGGGGCGAAATTCTGCTAAACCTAGCCCCCCATTGTTATAAATAGACCCCTCCTCCTAATTTTGGGCAACCAACCCCCTTGCCTCGATTTCCATGCTACCGCAACACCCAGCCGCCACCTCTCCCTCTGCATCTCCTCTCTCCTCCCACGCCAGGGCCTACCAGGCCCATCTGGAACCTGCCCCGGGCCCGAAACCCTAACCCTAGCCGAGCTCCTCCCATGGTTGCACTACATCTGCCTCACCCTGTGCGCCGCCGCCTTCCGCCGTGTGCAGCAGCACCCGCCGGAGAGCCTCGCCGCCCCTCGTTGGAGATGCAGCCGCCCTCTGCGCCCTAGCCGAAACCGCAGCCGTCATCCTTTGTGCGCACGAGCTAGCCTCGCCGGAGCTAGCTCCAGTGCCGGATCTGCGTCAACCCCGCGCCTCCCCTCGCCGTCCTCGAGCGCTGCCACCGCTGGTGTCGATCTGCGCTGCTGCCTCTTCCTCAGCGCTGCCGCCGCCACGCCTGTGCTCGCCGGATCGAGTAGGAGGCTCGATCCCATCGCCGCTTGCCCTAGCGTTGAGCAGGCCGAGGAGCCTCCCACGGCCCAGGAGCTCCTCCCGTCGGCCGGCCTGCGAGCTCGAGGCCCAGCCGCCCCGACCGCGACCCACCTCCTCCCCTCGGCCTGCTCCCCATCAGCCTCCCCGCATGGGCCCGAGGCCCACTCAGGTGAGCCGACCCCGCAGCCCTATCCAGCGCCCGTGGCGCATTATAGTGTATTTTGCATGCCCTGTTAGGCCCAGATTCAAATTCGGACCAATAGTGTTTTTTTAGGATTTAGAATTTAATTCTATTTCAGGAAGTTGTAGATATTTAGAACGTTTGTATCTTTTAATCGTATGTCGGATCGAGGCAATTTGTATATGAAACTTGTGTAGTTTTTCGCGTAGATTCATAATTTGCAACTTGCATGCATGTTTGAAGTGATTTGACTTGCCATATGACTAGAAACGCATGTTGTCCTAATATGATAAATGTCCCGTATTTATTTTCGTGCATGTCCGGATTGCTCAAACCCCGTAGTTTAAATGCTCACATTTTTAGGGACCTCTTGCCATGTATTTTAGAGTAGTTGTTTGTATTTTTGCATGTAGGATTCCCTCGCTAGTTTGCTATATTGTGTTTAGGACATATTCTCGCATATTCGTGTGGCGTTATTTTTATTTTGCAACCCCACATGTTATATATGTGTTCGGGGTAGAAAAATCCATAGAATTTAACTGTGCATTTAGTTTTAGCTTTTGAGCAAGTTAGTGCGCGTGATATTTTGACATGTTGCCCTTTTGTTTATTTTATGGGATTTAATCCATGCATGATATGAATAAGTTGTCAACTAGAGATATGCCCTTGGATGTGTAGGCTAGGCTCTGGTAATTTTGGTTGCAATAGAAATCCATGTTCAGGTGTGGTTTGCTTGTTCTCAACATGCTAGAATATAATGCTGATTTGGAGATGCTGAAATATTTCTAAGTCTAAAATCTGTTATATTTTGTTGTTGTATTTCCATGAGTTTATCTCGTGATCTGTAGCTCTTTTGAGGTTGGTGCAATGGAGTTAGTTGTAGACCTTAAGATTCTCTACCATGCTGTCAATTTTCATACCATTTGGAGTCATGTAGCTTATAGTTTTGCTGCTGTCAATATGCCTTCAGATCAAAAACTGCACTGTCTAAAACTAATATTTTCACTAAGTCTGAAACTGTGTGTGAGATGCCATTTTGTGAGTTCTTTTTCTAGTGATCCATGCTTCCATGCTAGGTGTTATTAGTTGTATGTTGTATTGCTTCTTGCCCTCTATTGCCTCATGCCTTGTTTGAGCATTTTGGACCTGTCTAGCTAGTTGTTCGAGGGCGTAGAAAATGCTATGTGGCTGATTTTGGCAGATTGTGTATATTTCTTGTTTAGCTCGTAGTTGTTGAACCGTTGCTCCGTTTTGATCGTGTCATATATGAAACTTGCTTAGAATCTCGTTTAGTTTCATATTATCTTGCAGGTTGTATGTTTTGAAATGCTTGTGACTATCGTTGCACCCATATTGCATTCATGCCATCATATCTTGTGGTGTTCGTATCTTTTGAACCGTAGCTCCGTTGGAGATGTTTTCTATGTGTAAATTGATTGTAATGACGCGTAGAATCACGTGAACCTACTTATTTTGCCGTTTAACAAATATTTATAAGTGTTAGTTCAGATCTGGACAGAATTATAAATTAACATATGAGGTAATTTCGGAGATGCTATACGTCATTTCCGGCCTCATTTAAAATGCCTAGATAGATAGTTTAGTTACGCTTTACCTCTTTCCATGTTAACCAACATTTAATATTGCCGTGTACCTAATCGGGATAGAACTAAATAATTCGTATGTGGAGTTTCGTCAATATGCAACTCGTTGCATATTGAACTTCACTTAATGTGTAGTGTTTGATTGTTGTGAATTTACATGTCGTGTCTTGCTTATATTCAACTTATCATGCATCATAAGTGGACTGCATCTTGTCATGCATGTGTTGTGGTGAATATGTGTGTTGATGCTTGTTTCCGGTTTCCTTCGTTTCGATAGAGCTCCGCAAGCGTGTCGGAAAGTGAGGACCCGTTCGACTACATTGGTTCGTCTGCTTCACGGAGTCATTCTTCTTCCAATCGGGATCTTAAGCAAGATGACCATTTCCCCAGATACCATTACTATCATTGTCATGCTAGTTTTATCGCTTCTATCGATTATGTCTCATTGCCTACCACCTGTTAAATATCAGCCTCCCAATATTGCCATGAAAACCTTCAACCTGTTCACAACCTAGTAAACAACTGATTGGCTATGTTACCGCTTGTTTTACCATGTGTTAGCGTTGCTAGTCGCAGGTGCAGTTGTTTCCATGTGATAACATGGGTTCCTTGTTGTATCACCCTATTAATTGCTATTTAACTTAAAGCACCTATATACTTGGTAAAAGGTGGAAGGCTTGACCTTTCTAGCCTGGTGTTTTGTTCCACCTTTGCCCCCTTAGTTTCGGCTACCGGTGTTATGTTCCAAATTTGAGCGCTCCTAACACGATCGGGGTTGTTATGGGGACCCCCTTGATAATTCGTTTTAGATTAAAGCTGGTCTGGCAAGGCCCAACATTGGTACTATATTTGCCCAACATAATAATTTTGTTAATACTGAAAGCATAGGGCGTCATGAACCCGAGGAGTAATTCTACATAATATAGGGAGGGGCAGTGCTGGTCCAAAACAGAGCACTGTGCGGGGCCAACCCAGGGCAACTTGGGTGATTTCTATCAGGCCACCGTACGCGTAGCTTATCCGTCGTGTCGTGAGAACGAGATACGCGGCTCCTATCGGGATCGTCGACATGTCGGGCGGCCTTGCTGGATTAGTTTTACCTTTGATGAATGTCTTGTGCATCGGGATTCCGGTGAAGCTTTGGGTAATCTCAGAGTTGAGGTTTTCCACTAAGGACTCCGACGAGTTCGCGAGTTTCGTGATCGAGGATTTTTATGTGGCTTGTGGTAATTTGTGATGGACTAGTTGGAGCACCCCTGCAGGGTTAAATCTTTCGGAAAATCGTGCCTGCGATTATGCGGCAATGTGGAAACTTTATTTAACAATGGTTCTAGATAACTTGAAGTTAACTTAATTAAAATATGCCAACTGAGTGTGTAACCGTGATTGTCTCTTTTGTGAGCTCCTTCTTCGATCGAGGACACGGTGGGGTTATGTCTGACGTAAGTAGGTGTTCAGGATCATTCATTTGATCATCCGTAGTTCACATCCGCCATGCGTAGATCATCCCCCCTCTTTATTCTTGTACTCGTAAGTTAGCCACCTCACATATGCTTAGTCGCTTGCTACATCCTTACCACTTGACCATACCTCACCTATTAAGCTTTGCTAGTCTTGATACCTTTGGAAATGAGATTGTTGAGTCCTGTGTGGCTCACAGATTACTATAACACCAGTTGCAGGTACAGGTAAAGGGTTACTTGACGCGAGCGCGATGATTGTTCATTTGGAGTTTCTTATTCTTCATCATCGATCTAGGATGGGTTCTAGGCCGGCAGCCTGGGATAGCAAGGATGGACGTCGTTCTTTCCTCGTTTGTTTTCGTCCGTAGTCGGACCCTGCTCTTCTTCGTGATGTTTATGTATTGTACTGTTGTGACTCTGATGTAGCTTGTGGCGAGTGTAAGCCAATTCTATATATACTCTTCTCTTCAGTACATGTACTTGTAAGGATATCCATTCTTGCGAAATGATGAGATGCGCTTCTATCCCTGTCGAGGCCCTCATGCCTAAATAAGGATAGGATTGCATCTTGGGCGTTACAGCAAGCCTCCTCCCCCTCCCTCCTATATATAGTGGTGATTTAGGGCTAATTTGAGATGACTTTTTCCACGTGCAACTCAGATCTAGACACCATAGTTTTACCTCTAGATCGTATTTCTTCGGAGCTCGGGCGGAGCCCTGCAGGAGTAGATCCTCACCACCACCGGAGCGCCGTCACGCTGCCGGAGAACTCATCTACTTCTCCGTCTTGCTTGCTGGATCAAGAAGGCTGAGATCATCGTCGAGCTGTACGTGTGTTGAACGCGGAGGTGTCGTCCGTTCGGCACTAGATCGGAACGGATCGTGGGACGGATCGCGGGACGGTTCGTGGGATGGTTCGTGGGGCTGATCGAGGGACGTGAAGACGTTCCACTACATCAACCATGTTTCTTAACGCTTCCTGCTGTGCGATCTACAAGGGTACATAGATCCAAATCTCCTCTCGTAGATCGACATCACCATGATAGGTCTTCGTGTGCGTAGGAAAATTTTTGTTTCCCATGCAACGTTCCGCTACAGTGGCATCATGAGCTAGGTTCATGCATAGATGTTATCTCGAGTAGAACACAAAGGGTTTTGTGGACGGTGATGTTCGATTTGCTGCCCTTCTTAGTATTTTCTCGATTCGGCGGTATTGTTAGATTGAAGCGGCCCGGACCGACATTATTCGTACACTTACGAAAGACTGGTTTCATCGATTGACATGCAACCTCGTTGCATAAATATGACTGGCGGGTGTCGGTTTCTTCAACTTTAGTTGAATTGGTTTTGACCAAGGTGGTCCTTGGAGAGGTTAAGTAGCAATTTGCACATCTCCGTTGTTGTTTTTGCGTAAGTAAGATGCGATCATACTAGATACCCATAGCAGCCACGTAAAACATGCAACAACAAATTAGAGGACGTCTAACTTGTTTTTGCAGGGTATGCTTGTGATATGATATGGCCAATGACGTGATGTGATATATTGGATGTATGAGATGATCATGTTGTAATAGTTAATATTGACTTGCACGTCGATGGTACGGCAACTGGCAGGAGCCATAGGGTTGTCTTTAAACTAACGTTTGTGTTTGCAGATGCGTTTACTATATTGCTAGGACGTAGCTTTAGTAGTAATAGCATAAGTAGCACGACAACCCCGATGGCGACACGTTGATGGAGATCATGGTGTGGCTCCGGTGACAAGAAGATCGTGCCGGTGCTTTGGTGATGGAGATCAAGAAGCACAAGATGATGGCCATATCATGTCACTTATGAATTGCATGTGATGTTAATCCTTTTATGCACCTTATTTTGCTTAGAACGACGGTAGCATTATGAGGTGATCTCTCACTAAAATTTAAAGACGAAATTGTGTTCTCCCCGACTGTGCACCATTGCTACAGTTCGTCGTTTCAAGACACCACATGATGATCGGGTGTGATAGACCCAACGTTCACATACAACGGGTGCAAAACAGTTGCACACGCGGAACACTCGGGTTAAGCTTGACGAGCCTAGCATGTGCAGACATGGCCTCGGAACACATGAGACCGAAAGGTCGAGCATTAATCGTATAGTTGATATGATTAGCATAGAGATGCTTACCACTGAAACTATTCTCAACTCACGTGATGATCGGACTTGAGTTAGTGAATTTGGACCATGTACCACTCAAATAACTAGAGAGATGTATTTTTTGAGTGGGAGTTTAGCAAGTAATTTGATTAGTTAAACTCTAATTATCTTGAAAAATAGTCTAAGTCCACTTTGAAAATTATTTGTGTTGTAGATCAATGGCTCACGCGACAGTCACCCTGAATTTTAATACGTTCCTAGAGAAAGCTAAGTTGAAAGATGATGGAAACAACTTTGTAGACTGGGCTCCTAATCTTAAGTTGCTCCTGCAAGCTGGGAAGAAGGATTATGTCCTTAATGCTGCGCTAGGAGATGAACCACCCACCAATGCTGACCAAGATGTTAAGAATGCTTGCTTAACACGCAAGGAGGACTACTCAGTAGTTCAATGTGCAGTTTTGTATGGCTTAGAACCAGGACTTCAACGTCACTTTGAGCTTCATGGAGCATATGAGATGTTCTAGGAGTTGAAGTTTATCTTTCAGAAGAACGCCCGGATCGAGAGGTATGAGACCTCCGATAAATTCTATGCTTGCAAGATGGAGGAGAATTCGTCTGTCAGTGAACATGTGCTCAAAATGTCTGGGTACTCAAACCGTCTAGCTGAGTTGGGGATTGAACTCCCGCAAGAGGCTATCACTGACATAATTCTTCAATCACTGCCACCAAGCTACAAGAGCTTTGTGTTGAACTATAACATGCAAGGGATGAACAAGTCACCCGGCGAGTTATTCGCGATGCTGAAAGTCGCAGAGTTAGAACTCCGTAAAGAGCATCAAGTGTTGATGGTGAATAAGACCACTAGTTTCAAGACAAGCGGCAAAGGAAATAAGGGTAATTCAAATAACAGCGGCAAGCATGTTGCCAATCCGACGAAGAAACCCAAAGCTGGACCTAAGCCTGAAATGGAGTGTTATTATTGCAAGGGTCTGGGTCACTCAAAGCGCAACTGCCCCAAGTATATGGCTGATAAGAAGGCGGCCAATGAAAATCAGGTATATTCGATATACATGTTAATGATGTATACTTAACCAGCTCTCGTGGTAGTTCCTGAGTATTCGATACCGGTTCTGTTGCTCATATTTACAACTCAAAACAGGAACTGCGGAATAAGTGAAGGCTGGCGAAGGATGAAGTGACGATGCACGTGGGAAATGGTTCCAAGGTTGATGCAATCGCCGTCGGCACAATTTCACTTCAGTTACCGTCAGGATTAGTTATGAACTTAAATAATTGTTATTTAGTGTCTGCGTTAAGCATGAACATTATATCTGGATCTTGTTTATTGCGAGACGGTTACTCGTTTAAGTCAGAGAATAATGGTTGTTCTATTTCTATGAGTAATATCTTTTATGGCCATGCACCCAATGTGAGAGGATTGTTCATATTGAATCTTGATAGCGATAATACACATATACATAACATTGAGACCAAAAGAGTTAGAGTTAACAATGATAGCGCCATGTTTTTATGGCACTGCCGCTTAGGTCATATTGGTGTAAAGAGCATGAAGAAACTCCATACAGATGGACTTTTGGAGTCACTTGACTTTGATTCACTTGACACGTGCGAACCATGCCTCATGGGCAAGATGACTAAGATTTGGTTCTCCGGAACAATGGAGCGTGCAAGTGACTTGTTGGAAATCATACATACCGATGTATGTGGTCCGATGAGTGTGGAGGCGCGCGGCAGATATTGTTATTTTCTCACCTTCACTAACGATTTGAGTAGATATGGTTATGTCTACTTGATGAAGCACAAGTCTGAAACATTTGAGAAGTTCGAGAAATTTTAGAGTGAAGTTGAAAATCATCATAACAAGAAGATCAAATTCCTACGGTCTGATCGTGGGGGTGAATATCTGAGTTTCGAGTTTGGTGCTTGATACGTCTCCAACGTATCTATAATTTTTTATGGCTCCATGATATTACCTTGTCAAACTTTGGATGTTTTGTATGCCTTTTATATCTTTTTTGGGACTAACTTATTAACTCAGTGCCAAGTGTGAGTTCCTGTTTTTTCCGTGTTTTTAACCCTTTTCATAGGAGGATTTTAAACGGTGTCCAAATGGAATAAAACTTCCGAAAAGATTTTTTCCGGAACAGAAGATACGCACGGGACGTGAGAACCAAGGCAGTAGCCACCACGGGAGGCCACAAGCCCCCGAGGCACGGCCAGGGGGCCCGCGCCTAGTAGGCTTGTGAGCCCCCTGTGGCTCGTCTGCCCTACCTCTTCCGCGTATAAATTCCTGAAAAATCCAAAACTGCGGGAGAGATCCACGAAAATACTTTTCCGCCGCCGCAAGCTTCTGTCTCCGCAAGATCCCATCTGGGGCACGTTCTGGTGCCCTGCCGGAGGGGGATTCAGATACGGAGGGCTTCTTCATCAACACCATGGCCTCTCCGATGATGCGTGAGTAGTTCACCATAGACCTTCGGGTCCATAGCTAGTAGCTAGATGGCTTCCTCTCTCTCTTGGATCTTCAATACAAAGTTCTCCATGATCTTCATGGAGGTCTATCCGATGTAATACTCTTTTGCGGTGTGTTTGTCGAGATCCAATGAATTGTGGATTTATGATCAGATTATCTATGAATCTTATTTGAGTTTCTTCTGATCTCTTATATGCATGATTTCATATCCTTGTAATTCTCTTTGAGATGTGGGTTTTGTTTGGCCAACTTGATCTATGATTCTTGCAATGGGAGAAGTGCTTGGTTTTGGGTTCATACCGTGCGGTGACCTCACCCAGTGACAGAAGGGGTAGTGAGGCACGCATCGTCTTGTTGCCATCAAGGGTAAAAAGATGGGGTTTACATCATTGGTTTGAGTTTATCCCTCTACATCATGTCATCTTGCTTAAGGCGTCACTCTGTTCGTCATGAACTCAATACACTAGATGCATGCTGGATAGCGGTCGATGTGTGGAGTAATAGTAGTTGATGCAGAAAGTATCGGTCTACTTGTCTCGGACGTGATGCATATACGTATGATCATTGCCTTAGATATCGTCATGACTTTGCGTGGTTCTATCAATTGCTCGACAGTAATTTGTTCACCCACCGTAATATTTGCTATTTTGAGAGAAGCCTCTAGTGAACACTATGGCCCCCGGGTCTACTTCACATCATATTTTTAGCCTTACACTTTTACTTCCTTGCACTTTCCGCCTTCAGATCTCACTTTGCAATCAATCTTGAAGGGATTGACAACCCCTTTATAGCGTTTGGTGAAAGCTCGTTTGTGTTTGCGCAAGTACTCTGGACAATTGGCTTGACTCTCCTACTGGATTGATACCTTGGTTCTCAAACTAAGGGAAATACTTACTGCTCGTGTGCTGCATCACCCTTTCCTCTTCAAGGGAAAAACCAACGCAAGCTCAAGAGGCAGCAGAAGGATTTCTCACGCCGTTGCCGGGGAGGATCAAGTTCAAGGTGAAGCTCATCCAAGTAAGTGTCGCAAACTCATCTCTTGCATTTACTTTTTTTGCCTCTCGTTTTCCTCTCCCCCACTTCTAAAAAACAAATAAATTACAAAAATATTTGCCTTTTTCATTCGTCCCTTTTCTCTCGCTTGCTTTCTGTTCGCTTGTGTGCTTGTTTGCTTGCTGAAGTCACCATGACTAAAAACACCAAACATTGTGACTTCTCGAATACTAATAATAATGATTTTATTAGTACTCCGATTGCTCCTGCCACTAGTGCGGAATCATATGAAATCAATGCTGATTTGCTGAATCTTGTTATGAGAGAGCAATTCTCCGGCCTTCCTAGTGAAGATGCCGCATCCCATCTTAATACCTTCATTGAGCTTTGCGATATGCAAAAGAAGAAAGATGTGGATAATGATGTGCTTAAATTGAAGCTTTTTCCGTTCTCGTTGCGAGATCGAGCAAAAACTTGGTTTTCGTCTTTTCCCAAAAATAGTATTAATTCCTGGAATAAGTGCAAAGATGCTTATATATCCAAGTATTTTCAGCCGGCTAAGATTATCTCTCTCCGTAATGATATCATGAATTTTAAGCAACTTGATCATGAACATGTTGCACAATCTTGGGAGAGAATGAAATTGATGATTAGAAATTGTCCCGCTCATGGCTTGGGTCTTTGGATGATTATACAACTCTTCTATGCTGGTTTGAATTTCGCTTCTAGAAATATCTTGGACTCTGCCTCAGGTGGAACGTTCATGGAAATCACATTAAGGGAAGCCACAAAACTCCTAGACAATATCATGACGAACTACTCTCAGTGGCACACTGAAAGGTCACCTACTAGTAAGAAGGTACACACTATAGAAGCAATTAACTCGTTGAGTGCTAAGATGGATGAGTTAATGAAATTGGTCGCTAGTAAAGGTGCTCCTTTAGATCGTAATGATATGCCCTTGTCTTCCTTGATTGAGAGTAGCAATGCGAGCTTGGACATTAATTTTGTTGGTAGGAATAATTTTGGCAACAAAAATGCTTTTAGAGGAAACTATGTTCCTAGGCCTTTTCCTAGTAATTCCTCTAATAACTTTGGCAACTCCTAAAACAATACTCATGGAAATTACAATAAATTACCCTCTGATCTAGAGAGTAATATCAAAGAGTTTATCAACTCGCAAAAGATTTTCAATGCGTCCCTAGAGGAAAAACTACTCAAAATTGATGATTTGGCTAGGAGCGTTGATAGAATGTCTAGTGATATTGATGCTTTGTAAGTTAGATGTGCTCCTCCCATGATCAATATGGATGAAACTTTGAAAGCTATGCGTGTTTCCATGAGTGAGAGCAAAGAAAGAACCGCCCAAATTCGTGTTAGACATGAATGGCTTAAAAAGGTGTGTTCTCGTGATAAGAATCACGAAGATCTTAAAGTGCTTGGTGTGACTCCCATTAAATCTTTGTTCTCTAGTGACAAACCTAATGATGATGGGGCTGGATATGAATCCACTTTGGTTGAAAAACGTCCCAATGATTCAGAGTCCATCTATCTTGATGCTAAAAGCATTGAAAGTGGAGGAGAAGAAATCAAAACTTTGAGTAGTAATGAAACTACTACTTTGGATTTCCAAGAATTCAATTATGATAGTTGCTCCTTGATTGAATGCATTTCCTTGATGCAATCCATGCTAAACTCTCCACACGCTTATAGCCAAAACAAGGCCTTTACCGATCATATCGTCGAAGCTATGATAAAATCTCTTGAAGAGAAACTTGAGTTGGAAGTTTATATTCCTAGAAATCTTCATGATGAATGGGAACCTACTATCAAAATCAAAATCAAAAACTATGAATGCAATGCTTTGTGTGATTTGGGTGCCGGTGTTTCCGCGATTCCAAAGACTTTATGTGATGTTCTAGGCTTTAATGAGATTGAGGAGTGTTCTCTTAATTTGCATCTTGCGGGTTCTACTGTCAAGAAACCCACGGGAAGGATCAGTGATGTTCTTATTATTGCAAATAGGAACTATGTACCCGTGGATTTCATTGTGCTTGATATTGTCATTCTTGGTAGACCTTTCCTAAGGACTATTGGTGCTATCATCGATATGAAGGAAGAGAATATTAGGTTTCAATTTCCTTTAAAGAAGGGCATGGAGCATTTTCCTAGAAAGAAAATAAGATTGCCTTATGAATCCATGATGAGGGCTACTTATGGTTTGAGCACCAAAGACGACGATACGTGATTCTATCGCCTTATGCCTAGCTAAGGGCGTTAAACAATAGCGCTTGTTGGGAGGCAACCCAATGAATTTATCTTTTTATTTCTGTTTTGTTGCGTCCACACCATCATAATTCTGTTATGATTGTGTTTTTTGTGTTTCTTTTTGTGTTTGAGCCAAGCAAAACCTTTATGATTGGTTTGGTGATGGTTGTTTGATCCTGTTGGAAAAAGACAGAAACTTTTCGCTCACAAAATTATTTTTCATGTTTATACAGAAAGACATTTTGAGTTGATTATTTTTTCTGTTGGTTGATATGCCTTTTGCCCACGCTGTCGTAATTGTTCAGAATTTTTGAGGTACGAGAAGTATAATAAGTATACAGATTGCTACAGACTGGTCTGTTTTTGACAGATTATGTTTTTGTTGTGTTGGTTGCTTGTTTTGATGAAACTATGAATAGTATCGGGGGTACTAGCCATGGAAAAGTGAGAATACAGTAATCTAACACCAATATAAATAGAAATCAAGATTGCTACAGTACCTAAAGAGGTGGTAATTTGTTTTCTTGTGCTAATGATATCACGAGTTTCTGTTTAAGTTTTGTGTTGTGAATTTTTCAAGTTTTGGGTGATGTTCTCATGAACAAAGAGATAAAGATTGGAAAGAGCTCAAGCTTGGGGATGCCCAAGGCACCCCAAGCCAAATTCAAGGACACCAAAAAGCCTAAGCTTGGGGATACCCCGGGAAGGCATCCCCTCTTTCGTCTTCAATCCATCGGTAACATTACTTGGAGCTATATTTTTATTCACCACATGATATGTGTTTTTCTTGGAGCGTCTTGTATCGTAGGAGTATTTTCTTCTTCTTTTTGTGTCACAATCATCCTTGCTGCACACCTTTTGAGAGAGACACACACTCATCGTGAATTTGCTAGAATACTCATTGTGCTTCACTTATATCTTTTGAGCTAGACAATTTTGCTCTATGTGCTTCACTTAGATCTTTTAGAGCACGGCGATGCGTAACTTGGTAGTTGGCATGTGCTATGAAAGTGGTTCCAAAGGTGATAGGTACCCAAAGAGGATACAATAAAACCTCCATCTTCATGTGCATTGAGTAGAAAGAGAAGTTTGATTCCTCTCAATTAGTTTTGAGACGTGGATTTGGTAATATTAAGAGTTATGTTAGTAGGGTGTTGTGAATCTTGAAATACTTGTGTTGAAGTTAGTGATTCCCGTAACATGCACGTATGGTGAACCGCTATGTTAGGAAGCCGGAGTATAATTGATCTATTGATTGTCATCCTTTGTGTTGCGGTCGGGATCGCGCGATGGTTTACACCCACCAACCCTTCCCCTAGGAGTATGCTTTAGCACTATGTTTCGATTACTAATAAAAACTTTCGCAAGAAGTATGTGAGTTCTTCATGACTAATGTGAGTCCATGGTATCGATGCACTTTCACCTTCCACCATTGCTAGCCTCTCTAGTATAGCGCAATTTTCATCGGTGCACAAACCCACCATATGCCTTCCTCAAAACAGCCACCATACCTACCTACTATGGCATTTTCATAGCCATTCCGAGATATATTGCCATGCAACTCCCACCGTTCCATCTCATGACTTGTGCCGTCACTCTCATATTGCCATTGCATGCTCGTAAGATAGCTAGCGAGATGTTTCAACGTCATACGCCAAGCTAGATCGTTGCACATCCCGGTACACTGCCGGAGGCATTTCCTATAGAGTCATCATCGTTCTAAGCTTTGAGCTGTGAGTAAATAAAAGTGTGATGATCATCATTATTAGAGCATTGTCCCGTGTGAGGAAATAAAAAAAAGAGGCCAAAGTTGCCCACAAAAAAAGAGATATGGAAAGAGGCCAAAGAGCCCAAACAAAAAAAGGAGAGAAAAAGAGAGAAGGGACAATGCTACTATCTTTTTCCACACTTGTGCTTCATAATAGCACCATGTTCTTCATGATTGTGAGCCTCTTGTTATCACCACCATATGCTAGTGGGAATCTTCATTATATAACTTGGCTTGTATATTCCAATGATGGGCTTCCTCAAAATTGCCCTAGGTCTTCGTGAGCAAGCAAGTTGGATGCACACCCACTAGTTCTCCTTTTGAGCTTTCACATACTTATAGCTCTAGTGCATCCTTTGTATGGCAATCCCTACTCATTCACATTGATATCTATTAATGGGCATCTCCATAGCCCTTTAATACGCCGAGTCGATGTGACCATCTCCTCCTTTTTGTCTCACAACCTCCACCACACTCTATTCCACCATAGTGATATATCCATGGCTCACGCTCATGTATTGCGTGAGAGTTGAAAAAGGTTTGAGAAAGTAAGAGTGCGAAAACAATTACTTGGCCAATACCGGGGTTGTGCATGATTTAAATTAGTTGTGTGAGGATGAGGGGGCATAGCCAGACTATATGATTTTGTAGGGATAACTTTCTTTGGCCTTGTTATTTCGAAAGTTCATGATTACCTTGCTAGTTTGCTTGAAGTATTATTGTTTTCATGTCAATAGCAAACTATTGTTTTGAATCTTACAGATCTGAACATTCATGTCACATGAAAGAAATTACAAAGGACAACTATGCTAGGTAGCATTCCACATCAAAAATTCAGTCTTTATCACTTCCCTACTCGAGGACGAGCAGGAGTTAAGCTTGGGGATGCTTGATACGTCTCCAACGTATCTATAATTTCTGATGGTTCCATGCTATTATCTTGTCAAACTTTGGATGTTTTGTATGCCTTTTATATCTTTTTTGGGACTAACTTATTAACTCAGTGCTAAGTGCGAGTTCCTGTTTTTTTCGTGTTTTTGAACCTTTTCAGAGGAGGATTTTAAACGGTGTCCAAACGGAATAAAACTTCCGAAAAGATTTTTTTCGGAACAGAAGATACACACGGGACGTGAGAACCAAGGCAGAGGCCACCAGGGGAGGCCACAAGCCCCCTAGGCGCGGCCAGGGGGCGCGCCTAGCAGGCTTGTGGGCCCCGTGTGGCTCGTCTGCCCTACCTCTTCCGCGTATAAATTCCTGAAAAATCCAAAACTGCGGGAGAGTTCCACGAAAATACTTTTCTGCCGCCGCAAGCTTCTGTCTCTGCAAGATCCCATCTGGGGCACGTCCCGGTGCCCTGGCGGAGGGGGGATTCAGATACGGAGGGCTTCTTCATCAACACCATGGCCTCTCCGATGATGCGTGAGTAGTTCACCATAGACCTTCGGGTCCATAGCTAGTAGCTAGATGGCTTCCTCTCTATCTTGGATCTTCAATACAAAGTTCTCCATGATCTTCATGGAGATCTATCCAATGTAATCTTCTTTTGTGGTGTGTTTGTCGAGATCTGATGAAATGTGGATTTATGATCAGATTATCTATGAATCTTATTTGAGTTTCTTCTGATCTCTTATATGCATGATTTCATATCCTTGTAATTCTCTTCGAGTTGTGGGTTTTGTTTGGCCAACTTGATCTATGATTCTTGCAATGGTAGAAGTGCTTGGTTTTGGGTTCATACCGTGCGGTGACCTCACCTAGTGACAGTAGGGGTAGCGAGGCACGCATCATGTTGTTGCCATCAAGGGTAAAAAGATGGGGTTTACATCATTGGTTTGAGTTTATCCCTCTACATCATGTCATCTTGCTTAAGGCGTTACTCTGTTCGTCATGAACTCAATACACTAGATGCATGCTGGATAGCGGTCGATGTGTGGCGTAATAGTAGTAGATGCAGAAAGTATCGGTCTACTTGTCTCGGACGTGATGCCTATATGTATGATCATTGCCTTGGATATCATCATGACTTTGCGCGGTTCTATCAATTGCTCGACGGTACTTTGTTCACCCACCGTAATATTTGCTATTTTAAGAGAAGCCTCTAGTGAACACTATGGCCCCCGGGTCTACTTCACATCATATTTTCAGCCTTGCAATTTTACTTCGTTGCACTTTCCGCCTTCAGATCTCACTTTGCAATCAATCTTGAAGGGATTGACAACCCCTTTATAGCATTGGGTGCAAGCTCGTTTGTGTTTGCGCAGGTACTCTGGACACTTGGCTTGATTCTCCTACTGGATTGATACCTTGGTTCTCAAACTGAGGGAAATACTTACTGCTCCTGTGCTGTATCACCCTTTCCTCTTCAAGGGAAAAACCAACACAAGCTCAAGAGGCAGAAGTGCTCACTTAAGACAATGTGGAATTGTTTCAGAGTTGACACCGCATGGAACATCACAGCGTAATGGTGTGTTCAAACGTCGTAATCGTACTTTATTAGAGAATGGTGCGATCTATGATGTCTCTTACTGATTTGCCGTTATCGTTTTAGGGTTATGCATTAGAGACATCTGCATTCACTTTAAATAGGGCACCATCAAAATCCGTTGAGACGACACCATACGAACTGTGGTACAGCAAAAGACCAAAGTTGTCGTTTCTTAAAGTTTGGGGATGTGATGCTTATGTCAAAAAGCTTCAGCCTGAAAAGCTAGAACCCAAAGCGGAAAAGTGTGTCTTCATAGGTTACCGAAAAGATACAGTTGGGTATACCTTCTATCTCAAATCCGAGGGCAAAGTGTTTGTTGCTAAAAACGGAGCTTTTCTTGAGAAGGAGTTTCTCTCAAAACAGTTGAGTGGGAGGAAGATAGAACTTGATGAGGTTGTCGAACCTCTAATCCCTCTAGATGGTGGCGCAGGGCAAGGGGAAACCCCTGTTGTTGCGGCGCCGGTTGAGGAGGAAGTTGATGATGATGATCATGAAACTTTGGATCAAGTTACTATCGGACCTCGCAGGTCGACAAGATCACGTACTGCTGCTGAGTGGTACGGTAATCCTGTCTTATCAATTATGTTGTTGGACAACAATGAACCTGTGAATTATGAAGAAGCAATGGTGGGCCCGGATTCCAACAAATGGCTGGAGGCCATGAAGTCTGAGATAGGATCCATGTATGAAAACAAAGTGTGGACTTTGGAAGTACTACCTGAGGGCCGCAAGGCTATTCAGAACAAATGGATCTTTAAGAAGAAGACGGACGCAGACTGTAATGTGACCGTTTATAAAAGCTCGACTTGTGGCAAAGGGTTTTTCACAAGTTCAAGGAGTTGACTACGATGAGACTTTCTCACTGGTAGCGATGCTTAAGTCCGTCCAAATCATGTTAGCAATAGCTGCCATTTACGATTATGAAATCTGGCAGATGGATGTCAAAACGGCGTTCCTTAACGGTTTTCTTAAGGAAGAGTTGTATATTATGCAACCCGAAGGTTTTGTCGATCCAAAGAATGCTAACAAAGTATGCAAGCTCCAGCGATCCATATATGGACTCGTTCAAGCATCTCGGAGTTGGAATAAGCGCTTTGATGAGGTGATCAAAGCATTTGGGTTTATACAAGTGGTTGGAGAATCTTCTATTTACAAGAAAGTGAGTGGGAGCTCTGTGGCGTTTCTAATACTATATGTGGACGACATATTGCTGATTGGAAACAACGTGGAGCTTTTGGAGAGCATAAAGGATTACTTGAATAAAGGTTTCTCTATGAAGGACCTAGGAGAATCTGCTTACATTATAGGCATTAAGATCTATAGGGATAGATCGAAACGCCTGATAGGACTGCGGAAGATAGAGAACAAATGAGTTTCGTCCCCTACGCTTCAGCCGTAGGTTCTATCATGTATGCAATGTTGTGCACTAGACCAGACGTCAGCTTGGCCATAAGTATGGCAGGCAGGTTTCAGAGTAATCCAGGAGTGGATCACTGGACGGCGGTCAAGAATATTCTGAAGTACCTGAAAAGGACTAAGGAAATGTTTCTCGTTTATGGAGGTGATAAAGAACTCATCGTAAAAGGTTGCGTCGATGCAAGTTTTGACACTGATCTGGACGACTCTAAGTCGCAAACCGGATACATATTTATTCTTAATGAGGGTGCAGTAAGCTGGTGCAGTTCCAAGCAGAGCGTCGTAGCAGATTCTACATGTGAAGCGGAGTACATGGCTGCCTCGGAGGCAGCAAAGGAGGGTGTCTGGATGAAGTCGTTCATGACAGATCTTGGAGTTGTGCCGAGCGCACTAGATCCATTAACTCCGTTATGAGACAACACTGGTGTCATTGCCTTAGCAAAGGAACCAAGGTTTCACAAGAAGACCAGACACATCAAACGACGCTTCAACCTCATCTGCGACTACGTCGAAGGAGGGGACATGAATATTTGCAAAGTGCACACGGATCTGAATGTAGCAGACCCGCCGACTAAACCTCTTCCACGGGCAAAACATGATCAACACCAGAACTGTATGGGTGTTCGATTTATTACAATGTAAATCGCATGGCAATGTGAGGACTAGATTATTGACTCTAGTGCAAGTGGGAGACTGTTGGAAACATGCCCTAGAGGCAATGATAAATAGTTATTATTATATTTCCTGTTTAAAGATAATCGTTTATTATCCATGTTATAATTGTATTGAATGAAAACATAGATACATGTGTGGATACATAGACAAAACAATGCCCCTAGCAAACCTCTAGTTGGCTAGCTAGTTGATCAATGATAGTCAAGGTTTTTTTACTATGTGCAAGTGTTGTCACTTGATAACTGGATCACGTCATTAGGAGAATCGTGTGATGGACTAGACCCAAACTATGAACGTAGCATATTGATCGTGTCATTTTATTGCTATTGTTTTCTGCGTGTCAAGTATTTGTTCCTATGACCATGAGATCATATAACTCATTGGCACCGGAGGAATACCTTGTGTGCATCAAACGTCACAACATAACTGGGTGACTATAAAGGTGTTCTACAGGTATCTTCGAAGGTGTCAGTTGAGTTAGTATGGATCAAGACTGGGATTTGTCAGTCCGTGTGACGGATAGGTATCTCGGGCCCACTCGGTAATACAACATCACACACAAGCCTTGCAAGCAATGTGACTAAGTGTAAGTCACGGGATCTTGTATTACGGAACGAGTAAAGAGACTTGCCGGTAACGAGGTTGAAATAGGTATGCGGTTACCGACGATCAAATCTCGGGCAAGTAACATACCGAAGGACAAAGGGAATGACATACGGGGTTATATGAATCCTTGACACTGAGGTTCAACCGATAAGATCTTCGGAGAATATGTAGGATCCAATATGGGCATCCAGGTCCCGCTATTGGATATTGACCGAGGAGTGCCTCGGGTCATGTCTACATAGTTCTTGAACCCGCAGGGTCTGCACACTTAAGGTTCGATGATGTTTTAGTATAGTTGAGTTATATGTGTGGTTACCGAATGTTGTTCGCAGTCGGGAGGTGGGAAACCCACCCGGGGGGAAGCCCAATGGCCTTGGGGGTGGCGCACCAGCCCTTAGTGGGCTCGTGGGACAGCCCAAGAGGGCCTTGGTGCCAAGAAAGAAAAACCAAAGAAGAAGTAAAAAAAAGAGGTGGGAAGGAAGAGAAGGACTCCACTTTCCAATCCTAGTTGGAGTAGGATTGGAGTAGGACTCCTCCTCTCCCTTGTTCAGTGCGGCTTGGCCCTCAAGGCAAGCCTCCTCCCCCTCCCTCCTATATATAGTGGTGATTTAGGGCAGATTTGAGACGACTTTTGTCATGTGCAACTCAGATCTGGACACCATAGTTTTACCTCTAGATCGTATTTCTGCGGAGCTCGGGCGGAGCCCTGCAGGAGTAGATCCTCACCACCACCGGAGCGCCGTCACGCTGCCGGAGAACTCATCTACTTCTCCATCTTGCTTGCTGGATCAAGAAGGCCAAGATCATCGTCGAGCTGTACGTGTCCTGAACGCGGAAGTGTCGTCCGTTCGGCACTAGATCGGAACGGATCGTGGGACGGATCGCGGGACGGTTCGTGGGGCTGATCGAGGGACGTGAAGACGTTCCATTATATCAACCGCGTTTCTTAACGCTTCCTGCTGTGCGATCTACAAGGGTACGTAGATCCAAATCTCCTCTCGTAGATGGACATCACCATGATAGGTCTTCGTGTGCGTAGGAAATTTTTTGTTTCCCATGCAACGTTCCTCTACAGTTGAGTGGTGTGGGTTCGTGACCCTTGAGACTCGACTGGGACATCGGATGCTCGATGCGGTAATAGCGGCGAGGCGTGCGGTACGCAAGGGACATGGAGACGGGCCACGGCTCTGGTGGTCATACATGTGGTCAGACAAACTGCGAATTTGACTCGGGATGACTACAAGCAATGGCGAAATTCTTTCAAGTTTCAAACAGACAGTCAAGGAAGAGCGGTGATGTTGAGTTCAGTAACTCTTATGTGCGATACCCAGTATGAGTTGTTCACTTTCACGCAGGTCAGTGACCGGTGTGTGATGGTGTTGGATACTCTGAAAGTTGGGAGCATAACTAGAGTAATGTGGAGCTTAATTTCGTTCAAGCGTTGACTATGGTCAGGAAAAGAAGGAACTACAAGTTGCAGGTGGAGTCACATGGAGTCTTTGGAGTAGCAGCGGTGCTCATGGGATAAGCTCAAGTCCAATGTATATGAAAGTTTGACGCATGGACGAATTCAACGTGGTGGAGAATATTCGCCAAGGTGGAGTTTGTTAGAGTTGTGTCGAATATTGTGTACAAGGTAGGTTACAGTTGGGCTTGTAGTTGTATTGTGTTTAGATAGGATATGGAGTCGTGTCCAAGCAGAGCACTTGTATCATAGTCCTCTCATATATAGCGGGGGTAAACACACGATGTAACCTATGCCAACATAATAGCACGGGTACGCGGGGGAGCCGGCGACGTGTGCCGGCGCCCGGGCGGCCGGGGTGCGGTATTGTGACGGTGTTACGGGAAGGAGCGCCCGTAGTCAGGCCCCGGGGATGTAGCCATATCGATGAACCTCGTTAACAAATCTCGGTGTCGTGTTCGTGTGATTGCTTGATCCTCGGTAGATTGATGAAGAGCCTCGGATTTATTCTAACAAACTCTCACACATGACATTTGATGCCAACTGCCAAAACTCATCTAAGCTAGCATACAAGGTTCTTTAGTAAACCAAATATACCTATATATTAAAGCTGCTAAGCAGCGAGTCACGAGGGAGCTCCCCAGCGCTGGGGCTGGGCCTGGGCTTCCCCATCCGCCACGTGTAAACAGTACGGGCGTGAACAGTAACTAGGGTGAACAGTGCGCTCTTATGAACAGTACCTGTCGACAAACAATATCGAACCGTCTTCCTTTTTTTGAACGAAATAGTGTCTTGTGTTTTCCCTTTTCTAAAACCCCTTTTTCAAAATTAAAATTAAAAAGTTAAAATTACAAAAAATATATTCTTCGAGTTTTAAAACAAATATTACATCTTTTTTCTCCTTCTTCTTTAAAATACAAATTAAGGAGATAAAATTCCCAAAAAAAATAAAAACATATATTATTTATTTATTCCCCTTCTCTCTTTAAAATTCAAATTAAGGAGATAAAATTCCCAAGAAAAATGAAAACATATATTATTTCTCCTTAACCCCCTTCTCCTTTGAAATTAAAATTACTAAGATTACAAAATTACCAATTTGTTCCATTTCTTCTTCAAAATTTAAAATTACCAACAAAAATTGAAAACAAACATTACATCACTTTTTTGTAAATAGTAATTACGGTCAAACAATAAGCTATGGTTACAATTAATCCACATTTTTTATTCCTTCTTTAAAATTAAACTTAAAAAAATAAATTTACAAAAAAACCAACAAATATCATATCACTTTTCTAAAAATAATAATAGTGGATAAACGGAAACTATAGCCAACCAATAATTATGACGAACAAATTTACATACTTTTTTCTAAGTGAAAAGATAAAATTACCCAAAAAATTATGAACATAAATAATATATAAAAAACAAATTTGCTAAATGACAGGCTTAAACTCGGGACACCTTCTGCCCTACTAGTTTGACTTTACGTCTTTATGGTTTCCATGACTTAGCACATACGCTTTACTAGCTGACTCACAATCCAATAGCTGCAACGTCAACACCGTGGCGTTTCTGTCGTGGCCATGCAATGGAGCCGTGGCCATGCAGTGCAGCAGTGGAGTAGTCAGGACGCTGCTCCCTCTGTATATCTCTCTCGAAAGTATCTTTGGGAGAGCAAGATCCCATACTCTGGCTAGCAGCTGCCATTATAGCCGTGTTTGTTTCAGAAGTTCCGGGACTTTTTTTAGTCCTAACTTAAAAGTCCCTACTCCCTACCCGTTTATTTCCAAGGACTAAAGAGGGACTAGAGGTCATTAAATAACATGTAAAAAGACTAGGTTACCCCTGACCATATTATTAAATAACACTTGTTCATAAGCAAATATTACAAAAGCAGGCGGTCGATGTGGTCCGTGGGGAGCAGCTTCCCCCGCCCTTCGTTCCGCTTCACCGCCTCCGCCGCCCAGCACCTGCAGGGCCTCCCGTTTCGTCAAGGAGAGGAAGGGGTCGGGTCAAGGAAGGGAGAGAGAGACCGGCGGCGCGCACGCACCTGGGAGACGCGGGACCGTAGGTCGGAGAGGAGGCCGCCGACGGCGGTGGTGTTGCGCGCGTAGGCGTCGGAGCTCCGGTCGAGCGCGTCGGGCAGGACCGAGGAGGAGGAGGCCGCCGCCGAGGAGCGGTAGGCTGCTGCGGCGCGGGCGCTACCTGGGCGGGGCCGAGGGAACTGGCGGCGGCGGCTGGTGGGGGCGCGAGCGCGAGCGGCTGGGAGGAAGACGCGAGCGCGAGCGGCTGGGCAGGACGAGCGAGCGGATTGTTGGAATTATTCCCTAAAGGCAATAATAAATA
The DNA here is from genome assembly GCF_904849725.1 of Hordeum vulgare subsp. vulgare. Lineage (NCBI taxonomy): Eukaryota > Viridiplantae > Streptophyta > Magnoliopsida > Poales > Poaceae > Hordeum > Hordeum vulgare. Next base: position 170,191,726 of record NC_058523.1, read on the forward strand.
TATAGTTATTATTATAATTCCTGTATCAAGATAATAGTTTATTATCCATGCTATAATTGTATTGAATGAAGACTCATTTACATGTGTGGATACATAGACAAAACACCGTCCCTAGCATGCCTCTAGTTGGCTAGCCAGTTGATCGATGATAGTCAGTGTCTTCTGATTATGAACAAGGTGTTGTTGCTTGATAACTGGATCACGTCATTGGGAGAATCACGTGATGGACTAGACCCGAACTAATAGACGTAGCATGTTGATCGTGTCATTTTGTTGCTACTGTTTTCTGCGTGTCAAGTATTTATTCCTATGACCATGAGATCATATAACTCACTGACACCGGAGGAATGCTTTGTGTGTATCAAACGTCGCAACGTAACTGGGTGACTATAAAGATGCTCTACAGGTATCTCCGAAGGTGTTGGTTGAGTTAGTATGGATCAAGACTGGGATTTGTCACTCCGTGTGACGGAGAGGTATCTCGGGGCCCACTCGGTAATACAACATCACACACAAGCCTTGCAAGCAATGTAACTTAGTGTAAGTTGCGGGATCTTGTATTACGGAACGAGTAAAGAGACTTGTCGGTAAACGAGATTGAAATAGGTATGCGGATACTGACGATCGAATCTCGGGCAAGTAACATACCGAAGGACAAAGGGAATGACATACGGGATTATACGAATCCTTGGCACTGAGGTTCAAACGATAAGATCTTCGTAGAATATGTAGGATCCAATATGGGCATCCAGGTCCCGCTATTGGATATTGACCGAGGAGTCTCTCGGGTCATGTCTACATAGTTCTCGAACCCGCAGGGTCTGCACACTTAAGGTTCGACATTGTTTTATGCGTATTTGAGTTATATGGTTGGTTACCGAATGTTGTTCGGAGTCCCGGATGAGATCACGGACGTCACGAGGGTTTCCGGAATGGTCCGGAAACGAAGATTGATATATAGGATGACCTCATTTGATTACCGGAAGGTTTTCGGAGTTACCGGGAATGTACCGGGAATGACGAATGGGTTCCGGGAGTTCACCGGGGGGGCAACCCACCCCGGGGAAGCCCATAGGCCATAAGGGTGGCGCACCAGCCCTTAGTGGGCTGGTGGGACAGCCCAAAAGGGCCCTATGCGCCAAGGATAAGAAATCAAAGGAAAAAAGGAAAAAAAAAGGAGGAGGTGGGAAGGGAGGGGGACTCCCTCCCACCAAACCTAGTCCAACTCGGTTTGGGGGGGGGGAGAGTCATCCCCCTTGGCTCGGCCGACTCCTTGAGGGTCCTTGGACCCCAAGGCAAGGCCCCCCTCCCTCCCACCTATATATACGGAGGTTTTAGGGCTGATTTGAGACGACTTTTCCACGGCAGCCCGACCACATACCTCCACGGTTTTTCCTCTAGATCACGTTTCTGCGGAGCTCGGGCGGAGCCCTGCTGAGACAAGGTCATCACCAACCTCCGGAGCGCCGTCACGCTGCCAGAGAACTCTTCTACCTCTCCGTCTCTCTTGCTGGATCAAGAAGGCCGAGATCATCGTCGAGCTGTCCGTGTGCTGAACGCGGAGGTGTCGTCCGTTCGGTACTAGATCGTGGGACTGATCGCGGGATTGTTCGCGGGGCGGATCGAGGGACGTGAGGACGTTCCACTACATCAACCGCATTCTCTAACGCTTCTGATGTACGGTCTACAAGGGTACGTAGATCACTCGTCCCCTCTCGTAGATGGACATCACCATGATAGGTCTTCGTGCGCGTAGGAAAATTTTTGTTTCCCATGCGACGTTCCCCAACACGGATAGGGCTGGAGACGTGATGCGATGCGGGGCAGGATAGGAAAAAGTCCCAAAAAGTCCCTTCCACAGGTACTTTTCCAAATAGTCCCAAACACCCCACTTTAGGCCCTCTTTGGTTCCAAATAAGTCACCAACTTATAAGTTAAAAAGTGCAAAAAGTGACTTATTTTGCCAAACAGGTTCAACTTATAAGTCACCCCAACTTATAAGTCATAAGTTGCTCCACCCCAACTTAAAACTTATAAGTCACTTACTTTTGGGTGGGTCCCACCACTTTTTCAGCCAACCCACCGTCCCGTCTGCCCCGTCCCAGCAGCGCCCCGCCCCGCCGCGCCCCGCCAGCCGGCCGCCGCGCCGCGCCCTGCCCCGCCCCAGCCGGCTGCAGCACCGCCCCGCCGGCCGTCGCGCCCGCCCCGTCGGCCGTCGCGCCCCGCCCCGCCGGCTGCAGCGCCCCGCCCCGCCCCGCCCCGCCCCGCCGGCCGTCGCGCCCCGCCGGCTGCAGCGCCCCGCCCCGCCCCCGCCCCGCCCCGCGGCTGCAGCGCCCCGCCGGCTGCAGCACCCCGCCCCGCCCCGCGGCTGCAGCGCCCCGCCCCGCCCGCCGGCCGCCGCGCCGCGCCCCGCCCCGTCCCGCCGGCTGCAGCACCGCCTCTGCTCGTCCAAGAAGGACGCCGTCGTCTGGCTCGACGCCTGCATGCTCCGCTACTCCGGCGAGCCGTTCTTCAGCGAGGTCGACGACGACCACAGCGCCGTCGTGCCGGGCGGCGTCCAGAGCGCGGCAAGGTCTGTCCAGTTCGACAACGAGGTCGCCGGTGTGGTCAGGTGACTTATAAGTCAGGTGACAACCAAACAAGGGTGACTTATAAGTCACTGGTTTTAAGTCACCTGACTTATTGGAACCAAACAGGGTCTTAGTCCCTAAAAGTCCCTCCTGTTTGTTTCATATGGGACTTTTTGGGACTTGTTTTAGTCCCTACACCAAAAAGCCTCTCGAAACAAACACCCCCTATATATACGGCCAGCCTCTCCTTCCCTGCTGCCTGCACTGCCACACCATGTACCTACCTTGCTGCTTGGTGCTTGCGTAGGTGATTATTGCCTACCTACTCGACACTGTTTGCTCCTCCCTGCATGCCGTACGTCATAGGTGATTATTGCCTACCTGCTCGACACTGTTTGCTCCTCCCTGCATGCACATGTCACACTCACATGTACTCCTCGCCATAGGATTCTGAAATGCCATTGTCAATGACGTTTTGGACGTTGCTAGCAAGGCAAACTCACATGGCGTTTCTATTTGCACTGCAACGTAAATTAGACTGACGTTTGAATATGAATTAAAAACGTCACGATAGACTAGCGTTTCTAAATGCCGCAGTAACGCCACGGTTTCTGACGTTTTTAAAAGGATCATATTATGAAATCTTTTCAAATCGGGTTTATTTTATGCTTATATTTACTTATGAAGGTTAAAACAGTGTAAAAACCCTGTGCATCACGTCGTAGGCCCACATATATCCTGGTGTGTTCTGATGATCGATTATGATTAGGCCACTGCTCTGCGCCAGTGTGCCGGTCGAAACTTTCGGCCGATCGCGCGCGGGCCGCACGATCCGCCAACAGCCGCGCGTCCGCACCGTTAGATCTCTATGCAATATTTTTTCCCGATGCAGCAAAATTTCAACGTGATGCAGCAATTTTCGTCAACGTTGCAAAAAAAATTGTAGCAAAAAAAATATCTACGTGATCGTAACAAAAAAACGAAGTTGATGATTCGTGGTAGCAAAAGTCAAACGCCGGTTGTAACAAAAATCTACGTGAATGTGTATACAATTTTTTTAGTGAACGGTTGGAGCAAAAAATGATGCCGGTTATAGCAAAAGTCAAAACGCCGGTTGTAGCAAAAATCCAACGAACTCAAGTTGCAACCAACCGTAAATACAGCTTTTTTAATGGACGGATGTAACAAATAAAAAACGCTAATAGCAAAATTAAACAGTAGTTGCAGCAAATTTACAAGATATAAAAGTTGCATCCACTTACCAGCGAAGCGCGCGCGTGTAAAAAATGTTACATGACCCACGCGAGCGAGCAAACGACCGACGCGTCGGTTCCGCCGACGCGCCGTATGAAAACGTTTCCCTTATGATTAATATGCCTTTTTCTTTGGCCTCGCCCTCACTCACTAAATTGACTGATCAAAGGAAAAAAAGACGGACGACTTCATGTGGAATAGTGTTTTCCAGCTCCATCTTGGTCTTGACGTGGCCTTTGTGGCTGATGCCGCCGGTGATGTCATGGTTTTTTCCACTTTTTGTTTCATCATTATTATGTACTTCCTTCATTTAAAATTACTTATCGCATATAATTGATAAAAATGAATGTATCTAGAATTAAAATAAATCTAGATACATTCATTTCTATGATAAGTATTTTTAAACGGATAGAATATTTTGATAAAGCAACTGTTTTATCAACCTGCCATGTGAGGAAAGTGTCTGTGCCCATCAATTATGGTGGAAGGCTCATGCGGCCATTCAAAGATTAATCTATGACTTCTTTTATCATGGGACATCAAGATGCGATCGGAGGTAGAGGTGGTGAGTTGGTGTTTTGCTGCAAATTTAGAGTTTTCGGTGTTTTTTTGGCTTCTTATAGTCGTTTAATAAATATATAATGTCAGTTCGTTAGTCAAAAAAATTAACCGTCTACTCCCTCCGGTTCCTAAATATAAGATTTTTTAAAGATTTCATCATATACTACATACGGATATATGTAATCATATTTTAAAATATAGGTTCACTCATTTTATTCCGTATGTAGTCTATAGTCAAATCTCTAAAATGTCTTATATTTCGGTACAGAGGGAGTAGTTAGCATTTTAGATTTTACTATTTCTCCTTCATACGGTAGTTATAAACAATGCATTTGCAATAGATATGGTAAGTTAGATGTTATACAAACCTCGAGGAAGAGTATATCAGCGCACTTCATGATGGGCTCCAAGAGCTGATCACGCTTCACATTGTCCGGATTCGCATGCAAGCTAAAAACAAACGCCACAATTATGACATACATATTTAAAGTAAGGAACGAAAAAACCCAGCTTAAATTTAGAGCTACACATGATGCAATTGTTCCTATTTACATGGCGCACGGGTATTTGGAGGTTCAACTTTAATCACTAATCTAACGTGGATTCTATGTCACAAACATTATACTCCCTCCGTCTTAAAATAAGTGTCTTAAGCTTAGTACAACTTTATACTAATTCTAGTATAAATTTAAGACAGTTATTTTGGGACAGAGGAAGTACCATTTAATTCACATTTAAAAATAGTATCCAACAATGTGTGTTTTGTAACAAATGATTGATAAAGCTTTTATTAACTCAACGTAGCATATACAAAGCATAATAAGCAAGATCCAACATCGGCATAACTAATATGCACACGATCAAATATCATATAGAACAACGGAAAAGATAAAAAAATTGACATATCAACAACAATAACAGAACCAATACTATGTCTACTAGCTAAATACCTGTGTGTTGCCACGAATGACAAACAAACTATGCACTTATCACTTAATTATATTTCTTCAAATACACAATGGGCAACATGTGTTCAGTTTTTCACTAATATATCTATAAGCACGAATGTGGTTTTTTGCTCCCTCCCTGTCAGACATCATGTGCACGATACCATTTCTCCTTCACTACCTCCATCTCCAACTACAAAAATGTCATGAAAATTCTTCTGAATCAATGCAATGGAATGACAACGTAGTTTTTCATAGTCTCTGAACAAGGACAAACATATGCATATACATTTATATTATGTTATTCTATTTCACGAAGACACATGGCAAAGGTTTGGTGTGACTCAGTCTTGACTTCCTAACCATAACTTTGACATTTTATTTTCACTTTTCATTGTTCAAACCTAGTGCATGTTCTCACACCCACCAATCAGGCCCAACATATTATACCCCTGATAACATCATTGGAATCATTAACATTATTTATATCTCCCTAAGAAGCATTGTCTATATCTCCCTAGAAAAGCACTGTCTATATCAATAAGGATATGCGTAACAAAGAATTGACAACATGGGTGATCAAACCATCCCTTCAAAGTGGTAGGGAGAGACGTGACGCGTAAAATATTTAGTTTGACAATGGATGTCTAATTCAAACTTTTTAATTCATAATATGCTCAGACCTATACATCATACACTCCGCGTTGCCTTCAAAACTATGCTCCCCACAAAAAAGTGGAATGACATACAGGAAATAACTCGATTGTCAAGTTTGTGCTCCCCGTAAAAATTTCTACTATTGGTCTCTTATGGCAATATATGGTGCTACAACTAAAAGCTACTCTCTCCATCCCACAATATAATATCGTTTTGCAAGCTAGCATAACAAAGGCATCATAAAATGACTTCTAAAAGTGTATCCCAACAACAGATAAGACAATTCCTTGCTATATTATAAATCTGAACCAAAGTGAAAAAAACTTAGACATCTTGTTACCATTCATTACAAGAAACACAAATGAGTTTCTCCATTCCAACAAACAGAATCAAGTCATCACATCACTAAAAATCCATAAATATCTCTGGTTATGCACCATCGATGTTGAATTACGACGATAACTTCTGGTACTCTATGACATGTTGCTTGACCACCTGCAAATGTGGGTCGTCTGAGCCACGCCTCACCTAGATTGTGCTTCCCTTGTACATTAGTGTGGGTCCTTGATTGTGTGATGCTTTCCATCACCCTTCCTATGCTTTATGTACCTCCATTGGTCCTACTCTGGCCAAGTTTGTAGTGTCCAAAATATTGATCAACATAATTGTTCAGGTGTGGGATCATAATTGTTCAGGTGTGCGATCGGCCCTGTTGCACGATCAAAGAAAAAAAATCTTGTATTTCTCTCTAGGGCTATCTTCTAACAAAACATCAGTTGACAACAACCTTCGCTTGTAGTATTTGTTTCATTTGATATGGCTTGAATACCAAGTACTTGTAAACCAGTACCGATGAGTCCAAGGGTCACTGCCAACTCTTAATGATGACATTTTTATTATGTCTAGTTAACATACCCTAAACTTCTCTATCTCTAACGAATATTGCTTGGACAGATAAATTTTAATATCTAAGACTCCGACCATATGGAAATGTTTACTATAAGTTGAGACCACGCACAACATTGTAGACCCAGGTAGGAACAATCCTTACCCCTCTCAAAGTTAAACAGAATATTAACTTCCAACCAGCTTTGTGCCAAAAGTTGAATACCTTTCTGTCCACCATAATATTGAGCTGAGTGGGTGGTGCCGCTTGCCTGGCACCGACGCGGTGAAGCTTGCGGGCGCCGCCAAACTTTCCTGAAGGGCGTCGGGTATATCCCTCCTCCACTGCCCTCCGTGTACCAGGGGAAACCCTAGGACTTGTTCGGGGAACAGCGACGGCGTCGTTGCATCCCTTTTTGAAGGTGTTGTTTGTTTGATATGCGACGCTTTGGAGTGATGGCGACGCGGTGGTACTTCTCCAGTGGGTGCAACGATTGCCGGTCTTATTCTCTTCGACGATTTGCCCATGTCGGCATTTGTTTCTCTTCTCTTTCTTTTGTTTTTCCTTTTAGGCTTGTTTGTACTGCGGCCCCGACGAGCTAGATGTATCAGATGGTTGCTTTATAATATAAAGCTTGGGAAAACCCTTTATCGTGAGATGTGTCCCGGAATTCATTAGACATCTATTTAAGTTGCGCTCGTGTTATTGCTTGAGTGTGCTAGAAGGCTTAGGCTTTCTTAGATTCTTACTGTTGTTTGTACTAAAGAGAAAATGGTCAAGATGGTAATTGTCGAACAATTCTGAAGACATCAGAAAGTTTCATGTATTGGAAATTTGAAAATATCAAGCGATATATATCAAACATGTGACGATGTAATTTGGCAAACACACAATCAGAAATCGAGTCCAGTAATTGCTGATAAGAGCAAGATACCCATGTTTTATCAACTCGCCGCAATAATACACAATTGCTCTATTTTTTCAATCGTAATAATAGCCTTCTCACTATACACAAAAGAAGATGATACTTAGTTAGCTTTTTCTTGGTAAAATACAGAAGTGATAATACTGGACATCTGCATCTTATTATTGATACAATCATATAATCAGTAAGAGAATATACTGGAGATTTGCATATCCAGTTCTCTCTTATTATTGATATAGTCATATATTCAGTTATCACATCTTGTAACAAGAAAGCGTTTATAGTGTGTAATCGCTTCCATTATTGAATGCACATATGGACAACTCTTGCCAAATTATAGTTGGCTACGTTGAAAATAGAGTGTATTGGATACAAATTGATCACATTAAAACAATAGTGTTGATAGAAACTCGCATGTTAATTGAAGAAAAGGGCTATTATTTAAAGCACATGTTTAAGACTTAATCTGCAAGTTCAGCTGCATGTTTAGATGCCTAACGTCCCCTTGCTACCTAATTATCAAAATAGCGATATCGTGTGCATTAATTTTAGAACAAAACCATAATGACCATCTACCAATGAAACAACTAATGCTAAAGATGTACTACGAAGAATGTATGCATATCCTGGCACTGCGTACAATGATGGTGCTACACTAGTGGAAACGGGCCTTTGGCCTGGACCCTTTAGTCCCGGCCTCCATCTGGGCCGGGACTAAAGGCCCGGCCACGTCGCCCCAAATCGCAATGCCGCCCACGAGGCTTTGGTCCCGGTCCGTAAGGAGCCTTTAGTACCGGTTTGTGTCTCAAACCGGGACTAAAGGGCTACGCGGTGTGCAGCCCGCATGTGCGCCACCTTTAGTCCCGGTTTGTGTCTCAAACCGGGACTAAAGTCCTCTGCCTATATATATTGGCCACAGCCCCCCTCTCCCCTGTTCCTTGCATTTTTCTTGGATGGAAGAGTGTGGGTGTGTGCTAGCTCTCCATTTTTCTTGGATGCACTAGAGGTGTTTGTTGAAATGTGTGTTAGAGCGATGCCGCTTCAGTTCACCGAACACAACTACGATATGAGATGCCCGAGCCACGCTTAAACTTCTTAACGCAGATGAGCCATCCATGGATGTACGGTGATCGACGCACAGCTGCTTATAGAGAAGGCGTGCATTCTTTTCGAGATGCAGCCGATGAGAACAAGCATGGTGGTGGCTATATGTTTTGTCCATGTGTTGAATGTCGGAATGAGAAGGATTACACTTCCTCAAGAGTCATTCAGAGCCACCTGCTTTGGTCCGGTTTTATGTCGGGCTATAATGTTTGGACCAAGCACGGAGAAAGAGGGGTTATGATGGAAGACGACGATGAAGAAGAAGAGAATGATGATGACAACTACCGATCTATGTTCCCTAAGTATGCTGATACCGCAATGGAAGACAATGAAGAAGAAGATCAGGATGAAGAACGGGAACCAGATGAGCCCGTTGATGATCTTGGCCGGGTCATTTCTGATGCACGGCGAGGTTGTGACACAGAAAAGGAGAGGTTGCAGTTCAAGCAGATGTTATAGGGCCACAACAAATTGTTGTACCCAACTTGTGAAGATGGCCAGAAGAAGCTGGGTAGCACACTGGAATTGTTGAAGTGGAAGGCAGAGACCGGTGTGACTGACTCGTCATTCGAAAAGTTGCTGGTACTGATGAAGAAGATGCTTCCAAGAAAGAACGAATTGCCCGCCAACACGTACGAAGCAAAGAAGCTTGTCTGCCCTCTAGGATTAGACGTGCAGAAGATACATGCATGCCCTAATGACTGTTGGGTAACGTAGCATAAATTCAAAATTTTCTTACGCATATTTAGATCTTCCTATGGAGAGACCAGCAACGAGAGAGGGGTAAGAACATCTTCATACCTTTGAAGATTTCTAAGCGGAAGCGTTGCTAGAACGCGGTTGATGGAGTCGAACTCGCAGCGATTCCGATCTAGTGCCGAACTACGGCACCTCCGCGTTCAACACACGTGCAGCCCGGTGACGTCTCCTGCACCTTGATCCAGCAAGGAGGAGGGAGAGGTTGGGGAAGAACTCCAGTAGCACGACGGCGTGGTGTCGATGGAGAGACGAGGTCTCCTGGCAGGGCTTCGCCAAGCACCGGCAGAGAGGAGGAGGAAGAAGGGCAGGGCTGCACCGAGGGAGAGGCAAAAGTCTGATCCCCAATGGCCAAAAGTGCCCACTATATATAGGGGAAGGGAAGAGGGGGTGCCACCCCTAGGGTTCCCACCCTAGGTGGTGCGGCAGCCCCCCCAGATGGGAGGTGTGGCGGCCAGAGGGGGGAGGAGCAGGTGGCGCACCAACTGGTGGGCCTTAGGCCCACCTGGCTTAGGGTTTGCCCCCCTTTTCTCTCCCCTGCGCATTGGGCTGAGTGGGGAGGCGCACCAGCCCACCTAGGGGCTGGTTCCCACCCCCACTTGGCCCACCTTACCTCCAGGGGTCGTTGCCCCCCTTCGGTGGTCCCCCGGGGCCACCTCCGGTGGTCCCGGTGGTCCCGGTACGTTACCGATGATGCGCGAAACACTTCCGGTATCCAAAACCATCCGTCCTATATATCAATCTTTACCTCCGGACCATTCCGGAGCTCCTCGTGAAGTCCGGGATCTCATCCGGGACTTCGAACAACTTTCGGTAATCTCGTACAACAATTCCCTATAAACCTAGCGTCATCGAACCTTAAGTGTGTAGACCCTACGGGTTCGGGAGACAGGCAGACATGACCGAGACACCTCTCTGGCCAATAACCATCAGCGGGGTCTAGATACCCATGGTGGCTCCCACTTGCTCCACGATGATCTCATCGGATGAACCATGATGTCAAGGATTCAATCAATCCCGTATACGATTCCCTTTGTCTGTCGGTATAGAACTTGCCCGAGATTCGATCGTCGGTATACCAATACCTTGTTCAATCTCGTTACCGGTAAGTCTCTTTACTCGTTCCGTAGCACGTCATCGTGTGACTAACCCCTTAGTCACATTGAGCTCATGATGATGTTCTACCGAGTGGGCCCAGAGATACCTCTCCGTCACACGGAGTGACAAATCCCGATCTCGATTCGTACCAACCCAACAGACACTTTCGGAGGTACCCGTAGTGCACCTTTATAGTCAACCAGTTACGTTGTGACGTTTGATACACCCAAAGCACTCCTACGGTATCAGGGAGTTGCACAATCTCACGGTCGAAGGAAAAGACACTTGACATTAGAAAAGCTTTAGCATACGAACAATACGATCTAGTGCTATGCTTAGGATTGGGTCTTGTCCATCACATCATTCTCCCAATGATGTGATCCCGTTATCAATGACATCAATGCCCATGATCAGGAAACCATGATCGTCTATTGACTAACGAGCTAGCCAACTAGAGGCTTGCTAGGGACACATTGTGATCTATTTATTCACACATGTATTACTGTTTCCTGTTAATACAATTATAGCATGAACAATAGACGATTATCATGAACGAGGAAATATGATAATAACCATTTTATTATTGCCTCTAGGGCATATTTCCAACAGTCTCCCACTTGCACTAGAGTCAATAATCTAGTTACATTGTGATGCATCGAACACCCATAGCATTATGGTGTTGATCATGTTTTGCTCGTGGAAGAGGTTTAGTCAACGGGTCTGCAATATTCAGATCCGTGTGTACTTTACAAATATCTATCACTCCACTCTGGACATGGTCCTGTATGGAGTTGTAGCGGCGTTTGATGTGCTTTGTCTTCCGATGAAACCTGGGCTCCTTGGCTAGGTCAATGGCTCCAGTGTTATCATAGAAGAGTGTCATTGGACCCGACGCGCTTGGAACCACTCCAAGGTCGGTGATGAGCTCCTTCATCCAAATTCCTTCATGAGCCGCTTCTGAAGCAGCTATGTACTCCGCTTCACATGTAGATGCTGTCACGACTTCTTGCTTGCTGCTGCACCAGCTCACTGCTTCACCATTCAACACATATACGTATCCGGTCTGTGACTTAGAGTCATCCGGATCTGTGTCGAAGCTAGCGTCGACGTAACCCTTTACGACGAGCTCTTCGTCACCTCCATAAATGAGAAACATTTCCTTAGTCCTCTTCAGGTACTTAAGGATATTCTTGACCGCTGTCCAGTGTTGCATACCGGGATCACTTTGGTACCTCCCTACCAAACTTATGGCAAGGTTTATATCAGGTCTGGTACACAGCATGGCATACATTAGAGAGCCCACGGCTGAATCATAGGGGACAGAACTCATCTTCTCTCTATCTGCTGTCGTGGTCGGCGACTGAGTCTTACTCAATCTCATACCTTGCAAAACTGGCAAGAACCCTTTCTTTGAGTTTTCCATATTGAACTTCTTCAATATCTTGTCAAGGTATGTACTTTGCGAAAGACCTATGAGGCGTCTCGATCTATCTCTATAGATCTTGATGCCTAATATGTATGCAGCTTCTCCAAGGTCCTTCATTGAAAAACTCTTGTTCAAATAGGCCTTTATGCTCTCCAATATCTCTATATTATTCCCCATCAATAATATGTCATCCACATACAGTATGAGGAAAGCTACAGAGCTCCCACTCACTTTCTTGTACAAATAGGCTTCTCCGTAAACCTGTATGAACCCAAACGCTTTAATCACCTCATTAAAGCGAATGTTCCAACTCCGAGATGCTTGCACCAGCCCATAGATGGAGCGCTGGATCTTGCACACTTTGTTAGCACCCTTAGGGTCGACAAAACCTTCTGGTTGCATCATATACAACTCTTCCTTAAGGTTCCCGTTAAGGAACGCTGTTTTGACGTCCATTTGCCAAATTTCATAATCATAAAAGGCGGCAATTGCTAACATGATTCGGACTGATTTCAGCTTCGCTACGGGAGAGAAAGTCTCTTCGTAGTCAACTCCTTGAATTTTTCGAAAACCCTTTGCGACAAGTCGAGCTTTGTAAACGGTTACATTACCGTTTGCATCAGTCTTCTTCTTGAAGATCCATTTATTTTCTATGGCTCGCCGGTCATCGGGCAAGTCCACCAAAGTCCATACTTTGTTCTCATACATGGATCCTATCTCGGATTTCATAGCCTCAAGCCATTTGTTGGAATCCGGGCCCGCCATCGCTTCTTCATAGTTCGAAGGTTCACCGTTGTCTAACAACATGATTTCCATCACAGGGTTGTCGTACCACTCTGGTGCGGAGCGTGCCCTTGTGGACCTTCGCGGTTCAGTAGTAACTTGATCCGAAGCTTCATGATCATCATCATTAACTTCCTCTACAGTTGGTGTAGGCGCCACAGGAACAACTTCCCGCGCTGCGCTACTATCCTGTTCGAGAGGGGGTGTAATTACCTCATCAAGTTCTACCTTCCTCCCACTTACTTCTTTCGAGAGAAACTCTTTCTCTAGAAAGGATCCGTTCTTGGCAACAAAGGTTTTACCTTCGGATCTAAGATAGAAGGTATACCCAATAGTTTCCTTAGGGTATCCTATGAATACGCATTTCTCCGCTTTGGGTTCGAGCTTTTCTGGTTGAAGTTTCTTCACATAAGCATCGCAACCCCAAACTTTAAGAAACGACAACTTAGGTTTCTTGCCAAACCATAGTTCATACGGTGTCGTCTCAACAGATTTAGACGGTGCCCTATTTAAAGTGAATGCTGCAGTTTCTAATGCGTATCCCCAAAATGATAGCGGTAAGTCGGTAAGAGACATCATAGATCGTACTATATCTAATAAAGTGCGATTACGACATTCAGACACTCCGTTGCGTTGCGGTGTGCCAGGCGGCGTCAGTTGTGAAACGATTCCACACTTCCTTAGGTGTGTGCCAAACTCGTGACTCAAATATTCTCCTCCACGATCAGATCGTAGACATTTAATTTTTCTGTCACGTTGATTCTCAACCTCACTCTGAAATTCCTTGAACTTTTCAAACGTCTCAAATTTGTGCTTCATCAAGTAGATATATCCATACCTACTCAAATCATCGGTGAGAGTGAGAACATAACGATAACCACCGCGAGCTTCAACGTTCATTGGACCACACACATCAGTATGTATTATTTCCAATAAGTCGGTTGCTCTCTCCATTATTCCTGAGAATGGAGTCTTAGTCATCTTGCCCATGAGGCACGGTTCGCATGTGTCAAATGATTCAAAGTCAAGAGACTCTAATAGTCCATCAGTATGGAGCTTCTTCATGCGCTTAATGCCGATATGACCAAGGCGGCAGTGCCACAAGTATGTGGGACTATCATTATCAACTTTACATCTTTTGGTACTCACACTATGAATATGTGTAACATCACGATCGAGATTCATCAAGAATAAACCATTCACCAGCGGATCATGACCATAAAACATATCACTCATATAAATAGAACAACCATTATTCTCTGACTTAAATGAGTAGCCGTCTCGCATTAAGCAAGACCCTGATACAATGTTCATGCTTAAAGCTGGTACTAAATAACAATTATTAAGGTTTAAAACTAATCCCGATGGTAGATGTAGAGGTAGCGTGCCGACGGCGATCACATCGACCTTTGAACCATTCCCAGCGCGCATCGTCACCTCGTCCTTGGCCAGTCTCCGCTTATTCCGCAGTTCCTGCTTTGAGTTGCAAATGTGAGCAACAGCACCGGTATCAAATACCCAGGAGCTACTACGAGCGCTGGTAAGGTACACATCAATAACATGTATATCACATATACCTTTAACATTGCCGGCCTTCTTGTCTGCTAAGTATGTGGGGCAGTTCCGCTTCCAGTGACCCTTTCCCTTGCAACAGAAGCACTCAGTCTCAGGCTTGGGTCCGTTCTTTTTCTTCTTCCCGGCATCTGGCTTACCGGGCGCGGCAACAGCTTTGCCGTCTTTCTTGAAGTTCTTCTTACCCTTGCCTTTCTTGAAACTAGTGGTCTTGTTGACCATCAACACTTGATGCTCTTTCTTGATTTCTACTTCTGCAGACTTGAGCATCGAGTACAACTCGGGAATGGTCTTCTCCATCCCTTGCATGTTGTAGTTAAGCACAAAGCCTTTGTAGCTTGGTGGGAGAGATTGGAGGATTCTCTCAATTATAACATCATCAGGAAGTTCGACTCCAAGTGAAGTCAGACGACCGTGTAACCCAGACATTTTGAGTATGTGCTCACTGACAGAACTGTTCTCCTCCATCTTACAGCTAAAGAACTTGTCGGAGACTTCATATCTCTCGACACGGGCATGAGCTTTAAAAACTAGCTTCCGCTCCTGGAACATCTCATATGCTCCGTGTTGCTCAAAACGCCTTTGGAGCCCCGTTTCTAAACTGTATAACATGCCACACCTAACCAGAGAGTAGTCATCACTCCGCGTTTGCCAGACGTTCAGAATGTCCTGGGCTGCTGCGGGAGCGGGAGGGTCACCTAGCGGCGCATCAAGGACATAAGCCTTTTTAGCTGCTTCAAGGATGAGCTTCAAGTTGCGAACCCAGTCCGCATAGTTGCTACCATCATCTTTCAGCTTGTTTTTCTCTAGGAATGCGTTGAAATTGAGGTTGACGTTGGCCATCTACAATATTTATAAAGACAACTTTTACACTAAGTTCATGACAATTAAGTTCATTTAATCAAATTAAGTACGAACTCCCACTTAAATCGACATCCCTCTAGTCATCTAAGTGATACATGATCCATGTTGACTAACCCGTGTCCGATCATCACGTGAGACGGACTAGTCACCATGGTGAGCAACTTCATGCTGATCGTATTCAACCATACGACTCATGTTCGACCTTTCGGTCTCTTGTATTCGAGGTCATGTCAGTACATGCTAAGCTCGTCGAGTCAACCTAGGTGTTTCGCGTGTGTAAATCTGGCTTACACCCGTTGTATGCGAACGTTAGAATCTATCACACCCGATCATCACGTGGTGCTTCGAGACAACGAACCTTCGCAACGGTGCACACTTAGGGGAATACGTTCTCGAAATTTTAAGAGGGATCATCTTATTATGCTACCGTCGTTCTAAGCAATAAGATGTAAAACATGATAAACATCACAATGCAATCATATAGTGACATGATATGGCCATTATCATCTTTGCTCTTTCGATCTCCATCTTCAGGCATCGCATGATCATCATCGTCACCGGCGTGACACCATGGTCTCCATCATCATGATCTCCATCACCGTGTCTCCGTGAAGTCGTCACGCCAACTACTACTATCACTACTACTATAGCTAACCGTTAGCAATGAAGTAAAAGTAGTAAGCACATGGCGTTGCATCTCATACAATAAATTAAGACAACTCCTATGGCTCCTGCCGGTTGTCATACTCATCGACATGCAAGTCGTGAAACCTATTACAATAACATGATCATCTCATACATCATACATGCAACATCACAACTTTGGCCATATCACATCACATGTCAAACCCTGCAAAAACAAGTTAGACGTCCTCTAATTGTTGTTGCAAGTTTTACGTGGCTGATTTGGGTTTCTAGCAAGAACGCCTTCTTACCTATGTGACAGCCACAACGATGATATGCCAAAGCTATTTACCCTTCATAAGGACCCTTTTCATCAAATCCAATCCGACAAGAGTAGGAGAGACAAACACCCGCTAGCCACCTTTATGCACGGTGTGCATGTCTGTCGGTGGAACCAGTCTCACATAAGCGTACGTGTAAAGTCGGTCCGGGCCGCTTCATCCCACAATACCGCCGGAAAAGAATAAGACTAGTAGCGGCAAGCAAATTGACAAATCATCGCCCACAACTTTTGTGTTCTACTCGCGCATAGAATCTACGCATAGAAAACCTGGCTCGGATGCCACTGTTGGGTAACGTAGCATAAATTCAAAATTTTCCTACGCATATTCAGATCTTCCTATGGAGAGACCAGCAACGAGAGAGGGGTAAGAGCATCTTCATACCTTTGAAGATTTCTAAGCGGAAGCGTTGCTAGAACGCGGTTGATGGAGTCGAACTCGCAGCGATTCCGATCTAGTGCCGAACTACGGCACCTCCGCGTTCAACACACGTGCAGCCCGGTGACGTCTCCCGCACCTTGATCCAGCAAGGAGGAGGGAGAGGTTGGGAAGAACTCCAGCAGCACGACGGCGTGGTGTCAATGGAGAGACGAGGTCTCCCGACAGGGCTTCGCCAAGCACCGGCAAAGAGGAGGAGGAAGAAGGGCAGGGCTGCGCCGAGGGAGAGGCAAAAGTCTGATCCCCAATGGCCAAAAGTGCCCACTATATATAGGGGAAGGGAAGAGGGGGTGACACCCCTAGGGTTCCCACCCTAGGTGGTGCGGCAGCCCCCCCAGATTGGAGGTGCGGCGGCCAGATGGGGGAGGAGGGGGTGGCGCACCAACTAGTGGGCCTTAGGCCCACCTGGCTTAGGGTTTGCCCCCCCCCTTTTCTCTCCCGTGCGCATTGGGCTGAGTGGGGAGGCGCACCAGCCCACCTAGGGGCTGGTTCCCACCCCCACTTGGCCCACCTTACCTCCCGGGGTCGTTGCCCCCCTTCGGTGGTCCCCCGGGGCCACCTCTGGTGGTCCCGGTGGTCCCGGTACGTTACCGGTGATGCCCGAAACACTTCCGGTATCTGAAACCATCCGTCCTATATATCAATCTTTACCTCCGGACCATTCTGGAGCTCCTCGTGACGTCCGGGATCTCATCCGGGACTCCGAACAACTTTCGGTAATCTCGTACAACAATTCCCTATAACCCTAGCATCATCGAACCTTAAGTGTGTAGACCCTACGGGTTCAGGAGATAGGCAGACATGACCGAGACACCTCTCTGGCCAATTACCATCAGCGGGGTCTGGATACCCATGGTGGCTCCCACTTTCTCCACGATGATCTCATCGGATGAACCACGATGTCAAGGATTCCATCGATCCCGTATACGATTCCCTTTGTTTGTCGGTATAGAACTTGCCCGAGATTCGATCGTCGGTATACCAATACCTTGTTCAATCTCATTACCGGTAAGTCTCTTTACTCGTTCTGTAGCACGTCATCGTGTGACTAACCCCTTAGTCACATTGAGCTCATGATGATGTTCTACCGAGTGGGCCTAGAGATACCTCTCCGTCACACAGAGTGACAAATCCCGATCTCGATTCGTACCAACCCAACAGACACTTTCGGAGGTACCCGTAGTGCACCTTTATAGTCACCCAGTTACGTTGTGATGTTTGATACACCCAAAGCACTCCTACGGTATCCGGGAGTTGCACAATCTCACGGTCGAAGGAAAAGACACTTGACATTAGAAAAGCTTTAGCATACGAACAATACGATCTAGTGCTATGCTTAGGATTGGGTCTTGTCCATCACATCATTCTTCCAATGATGTGATCCCGTTATCAATGACATCTAATGCCCATGATCAGGAAACCATGATCGTCTATTGACTAACGAGCTAGCCAACTAGAGGCTTGCTAGGGACACATTGTGATCTATTTATTCACACATGTATTATTGTTTCCTGTTAATACAATTATAGCATGAACAATAGACGATTATCATGAACGAGGAAATATGATAATAACCATTTTATTATTGCCTCTAGGGCATATTTCCAACAATGACTGCATCCTCTACCTCGATGAGAAGTACGAGAATATGGATAAATGCCCGGTATGCACTGCATTGCGGTATAAGATCAGAAAAGATGACCCTGGTGATATTGAGGGCGAGCCACCCAGGAAGAGGGTTCCTGCCAAGGTGATGTGGTATGCTCCTATAATACCACGGTTGAAACGTCTGTTTAGAAATAAAGATCATGCGAAGTTGTTGCGATGGCACATGGAAGATTGTATGAAAGACGATAAGTTGAGGCACACCCTGATGGTCGGCAGTGGAGAAAAATCGAGAGAGAGTTCCCGAGATTTGCAGCTGACGCAAGGAACTTATGGTTAGGTCTGAGTACAGATGGCATGGATCCTTTTGGGGAGCAGAGTTGCAGTCACAGCACCTGGCCCATTACTCTATGTACCTACAACCTTCCTCCTTGGTTGTGCATGAAGCGGAAGTCCATTATGATGCCAGTGCTTATCCAAGGTCCAAAGCAACCCGACAACGATATTGATGTGTACCTAAGGCCATTAGTTGATGAACTTTTACAGCTATGGGCCGAACCAGGTGTACGTGTGTGGGACGAGCACAAACAAGAGGAATTTGACCTTCGAGCGTTTCTTTTCGTAACCATCAATGATTGGCCTGCTCTTAGTAACATTTGAGGACAGTCAAACAAGGGATACAATGCATGCACACACTGTTTGGATCAGACAGAAAGTATATATCTGGACAAATGTAGGAAGAATGTGTACCCGTACTATCGTCGTTTTCTTCCGCCCAAGCATCCCTTAAAGAAAAAAGGCAAGCATTTCAATGGCAAGGCAGAACCCCGAGGGAAGCTTGTCATCCGTACTGGTGCTGAAGTATTTGATATGGTCAAAGATTTAAAAGTAATCTTTGGAAAGGGTCCTGGCAGCCAACCTATTCCTAACGGCCCTGATAAGCGCGTACCCATGTGGAAGAAGAAATCTATATTTTGGGAGCTACCCTACTGGGAAGTCCATGAGGTCCGCTCGGCAATCGACGTGATGCACCTGACGAAGAATCTCTGCGTGAATGTTCTAGGCTTCCTGGGCTTGTATGGGAAGTCAAAAGATACACCGGAAGCACGGGAGGACCAGGAATGTCATAAAGGAATAGATGGCATGCATCCAGGGAATTTTCAAGGGCGTGCCAGCTATGTTCTTACTAAGGAAGAGAAGGAAATCTTCTTTGAAGTCCTTTTCAGTATCAAGGTCCCGACTGGCTTCTCGTCGAATATAAAGGGAATCGTAAATATGAAAGACAAAAAATTCCAAAACCTAAAGTCTCATGACTGCCACGTGCTTATGACGCAATTGCTTCTAGTTGCATTGAGGGGAATTCTACCGGAAAATGTTCGCCTGGCAATTGTGAAGGTATGTGCATTCCTCAATGCAATTTCTCAGAAGGTAATCGATCGAGAAAGTCTATCAGGGTTACAGATTGATGTGGTCCAATGTCTGGCCAGCTTTGAGTTGTTGTTCCCGCCATCCTTCTTCAATATAATGACACACCTCCTAGTTCACCTAGTCGAAGAGATTAGAATTCTCGGTCCTGTGTTTCTACACAATATGTTCCCCTTCGAGAGGTTCATGGGAGTCTTAAATAAATATGTCCGTAACCGTGCTAGGCCAGAAGGAAGCATCTCCAAGGGCTATGGAACAGAGGAGGTCATTTAGTTTTGTGTGGACTTTCTTCCTGACCTTAAGCCGATTGGTGTTCCTGAATCTCGGTATGAGGGTAGGCTGACAGGAAAAGACACACTAGGAAGGAAAGCAAAAGTATGCATGGACGGGCATTCTTTCTCTCAAGCACACTACACAGTTCTACACAATTCCACCGTGGTGGCTTCGTATATCGTGAGACACAAGAATATTCTACGCTCCGAAAACCCGGGGAAGGCTGACACTTGGATTAAAGGGGAACACGAGAATACTTTCGGCAGTTGGTTGCAGACACATCTCATGAATGACGACACCGTTGTAGATCAGTTGTACTGTTTGGCCAGGCCACCATCTTCGACTATATGTACTTTCCAAGGGTATGAGATAAATGGGAATACATTTTACACGGTTGCCCAAGATAAAAAGAGCACCAACCAAAATAGTGGTGTCCGCTTTGATGCAACAGACGAGAATGGGCACTGTTTGGAAACATATTACGGGTACATAGAGGAGATATGGGAACTTGACTATGGACCTACTTTTAAGATCCCTTTGTTTCGGTGCAAATGGGTGAAGCTGACAGGAGGCAGGGTAGTTGTATACCAAAAGTACAGCATGACAACAGTGGATCTCAACAATCTTGCGTACATGGACGAACCATTTGTCCTAGCCAATGATGTCGCTCAGGTTTTCTATGTGAAGGACATGTCTACAAAAAATGAGAAAAAGAAATCAGCAAAAGAAGATATCGTCCGATGAGCCAAAACTCCACATAGTTCTTTCAGGGAAAAGAAACATCGTGGGAGTAGATGACAAGACAGACATGTCAGTAGATTATAATAAGTTTCATGAAATTCCGCCCTTCAAAGTGAAAACTGACCCAAGCATCCTACTGAATGATGAAGATTCTCCATGGCTACGACCCAGAAGAAAAGAGAAATAATAGATAGGAATATTGGTGCAATAATGTAATAATGTATTAAACCTTTTACGTAATGCATGTATGGAATGTACTAAACCCTCATACTTCGAGAGAGATTGTCCGTTTTGTACACGAAGTGCATCCAGTTTTTGTCGCAGCCCTCTCAACTTTTTAACACATGCTATGTGGGTGAAATGATGATAGCATGCCAACTTTCAACATTTTCAGAGTTCATTTGTAGTGCTTTTCAGTTTTAGGGTCAACTAGCCCAAAAAACAAAATTAAATGCACGAAGAATACCAAATTAAGTCAGAAATTGTTGAAAATTTGTGATGTACCTTTGAATGGTGCATTTGAAACACACAAAAAGTACGGAGTTCAAATAAGTTCAAAAAATGAAATCCCTTTGTAGTAGATGAGTTCTCGTTCGAAACCCTCATACTTCGAGAGAGATTGTCTCTTTTGTACACGAAGTGCATCCAGTTTTTGTCGTAACCCTCTCCACTTTTTAGCACATGCTATGTGGGTGAAATGATGATACCATGCCAACTTTCAACATTTTCAGAGTTCATTTATAGTGCTTTTCAATTTTAGGGTCAACTAGCTCAAAAAAAAGTAAATGCACGAAAAATACCAAATGAAGTCAGAAATTATTGAAATTTTGTGATGTGCCTTTGAATGGTGCATTTTGAACACACAAAAAGTATGGAGTTCAAATAAGTTCAAAAAAATGAAATCCCTTTGTAAGAGATGAGTTCTCGTTCAAAACGCTGATACTTCGAGAGAGATTGTCCGTTTTGTACACGAAGTGCATCCAGTTTTTGTCGTAGCCCTCTCAACTTTTTAACACATGCTATGTGGGTGAAATGATGATAGAATGCCAACTTTCAACATTTTCAGAGTTCATTTGTAATGCTTTTCAATTTTAGGGTCAACTAGCTCAAAAAAAATAAGGGTCATGATACCACGGAATTTCAAATAAGGGTCATGATTATCCATACTTCAATAATAGTTTGGATAGTCAAAATAATTAATTTTGAAAATAGAAAATAGTTTTGAATTATTTATTCAATTTCAAACACTTTTTATTATTATAGTTTTGTCAAATTCTCAAATATGCAAAAAGAATTTTAATAAACATAGTTTTTAATTGAAAATAACAAAATAGTTAATAGTTTGCATAGTCAAAATAATTAATTTTGAAAATATAAAAATAGTTTTGAATTATCTATTCAATTTCGAACACTTTTCATTATCATAGTTTTGTCAAATTCTGAAATATGCAAAAAGAATTTTAATAAACATAGTTTTTCATTGAAAATAACAAAATAGTTAATAGTTTGGATAGTCAAAATAATTAAATTTGAAAATAGAAAATAATTTTGAATTATTTATTCAATTTCAAACACTTTTCATTATCATAGTTTTGTCAAATTCTCAAATATGCAAAAAGAATTTTAATAAACATAGTTTTTAATTGAAAATAACAAAATAGTTAATAGTTTGGATAGTCAAAATAATTAATTCTGAAAATAGAAAATAGTTTTGAATTATTTATTCAATTTCAAACACTTTTCATTATCATAGTTTTGTTAAATTCTCAAATATGCAAAAAGAATTTCATAAATAGTTTTTAATTGAAAATAACAAAATAGTTAATAGTTTGTATAGTCAAAATAATTAATTTTGAAAATATAAAAATAGTTTTGAATTATTTATTCAATTTCAAACACTTTTCATTATCATAGTTTTGTCAAATTCTCAAATATTCAAAAAGAATTTTAATAAACATAGTTTTTAATTGAAAATAACAAAATAGTTAATAGTTTGTATAGTCAAAATAATTAATTTTGAAAATAGAAAATAGTTTTGAATTATTTATTCAACTTCAAACACTTTTCATTATCATAGTTTTGTCAAATTCTCAAATATGCAAAAAGAATTTTAATAAACATAGTTTTTAATTGAAAATAACAAAATAGTTAATAGTTTGGATAGTCAAAATAATTAATTTTGAAAATAGAAAATAGTTTTGAATTATTTATTCAATTTCAAACACTTTTCATTATCATAGTTTTGTCAAATTCTCAAATATACAAAAAGAATTTTAATAAACATAGTTTTCAATTGAAAATAAGAAAATAATTTATTTTGAAAATAGAAAAAAATTGAAACTATATGAGAATTTATAGAGAAACTTAAATCTAAATTCAAAGTGACCTCACTTTGAATTGAGGTTTAATTTTTCTCCATAATTTCAAATATAGTTTCAATTTTTAAATTTACAGTCTGTTTAGGCCGTAAGCCTGCTTTAGAGAGGAGCTCGATGGAGATGCTGCGAATGGGCTTATAAACTAGTGTGAGTGCCCCTCGCTGGGCGAGGTGGGACTAAACTTATCGTGCAGTCAGTGGAGGGGCTTTAGTCCCGGGCGGAGCCACGACCCGGGACTAAAGCCCCTCGCGTGCCGCCTGCCGAGCACGGGCCTTTAGTCCCGGGTCATGGCTCCACCCGGGATTAAAGGGTGTCTTTAGTCCCGGCTCGAGCCCCGACCCGGGACTAAAGGCCCCTGCTTCCCGCATTTTGGTCTACCAAAAAAGGGTCTTTAGTCTCGGATCGTGGCTCCACCCGGGACTAAAGGGTGTCTTTAGTCCCGGTTCGAGCCCCGAACCGGGACTAAAGATCCTACTATATATACGGCGCGGACGAAAATCCATTTTGTTCTCTTCTTCCTCTCGCTCGCATCTCCTGCCCTGCGCGGCAACGGACTGCCCGCATCGACGCCGTCAGGCTGCCCGCCGTCGCCGTCGCCCTGCCTTCCTCCTCGCCGACCTCCTCGTCGTCGTCCTCGCTGGCCTCCTCGTCGCCCTGCCGTCTTCCTCGCCGTCCTCCTCGCGCTGCCGTCCCCTCCTCCGGTAAGCCCCCCGCCCCCTCCTCCTCCCCACGTACGAAGGACGAGCCGCCGGCGCCCGCCGGCGGTGACGCCACCGCCGCCGTCGTGCCGGCCGGTGAGGAGGAGAAGAAAATAAGAAAAAGGAGAAGAAAAGAAGAAAAAGGAGAAGAAAAGAAGAAAAAGGAGAAGGAAAGAAGAAAAAGGAGAAGAAAAGAAGAAAAAGGAGAAGGAAAGAAGAAAAAGGAGAAGAAAAGAAGAAAAAGGAGAAGAAAAGAAGAAAAGAAGAAAAAGGAGAAGAAAATAAGAAAAAGGAGAAGAAAAGAAGAAAAAGGAGAAGAAAAGAAGAAAAGATTTTTTGTCATTTAATTCCTATTGTTATTAGGTTTGTGCTAGATTATTAGGGTTAGTAATATTTAGAATTAGGTTAGGGTTACAAGAAGAAGAAAGATGAACAAAAATAAGAAAATAAGATTAGGAAAAAGGAAAATAAGAAGAGGAGGAGAAGAAAAGAAGAAAAAGGAGAATAAGAAGAGGAGGAGAGGAGAAGAAGAGGAAAAATAGAAGAAGAGGAGAAGTAGAAGAAGAGAAGTAGAAGAAGAGAAGTTGAAGAAGAAGCGGAGAAGAAAATAAGAAAGAAGAAGAAGAAGAAGAAGAAGACATTTCTACGTATATAGATGCTTAATTAGTGTTTCTTAGATTATTGCTTAATTTTGCTATTGTATATGCTTAAGTGTTAATAGTTTATTTTATTATATATACAATTAGTTTATTTTTAGCAAGAAAATTAATAGAACTAGTTTATTTTTTTAGTTCATTTTACGATACCTATCCCGCATCCTCGTCGTCGACTCGGCGGAGGACACCTGCTTGATCAGAGGGGCCACGTCCCGGGACTGGGCTCCGCCCGACTGGTATTGGGAGGTGCTACCTTCCGGGGGGCGTAGGTTGGTGAGGAGCCATCCCGTTGTTGACCCGATCCTTGTTTGGTGGCGGTCGCGTGGGCCAGTGACGGTGCCGAGGCTTCCGGACACCGCGGAGGTGGTACGTCACTGTGTCAGTGAGGAGGATGAGCACGTCCGTCGCTACATGGTTGCGTTGGAGGGCAGGTTCGAGCATACCTGGCAGGTTCTTCAGGGATCTCTCTGGAGCTATGATCCTGTGATGGTTCCTTCTCTTTGGGTGTCCACCGCCCGCGACGATACCCGTCGGGCGCTACGGTTCTAGCTGTATCAGTGATGTTATATGTATGATAGTATTCGAGGAGTATTAGTGATAATGTTCGACGATGTACGGACAAAAGAGATGATGTAGTTTTGCTTATAATTGAATGCATGCTAATTTGAATACTACTTTATTTTACGATTTGGTTTTGCTTATTGAATGCTCAAATTGGAAAAGTACTCCTACTTTAAATACTATGCAGAAATCTAGGAGTCCCGGGTGGAGCCACGACCCGGGACTAAAGTTGTTTTGGAACGGAGTTCCTGATAGAATAATTCTTTTTTGGTACAAAGTTCAACAAAGTCCTTTGACACTAGACAATGTGACATATAGAAGGGTAGATGAGATCGGGAAAAATAGGATCATTTTCTACACATCTAGAATGTCGCCATTTTGTTAAATCCTTAAAGGTTAAGAGAATCCGTTAGACATATTTTAGAGTTTAGGTTCTAGCCAAGACCCGGGACTAAAGGTCCTCCTATATAAAACGACACTTCGAAGTTTCCAACCCCTCTTATATAGTTTGTTAGTTTATTAGTTAATCAAATGTCCGTTTTTTGCAGAACTATGGATCCACATATCAGGAACCTCGAAGAGGAAGAAGTTCTCGAAGATATAATCAAAGACGGCCACGACGTTGAAGCAGCTGAATCTCCGTCGTCATATCTAAACCCCTCCGGATATGGAATGGAGGTCGACCGACAGGAAGATGAAGCCGATGGGGCAGGAGATAGGTCCAATGACGGAGAAGGTGATAGCTCCAGTGATGGAGAAGCCGGTGGAGAAATAATAAAGTCCGGCGAGGTATACATATGAAGTTCGAACTGTTCCATAGCTGGAAGAAGAAGCTATGGAAAAACTATCTGAAGACAAAGAAAGTGCCAGTATTCGAGGGGTATCTAGCCAATTAGGCGAATCACTGGAAGGCATTTCAAGAGTACAAGGAGTCAGAAGATGCCCAGGCATTATCAGAAAAGAACAAGAAAAATGCCGACAAGAAGAAATATCACCACAAGCTGGGGCCAGGGGGCTATGAGACTGCCATCCCAAAGTGGGATAAGAAAGAGCAAGATCTGCTAGCTAAAGGCATCATACCTGAACCACTCCGTGATGAGTGGGAATTGAGAGCAAGAAATTGGTTCCTTGCGCATGGTGGTTCGTACGACAAAGAAATAGGGGACCTCATCTGCAGTGACGGTCTTAGGATACCCATGGAGAATTGGAGAAAGATAGTGAAAGAAATTAAGGAGGGAAAAAGACAGTTCACTGCAGATAGAGAGAAAGATTTGCTCACACTGGTCCTCGGCAATGACGAACATGGAGGACGAATGCGAGGCTTCAGTCCTTCTTACCCGTGGTGGCTTGGGTTTGCCAGAGACCAAGACACTTACAGAAGCCGAGCGAGAGCAAAGAAGCGACAGCAGGATGAGGAGAATGACAAGTTCAACCAGTTGCTTGCCAGGATTAACGAGCAACAGAAGCAGATTGATGAGCTTAGAGGAGTAGCGCGCCAGGAAGATCCTGCACTCGATATTACCGGCGCCCCATCTAAGCGGAAAAGCAGCGTGGCTGAATCTGAGGCCCCGCCCGACGATGCACGAAGAATGATAGAGGGCGGTCCCGGCTACCCCGTGGATGGAATCAAGGAGTCAACATCATGTGAACTCCATCAGAAATTCAAGAACATATCCATGAAGGTGGCCGTCGGACAAGCTTTACCTTCTGGCCGTGATGCACGCTCGCATGGCCGTGAGATTCCAGCTGGCTTTGCTAAAGTCGGGGTGGATGAAATCATGGCGGGGTTTCATGATATGGAGCTCGACATAGCTGGACCCGAAGATGAGAGGACACTCGAAGAAGTACTGGGTGGAGTCATCCTATGGGACAAGAACTACATCAAGCTTCCAGGCTCGGCCCCAAGGACAACACCGCCTCCGAGTCGTCGCAGGTCACCTACACCTCCATCACCTCCAAGCCCTCCACATGACGACGACCAGCACAACATGAGTCCATCTCGATCACCGCCGCCGGACTTGGGTCGTCCGTCTCCGACGCCGCCCGCTCCGGATACTAAGCGGAAGCGTGCCAGCACGAACGCTCCGTCGATGATTTCTAAGCGACGGAGCTCCCCAAAGCGCAAACTGTCGACCCTCCCAAAGGTACCTCATGCTAATCTTCCTATCAGGCCTTATGATCGTATCGCCGAGGAAAACGCCAGGATAGCAAAGGAACATCATGATGCGCAGATGAAAAAGAAGGAACCCGAGCCCCGCCCGGAATACACAGAGAAGCAAATAGCATATGCAAAATACTTCACGAACCTTCCATCACAGTATGACTTACACCATAAGCCTGATGACTATACACGCACATTGCAGAAGGAAGTGAAAAAGAGCACATCACGTGCAAGTGCAAGTGGGAGCAAATCAAGTTCAACTACAAGCAAAAAAAGATCAGACGTTCCTCAGCTTGGACAACAGGCCAAACGGTCGATCCCACCCCTCAGGGTGTTACCCGAGAATGTCCCCCCTCTGGTGCAGGGGCAAGATTTGGAATTAGCAAAGAAGTGGGCGGATGAATGGGGTATCCCGGTTGAAGACGTTCTGGCTTCCCAAGACGACAGATTACCCAAGGCTGTGGTAGCCCCTAAGCCACAGTTTGTCATGGGAGCGCCTTTGGTCAGCAAAGATGATCTCCCAACAAATATGCGTTACTTGCATACATGGTACTTAAGTGAATCAAAGAATGGGAGAACGATGATCGTGGTGAGTGTCCCACGGGAGTACTACGGCCGCCCCGAAGAAATCCATATCGACTTTGATGAACTCTTCCAGATGTACAATGCCGACGCCCTCAACAAATCGCTTATGAGTTGCTATTGTTTGTAAGTTTTTCAATTCGTTGTCTACATATAACTTGTTTAGTTATTTCAATTCATTGTCTACATATAACTTGTACTCTATTATGCAGAATGGAGATTCTGGAATGTAAAAGTAGGAACATCCTAAATATTGGGTTTATTGACCCAGATAAAATACATATAGCGACGCTAACTAATAAACCCAAGGAGACGGAGGAAAACCTTCTAAGGTTTCTAACAAATCAAAATTTCTCTGACCACATAGTGTTTCCATACAACTTCAGGTGAGGGTCTTTACTATGTTGTGTCCATTCACTTATAAGTGTAATTGATAAGTTACTGACACACACACACACACACATATATATATACATGTGCAGCTTCCATTGGATTCTGTTGGACATTCAAATTGATAAGGGAAGTGTTGATGCCTTCGACCCATTATCGAGACCCTTGGAACAGTTCCAAAGCCTGCAGGACATGCTCCAAGGGTAATTTCAATCATTCTTGCGCTCTATCGGTCTCTTTCCATGATTTTCTGATATATCAATTAATGAAAAACTTAGCAAATCATTTTCCTTGTCGGGCAGGGTTTGGAAGCGGTTCAAGTGCGTGACTCCCAGTATCGAGCCTGAGAAGATGACCTTTAGAGCGGCTCAGGTAAGTAGTAGTATGATATACTTCTATTTTCAATACATTTATGATGCTAGATTATTATTTTGATTATATATATTCTATTCTCGTAAAGTGCGACCAGCAGCCACGGGGGACGCATCTATGCGGATACTATGTTTGCGAGACCATTCGCACGTTTACCTCTCAGCACAAGGATCACAGATACGGCGTAAGCAATGAACATTCACACCTCTATTTTTACCCGTCATTCTTTGTTATCATGATTGATATTCATATTCATCTCCTCTTCTTATATAGTACACGACCATGAGGGAGAAGTCCCTACCAGAGCAACGTGCAATTGCTGTTGCAGAGGAGCTTGCGACCTTTCTGAGGACGGAAGCTATAGATGACAAAGGACGATTTAGTGTAGCTAGGGGCCATTATTGATGTTGGTCCATGTAATCGAATAGACGGGCTCTAGTCCCGATAATTCATATCTCCATATAATTGTATATATATGATCACTTGTAAGATAAGTTAATCTTATATATATATATATATATGCATAATTATTTCTATTTAGAATTATATGAAAACTAATTCACGAACACCAAACGAGGCATCACGTTAATCTCCCGAACACCTAAACCCTAAAACCCTAAAATCCTAAAATAAACAAAATATGCAGAAACTCTTTAGTCCCGGTCCGTGTTAAGACCCGGGACTAAAGGGCCCGCCCCTGAGGGCGCTCCGAGGCGCCCACGTGGAGCACCTTTGGTCCCCTCTTGGAATAGGGTCGGGACTAAAGGTTAGGCCTTTAGTCCCGCCCCTTTGGTCCCGGTTGGTGAACCGGGACTAAAGCCCCTTACGGGCCGGGACTATAGGCCTTGTCCCCACTTGTGCTACTTTCTAATTATGATTGTCTCGGGCATTGTAGTGCAGAATACGCTGATAGATTCGGCATCTGAAGTATACCCTTGCAATAGAAAACGCGGAGCGAGCAAGCTTCTACATATTAATTCAGAAACAAAAGCTGCCATATCATCAGTTTAGCATGAGGTGCAAAACAATTTACCTGTAGCTCGCCCTCGACGAAGACTGTCAGCATGTCTCGTCCGTTCTATCGGTGAATCAAAGGAAACCTCTTCGGTCTCTCCATTCTACATAGAACTCAAATCGTAGAAAAAAAGGGCACATGAGAAGCTAAAGCTGAACTCTACTCAACCTTGAGATCCGGCACCAGTGAGCGCGGTAGCACCCCATCGGAATGGGCATTCCGGCGAGCACCCTGCACACGCTACCGAGGGCGTACCTCTCCTCCTCGACCTCCTCCGTCGCCTCAACCGCTGCAGCTCGCACGCCTTTCCTCCTCCTCCTCCTGGGTCTTCATTGACGCCTCCAACGCCTTCCTCGGACCACCACGAAGCCCCTCCCCACCGTCGCAGTTGTTCATGGTCATACCAACCCCTCCTCCTCCCTGGTCTCCGTCGAGTACCCGTAGTGAATGGTTGTAGGGCCAATCTTCCTAATGGCAACTGCTGGTCACTGCTGCTGATGAACGATGACCGATGAGCTCTCTACTCTCCTCCAACGCCTCACTCAAAACACCACGAACCCCCACCCTGCCGTTGCAGTGGGTCGTGGTCATTCCACCTCATCCAGGTGTGGTGTCGGTCCCAACCATTGTCGTCCCGCCTAGTTGGTATGGCGTAAGGTGCATGGTTGGGGCAGCACATAATTGATGGGGGTACCTGGAGGCGCATGTGAGCTCGCGGGAGAGGATGTCGTCCGGTGGAGTGGGAGGCACCAGGTGGTTGCGGGACAGGGCGGCGCCGGGTGCTCGTGGGAGAAATTTGGGGCATCGGGAGTTGGAGATTGACAGATCGACGAACAAGGTGGAGAACGTGCGGGTTCTGGTGGGATCTTTTGCTAGGGGGTATGAGGGGGAGGTCGATGGTTGTGGTAAGTGGGATGGCCCATGCTTACGAAGGGAGGGGGAATCGAACTGGCTGGCCCATAGAGTGATGTCGTACGAAGGGAGGTGGCAAGAAGGTTGAACCATCATGATAGACGACAAATCCTTCTTTAATATAGTACTAGCAAAAGGACCCATGCGTTGCAACGGGAGAAAAACAATTATAATTTCCAATGGTGCTGATCATATTATGTCTTTAAAATTTTAGGACATTTCTTGAAATGCATGAACATTTTTTGAATTACCAAACATTTTTTTTCAATTGCACTCAAAAAATAACACACAATTTTTTTCAAAATCATGGATTTTTATTGTTTTCACCAACATTGTTCTCAAAATTATGAACATTTCTCTGAATATGCGAATATTTTTACAAAAATCCTGAGCATTTTTTTGAATTCACAAACATTTTATATTTTCTTCAAACTTTTATTTCAAAATTCCCAGTTTTATAAATTGCAAAAGTTTTTCAAAGTTCTAAACTAAAAAATGGAACAGAAAAATGAAAATAAAAAATGAGACTGAAAACAGAGACACGAACTGTTTTAAAGATTTTTACACGGACTTTTGTTTAAAATTGTTGACTTTTTTATTTTATAGACATTTTCTGAAAGTTTAAACATTTTTTTATATGCAAACATTTTTCAAAACTCTTGAGTAGTTTTTGAATTCACAAAAAAATATGTTTTTTGAATATTTTATTTCAAAATTCTCAGTTTTTTAAATTTGAGAAAAGTTGTTTGAATTTCTAAATTATTTAAAGTAGAAAAACAAAATGGAAATGAAAAGAAAAATAAAAAAACTAAACTAAAAAAACAGGAGCCCACACATGGGCCGGCCCAAACAGGTGTGCTGCATCTTTTTCCAACGCCGAGAGCGTAATATAGGAGGTGCCTACATGGGCCGGCCCAGTCCGGAGATTTTCCTGTTTGAACGTTTTTTATGACTTATATGTGGCATTGGTGGGTAATTTTAGTCAACTTTAAGGGCAATTTGGATGACGTACGGAAGAAGCACTATTTGCTTTATTAGTAGGTAAAGATAAAGATAAAGATTAGTACAAATGCCCGTGCCGTTGCACCGCCCGAAATGTTAAATATAATTTTCTTTCTGTGTCATTGTGCAATATTATTTTAATCTAATTTTTGCAAGCTTTAGAAGTAAGGTTGCACTGAGTATTTCTTTTAGCCATGAAACTCGATTTTACTTATACAAACATTATAAAATAGGATCATCAGAATGTTTACAATTTTAAATAAGTTCGAATAAGTTTTTGTACAAATTATAAACAAATATTCATGAATGCGCTAGTGTTGGAGCACGTAGACATGCTTCTTAGAAGATGATCATGTAGTTCCGTATAGTAACTTTGCAGTTGACGGTTGGATTGTTCTGTAGTATCACTAAGTGATAAATTTAAGGATGAGTCGAGCATGAAAGACGGCGGAAGCTCGACTTCCATGAACCGGCTAGTGTCTCATGTCCTACTCTACCTTGCTCACGATCGGACGGACACTATGAAGGGTATATCTAGCCGTCCGACATGGACACGGCAGACCCGAACGAGGCCCGTTTAATATTAGATTTATGTTGCATGTAATAATATAGATTTGAGGTTTTTAATTTAAAGTATCCGGTTGTAGAATTCGTTATTTGAGGCTTAATTGATCAACGTCCGCAGATGCGTCCGGACGTTTCCATGGACGTTTGAGAGGTAAGATTTGTTAAGTCCGGTTGTAGATGCTCTATAAGGCGATACAATCAAATAATTATAATGAACTAATGTGAAAAGGACCATCTAGCAAATAAAAATTTGTTGGAACGTCACAAACAATCGCATATAAATCTAACGGGGATGAGCACTGAAGTATCCAGCAGCTTCAAGTCCGTGTACATCTACCAACAACTATTGATCAAAAAATAGCAATAGGCACTAAATCTCCACCGAGCTGCGCACTACGTGACCCTTATCCAAAACATCACCATTCCTCCTGCTGCTACAGAGAAGAGGAGACCAACGTTGATGCCTGGCTGTGCTCCTCACAACAACTGCCCGTGCTGCACCCACGAAGCACTCCAGTAGTTAGTGCCCAGCCACGGTGGCAGCCACTTCCAGGATCTGTCCCTCCATGCATCCCCACCCCAGCACGCGGGCAGACCCCCACTGCACAACCATGGCGGGGCGGCCTGCTCGAAGCCTCCATCGATGTGCGCCTCTGCTGGGAGCTCGGTCGGCGGCTAGTGGGCCAGGCCATGGGTACCACCGTCTCGGAGGAGCAGCATCGGGGCCAAGCCGGTGTCCGGTAGCACTCCCCCCGCGGTGTGCGCTGAAGCCCACGACTGCACCATGGGCGCCCCCTCCATTGCAGGCTGGTGCGTTGCAGAACGCTGCCTTGCCGGCAATGGGCCATCGCGCCGCGGAGCGAATTGAGCGACCACGCCGGCAGGAGCCGAGAAGGTTGCAGCCGTGAGCTCTGTCGTCCATCGTCGCCTCCTCAAAAGGAGCAGCCTTCATGCTCTATTCCGCACGCGTTGCCGCTTCTCTAACTCGTATCATACTGGCAAGATTCTACCCTCTCCCCATCTCCCACCATCGCGAACTCTGGATCTGGCGCCCCCAACCTTGACAGCCTTCCATGCGCCTCTCAGAGCCTCCTTCGCCCGGATCCGTCTGTTGGCAGCCATCAATCGCCGTTCTCCAGGGTCAAAGCCGCTGTGCCATCCAGATTGCCGCGTCGTTGTTCTGGAGGTCCGGCTCTAGCGACCGCCCCTCTCCGGCTCACACACACATTCCCTCTCTCTCTCTCAGTCCCCCTCCCTCGGGCCGACTCTCTCGGCCTCTCTCTCCCCTGTCCTCAGCCTCCGCCCATTCCCTCCACCTCCGGCCCTCTAGGTCTCTCCTGCACGAGCCCCCTCTAAGCTCTCTGCCTTCGGCCTACCCGCTCCCCTGTAAGCGCACAACGCCCACTGGCCTCCTTGTCGTGAAGCCTCCTGCAACACGCTCGCCGACGAGCCGAGCTGAAGTTATTCCCCTTCCACCTTCTCTACCACTGGAGAAGATAGAACAAAGGAGTGCAGATCGAATTCTCACAAGATGCAGGAGTTAATTTGCAAAACTGAAATGTTTTCTCATATACCACTTAAAGAGGGACCGCATGTTGAATACCTAAAACCTTAGGGGCCTTTCTGCAAAACAGCCTGTGATCGCGACGGCGGACGACAGAAGCCATCGGTGCTTTATTATTAGGAAGATATATACTAGTCGAATGCCCGTGCGTTGCCACGGGTTAATCAAAAATCATGGTAGTTGACAACCGTGCATATGTGACTTATGAATGTGCTGGGAAAAATATCATCTTATACTTATTAATGCAACAAAACCCATGTGACTCCATTCAAATCATCATGACTCAACTTCAAAAGTCTACCTTCTTGCCATTGCTTTGTGTTATACAATGAATGAGGGCGAAGATAGGGCCTCTTCGCCATCCAACTTTGACATATATCTTCTCCACCCGAATTGGATAAATAAAAAATATAATCTCCACCCTAATTTACATAGTTCACACTCATTTCAAAATAGTTTGGCCATCAATTTCATCACCTATACATGGATTGTTCCAAAAAAAACTTCCACATCTGTATTCATGTTTTCTATGGTATAATTGTATGCCACATGACACATATATTACTGAATAAATTAGTAGCCAGACCATACGCTTTATTTTTTCATTTACAAAATTCATTTTGACCAAACATCTTCTCTTCCTCCTTGCAACCCTTCTCAGCTTTGGTAAGAGTTTCGATGTTGTAATTTCCATGCAATAAAAACCTCACTTCAATATGAGGAACCATAAACTTCCGGTTCTCTCTATGTACAAGATGGCAAGAATAAATTATTATAATTAGTTCTTAAGAACAAATATCCATCTTACAAAAGGAAAACTCATAGAAAATCCACATACCTGATCGAGAACACAACGATGCCTACAACCCGCTTCCATGGTTAAATGTAATATGAAATAATGAAAACTCAGAGAATGACACCAAAAAAACTAATGTGCTCCTCTACTGATAACGATAGAGTGCATGGACGATAAAACTACAAAGAGATAATAGTATCATTCGTGGGCACAAAAACACACAAAATGAAGTTTCAACAAAAATGATGATTTAAAATTTTCACCCGGACACAAATTTTTCATTAATACTTGCAGCGCGTCAATAATGAAAATTTATGAGGTAAATTATAACTTGATGAAGGCAAGATCACAACCTAAAATAGTTGATACCATAATCAATAAAAATATTTAGTTTGAGGTTCAACACTTCAATGACACATTAACTAAATAAATGTTGTTGAAAGCAGACCATACCTCAAGGTAAAGATGAATGTTCCAGCACATGGATTCAAGAAGATGCATACTTAAACTGGAAGCACTTGCAAAACCTTCTTCAGTACCTTCTTTGTATTGTTATGTAGCACGACTCTCTACTTTATTAGCCAAACAGAACTGCTAGAATTGGCTGCATAACATGCACATAAATCACAAAAAAGGATAAGTATTATTAAGGGATGAGCAATGTGTCCTAAAAACAATAAGATGGATTGACATGAGTGAATGGAGAACAAACTTGTGTTATCCCTCCAAGCAGTGTAGGAAGCATCACAAGATTGTATATAGGTTAAATGCACAGCTTTCAAAACTCATAAAAGCTGCTCAGTAGAACCATTTTTTAAAGGTTCATGGGGTACAACATTTCAATTTTCTAGAGCATAGGCAAACTGAAATAGAAAATCTGCTATGTAAGTCTAACCCCTCTAGATCTGCCCAGAATTTCATCTACAACCTAGAGTGTGCATCAACAGTTCTATGCATATATTTTTCCAGCTCTAGAGAGTGAACCTTGAACTATTTGGGATGATACCCAATGCAGTTGCATACAGATGCCAAATAAGAAAATCAAGCGACTCAGAAACTGCAAAATATTCACGATGAACGGGAACATCACAATACATGGACTGAATACCTTTCCGCAAGGGTAAAAGACCAAAAAACTGTAGAAAACCATCTATGAGATGAATACTAAAATCCTAAAGTGTAATATTTTTTGGTCATCAACATTGCATAAAGAAGTTATAAAAGAATAAATCAAGAGCCCCAAAATCTGTAAAATATTCACAACGAACCGAGAGACCACTACACATACAAGAGACCAATAAATTGTAAAATACATGGAACTATCTATGAGAGGAACAACACCTCCGTAGATTACATTATCTTTTGGTCATTAACAGTAATCCCCTATTCCATGCCAACTATGAAAAATAATACAGATGTATGGTGTCATACAAAGAACAACTAAAATATACAGCTCCTGAGCGGACGTCTCATTTTTATTCACTCCAAATAGCTGCACACCATATCTGAAGAATGTAATTGGAGTTCATACCTAAACAAACGGGGAAACTTCACGTGACACTGCTTTATTATGAAATTATGACACTTTAGTCTATTCATTCCAGGAATTTTTTTTTGTGGGCAAAACATTTACAAGAAGATGAGCTAGTTCTTGTGGTGAATTAAATTAACTCCTCTTAATTCTACATTTGCTGATTGAAACATAATTGGATCAGTGTTGATTCCCCAATAGTGTTCGTCACTCGGCACTTCTAGGGATTCCGATGCACATATAATTGTTTACACACTAATGAGCACTCTTCAATTGCCTCAACTTCTTCTAACGAATAGAACTATTGTTAACCGTGATTTTTTTTTTTGTATAGTTTCCCGCTCAATCGAGAAAGAGTTAAAGTGTCCTTTTCTCATTTTTGAAACACAAGTCCCACGCTGCAATGGTAGAATTCAGCAGCCAATAGTTCGGTTCAGGCATGTGATGTTTTTTTAAATAATTAAAAAACTCAAGGGGCTTCAGTTCTTTACTGTACCTTATTAATTTGGATATATTCTGTGTACTACTGGTGTTCAACACAACCTCCATAACCCAGAGTTTTGCCACAACGTACCAAAAATTTGTCATGGTACTGCTGGGCACTGCCAACAAAAATTGCAACCAAAGACCGATCAAAAAAGAAATCAAAAGAAAAAAAACACTACTACCTCCGTTCCAAAATATAAGACTTTTTAGGGATTTCACTAGAAGACTACATACGGAGCAAAATGGGTGAATCTATACTCTAAAATATGTCTATGTACATCCGTATGTAGTTTATAGTACAATCTCTAAAAGGTCTTATATTTAGGAACGGAGGGAGTACAACCGTACAGACCCGGTGGACAGATGACGCTGCACTCCCTGTTGTCGCGGGAGCCGCCGAAGTGAAGCCTGACGTCGTCACCGAAAAGCTTCCTGTCCGCGTGCACAAGGAAGATGGTGGTCGTCGTCTTACTCTAGCAGAGAACCGGAACGACGAGATCCGGCCGGGGAACTGTAGCAGGACACTGGTGTTGTGGTAGCGGACAACCGAAGACACGGCTTGCGCTCCATGAGCTCGCACAAGGCCTGGTGGAGTGCGGGGATATTGGCGGCGATCGCTGCTCGAGGCCGCATAGGAAGAGCGCCTTGGGGACTTCATCTTGATCGACAGGTTCGAATGCAAGGTTGCGGGCTCGTGGCTCTCTAGTACCCGAAGTTGGCGCGACAGTGGTCGCGCCTCCATCACTTGCGAGCAAAATCAAGTAAATTTGATGGGGGCAAAGCAAACCGACACGGATGGTGGAAGATTGGGATACCGGAGGCCGACCTCATGGGTTGGTTCGATGAGGAGATTGTCGCCGTAGCCGTCTATGGCGGTGATGCGGACGGTGTATGGGCGGAGGCCGGCAGTTGTGGCTCGTATCGCCTTGACAATCGCAGAGCGGCGGATGCGCATGGCTCTGAGACGGTGGCGTGTGGTTCGAAGAATGCGGGCTCGTGCCTCATGGCGGTCGTGGGCAAGGAGCAGCGTCTCAGGGGACATGCCTCTGCGTCGTGGGACTTGCGCGGAGAGAAGGGAGGATATTGTGGGTGGGCATAGACCGGGGAGGTGATCGGGAGCAAGTAGTTTGGGGGAAGAAGGGGACGTGGGATACGACTGTTTTTTCAGCTTCAGTTTTTTTAAGGATAACGAAGGTTGTGAGGGACGGGGAGGAGGGGATCGTGGGGTGACGTTTCTTTCGCGTGAGATCGTAAGAGGCAGGCGGGAGTAGCGATGGTCTTGCGCGGGGTCACACCATGGGATGTCGAATCATCACGACCGTGTAAACCGGTTTTTTCTATATTTAATCGATTGGTTTATGAAGGGATGGGAAAAATCGGTGGAACTGCTAGCGATGACACTGCTAGCGAGGGGCAATCTGTCGGTCGAACCATCACGACAGACGACAGATCCTCCTTTAATAATAGAGATGTTTATGTCAAAGGAAGTGATGGACCGATCCAAAATTATGCTGAAATTGTTGGAAGAAAGTTTTATCATAGAAGACGGAATCGTGCGTGTAAATACGTACTACTCCCTCCGTTTTAAAATATAAGACCTTTAGAGATTACACTAGGAGACTACATACGAAACAAAATGAATTAATCTATATTTTAAAATATGTCTATGTACATCCGTATAGAGTTCATAATGCAATATAAAAGGTTTTATATTTAGGAACGGAAGGAGTACCTCGCTAACCATCCGAAGTAGTGGTTCCGGGAAATGCCCATCACGAGCGGCCAGTACTCGTGCGCGCGCCTGCTCGTCTCCTCGGAACACGAGAGGAACTCCACCCCGTCCGAGCTCATGCTGAGGGCTCTCCAGACCGAGCTGGGGTTGCCGTGCAGCAGCGGGAGCAACTCGTCCTCGCCGACAAGCTCCTCGGCGGTGCTCCGCAGCGCCTCGACACGCTCATCGTCGCCGCCAGGATGCTGCTCCGGCCGCGTCCCTCTGTTCTCGCCTCTAAGAATCACTAGTAGTATTCTTAAATCCTTAAATCTTCAAAAATAACAGTTTTTTTACAGTTTGCGAGAAAAAAACGCGTAGATTAGAATTCCTTAATCCCCAAACCCTAAAAAATTTTGAGGATCCAACCCTCAAACCCCCACCGAACCTGTAGAAGTGAGGGTTGGGGAACGAAAACTACCTCAACCCTCAAACCGTTCCATCATCGTGCGGGAAGGACTTTTCCCCGTCCCCAACTGCCGCCGCCATTCCGGCCGCCCATCGCCATTCCGGACGAGCCGTGCGACCGTCGCCGCCGCCCCGAGCTTTCTCCTCGCCGTCCGGCTGCCCCGCCTCCTCAACCTCTCCTCCACCTCCTCGACCTCCCCCAGCCGCCGCGCCGCGCCGCGCCCCCCGCCCGCCCGCCGCCTCCCGCACCAGGCCGCCCGCCGCCTCCCGCAGCTAGAGGCAGGGCGGCCCGAGGCCTCCTCGAGCTCTCCTCGCCGCCGTGCCAGAGGCGAGGCGGGCCAGAGGCAGTCGCGCCGCCCCGAGCTCTCCTGTTTTTGCCCCTGTTTATGTTATATGGGTTGGATTTGAGGGTTCTAGTCTTTGCTCCTATTTTTCAACCCTTTAAAGTGTCAAAAATGTAAATTCTCAACTCTTAAAACTGGTTTGAAGGTTTGAGGATACTACTAGTGATGCTCTAATAGTCGTGGGCCTTCCGTTTCCTTTACCCTTTTCTTTTTTGAGTTCCGTCCTTTCCTTTTTTGAGTTCCGCCTTTGAATTTGTAGAGGAGATTTGGTGTCCGGATCCACCTCCACCAACTCGATCGCATTAGAGCATGGTTAATAGTATAGCCAACCGCTGGCTATAAGCAGTCTTATAGTCCGTCTTATAGCTAGCTTGTATAATAGTTAGCTATAAAAGAGTACTACTTTTGTTATATATGGTTCATCTTTTGTCCTCACAAAGCACGTGCTAGAGCTGACTCTTCACGAAGAATCCGCTTCTCTTCTCTTTCATCCAACTCAGTAAAAATATGAGTAGTATTTTAATCCTTAGAGCTTGCTGATTGTACCTTATTATACTTGCTCTTAGGATAAACCTAGTAGGCCCAAGTCAGCGGCCCAGAGAGGGGACGTGATAAAGGTGAAAAGCCCGGCTCACGCACCGGCTACGGCTGTTCCTTCTCATCCACACCCCGCTTAAAACCCTCGCAAGCACCCGCTCCACGGCGGCGGCGGCGGCGGCAACCACCACACAGAGAGGAGCTCCCACCAGCGACGTCGCAGCTCACAAATGGACAGCGGAAGCGAGTCCGACGGCGCCCCTGAGGAGCTCACTGCCGTCCAGGTACGTCCTTGGCCAGTCCCCCATCCCATGGCAGGAGAGCTCGCGCTAGTAAACCTAGGTGGCGTTGGGGTGTGCGAGGAGTCCGTGTGCTGCGCTCGTTGTACTATGCGATAGCAGGAAACAGCAAGTATTCAGCGTCGGTAAGAGTGCTTCCACGACCCACCAATTTCGATCACTGTGCCCGGGGATCATGGATTTGTTGTTGTTTTTAGACGTAAAATAAGGTTCGAAATGATCCTCAACTGGCCAAGAGTGAACAACACACTTGTGCAAACCAATACTGCTGGGGATGCCAGCTTTACATAAGAAGCAGAAAATCATGAGCAGCCTAAAACAATAGGAAGACTTGTGCTCATTGACAGGATGAAGACAACTTCTTGTTTAGCTTTCTCCATTCTTATATCTAGTTCCTATGAGAGTGTCTGAGATGATGCCAATGTTCAGGATATCAGTAACTGGTACCACATCGATCTGGTGCTCAGTAGGGATAAATCGGTGAATTGGCCAATTAACTGAATTTATCGGTAGGTTCAGCAAAATGGCGAGCAGTGTAAGGAGGAGAAACAGCAACATTAACATAGAACCATTACTATGAAGAAGGAGGAGCTCATACCTTGCTGCTTTGGGAGGCCAGGGGGATCGAGTGCGAAAGGGAGCACAAGGAGCAGGATCGAGCGGGAGAGGCAGTAGGAGCGGTAGCACGCCCAAATCCCCCAGCCCTAGGCGCAGGACTGCTGGGAGAGGGTCACAGGCTAATTTTTGGGGCTTTATGGACCCCAGCATCGCTCAGTTAATTGGAGATACACGATTACTTGATCTGACACCTGATTAATGGGTTTGTTAGAGAAATTAGTCGTCTGCTCTAGTTAATGCGACGAATAGCACATATTCGTATCAGTCTACCCGTGAGAAGCGATTAACTGGCAGTTAAATCAGTTAATTCGCCGATATTTGTAACATTGGCTGAGTGTTGTTTCCTGCTGTTGATGTCTTGTAGGGTGTCGAGAAACATGAAGAAATCAGCAAAGTAGAGAAGGACAGTGCTGTCAGGTTTGCTTCTTCCACTTGATACTGTTTGAGTGGACACATGGAGATGACTTTGAGAGGTTACGCTCATCATCATTTGTTTTGTTGCTCTCGCATCATGTAATTTCCATTGTAGATTTTGCGGGTCTCATAACAAAATTACCTGAAGCCAAAAACATGGCATGCTAGATTAGTGTAGTATAAATGATTTTCTTGTCTGTATAGGTTTAGACTACTTCAGCAGCAGGATGGCCACAGGTCATTCCTCCTGAGGGATAATAGCCTACCATTCATATGCACGTTTAGCTATTGTGGCACCTTTTCTGCTGTCCCTCATCCCCACTAGGGATTTTGGAGGAGCATTTTCCAATAAATACCTAAAGTTGAGTGATGTTGAGTTCATTTTATATGTTTATTATACAATTGTAAGTATAAACATGTAGTTTTATTAGTTCACAAGATGATGGAATACTAATAAATGAACCGTATAAGGTTATGCAGAAATGTATAAGCGTAGAGACCAAATGATCATGCTCTAGACTTGCAGATGTGGCAACTTGGGCATATATAAGAACTTATACTTGTGGCCAGGTGATCGTTGATGGGGGAGGTATCTGCAACACCATTTAAGGTCGGTATACCCATCCAGGGTTTGGCTGCAGGGATGATTACTTTTCATTCCCTTCCCCTAATATGGTAATTCATCATGGGTTGCGGCCTTGCGGGGAATGTGGCACATTACCACCCCTTTGACCCTAAGGCTGGCCATAGTGGTGGTATCTTTTTTTCTTTTCGGGAAAACGCAAAGGCTTGCGTTTCTTTTCATTGAAAAGGGAGAGAATATGTACAGTACATGCCTTCGAGAAGGAGGCTACAGGGGCTCAAAAGAAAGAAAAGAAAAGGAAAAGGAAAGAAAGGCCTGCACAAGACTAGTGCACATCCCAGGTAGGCGGCACAATCGTCCCAAGGCCGGTGGCCCCAGCCCGAACCCAAAGGGAGGCTTCCTCTCTGATCTTTGCCGAAAGCACGGCAGTGGAGGGCCGTTCGCCGTCGAACACACATGAGTTGCGGTGCTTCCAAAGCATCCATGCTGTGAGGAGGGTTGCCGTGGCGAGGCCCTTGCGCATAGCTTTAGGCGTGTCCAGCTTGGTTTGCATCCACCAGTCGTTTAGGGAGGCCTCTTGGTCTGGCGGCCGGCATGTCAAACGCAGCCAGGAGAGCGTGTCATGCCACACCTGCCGCGAGAAGGGGCAGGTGACTAGCAAGTGGTGCATCGTTTCATGCTCTTGGTCGCAAAGGACACAGCGTGGATGGTGTTGAAGGCCGCGCCGGCGCAGACGGTCCGCTGTCCAGCACCTGTCTAGATTGGCAAGCCATTGGAAGAACTTGACGCGGGGTGGCGCCCAGCTTTTCCAGGTCAGCTTCCATGCATCGCAGCTAGTGGAGCCCTGGAAGGTGACGAGGTACGCACTGCGTGCAGAGTAGCAGCCGTTTGAAGTCCACCTCCAGATTAGCTGGTCCGGTCCCTCGGTTAGAACAAAGCCTTCGGTTTCGCGCCACAGCAGCAAGTATTGGCCTATTTCATGGATGCCTAGGTGGTCGTGGATGTCTCTAGCCCAGGTGTGGTTGAGGAGGCCTTCTGCAATGGTGCGCTGCTTGCGCCGTCGCTTGGGGATGCAAGCGTATAGCATTGGCGCGACCTCGCTGACGGAGCGGCCACCGATCCAGCGATCCTCCCAGAATCTCCCCGTTCTGCCATCCCCCACGGCCAGTGCGGTGTAGGCGAAGAACAGGGCCTGCTCGTCCTTGGAGAATTGGAGATCGAGGCCGCGCCAAGCTCGGCCCTCATCGATACGGCTGAACCAGAGCCACCGTAGTCGTAGGGCGAGCCCCGCGCGCTCCATGTCCTGGACGCCTAGGCCGCCGAGGGAAAGCGGCCGGCAGATGCGTCGCCAGTTGACGTGGCAGCTGCCACCGTTTGCGGCGGCGCGGCCCTCCCAGAGGAATCCTCTCTCAATTTTTTCAATGAGCTTGGTGGTCTTCTTCGGAGGGGCGAAGACGAGGAGCTGGTGGATGGGGATAGCGCAGAGAACTGACTTGACGAGGGCGAGGCGGCCCGATTTGTTCATGAGCCGAGATTTCCAGCCGGGGAGCATGCCCCCCACCTTGTCGACCAATGGCTGCAGTTGGGCGCTGGAGGGTCGCCTGATGGTGAGGGGGATCCCGAGATATGTGAGCGGTAGGGTCGCGATCTTGCACCCAAGGAGCTCCGTGGTCAGGTCTGTATCTCCCGGATCGCAGTTCAGCATGGTGGCGGAGCTTTTGTTGTAGTTGACGCGCATCCCCGAGGCTTGACCGAACAGCTCCAGGATCGCCGCAATGTCACTCCGGGATGGGTGGCAGAAGAGTACCACGTCGTCAGCGTAGAGCGAGATCTCCGGGACCGGGCGGTGCGGGTGCAGCTGCTCCAAGATGCCCAGCGACACGGCCCGCTTAATGAGACGTCCCAGTGTGTCCACGACAAGGACGAACAGTTGAGGTGACAACGGGTCACCCTGCCGCAGCCCTCAGCGATGCCAAATAGGGGGGCCTGGCTCGCCGTTGATCAGTACTCGCGTGCGCGCAGACGACAGCAGGAGGGCCAGCCAGTCGAGGAATCGGCCTCCAAAGCCGTACTGACGGAGTACCTCGAACAGGAAGGGCCACGAGACAGTGTCGAAGGCGCGCGCGAGGTCGAGCTTGAGCAAGACCCGGGGCGCGCGCAATCGGTGTAGGAGAGGCGTCGACTGCCGGACGAGGACAAAGTTGTCGTGAAGGGAGCGGCCGGCGATGAAGGCGTTCTGATTCCTGCTGACCCGGGGCGCGCGCAATCGGTGTAGGAGACGCGTCGACTGCCGGACGAGGACAAAGTTGTCGTGAAGGGAGCGGCCGGCGATGAAGGCGTTCTGATTCCTGCTGACCAACCTGTCCAACTTTGGTGCCAAGTGTAGGGACAGCGTTTTGGCGAATATCTTGGCGACCAGGTGGGTGAGGCTGATGGGTCTATAGTCGCCAATGGCCTGGGCATCTGGGCGCTTTGGCAAGAGCGCGAGCATGGCCTGGTTGAGGCGGTGGAATCCTCTGCTCCGTAGCTGGAAGAGCTGATGGAATACGGCGACGATGTCGTGCTTGATGCAGCCCCAGCAGGCGCGGAGAAATTCCGCGGTGAAGCCGTCTGGCCCCGGTGCTTTGCGCGCGGGCAAGCGCTTGATG
Organism: Hordeum vulgare subsp. vulgare; assembly: GCF_904849725.1. Classification (NCBI taxonomy): domain Eukaryota; kingdom Viridiplantae; phylum Streptophyta; class Magnoliopsida; order Poales; family Poaceae; genus Hordeum; species Hordeum vulgare. The sequence goes on from NC_058523.1 coordinate 170,235,866, forward strand.
GTGTCCCATATCTCCTCCTCCGTGAATGGAGCGTCGGAGATCATCGGCAGGGTCGATCATGTGCTCCAGGTTTAGCGTGCACTCGCGGGCGGTGGCGGTGCCGATGAGGGCGTCAAAGTGTGTGAACGCGGCCTCGGACATCTCGCTCTGCTCGGTGAGGAGCCGGTCTGCAGTGGCAAGGCTGAAGATCGTGTTCTTTTGCCGGCGGTAGGAGCACTGCTGGTGAAAGAACATTGTGTTGGGGTCCCCATCTCGCAGCGAGGCGATGCGCGCCCGCTGCCGTGCGATGGTCCGCTCCAGCGAGGCGAAGCCCAGGTAGGCCAGCTTCAGGTCTTTGTGCAGCCACACTTCCAGCGGCGATAGCGTACGCTCCTCTTGGGCCTTGTCGAAGCTGAGAATGAGCACCCTGCATAGCGCGAGCTTGTGCTTTACGCTGCCCACCGACCGCGCAGACCAGCTGGTGAGCGCCTTCGCGGTGGCCTGCAGGCGCAGCAGGAGGCGCCGGAAAGGATCAGCATCGTCCACTGACGCCCAAGCGTGCGCCACAGTCTGCTGGAATCCGTCGAGACGCAGCCAGAACTCCTCGAAACGGAAACGACGATGGGTGAGAGGCGTGGGGGAGCAGTCCAGCAAGAGGGGGCTATGGTCGGAAACCACAGATGCGAGGCAGTGCAGGTGGCCTATGCCGACGGCATCCTCCCAGTCCAACGTGCAGAGCACGCGGTTGAGGTGGACCAGTGTGGGCGGGGATTGAGCGTTAGACCATGTGTAGCGGCGGCCGTGGAGGTACACCTCTTTCAGAGCGAGGTCGTTGACGCAGCGCCGGAAACGGCCCATCATCCGCCTATCTAAGAGCCCGTTATTCTTGTCCTCGTCGTGCAGGATCAGGTTGAAGTCACCGCAGATCATCCACGGGCCCGGGCAGTCACGACGCACCTCCCGGATCTCATGGAGGAACGCGATCTTGTCGTTGTCATCCTGGGGGCCATAGACCATGGAGATCCACCACGGAGTACACTCAGGCGCAGCGACCCTGGCGGTAAGGATGTTGGTGGTGAGCATTGGGTCGGAGATGGTCACGACCAGGCTCTTCCACGCCAGGAGGATTCCTCTTCGTGTATCTTCCGCGGGCAGGTATAAGTAGCCGTCGAACTCCGGCCTGAGCACCTCTAGGACGACGGAGGAACTAATAAGTTCCATCTTGGTCTCTTGTAGGCAGACGACCGAGGCGTCGGACGTAGCGATAAGGGAGCGGATCGCTAGGCGTCGCGCGCGCGCGTTGAGGCCACGGACGTTCCAAATCACGAACTTTAGGTTGTAAGCCATAAACTAACATGTTCGACGATGGGAAACAACTACAGGCTAGACCTCCACGAGGCAGCCAGCAGGTACAGGCGTACGTGGACTCGCGGCCAGGCTCGCCGGTGGCTCGCGGTCGACCAGCTTGGCAATGGCCGCGATCACCTCAGCCGAGATTTCGGTCGCGAAGACCCCGTCGTAGGCCTTCATAGCTTCGGCCGTGATGGCCTGGTCGGCACCGACGATCCCCAGGGTGCGCAGGACCTGCACGCGAGCACGCCGCTCCGCGGTGGGGGGTGCCGAGGCCGCCTTCTTCGTCGTTGCAGAACGGCCGCGGCGCAAAGTTGGGGGATTGGCGGCGCGGGCGTTTCCCGGGTGTAGGCAGGGCGACCCGAAGCTGTCCGGTGGTCGCCGTGAGGAAGTCTCCCAGCGTCCAGGGAGCTGGGTGCGACTCTGGTCTCCGGCGCGATCTCCTCATCGTGATCGGTGGCGAGGCAAAACGGTCAGGGGTGGGGCGGGCCGTTTCCGCAGGGAGGGGGCCGAGCAAGGCTCGGCGGTGGCGTCACGGCCCAACCCAACCGAGGGCATTTGCTGTGGGCTCGCCTCGGGGCCCGGCCCGTTGCTGGCACGATTTGAATCCGCGGGGGCGTGGTCGCGGGCTGGCTGGCCAGTAGCGCTGGCAGGCGGGGCCGCGGGACTTTGCATTGCGCCAGTGGGTGACGCCGCCATAGCGTCGCATGGCCCCGACGTGGGATCTTCCTCGGGTGCAGCGGATGACGCCGCCAAAGTATCGCTTTGTCCCGACAAAGTATCGTCTTTGGGGACCGTGGGCGGCAGGGGCTGCAAGCCAGTGGGCCCTCCGTTGTCTGGTTGCGAATCCGGGACCATGTCGCAGCTGCCAATCGTGGGATCTGGTGGCGAGCGGGTCCACGAGACAGGCGTTCCTGGCGAGGCGCAGGTCAACTCCTGGTCGTGCGAGGGAGGCGACAAACGGTGCACAGGAGTTGCGGGCCCCGAAGCTGGCGTGGTGGGGCGGCTTGTGGACTGGGAGGCACCAGCTGTCCCGGCCAGAGGTGGTTCGGTCGCAGCTTGGACCGTGGGGGGGTCCGCATCTGCAGGATCAGGCTGTCGGGCTTTCTTTTGCCAGACCCACTTTCCTCTTTTGGCTCGACGACGAGGACGGTGGGCCCCGGCTTGGCCAGGCCATGGTGACATCCTCCTCGCGTTGGTGGCGGGCCCGGTTTGGAGTGGCGGCGGCGCCGTACGAGAGCGGGAAACGACGGTGCGCCAGTCAGTCTCCATGGCGACCCCGTCGGCCCGACGCGAGCCCCCTGCGGCCGACCAGGTCAGGGCGTCGAGGGCGGCGACGCTTGCGCCCGCGGCAACGATCCGGGCCGCGGCCATCGGTGCGCCCAGGAGGGGGTGCCCCACCGGCGCCACCGCGGCCGCCAGCATGGTCGTCCGGCGGGGGCGCCGGCCTGTCGAGCTCGGCCTGCACCACCCGGATGGAGATCCGGTACGTGAGAGTGCGCACCGCGGGCGCCTGGGAGGGGACGCGTGCTGGGATGGTCTCCACGATCTCGAGGGTGGCATGGCGGCGGATGGACGCCGGGTCGCGGGCGTGCCCGGAGAGCCGGAAGGTGGCGAGGTCCGTCCGGGAACGCGTCCCTGGATGGAGGCGCTCGATCCAACAGGAGTCGCCAAGGATGCGCTCCACGGTGTCCAGGTTCCAGGCGTGCGCAGGGATGCCGCGGAGCTTGAGCTCCACGCGGTGATCCAGGCTCTCGCAGCCGGCGTGGGCGAGCTTGCTCGAGGGGCGGAGGGACAGCGTGGAGGAGGGGCCTTCTATGTGGTGGTCGTCGTAGATGCGGTCCTTGGTGGCCTGGGAGGCGCAGATGATGAGGAAGTCTTCCGGGTGGTGGATGTGGACTGAGAAGTCGCCGGGGTGCAGCTCGAGGTTGGCGAAGAGCGTGTCCGCGACCTCGTCGGCTGTAACTGGCGGCCTGGACCCAGTGATGGTGGCCACCATCCCGCGCTGCAGCACCGCCTCCGCCTCCTCGATCTCGACGGAGCGCGGGATGAAGACACGCGGCTGCACCACAGGGCCGACGGCGGGCGCCGTGGCGCACGGGGGCTGGCTGGGCCGCGGCGGGGTTTCGCGCTGCTGGGGCGGAGTGGTCGCCGGCAGCAGAGCGCGGTCCCTGGCCCGACGCTCCGGCGTGCATTTTCTAGACTCGTGGCCGTTGAGGAGGCAGCGTCGGCACCGGACCTGGTTCGTGCACTTGCGGACGGTGTGGTTGGGGTCGAGGCAACGGAAGCAGAGGCCGGCGGCCTCCTCCGGCGTGGGGCTGCGACGGAGGCGCGGCGCGGGGGCGTCCGCGCGGCGGGAGCGGCGGTGGCGCTTGCTCCTCGGCAGCTCCCAGGCACCGCCGGCGTCTGCCGCGTCCACGGCCGCATCAGCCACGCGGTGGACCTCCGAGCAGGGCCCCAGGCGGGTCGACGCAGGGCGCGCGGGGGTGGCCGGAGGCTGGCGCGCCGGCGGTGGAGGCGGAGGAGTGCGCACCACGTCACGGTAGGAGCGCGAGTCCGACGAGGAGCTGTCCGAGTCTCTCCAGCGATCCTCGCGGTGGTGGCGGCTCGTGCCACAGCCAGCGTCAGCGGGGGCCATGACTCCGGGGAGGGCGAGGGCCGCGGAGGGAGGGGTAGGCAGGAGGGTCACCGGCGGAGGGCGTCGGCGGCGGTGGGCTTGGCTAGGCTAGGCGGTTGGGGAGCAGGGAGGGGAGCGGGGCGGAGAGGGGGGAGCCATAGCAAGCAGTCGTCAAAGTGAATAGTGGTGGTATCTTAGCTGGTAACATGTAATAGCAAACATGTTGATGTGGCAGAGAATTAAAGAAGAAAGAGAAGGTTAGAGTAACATAGGTTGATACTGTATCATGTTAAATGCTATGCTACTTTGTGTCTTGCATGGAAATAAAATAAAAGCATATATGATACTACTCTATGATACTATGCATTATGAAGGTAGTATCATATACTAGTATCACATGATACTTCCCACTGTGAGTAGCCTAAATGTCGAGCCTTCTGTGCATACTTTAAGTCTTCAATTTCTAGTCCTGCGTACTGAACAAATGTCAATATTGCATTTTGGGTTTACACATTTGCCATGATCTCTTCTTGGACCCTCTAACTGACTTTAACATATGAGTAGTGCATTTTCAGTGGCAAATCTGTAGTTGCAAATAGGCTTACCCCCATTTCTTGAAATCTGTTGCCAAAAGCATTTTGGTTCTGTTTTTTCGGGAACATCCATCCGAACTGACTTTATACACTATTGACTTATGTTAGTCACAAACTTGATGTCACTTTTCCTGCTGATGGTACCCTCTTTGACCTCACAACGTGTAATCCTGTAGAGCAACCCAGGAGGAGAAAGACCGGAGGAAACGCTGGGCCCAACGCAAAACATCCTCAAACCCGAAAAAAAAGAAACCTCTGAAAGTAGAAGATAAAGATACAGAAGTGGATGAGGAGACACGTGCTATGCCCGGGACACTCCCCAAGAGCGTAATTGAAATGCTTGCAGCACGTGAGAAGTATGTTTTTACCGCCTTTAAACTGCCAGACATTTAAATCCTTTTTAAACTTTTTGGACATTATTGCTTACCCTGTCTTCATATTTCTTTCAGGCAAACCTTCACATCGGATTCTGAGGAAGAAAATGTAAGCCAAAAGGTCCAGAAGAAGAAGAAAAGATTGAAAACTACAATTACTGGGTAATTTTCACGGTCCTGTCATCTCGTATGATTTTCTTTTAAACTGTTGCTCTAATGGTTCCTAATATTTTATCAGACCTGAAACAATTCTGCTGAAAGATGTTCGATCAACGGAGCACATAAAAAAAGCCCTCGAATTTCTGAATCACAGGAAAAACCAGGTGCCAAGATCCAATGCAGTTTTGAAGAATCGTAGTGCCATGCGTCTCTTTAATAAACCTAATTTCACGGCTTGAGTGGTAGGCTGAGGCAGTTTCTGAATTCTGTGTCGAGGCTCGTTTGGAAGACTATTATGGTTGACAGGTTGAGATATCAATTGTTTTTATGTGTTGAACAAACATATATGCTTGTGATTTGCAGTGTCGTATGGGGGTGATGATGTATAATGTTCATCCTCGTTAGACACCTGTGATGTGTGAGCTGAATGCGCATAATGTTAACACTTCTCCATGGTCCGGCATTACTGTGAAGCATGTGCTTTCTGTGTTTGCCAATTCATATTCCTTTGGAAATGAGATTTTATGTTTTCTGCTAAGCTCGTTATTCTTCTTGATATTTAAAGCACTAGTGTGAAATTAATTACTTGTAGTGAATATAATACTCCCTCCGTCTCAGTTTACAAGTCCGACACATGTACCTAGATCGTTAATTTGATCAACTTAATGAGAAGCATATATAGCAAAAAAATATATCATTAAAAACTTTAGATGTTCTATTTTCTAATGATATAATTTTTATATTAAATAATATATTTTATATAAATTAAATTGACGATCTAGGTACACGTGCATGCCTTCTAAACTGTAACAGAGGGAGTACTATATATATATATATGCTGAACTTCTATGTTATATTATTCTTGATAAATACTACAAGGGTCTGATATGCTATGGACAAAATCTCTGAACAAATTTGATAGTACTAAAAGCAGAAAAATGTAATGCAGCAGTGCAAAATTAATGATATGGTAAATTTGATATATACTACTAAAATGTTTCTGTTGTTTGTATTAAACGTGCCTATTCAGATATTCTATCCGTAGCATGTGACAAACTCTTATACTCCCTCCGTCCTAAAATAAGTGTCTTAACTTTGTACTAGCTCTAGTATAAAGTTGTACTAAGCTTGAGACAGTTATTTTGGGACGGAGGGAGTACTTGTCAAGAATATAACGTAAAGATGGTGTCATTTTTAACGAAATTATGTTCTCTTTGTGTGCTTGGACAATTTCTGTTTCCCATTAACTGACGAAATCATGATAAAATCTGCCGATTGAAAATATCTTTTGCACAGGCATAAGCCGCTAGCCGTAGGTTTTGCACACCAGAGAAATTATGAGTTAAATTGAGCTAGTACAGGAATACATGGGACAACTTGTTATTGTCGCAACCAGTCCAATAAGAATCTTACAAGCCATATAGCAACCATTGCCAGAAGAAATCAACCATACATGTAACCCAAACGACTACATCTCTGGACTGGTAAATGGCCCAAGCAACCTGCCAACAACAAGAAACAACCATACGCACACACAGACACAAACCACACTTCCCAGGAAGGGATACACACACATTTGTGCATCATCACACTAGCTACCTAGCTGAGGGCACCGTCTCGCTCGAATCAGTCGCCTCCTCGATCGTATCCTCCTTCGATTCCTTCTCTTCGGTGATAGCGTCCGAGCTGCAGGGGCCAGAGGTGCCCTGGATGGAGCTGGTCGTCTGTTGAGGCTTGAACAGATCGTCATTCTCCAAGACGGAGAACTTCTCGGCAGATTCCCCCTTGAGCATCTCCACAACCTCAGACATCACCGGCCTCTGTTCTGGCTTGGTCTGAGTGCAAGCAAGCCCGACGAGCACCATCCGCTTCACCTCGGCTTCGGCAAAGCTATCTCCGAGCTTTGGGTCAGCCATCTCCTTGAACTTCTGCTCGCGAGCGAGTGGGAGCGCCCACTCGGTGATGGTTAGCTTTGTCGTAGGGTTTATCTTCTCGACTGGCTTCTTTCCGCTGGCAAGCTCTAGCAGCAGCACTCCGAAGCTGTAGACGTCGCAGCTTTCTTTGGCCTTGCCAAGCATTGCATACTCCGGTGCGAGGTAGCCGAGTGTGCCTTTCACCTTTGTGGTGACATGGGTCGCACCATCTGGTATGAGTTTCGCAAACCCGAAATCGGCGACCCGTGCTTGGAAATTACCGTCCAAGAGGACATTGCTTGCCTTGACATCTCTATGGATGATATGTGGGATCGCATGGTGATGAAGATAACTGCAGGACGCAGAGATGTATAAGTGTTTATTAGGCTGTTTCATTATGATTGAATATTATAAATTGATGTTGAGAGGCTTACGCGATGCCCTCAGCTGAATCAATGGCGATATTCATTCTTCGCTCCCAACCAAGATGACATTCAGCTGCATGCTGTCCGTGCAGGTGAGAGTGCAAGCTCAGATTCTGCATATAGTCGTAGACAATCAAACGCTCCTGGCCTTCAGCGCAATACCCACGTAAGCTCAAGAGGCTCTTATGCCGCACTCGTGCCAAAACCTCGACCTCGACAGCAAACTCCTTTTCAGCCTTGTTGCTCCAACTCTTGAGCCTTTTCACAGCAATCTGTTACATGGAATGAGCAGTTGAGGTGTTAACTAGGATGGGAGGAATTGAAATGCAATTTCTTGACTTTACATGGAATTAATGCAAGGTGCATACTCTGATAGTCACCACATGACACTTCCATTGAAATGTAACAACTTAAAGCTTCCAGCAAAATGAAACAACCACAAACTTCTCATGAAATGTAACATTAATAATAATGTCAATAACAAACATACTAAAAAGCTAGCCAACAAGGATCAGATAGCTCACTATCTCACAACAAAATGCTCATTCGTTACAACATCCAAATAAGTGCAGAAAATTATCTGCAAAGGAGATTAAGTTGGGCAGTTTTAACTGTGTCATTTATAAACAACTTCTGAAGATAAACTTCTATATAGCTATTCCGTTTCAACTCCCTTTAATATGCTCATAGGATTCTAGAAAATACAAGCTACCAAGTTGTAGGCTTCTAGGAGTTTTCAGTTATGCACTTATGCCACTGCACAACAAACTAGCAGGTAGAAATATGGCCTAACTCTATCCAGTTCAGTGATCATAGCATGCGTCACTGACATTTGGGGTCCAGGGCCACCTGTCAGTGACACATGATGGGGCATCTTTTATCAAGAGGAAAACTAAGACGTGGCATTTTGATCGAACTTCCCTTAATTCTTTACTTATTAAGTTCTTCCCTAGTCAACCTCTTGCCTCATCCTTCATTTAAATATATCCTTATAAGTCTATCAAGATGTCATTTACTCCCTCCGTTCCTAAATATAAGTCTTTAAAGAGGTTTCACTAGTGGACTACATACGAATGTATATAGACATACTTTAGAGTGTAGATTCACTCATTTTGCTCTGTATGTAGACTCCTAGTGAAATATCTTAAAAGGCTTATATTTAGGAACGGAGGGAGTACATTTCTACTCCTAGTACAAGCAGATACTCAGAACAAACGTATAGTGATTGTCTGGCTTTGTGAAGACAGTATGATTGCATCTATCCAGGCCACATATGCTTTGTAATTTTCTATACCTCCTCAGCTGTATTCACACTTCACAATTATGGTCCTATCTAGCTTGTGATCATGAGACCTTTCACACTTCACAATTCTGGTCCTATCTAGCCTGTGATCATGAAACCTTCTCTGGCTACATCCTTGGTAAAGTGAATGCATAAAAAAGTAAAGCAACAGTTTTCTTTGACTTGAAAAGTAAACCAATAGTTGAAGGCGAGAGAAAGTCAGTTTTCCACTAGACCAGAAAGTTTGTTCTTTGCACGTTCAGAGAGGGTGGGTCCAGTTTGGGTTGCCGTTCATTCTCAAAGAATATTCACGAGCTTTGAAAACTACAACCACTTTAAATTTTCAATGCCACTACAAACCAGAAATAAATCACGAGACGAAACTAAATTCAGCTAAACCAGAAGCACCAACAACCGCAGGACTCCACTTCATTGTCCTGTTTGTAGCAGTAATAAGAAAAGGCGCTAGAAACGACAGATAAAACAAATGAGTGTGCACATAGCATAACACAAGTTGCAGCATATTGCATTTCTAATTTTTTAAGAGCGGGACTGCACCTGTGATCCGTCCCAGAGCTGGCCCCAGTAGACACTGCCGAATCCACCTTCACCAAGCTTGTTATCGTAGTTGAAATTGTTGGTCGCCAACTGAAGCTCCTTGAGTGAGAAGATCCGCCATGCCGTGTCCTTCTTCTTCTTCTTCCTGCCGGGTTGGGCCCTAGGAGCACACCAGATTATTAGAACTTCTTCAGCAGATTCAAGTACTTGTTGGGTACACTATGTAAGGCCGCAATGTTATCACTCTATCCAAGTATTCCCCCACAAGTTTGAAAAATTTCTTTCACAGCATCTTTTTTCTGAACAAACTACTTATGCATAAAAATCTGCACTCCATTCTATCTACAGCTCGTTAGCTGACCGCTGCAATTTAACAGCAATATTCACGATAATAACAACAGTAATATTTGTGTACTAATTTGATTTCTGAGCAAATCAGAAATGAAGCTCACAGATTTATGAACCCCAACCTCAGTATTTCCTCAGAATCAAAATCAATTGCTACTCAAGCTAATCAACAGCACATAATAACCTGATAAAGGGAGAATTCGTATGCTAATGGCTCCAATTCAACGTTCAACCTCCCACACAAGCCAACAGCAGATAAAAACTGGAACAATCTTGTAGTACGAGTTCCCCCAAAAGGCAGAAACCCCACCCTTGTACCCAACTTCCCCAAAACGGCAGGGAAATAATCCTAAGCTAAATCATCCCGTTGCCACTCACCCGTTGGACCGCTTGCAGCAGGAAAGCCACCCCATCCCCCGAGGTCGCGCTGGCTCCGGCCCCGAATCTCCCTCAAATCAGCACCAGCTCGCGCGAAGCCTGCCGAGTCGCGGCCGGGGAGCCCGCGGCAAGGCGGTCGCGACGGAAACCCGCCCTCAGCCTCCACACGCCGTCGGTGGCCGCAGGTCAGCGGGGGCAGCACAGGAGGGCTCAGTGGAGAGAGAGAGGGGGAGATGGGCAGCACAGGAGTTCTCGTTCTCGGGGCGTTGTCGGCTCCCTCGACGCGCACCGCTCCCCCACTAGCGCACGCAAAGCAGCAGCCGGGGCGCGGTCCGCTCACCCGCGAGCGGTGACCGGCCAGGGCGCGTCGTCCACGTGGCGGCGTCCGGTTGGCGGTTTTTGAACCAATGCGGTAACGGACCTAACGGTCGGGTTTACACCGGGGGAGGTGAGGTCACGCGGCGGGTAACGGGCCGGGTCGTTGGCTGCGGCCCTTTGGCTGACGGTGGGCCATGGGTTGTGGCTGGGGCCCGGGGTTTTTGTTTTTGCCTTTGTTTTTTGGGAAGGGGGGGGCGGGGGGGCTGGCTGTTGGATGGCTACGTTTGACCAAAGATGAGAAGATCGCTGGGGACACTTTGCTAAGATAATGGCGGAAAATGTTATTTTAGATGGATTGGGAGAACTGTTCTCGTCCAACGTGTGTAACGTATTGGTTGCCTCGTTGTTTTCTTGTGCAAATTGCGTTGCATCTTACTGTATTGTTTAACAAAAACATTCATTGGTTTAGAGCAATTAGTGTTAGTCGTTGTTACGAATTTTTTCTCTCCCTTGCTGGCAAAATTGACAAAAATGACCTCTCGAACGAAAAAACTCACGAAGTGAACCAGAACAATTTTTTTTACCCGACTCACTCTTTCATGTGGCGTCCGACACCTAGGCGCCACACTACACTGCATGACGTCTAAGACGTCAGCGCCACACGCCTGGCCATGCTGGCGCAGCTGGCCCCATGCGCAGGCAGTGCGACGTCTAAGCCTTAGGCGTCGCACCCTCTAAAGTGTGGCGCCGACTTATCCAGCCACGGGCCAGCCCCCTCCCCACTCCCTCCTCATTCCCCTCCCTTCACTTCACTTCACAGCTTGTGTTCTAGTCTTCCCCTTCCTCAAATCCCTCTTCAAATCAGCAGATCTGAAGGTTTGGACCGGGCATTTGTTGTCCAATCCCTCCCCTAAGGTAATCATCCAAACAAAAATCTTTTTTGGTCACTTTGTTGCAAATTTGAGGAAACCCTAGTTTTTCATGAAATGTAGGATGTATATGATATTGTTGTATTTGTTTGTATGCTAGGATAAGGGGTATGATGGGGTTAGGATTAGGGTTGTTTGGATGTTTGCATTATGGTTGTTTTAGGGTTAGGCTAGGGTTAGGATTAGGGTTGTTTGGATGTTTGCATTATGGTTGTGTTAGGGTTAGGTTAGGGTTAGGGTTATTTAGGAATAGGCTTTATTTTTATTAAGGAGATATTGTAGTATTTGGATGATTGCTTATAGAAAATATTGTATTTGTGTTGTTTAGGGATGGGAAGAACATGTGTTTATGTTCATCACGTGGACAAGGATGCCTTTTTAAAAGGCAATATTGATCCGGACCCGGATGAGCTTGACATGGTGTTCGATTTCTGTCCTATCTATGCTGAATTGTTGGAACAAGTCCGAAAGGATTTGAATTGGATGGACCCTAGTGATGTAGTTGAGTTTGATGGTAGGCATAATGTGGGATTCGGAATGCACATTCGTTGGAAGACCATGCGTCTCAACTCCGAGCAACCTTGGCTTGCATACAAGGATACGGTGGCCGAATCACTAGACACGACTCTAGAGTTATTTGCCATCAAAACAAATGTTCCTAACTTGCAGTTGGATTTGAACCGGGTTGCCTCTCCGATTGTTGAAGCTAGTCCTCCACGCATCAACGAATAGGCCAACATTGAACCTCTTTCAGCACAACAATCTTGTATCCAACATGAACCATTGCTAGAGGATAATGATGAGCACAATGATGATGAGAATGATGGTAGTGTTCTTCATGACAAAAGCCTTGGTGATTTGGACAAATATAATTTGCAATAGACAATGGACCATTCTATTCTGTACTCACGTGGCTATGCATCCGAGTCGGACGATGAGGGTCCCGATGAATAAGTTGATGAGGAAGGGTTCACGACAAAGGAGGATGAAGCTTTCACGAAGGTATTAGGGCGGGATCACCGGACACCATTGTTTGAGGATCTTAGCCTTGCGGATGAAGCCGTGGTTGACGGAGGCGAAGGCATATGTGACATCCTCGTCTTTTGCTACAATAATGCATGTAATTAAGCGATAGTGATCCCGTGCAAAGATGCCACGTCACCGTGGATTATATCGATGATCTCGTGTTAGTTGAAACCGAATCAAAATTTGAAACTTAAAGATAAAGGCGAACGAGAAAATATTTCGGTTATTGAAATAAAAATGTCTAGGGAGTTACAAAGAATACCTAACGAAGTATAAAAGTGAATCAGGCACTTTTGGAATTATTGGAAATCTCTATATGCTTAAAACACGAGCTTTATGAAAAATAAATAAATGAAAGAAAGTAAATACATTTAAATAATAATATAATAATAATAATAATAAAAGAAAGTATTTAAAAAAAGGGAAAAAGACCCCTGGCCCAACTGGGCCAAAAATGGCCGAGCCAAGCCATCCCTACCCGACCCACCCACCTCGGGTATAAAACCCCACACGGCAGGCAAACCCTAGCCCCAATTCCCCTGGCCGCCGCCACCCCCCACTCCCGCTCGCCAGCTCGCCACCTACCGCGAGGCCATCTCCCCTCGGCCTCTTCCTCCACCGCACTCACCACCCGACGCGCCCCCCCTCCCACCTACCGCGGCGGCCCCACCCTCCCTCTCTCTCTCGGTCAACCACCACGAGACCCCCATCCACAGGAACCCCCACCGACAACTCCCTCCCACCCCACGACACCACCACCCCACCGAGACCCCCACCAACCCACGAGAGTTTCTCTCGGTCTCTCCCTCGCCCCAGATCTTCCCCCCGATCCCGTCAGCCTACTCTCACTCCCGTCGGCCTCCCACCCCATCGAGATCACCCCCATCTCCCGTCGCCCCCCACACCGGCCAAGCCCCATCCCCGCCGGCGACCCTTCACCTCGCCGCTCTGTAGCCCCGTGCCGACCGGAGCTCCCCCGAAGGCCCCATCCGGGCGCCGGCCCTCCTCCGGGCGCCGGCCCTCCTCCGGGCCGGATTCGGCTGCCCTGCCTCACCTCCGCCTGCCGTGGCCCTCCGGCGACCCTCGTTGGCACCATCCTCACCGGAACCGCGCCACTGCCACCGCCTCGTCTGCCTCCACGTCGCCTTTTCCGCCTCCCGAGAACTCTGGCTAAACCGGGCCCTCTCGTCAACGTCGGTGAGCCCCTTTTCGGGCTCCTCCCACCGTCTCCTCCCTCGCACCGTCCCGGTTCCATTCTGGCAAACGACGCTCCGTTCGACGCCGTTAGGTTCGAGTAGGTGATGTTGGAGATGTCCCTCTCTCTCTATGTGGTTGGGAGTTTTAGAGCCTGTGTTGTTAACAAAGAGAGTTAGGAGATGAGATGAGAAAAAGAAATAAAGATAAAATGATGTATTGCGTATGTATTTTGTATGTATGAGATGCACATATGTATGTATTTATGTATGTAGGTATATGGAGGAATACGTTAATTGTATGAATATGTGTATGTAGGTAAAATGTGTATGTGGCCTAAGCCACTTACCTCTGGGGCCAAACCACCCCGCTGTCTATGACAAGGAGGCCCCACACCCTCTTTTAAGAAAAGTGAAAAGTGAAAATATAAAAATAAAAATATGTTTTTATTAAATAAATAAATAAATAAATAATTTAATTAATTAGTTATTTAATTAATTGGGTAATTAGAATAATTAGAGTATTTAACGTGGGTCCCCCACTAAATTAATCTAATTAATTAATATTTAACTTTAATTAATAAATTGTCTCAATGACACGTAGGACCCACTGGTCAGTTGACCAGACAACTGCTGATGTTAGCATGACATCATGCTGATGTCATAATTGCTTTTAATCATTTTAATTAAAGCTGTTTTAATTCCTAAATAATTAATAAAACTTTAAAAATTAATATAAAATAATCCGTAAGTCAGATCAAAATATTTTCAACATGAAAATTGATCAGCAGAACGCGACGAACCCGGATACACGGTCCATTCGTCTGTCACGCGTCCCCAGCGTAGCAAGCATGGAACTTTTCCATCGTTCTCCATCCGACAGGTAGTAGCCCGAGACCCGGAAAATATCGTCAGATATTCTTATGACCCGTCTATGACGGATGTTTCCTGCGTTAGCTCATGCCTAGCCTGCATATTGCCATGTCATGCATCATGTTGCACTGTTGCTATTATTTATTGTTTCTTCCCCCTCTTCTTACCGGTAAACCCCGAGACTGACGCTGCTGCCGCGTACATCTATGACCCTGCCGATCAGTCCTTTGCCGCAGAGCAACAAGGCAAGCAAACCCCCCTTGATCATTCCTATATCGCCTATGTCTTTGTCCCTACTGCTTGCATTAGTATTTTGCTACTGTTGTAGTTAGCTCCTATATCTGATGCATAGCCTATTTTTGATGAACTGCTACTTTCAGCACTATACTTTAAATCTGCTTAGTATAGGTGGAGCAGTGATCCCCTCTGACCCCGTAGTCCAGTTGCCCCGCTTGCTTTCAAATCTCGATCCCTGATCGACGAGCCAGACCCGACACAGCACATACACCCCCCTTAGTTGTACGGCGCTACAGAGATACTATCGGATACCGAGGGTGACACCTCGCTAAGTACTCCTGATGATATCTGTGTAGTATAGCTAGTCAATCATGGTTATCGAGGGTGATTCCTCTTTCACCATTTCCGACGATGCCTCCGTCATGCAACCCCTCAAGTGTGGGACCACCGAGGGTGATTCCTCTAAGCCCACCTTGATGGATACATCGTTTGGAATCCAACGAGGGTGATACCTCGGATACCCCCCGATGTTACAACCACACAGTTACTCGACCATGTTACTGGGATCATTGGTGATTAGATGTTAGTCGGGTGGATTCCCGCGAGATTGTGTTGATGGCCTAATTAAAATGTTAATGGATTTGGGTATTTGATCTGGGTTCGTTGGAGACCTTTTCGCACTAACCGGCTACGCTGGAAGAATTATGGGTACTCGGCGTCGCGGTATCAGCCGAAGTTTTTCAGATGTCAGCAATGTAGCGGCGCGCGTCCAAGTGGTGCTGAGATGCATCGCACTTGTGATTAAGGGATGCTAGGACTCACGTCAACCGCCCACGCATCATGCAGGAGCGTGAAGGGGAACTGGGCCCACGAACTCTTTGTGCTTAGGATTTAGACCGACGGGCTGGCCTCTTTGTTGAGTCTTAGGTGGGGCTGCGACGTGTCGATATTCCAAGGTCGGATAGGACCCAGAAAAGTGTGTCCGGCCAAAGTGGTATCGAGCATGACGGGACATGTGGTGCACCCCTGCAGGGATGAAAATTAACTATTCGAATAGCCGTGTCCACGGTTACAGGACGACTTGGAGTTGTGCCCTGATCTTATACAACTACAATTGTTACTTAACTGGAATTAGTTGCCTCGGGATTGCTTCCTCGCAGGGAGTCGAGGGAGGATCTCTGGACGTGACCTCACTTTAATACTGCTGCAACAATATGACTATTATTTGTGTTACCCCTGTTCTACTCTTGTCTATTGCTGCAAGACCCTGAAGATGCTAGTCTCCGATAGGACTAGGCCTTCTTTCTCTATTCTCGCATTGCTGCAGTCAGTCCACATATAACCACCTCCCTTCTTTGATACTGATGCATACTTAGAATAGTTATGATGTAAGACTTGCGAGTACTTTGGATGAGTACTCACCGCTGCTTTGCTCCCCCTTTGTCCCCTTGATCCATTGCTGCGACCAGATGATGGAGCCGAGGAGATGGAGGTCCCCGCTGACGACGACAGCTACCCTGACGGTGCCTACTACTACGTGGAGGCCGCTGATGACCAGGAGTAGTTAGGAGGTTCCCAGGCAGGAGGCCTCGCCTAGTTCGATCGTTGTATCTTTTGTGCTAGCCTTCTCTAAGGCACCCCATGTTTTATGTCTGTACTCAGATATTGTTGCTTCCGCTGACTCGTGTGTTTTTCGAGCTTTCGTATTCTAGCCCTTGAGGCCCCTGGCTTGTAATATGAAGCTGATGTTGTTTTATTTGTGTCTAGAGTTGTGTTGTGATATCTTCCCGTGAGTCCTTGAGTTTGGTCGTACGCATTTGCCTGTATGATTAGCGTATGATTAAACCGAGGGCGTCACAAGTTGGTATCAGAGCCGACTGCCTGTAGGTACCCCCCTTTCCAACTCCTTGGCCGAAGTTGAGTCTAGTGTTTGAAAAACTTTACTAACACTCATGTTGTGGCTTACGGGCCCAGATCTCAATTGGGTGGTATTAGTATCTTTTACTCCTTTCCTATACTCTGGGCTCTACTCTCTCTTCTCTTTCGGGTCAAAGATTTTACTAACTCTAACATTAGGTTCTCGTAATCACATCGAACCGGAGCGCTGGACTATCTACTCCTTTTCTCCGGAATATATATTACACACACTGTCATTTGACATCCGTCAATCTTATTTTTAGATACGTCCCGCAAGACAGCACGTGCGCCTGACACAGGCCACTGAGACGACTAGGTTCCCGACCATTTTGATCGACCTCCTGACCAGGCTGGGATATCGCTGGTACCCCGAGTACACTGTGTACGAGCACTTCCGCGAGTACAACCAGTACCAGTACTAGGCTGAGGTTTGCATCTTCAACCAGATGGGCGGCGAGATCCTCGAGCGCCACGTCTTCTGTGGTATTGGAGTGTCGGTCGAGATGGCCGTCCATTATGCGGCCTACATCGCTATCACCCGTCTCCGTGGAGCGTACCCTCACCTGGAGGAGAGCCCTTTCAGATACATCCCGCATGCTCCTGCTGGGGAAGAGACTGGGTCTGATCTCACTGCCTACACTGCTATCGTTCGGGAGCGCAGTGACTGATCCTACGCCGTTGTCTGCGCCCCCTACGTGATGCGTTGCTACGACGCGCGGGTTCTGGTGCAGTACACCGAGGCACTGGATCGTGCTTTTTGAGCTCTAACTGTGGAGTTGTATGCTACGTGCGCTCGTCTTTACGATGCGTTGACACAACTGCAACCATCACACTGCCCGAGGGTTCCCCCTATGCACATCTGCGAGCCGAGCAAGACAGAGCTACCATTAGGTCTCGAGTGGACTGATGTTGGGGGTAGAACCCCTGCACTTGGACCTCAGCTCCTCGAGTGGATGCGGTACCCTCACCAAAGTCACAACGGGACACAGGGTCCTGTTCCTACCTTCTATCACCGCCAGCTACCAGGATTCGTTCGTCCTCTCCGACGTTGATGTAGACTTATCGCTATATCTCGTTGTAGTACTCTTCCACTGCGTGCCTGCGTGCCGCCTAGTGAGTCAAGGGTATCGTCTAATGCGTCCAGGCTATCGCCAAATTTCAAATTTGTAATCGTTAGTCTGTAATCGAACTTATGTATGGGTCTGTATGTCGAACTCAACTACTATGAAGTATATATCGCATTTCCCTTTCATCATGCTTGATTACTTCATGAATGCATGCGATGCCTTTGCAATTACTTTAAGCTAAACTACCCCTATTAAATATTTAACAGGATGGTTAGACCATCTGGCCGCCCGCGTGGCCCTGCCAGCGATGCACCACCCCCGCCTCCTGAGTATATGGAGGGGATGATCCAACAGTTTGAACTGAACTGCCAGTTTATGCAAGGGCTCATGGATCAGGTCCAAAGGCCGAACATGAACCAACAGCAAGGCGTGACACTGCAAGACTTCTGCCGCCTCAACCCTGCGATCTACCGCAGCTCAACTCAGCCTCTTGATGCTGATGACTGGCTCCGTGACATTGCTTACGAGCTGGAGTCTGCCAATGTGCCCCGCGCGAGCTATGTCTACTTTGCCGCCTACTTCCTGAAGGGTCCCGCTGCTCAATGGTGGGACAGCCACAGGCGCTCTCAGCCCGATGGAACTGTCATCACTTGGGCTAGAGTTCAAGGCTGCTTTCCGTGCTCGCTACATTCCTCAGGGAATCATGGACCGGAAGAAGCGTGAGTTCCGCAACTTGGTCCAGGGCAACAAGACTGTGGATGCTTATCAACGGGAATTTCTGGACTTATCTCGCTATGCTGAAGAAGACATTGCAACTGATGCACGCAGACAGGAGAAGTTCCGTGAAGGCCTCCACCCTGATATCAAGCTGACATTCCTCGTTCAGGACTATGCTGATTTCGCCACCCTGGTGAACAAGGCTATTCAGGTTGAGACTGGTCTGCAGGAATACAAGGATAACAGCAAGTGCAACCGTGACATGGCCTCATCTTCGGGCTCATCTGCACAGAAGCGGAAGATCTGGATTCCCAACAACATGTACCATGCACCTGCTCCTGCTCCGAGGCCGTCCTATACTGCACCTCGCCTGCCTACTCCACCACCTAGGCAGTCGAGGCTTTCAGCTCCACCACCTCGAGTTCCTCCTCCCCGTCCTGAGGACGGGCTGTGCTTCAAGTGTGGCCGTCCAGGTCACCGTGCTAGAGACTGCAGGCAGAATTCGAATCAGCTGACGCTTCCCTCAACTGGCAGTGGCAACAACCAGAACCACAACTTCAACGCTAAGCATGCTTATGTTCGTGGTCAGGCCAACAACATTGATATGGGTCAAGCTCAAGACCAGCCTGCTACCGTGATGGGTACACTTCTCATTAACTCAGTACCTGCTTCTGTATTGTTTGATACAGGAGCATCACATTCCTTTATGTCAGAAAATTTTGCATTCATGCATGGCATTAAGTACGAAGAGATGGATGTCCCAATAGTGGTAAGCACCCCCTCGGGCCAATGCCGACCCTCCATGGTCTGTCCCAATGTCTCCATTGAAATTGAAGGATTGGAATTCCTTGCCACTCCCATGTTATTGAGTTCTTCCAACATTGATCTCATACTGGGGATGGACTGGTTGAAAGCTCATACGACATCGGTCGTTTGTGCCACCAAGACCGTCCACCTCCTACACCCTTCAGATGAATTAATAAGCTACCATGCTCATCTCGTCCGAAATGCTGAGGCACAACTATATGCTTTGAATGCATTAAATGCGTCGCCTCTTGAAGGGATTGAAAACATTCCAGTGGTCCAAGAATTCCAAGATGTCTTTCCAGAAGAACTTCCGGGGATTCCCCCTGCTCGAGCTGTCGAGTTTGTCATTGACTTTGTACCCGGTACCACTTCTATTGCCAAGCGTCCTTATAAAATGCCGCCATATGAACTTCTTGAACTTAAGCAAGAAATTGACAAGTCGCTTCGTTTGGGTTTCATTCGTCCGAGTTCCTCTGCTTGGGGAGCACCTTCTCTCTTTGTTAAGAAGAAGGATGGGACAAATCGATTGGTTCAAGACTATCGTCCTATCAACCAGGCCACTATTCAAAATAAATATCCTCTCCCTCGGATAAATGATTTGTATGATCAACTTGCTAGTTCCACCGTCCTCTCTAAGCTCGACTTGAGGTTGGGATACCACCAGATCCGTGTTCGCAAAGAGGATATTCCGAAGACCGCCTTTGTTACTCGTTATGGATCATACGAGTACACCGTCATGTCCTTCGGCTTAGCCAATGCACAAGCAACCTTCTCTCAATTGATGAACTATATATTCATGTACTACCTCGACAAGTTCGTCGTGGTATATCTGGATGATATTCTGGTATTTTCGAAGAATAAAGAGGAACATTCCAAACATCTTTGTCTTGTACTGGATAAGCTTCGGGAGCATAAACTCTATGCGAAGTATTCCAAATGTGAATTCTGGCTAGATGAAGTGACTTACCTTGGTCTTGTGATTTCCAAGGATGGTATTGCAGTCAACCCCGAACGAATTCAAGCTATTCTTGACTGGACTCCCCGAAGAATGTCAAGCAAGTCAGAAGTTTTCTCGGACTCGCCAGCTATTGCCGTCGATTCGTTGAGAACTTCTCTAAGATTGCGAAGCCCTTAACCAACCTGTTTCACAAAGGTGTTAAGTATGAGTGGACTGACAAATGTCAGGAAAGTTTCCATGCGCTCAAGGAAAAACTGACATCTGCTCTAGTACTTGTTCCTCCGGATACGAAAAGGGATTTCGTCATATATTGTGACGCTTCTCGTCAAGGAATAGGTTGTGTCCTGATGCAGGATCGCAAGGTGATTGCTTATGCTTCACGTCAACTGCGTGCTCATGAAGAGAACTACCCAGTTCATGATCTCGAGCTTGCCGTAGTTATTCATGCACTAAAAGAATGGCGACAATACCTTGTCGGTAATCGCTGTGAAATCTACACCAACCATCAAAGTCTGAAGTACTTGTTCACTCAGCCTGAGCTGAATCTACGTCAACAAAGATGGATGGAGCGTATAGCAAATTTTGACTGTAGTATATCATATACCCCTGGCAAGGCTAACATAATGGCTGATGCCTTGAGTCGCAAGTCATACTGCAACCACCTCCAGGTTCATAAGGTTCACAATCGTCTGCAAGAGGAATTCCGCAAGATGAACCTCCATATTGTCCCTCAGGGTTACCTTGTTCCCCCTCCTGAAGAGTGTCAAAAGATGAACCTTCGTGTTGTTAATCAGGGTTCTCTCAGTAACCTAGTTGTTGAACGAGATCTTGTGGGCTCCATAAAGAATCTGCAAGGCTTTGACGATGATGTCGACAGGATTAAGAGCTATATTGTGAAGGGTAAACCCTCCTTTTTCACTGTTGCTGAAGATGGCGCCTTATACTTCAAGGGTCGCCTATTCGTCCCAAATAAGAAGGAAAATCTCAGGATGACCGGAAAGGTGATGAAAGAAGCTCACGACACACCATTGTCTATTCACCCGGGTAGTACCAAGATGTACCAAGACATCCAACAAAGATTTTGGTTTCCCAATATGAAACAAGACATTGCATGCTATGTGGCAGAATGTGATATATGCCGGCGTATCAAAGCAGAACATCAAAAGCCTGCTGGAACTCTGCAACCTATCTCTATTCCTGAGTGGAAATGGGACCATGTTGAAATGGAATTTGTCACTGGTTTTCCCAAATCTCATAAAGGTAATGATGCTATTCTTGTCGTCATTGATCGACTGTCCAAAGTTGCACATTTCCTGGCCGTCAAAGAAACAATTAATGCTAGTCAGCTGGCAGATCTTTATATGTCAAGAGTTGTTTCACTTCACGGTATTCCATTGGTAACCAGCTCGGACCGTGGTAGCTTGTTCACTTCAAAATTCTGGGAAAGTTTTCAGAAGGCTATGGGGGCTCATATGTCCTTCAGCACTGCATTTCATCCTCAATCCCAGGGACAAGTTGAAAGAGTCAACCAAATTCTCGAGGACATGCTTCGAGCTTGTGTCACTTCTTTCAGTAGGAAATGGGAGGAATCTCTCCCGTATGCCGAGTTCTCTTACAACAATAGCTATCAAGCTAGTTTGAAGATGGCCCCTTTCGAAGTATTGTATGGACGAAGGTGTCGAACTCCTCTCAATTGGTTAGAAACTGGGGAACAATCACTCTTCGGTCCGAATATTATTCAACATGCCGAAGATCAAGTCCGCATTATTCATGAGAATCTGAAGGCTGGTCAGTCTCGTCAGAAGAGTCAGTATGACCGTCATCATCAAGATATGGTCTATCAACCTGGCAAAAAGGCTTATGTTCGTGTCACACCAATGAGAGGTGCACATCGTTTTGGAATCAAGGGCAAGTTAGCTCCTCGCTATATTGGTCCTTTCACTGTTCTCGAAAGGCCTGGAAGAGTAGCTTATCAATTGGAACTGCCGGCGAACCTTTCTCAGGTTCACGATGTCTTCCATGTTTCTCAGCTCCGTCGCTGCTTCAAGGATCCTATTCGAGCAGTGGATCATGATATGCTGGAGCTGCAACAAGACCTCTCTTATAAAGAGCATCCGGTCCGCATTCTCGACCAATATGAGCGTAAAACTCATCGCAAAGCCACCAAGTTCCTTAAAGTGCACTGGTCAAATCATTCTGAAGATGAAGCCACTTGGGAACGCGAGGATCATCTTCGTGATGAATACCCCGAGCTCTTTCCTTCCACCTCTTAATTCTCGGGATGACAATTCTTGTTAGCAGGGGAGAATTGTGACATGATACGTCTCCAACGTATCTATAATTTTTTATGGTTTCATCTATTATCTTGTCAAACTTTGGATGTTTTGCATGCCTTTTATATATTTTTGGGACTAACTTATTAACTCAGTGCCAAGTGCCAGTTCCTGTTTTTTCCATGTTTTTGACCCCTTTGAGAGGAGATTTTGAAATGGAATCCAAACGGAATAAAATCCCCGAAAATATTTTTTCCGTAACGGAAGAAGATCAGGAGACTTGAAAGCCAAGGCAGGGGGCCCCAGGGGCCCCACAAGCCCCCACCCCGCGGCCAGGGGGGGAGGCCGCGACCCTCAGGCTTGTGGCCCCCCTGGACACCCTTTGCCCTAGGTTTTGCGTCTATATATCCCCAAAAATTCCACAAAAAATCAGGAGATCATCGAAAGTACTTTTCCACCGCCGCAAGCTTTTGTCTCCGCAAGATCCCATCTGGGGCACGTTCTGGTGCCCTGCCGGAGGGGGGATTCGGATACGGAGGGCTTCTTCATCAACACCATGACCTCTCCGATGATGCGTGAGTAGTTCACCATAGACCTACGGGTCCATAGCTAGTAACTAGATGGCTTCTTCTCTCTCTTGGATCTTCAATACAAAGTTCTCCATGATCTTCATGGAGATCTATCCGATGTAATCTTCTTTTATGATGTGTTTGTCGAGATCCGATGAATTGTGGATTTATGATCAGATTATCTATGAATCTTATTTGAGTTTCTTCTGATCTCTCTTATGCATGATTTCATATCCTTGTAATTCTCTTCGAGTTCTGGGTTTTGTTTGGCCAACTAGATCTATGATTCTTGCAATGGGAGAAGTGCTTGATTTTGGGTTCATACCGTGCGGTGACCTCACCCAGTGACAGAAGGGGTAGTGAGGCACACATCATGTTGTTGCCATCAAGGGTAAAAAATGGGGTTTTCATCTTTGGTTTGAGATTATCCCTCTACATCATGTCATCTTGCTTAAGGTGTTACTCTGTTCGTCATGAACTCAATACACTAGATGCATGCTGGATAGATGTCGATGTGTGGAGTAATAGTAGTAGATGCACAAAGTATCGGTCTACTTGTCTCAGACGTGATGCCTATATGTACGATCATTGCTTTAGATATCGTCATGACTTTGCGTGGTTCTATCAATTGCTCTACAGTAATTTGTTTACCCACCGTGATATGTGCTATTTTGAGAGAAGCCTCTAGTGAACACTATGTCCGCGGGGTCTACTCCACACCATATTTTCAACCTTACACTTTTTACTTCGTTGCACTTTCTGCCTTCAGATCTCACTTTGCAAACAATCTTGAAGGGATTGACAACCCCTTTGAAGCGTTGGGTGCAAGCTCATTTGTGTTTGCACATGTACTCTGGACTTGACGAGATCCTCCTACTGGATCGATACCTTGGTTCTCAAACGGAGGGAAATACTTACTGCTCCTGTTCTGCATCACCCTTCCCTCTTCAAGGGAAAAACCAACGCAAGCTCAAGAGACGACAGAAGGATCTCAGGCACCAGTGCCGGGGAACGACTTTTGTTGACGTGGCATGACATCCTCGGCTTTGCTATAGTAATGCATGTAATTAAGCGACAGTGATCCTGCGCTAATGATGCCACGCTACCGTGGATTGTATCAATGATATCGTGTTAGTCGGAACCGAATCAAAATTCGAAACTTAAAGATAAAGGCTAACGAAGTATAAAAGTGAATCGGGCACTTTTGGAATTATTGGAAATCTCTATATGTTTAAAACAGGAGCTTTATGAAAAATAAATAAATGAAAGAAAGTAAATAAAATTAAATAATAAAATAATAATAATAATAAATAAAGAGAAAGTATTTTTTTTAAAAAGGGAAAAGACCCGTGGCCCAACTAGGCCAAAAATGGCCCAGCGAGGCCATCCCTACCCGGCCCACCCACCACGGGTATAAAACCCCAGAAGGCAGGCAAACCCTAGCCCCAATTCCCCTGGCCGCCGCCACCCCCCCACTCCCGCTCGCGAGTTCGCCACCTACCGCGAGGCCATCTCCCCTCGGCCTCTCCCTCTCCCGCACCCACCACCCAACGCGGCCCCCCTCCCACCTACCGTGGCGGCCCCACCCTCCCTCTCTCTCTCGGTCAACTACCACGAGGCCCCCATCCCCAGGAACCCCCACCGACAACTCCCTCCCACCCCACGAGACCACCACCCCCACCGAGACCCCCACCAACCCACGAGAGTTTCTCTCGGTCTCTCCCTCGCCCCAGATCTTCCCCCCGATCCCGTCGGCCTACCCTCACTCCCGTCAGCCTCCCACCCCATCGAGCTCAACCCCCCATCTCCCGTCGGCCCCCACACCTGCCAAGCCCCATCCCCTCCAGCGACCCTTCACCTTACCCCTTTGTAGCCCCACGCCGGCTGGGGCTCTCCCGGCGGCCCCAATCGGGCGCCGGCCCTCCTCCGGGCCGGATCTGGCGGCCCTGCCTCACCTCGGCCGGCCGTGGCCCTCCGGCGACCCTCGCCGGCACCATCCTCACCGAAACTGCACCACTGCCACCGCCTCGTCCACCTCCATGCCGCCTTCTCCGCCTCCCGAGAACTCCGGCTTCACCGGGCCCTCTCGTCAACGTCTGTGAGCCCCTTTTCGGGCTCCTCCCACCGTCTCCTCCCCCGCGCCGTCCCGGTTCCATTCCGGCAAACGGCGCTCCGTTCTGACGCCGTTAGGTTCGAGTAGGTGATGTTGGAGATGTCCCTGTCTCTCTCTGGTTGGGAGTTTGAGAGTCTCAGTTGTTAACACAAAGAGTTAGGAGATGAGATGAGAAAAAGAAATAAAGATAAAATGATGTATGGCATATGTATTTTGTATGTATGAGATGCACGTATGTATGTATTTATGTATGTAGGTATATGGAGGAATATGTTAATTGTATGAATATGTGTATGTAGGTAAAATGTGTATGTGGCCTAAGCCACTTACCGGTGGGGCCAAACCACCCCGCTGTTTATGACAAGGAGGCCCCACACCCTCTTTTAAGAAAAGTGAAAACTAAAATATAAAAATAAAATTATGTTTTTATTAAATAAATAAATAGATATATTATTAAATTAATTGGGTAATTAGAATAATTAGAGTATTTAATGTGGGTCCCCCACTAAATTAATCTGATTAATTAATATTTAACTTTAATTAATAAATTGTCTCAATGACACGTAGGACCGAGTGGTCAGTTGACCAGTGAACTGCTGATGTTAGCATGACATCATGCTGATGTCATAATTGCTTTTAATCATTTTAATTAAATCTGTTTTAGTTCCTAAATAATTAATGAAACTTAAAAAATTAATATAAAATAATCCGTAAGTCAGATCAAAATATTTTCAACATGAAAGTTGATCAGCAGAACGAGACGAACCCGGATACATGGTCCATTCGTCTGTCATGCGTCCCTAGCATAGCAAACATGGAACTTTTCCATCGTTTTCCATCCGATCGGTAGTAGCCCGAGACCTAGAAAATATCGTCAGATATTCTTCCGACCCGTCTATGACGGATGTTTCCTGCGTTAGCTCATGCCTAGCCTGCATATTGCCATGTCATGCATCATGTTGCACTGTTGCTATTATTTATTGTTTCTTCCCCCTCTTCTTACCGGTAGACCCCGAGACTGACGCTGCTGTCGGGTACATCTATGACCCTGCCGATCAGTCCTTTGCCACATAGCAGCAAGGCAAGCAAACCCCCCTTGATCATTCCTATATCGCATATGTCTTTGTCCCTACTACTTGCATTAGTATTTTGCTACTTTTGTAGATAGCTCCTATATCCGATGCATAGCCTATTTTTGATGAATTGCTACTTTCAGCACTGTACTTTAAATATGCTTAGTATAGGTGGAACAGTCATCCCCTCTGACCCCGTAGTCCAGTTGCCCCGCTTGCTTTCAAATCTCGATCCCTGATCGATGAGCCAGACCCGACACAACACATACACCCCCCTTAGTTGTACGACGCTACACAGATACTATCGTGTACTGAGGGTGACACCTCGCTAAGTACTCCTGATGATATCTCTGTAGTATAGCTAGTCGGTCGTGGTTATCGAGGGTGATTCCTCTTTCACCATTCTCGACGATGCCTCTATCGTGCAACCCCTCAAGTGTGGGACCCTCGAGGGTGATTCCTCTAAGCCCACCTTGACGGATACATCATTCGGAATCCAACGATGGTGATACCTCGGATTCCCCCTGATGTTACAACAACACAGTTACTCGACCATGTTTCTGGGATCATTGGTGATTAGATGTTAGTCGGGTGGATTCCCGCGAGATTGTGTTGATGGCCTAATTAAAATGTTAATGGATTTGGGTATTTGATCTGGGTTGGTTGGAGACCTTTTCGCACTAACCGGCTACGCGAGAAGAATTATGGGTACTCGGCGTCGCGGTATCAGCCGAAGCTTTTCAGATGTCAGCAACACAGCGACGCGCGCCCGAGTGGTCCCGAGATGCATCGCGCTTGTGATTAAGGGATGCTAGGACTGACATCGGCCGCCCACACATCATGCAGGAGCGCGAAGGGGAACTGGGCCCACAAACTCTTTGTGCTTAGGATTTAGACCAGCGGGCTGGCCTCTTTGTTGAGTCTTAGGTGGGGCTGCGACGTGTCGATATTCCGAGGCCAGGCAGGACCCAGAAAAGTGTGTCCGGCCAGAGTGTTATCGAGCGTGACGGGACATGTGGTGCACCCCTGCAGGGATGAAAATTAACTATTCGAATAGCCGTGTCCACGGTTACAAGACGACTTGGAGTTGTGCCCTGATCTTATACAACTACAATTGTTACTTAACTGGAATTAGTTGCCTTGGGATTGCTTCCTCGGAGGGAGTCGAGGGAGGATCTCTGGGCCTGACCTCACTTTAATACTGCTGCAACAATATGACTATTATTTGTGTTACCCTTGTTCTACTCTCGTCTATTGCTGCAAGACCCTGAAGATGCTAGTATTCGAAAGGACTAGGCCTTCTCTCTCTATTCTCGCATTGCTGCAGTCAGTCCACATATAACAACCTCCCTTATTTGATACTGATGCATACTTAGAATAGTTCTGATGTAAGACTTGCGAGTACTTTGGATGAGTACTCACCGCTGCTTTGCTCCCCCTTTGTCTCCTTGATCCGTTGCTGCGACCAGATGATGGAGCCCAAGAGATGGAGGTCCCTGCCGACGACGACTGCTACCCGACGGTGCCTACTACTACGTGGAGGCCGCTGATGACCAGGAGTAGTTAGGAGGTTCCCAGGCAGGAGGCCTCGCCTCGTTCGATCGTTGTAACTTTTGTGCTAGCCTTCTCTAAGGCACCCCATGTTTTATGTCTGTACTAGATATTGTTGCTTCCGCTGACTCGTGTGTTTTTCGAGCTTTCGTATTCTAGCCCTTGAGGCCCCTGACTTGTAATATGAAGCTGATGTTGTTTTATTTGTGTCTAGAGTTGTGTTGTGATATCTTCCCGTGAGTCCTTGAGTTTGATCATACGCATTTGCGTGTATGATTAGCGTACGATTAAACTGAGGGCGTCACAACATATTGTTTGGAGTTAAGCCACCTTCTCACCGGGACAAACATGGGAAGAATATTATTTTGCTGGGGCCAAAGTTCCAAATATTCCTTGAACTGAAGATGTGGTTGGATGAACATTCTGTTACGCATTATAGGCCACACAAAGTTGTTCATTCAAACATGAAGCTGCGTTACACGGTTGCATGTGAGGATTCATGGTGTCCTTGGATTGTCCGTGACCATGGAAAGGAGGGCCAGGATGGAACATTGTCAGTTGTATGCCTCACACGTGTCGAGGCAAGAGGGTTGATGGCAAGCTTTCGTCACAAAACCATAGACAACTCACCTCCGAGTTCATTGCTTATAGGCTTTCCAACTCCATCTCCTCTCTTCCTACAATGAGCATAAAAGGCGTACAAGAGCTTGTGAAAGCCCTCTTTCACTACAAGGTGAAATACGGGAAGGCATGGAAAGTGAAGCGAGCCGCATTCAAGATGTTGTATGGTGATTGGGAGCAAGCATACAACCGACTACCTAGGTTGTTGGGAGCTATTGCCGCCACTAACCCGGGCATGGTTCATGTGGTCGAGCCGTATGGGGAGAAAACAAGGATTCACAATGGAAAGAGGGTCCGCGTATTTGGCCGTGCATTTTGGGCATTTGGGAGCTATTGCCGCCACTAACTCGTAGCTGCCTGCACACTTTGCTCGAACATGATGACATAGTTCTTATGATGCTTGTGCCAATCCTTGATCTTTCGCTGCCTCCTCCTATCCAACCTGCTTTTTACAAAACTCATTATTAGCTCGCTCAACACTAAACTAAAATATAGTTCTTTATTGTGCATGCTTTGTTACCTGTGAAGCTGTGTGTCGGTGTCCACCCACTCCGGCGGGTGTGGCTGAAACAACCTAAATTGATGCATCACACGATGCGGGAGATGAAACTCAACCGCCCAATTGCATTTAAGTGAACAACGCATTAGCCAAAGATGTTTTCCTGGAGGCATATTGGCTTGAGCTGGAACGTGTGCGCATCACCAAAGCTTGGCCCGACACCATATGGCTGCCATTCCACCTACAACACAACATAAAAGGCACAATTCATTTTCCTCACAACAAAAGATGGGAGTCAACTCTGAGATGTTTACCTGCTCGGTGGTAAGCGAATCCATCTCGTTGGTGTATTGCTTGTACAATAGATTCACATCGCCCGCCACCTTCGATGCCACGTCCCACTTGTAAGCCCAGGCAGGAAGCCGTACAGGGTTGCCGTGGTCATCCTAGGTCTTCCACATTGCGGCTTTAAGGCGTCCAACAGGAAGGCGTTCCTAGCTACATACCGAAAGTAGGAGCATACAACCACCAACTCCACCTTCCTTTGTGGACCTGCGACAAGCATCGTCCAACTACGAGTAACAACAAACATGGATCAGTTTAGCAGAAAAGTATAAAACCGAACTTACTATTAACAATTTAGTACCTGCCGGTACAAGTAGGCCAGTGCGGCCGAGCCCCAACTGAACTTGTTGTCGAAAATAGTCAATGCCTTCAGCCACATCCATGGAGCATTCTTGCTAGTGCCGTCAACGAATATAGTCCCAGAGATCACATACCACATGTACACACGAGCATAAGTCTGGATCACCTCGTCATTTGCGTCCTCAGGACAATGAGCAAAGTTGGCGGCAATCCAAGTGAAAGAAGCGCCAGCCGAGACTCTATCTTTCTTCCCTCCATCTTCTTCCTCCAGCTCTGGAGGTGACATACCAATAAGGGCATCCATTTGGTGCCGCCATCCCTCAGAATCAGTGCTCATACAAAGAGGCTTCCCCTCGATCGGAAGTGCAGTGATCATGGAAACATCTTGAAGAGTCACTGTCATCTCTCCGATCCGGAGGTGAAAACTATGGGTCTCCGGCCTCCACCGATCAATAAGTGCAGTGATTGCCGCAACATTCAGGTTGGGCGTTGACCGACTCACAAGCTGAATGAATGGAAGGAGTCATGTCATCTCGATATATGGTGTGTACCGCTCATCGTACTGCATTACAATCGATGCCCCATGAGTCCGAATCTTCAAGGGCATAAGCTCCTGCAAACAGATAGGAGTGATATTATTACAGTTTCATCTTATTAAATAAATACATGATTTTTTAACATATGATCTACTTACCATTTCCTTCTCCGACATCAAATAGGCCCGGTGTTCAACGTCATAGGCATCATTCAAAAGCCACACCATCCTACATATCACAAAAAAATAAACTTATGAATCTACTCATCTTAAAAAAAATACTCATATGAATCTACTCATCTACTAATCCACTCATCTACTCATCCACTCATCTACTAATGTACTCATCTACATATTACTAACAAAAATACTCATATGAATCTACTCATCTTAAAAAACAATTCTCATATTACTCATATCCTCATAAAATCCACGCCATCTACTCATAGGAATAGTCATAGAACACAACTACTCATCTAGGATTAATAAAATAGGACTAACTCCTCATCTACATTTCAAATCCAATCAAAATATGGCTCTCAACCTAACTAACCCAAATCTGAAAAATATGCAATACTATTTGGATAGATAGATGGGAAACGAAAGAGATTACCTCGTAGACAAGTTTGGGGGATAAATCCATGGAAGAAATCACCAGATCCGAAGCATTTAGAAGAGGGGATTGAGATGAGGAGAAGAGCTAGCCGCCGGTTTGAAAAACGAATGGGAGGGGAATGAGGAGAGGGTGGGGGATGGGGCTGGCCCGTGGCTGCATAAGTCACAGTGTGGCGCCTAAGCGCTCGGCGCCACACTGCAGAGTGTGCAACGCCTAAGGCTTAGGCGTCGCACTGCCTGGGGGTGGGGCTAGCTGTGCCAGGTGGCCGGGCGTGTGGCGCCAATGTCTTAGGCGTCACATAGTGTAGTGTGGCGCCAATGTCTTAGGCGTCACATAGTGTAGTGTGGCGCCTAGGTGTCGGGCGCCACACGAAAGGGTCAGCTCAGTGAAATTTTTTCGCCGCGGGTTCACATTGTGACTTCTTTCAGCGTAGGGGTCATTTTTTTCAATTTTTCCTCCCTCGCTCCCGTGTCGTGCCCGAGAGGAAACCCTAGCCACCGCCGCCAGTCTCCCCTCCCCCTTCCCTCGCCATCTTCAGATGGCGTTGTCGGGCAAAGCCCGCACGACGTCAGCGGTGGCGGGGCCATTTTCATCGGTCCCGAGCCAGGGGTTGGCATGGCGGGATGCTATTCTCACGCAGAGGATAGGGCCTGCACGATGGCGTGGGTCAATGGCGGCAGGGCTGTAGCTCGTTGGTGTCGGAGTTGGCGCACGGTTGGCCGTGATGGCGCTCTGGTGGAGGTGGCTCGGGCTGTGGGGGCATTCCACCCAAATCTCGGCTGCTCGGATGAGGCTGGCCGCGGGGTGGGTGCGAAAGATGCTCGTCGGCGGTCGACGGCTTGGTGCGCCAGCAACAGTCCACGGGGAGGTTCCGCCTGTTCTGCTGCTGGGCTGCGCAGCACTACGGTTCTGCGTGGATCCGGCACGGGCGGGAGCGGACGACGCGGGGTTGTGTAGATCTGATGCAGTTGCCAGAGCGTGAGGCAGAGGGGAGGTGTGTGACAGAGCGAGCACAGGTGGCTCGCTCGTGCAGCGAGCACACTTGGCGTTGGTGGGCTGGATCTGGCAAGCTGGTGGCTGGATGCTGCGGTCGGCGACGGATCCGGCTTGGGGAAGTGCGGCAAGCGGAGGGCTATGCGGGTCTGGCGGAGGGCGACACATGGTGCTTGTGGCCGGCTCGCGGGCATGAACGGCGATGGCAGGGCGAAGACGGTCGCTGTGATGGGCGTAGCGTGACGGCTAGGCGGTTGGTGGTGCCCGGATGCCGTTTGGTGGAGCAGGGAGGCTCTTGCCGCAGTTGGATGCGGGGTGCAAGACCTGTTCTGGTCTCTACTGGCTCGTCGTAGAGGAGGCTAGCTGGTGGCCTTGTAGAGCGTTGTCATGCTTATTGTGCGGGGTGTGTGCGGCCTAGTGGAGGCACGGGTCGACCTCGGCCTGCTACTTAGGAGTGTCTGCCCCGAGTGAAAGCCTGGCTGATGCTGGCCAGCCGACGATGACGGCATCCGTGGGCGTCGTTGATCCTTCTTGGAGGCATCGTCGGGAATTTCACAACCTTTTCTCCTGGATCAATTTCTTCGGGTGAAAGCCCAGATCCTGCTGTAGGGTCACGTGATGGCATCATCTTCAATGTCGTTCCCCTCTTTGGGGTGCCGTCTTGAAGACTTTGATCCCTCTGGTGCTTCCTACGACTCGACGCGTAGGGGGGCTTCTTTCGCAACAATGACAACGGTGAGCAATGTCAGAGGCGTGGTCTTCATCATGGTGTTGGTTAACGTAGCATAAATTCAAAATTTTTCCTACGCATATTCAGATCTTCCTATGGAGAGACCAGCAACGAGAGAGGGGTGAGTGCATCTTCATACCTTTGAAGATCGCTAAGCGGAAGCGTTGCTAGAACGCGGTTGATGGAGTCATACTCGCGGCGATTTAGATCGCGGTGTGGTTCCGATCTAGTGCCGAACCGCGGCACCTCCGCGTTCAACACACGTGCAGCCCGATGATGTCTCCTGCACCTTGATCCAGCAAGGAGGAGGGAGAGGTTGGGAAAGCTCTCCGGCAGCACTACGGTGTGGTGTCGATGGAGAGACGAGGTCTCCCGGTAGGGCTTCGCCAAGCACCATGGGAGGAGGAGGAAGGAGGGGAGCAGGGCTGCGCCGAGAGGAGAAGAAACCGTGTGCGAAATAGCCCCAAACCCCTCTCTATTTATAGGAGGAGGGGAGGGGGGTGCCACCCCTAGGGTTTCCCCCCTAGGTGGTGCGGCAGCCCCCCCAGATGGGAGGTGTGGCGGCTAGGGCAGGGGGAGGGGGTGGCGCACCCCTTAGGTGGGCCTTAGGCCCACCAGCGCCAGGGTTTCCCCCTTCTCTCCCTCCTGGGCCTTGGGCCTCTTCTGGGAGGCGCACCAGCCCACTTTGGGCTGGTTGCCATCCCTCTTTTGGCCCATGCTACCTCTTGGGCCTGGTGGCCCCTCCCGGTGGACCCCCGGGACCATTTCCGGTGGTCCCGTACGCTACCCGTGATGCCCGAAACATTTCCGGTGTCCAAAATCATCCATCCTATATATCAATCTTTATCTCCGGACCATTTCGGAGCTCCTCGTGACGTCCGGGATCTCATCCGGGACTCCGAACAACTTTCGGTAACCTAGTATAACATTTCCCTATAATCCTAGCGGCATCGAACCTTAAGTGTGTAGACCCTACGGGTTCGGGAA
Source organism: Hordeum vulgare subsp. vulgare (assembly GCF_904849725.1). Classification (NCBI taxonomy): domain Eukaryota; kingdom Viridiplantae; phylum Streptophyta; class Magnoliopsida; order Poales; family Poaceae; genus Hordeum; species Hordeum vulgare. Next base: position 170,269,089 of record NC_058523.1, read on the forward strand.
GCATGCAGACATGACCGAGACGCTCTGCAGCCAATAACCATCAGTGGGATCTAGATACCCATGGTGGCCCCACACGTTCCACCATGATCTCATCGGATGAGCCACGATGTCAAGGATTCAATCAATCCCGTATACAATTCCCTTTGTCTGTCGGTATAAAACTTGCCCGAGATTCGATCGTCGGTATACCTATACCTTGTTCAATCTCGTTACCGGTAAGTCTCTTTACTCGTTCCATAGCACGTCATCATGTGACTAACTCCTTAGTCACATTGAGCTCATGATGATGTTCTACCGAGTGGGCCCAGAAATACCTCTCCGTCACACGGAGTGACAAATCCCGATCTCAATTCGTACCAACCCAACACACACTTTCAGAGGTACCCGTAGTGCACCTTTATAGTCACCCAATTACGTTGTGACGTTTGATACACCCAAAGCACTCCTACGGTATCCGGGAGTTGCACAATCTCACGGTCGAAGGAAAAGACACTTGACATTAGAAAAACTTTAGCATACGAACAATACGATCTAGTGCTATGCTTAGGATTGGGTCTTGTCCATCACATTATTCTCCCAATGATGTGATCCCGTTATTAATGACATCTAATGTCCATGATCAGGAAACCATGATCATCTATTGATCAATGAGCTAGCCAACTAGAGGCTTGCTAGGGACACATTGTGATCTATTTATTCACACATGTATTACTGTTTCCTGTTAATACAATTATAGCATGAACAATAGACGATTATCATGAACAAGGAAATAAGATAATAACCATTTTATTATTGCCTCTAGGGCATATTTCCAACAGTCTCCCACTTGCACTAGAGTCAATAATCTAGTTACATTGTGATGTATCGAACACCCATAGCATTATGGTGTTGATCAAGTTTTGCTCGAGGAAGAGGTTTAGTCAACGGGTCTGCAATATTCAGATCCGTGTGTACTTTACAAATATCTATCACTCCACTCTGGACATGGTCTTGGATGGAGTTATAGTGGCGTTTGATGCGCTTGGTCTTCCGGTGAAACCTAGGCTCCCTGGCTATGGCAATGGCCCCAGTGTTAACTGCTATCCCACAGACAACAGCGCCAGAAGTTGACACGTTGACCGACGCCCCAGAAGATTCCCCCTTTATTCCGTTTCGGCGTGTGGTTATTTTTATTTGTCGCATCATCATCATCGCATCATTCGCATCATCAGCATTGCATCGACATCTCCGTTGCCGCCAGTTTTCAAAACTTGCATCCGTTGTGAGTTGCCGGTTCTCGTCGTTGTCCGTTCTGAGCCCGACCGCACACGCACGCGCCCGCGGCATCGTCGAAACCTTGTTTTAAAAGTGTGTTGAAAACTTTCTCTGACCAGGGTGAAACTTGGCATGCGGTCGTAATTAGATATAGCTAGGCCGCCTGTCGAATTTCGTCGCGATTGGAGACCGTCTGGTACCCGAACGGTCGACCGTAGCGGCACCGTATTCGGTCTACCGTCGGACGGTTGTCGGTGTTTTAAAACTCGTTGCCGCGCCGCCCGTTTTCCCTCTCGTCTCTAGATATCTACTCTACACAGCCACTCATCCGTCACGCGTTCAGAATTAGTCGAATCCGACCGCGCGGTTGAAATCGGGGCGTAATTTCGCTAAACCTACCCCCATTTGTCTATATATAGTCCCCGTGCATATTTTACATAGCCTCCACCCTCTACCTCGGGATCCGCGCCCGAAACCCTAGCCCCCCCTCTCTCTTCTCTGCCAGCCACCGTGGGCCTGCCGAGCCCATCGTAGGCCCGCTCGGGCCCGAGACGCCGCCGCCCCCGATCTGCCTCCCGAGCTCGTGCCCGAGGCCTCCTCCCAGTGCCTCCCGTGCCTCGCCGCTCCTCCCCGCGACCAGCCTGCACCGCCGGCCTCCTCCCGGTCTCCAGCCCCACCGACGGCCGGTGCCCCAGCCCGGCTGCACCGCCCCGTCCCCAGCTCCTCGCCGGAGCGCAGCAGCTATGCTCGGGAGCAGCTCAGTGATACGTCTCCATCGTATCTACTTTTCCAAACTCTTTTGCCCTTGTTTTGGACTCTAATTTGCATGATTTGAATGGAACTAACCTGGACTGACGCTGTTTTCAGCAGAATTGCCTTGGTGTTATTTTTGTGCAGAAATCAAAGTTCTCAGAACGTCCTGACAATTTACGGGGAACATTTTTGGAAAATATGAAAAATACCTACGCAAAGATCCACTTGAGGGGGTGGGCCAGTGGGCCACAAGCCCTACCACCGCCACCCCCTGGTGGCGGTGGGCAAGCTTGTGGGGCCCACGTGGCTCTGCCGCCCCCAATCTCAGCTCTATAAGTTCACTTTCGTCCTAGAAAAAATAAAAAGAGAAGATTTCGTCGCGTTTGCGATAAGGAGGCGCCGCCACAACCTGTTCTTCATCTAGAGGGCAGATCTGGAGTCCGTTTTGGGCTCCGGAGAGGGGAAATCGTCGCCATCGTCATCATCAACCTTCTTCCCTCTCCAATTCCATGAAGCTCTACATCATTCGTGAGTAATCTATTCGTAGGCTCACTGGACGGTGATGAGTAGGATGAGATCTATCATGTAATCGAGTTAGTTTTGATGGGGATTGATCCCTAGTATCCACTATGTTCTGAGATTGATGTTGCTACTACTTTGCCATGCTTAATGCTTCTCACTAGGGCCCGAGTGCCATGATTTCAGATCTGAAATTATATGTTGTCTCCAATATATGCGTGTTTTAGATCCGATCTTGCAAGTTGTAGTTACCTACTATGTGTTATGATCCGGCAACCCCGAGTGACAATAACCGGAACCACTCCCGGTGATGACCATAGTTTGAGGAGTTCATGTGTTCACCAAGTGCTAATGCGTTGGTCCGGTTCTTTATTAAAAGGAGAACCTTAATATCCCATAGTTTCCTTTTGGACCCCGCTGCCATGGGATGGATGGACAATAGATGTCTTGCAAGTTCTTTTCCCTAAGCACGTATGATGACACACGGAATGCATGCCTACATCACATTGACGAACGGGAGCTAGCCACATATCTCTCCGTGTTATAACTGTTGCATGATGAATATCATCCAAAGAAATCACCGACCCATTGCCTACGAGTTTGTCCAATTGCTGCTGTTACTAGTCTTGCTCTGCTGCTACTGTTGCTACTACTGTCGCTTGCTACTGTTGCTACTTGCTACTGCTGTCACTACTGCTGTTCCTTGCCGCTGCCGTTACTCGTTACTTTGTTGTTACTACTTTGCTTGCAGATACAAATCTTTCAGGTGTGGTTGAATCTGACACATTCAGATGCTAATACTTGAGAGTATTCTCTCACCTCCTGTTTGGTGATCAACAAATTTGGGTCGAATACTCTACCCTCGAAAACTGCTGTGAACCCACGCGCTGGTGGGCCATCAACAACATTCTTCTAGCTTCGCTGCCGGGGAGTGCTAGCAGCATTCTTCTGGTGCCGTTGCAGGGGAAGGTTTGTTGTCACAGAATCAACATTCGTCTAGCTATTGCCAGAGAGTGCCAGTCAGCATTTTTCTGGCGCCGTTGCCGGGGAAGGTTTGTTGTCACAGAATCAGCATTCGTCTAGCTATTGCCAGAGAGTGCCAGTCCCTCAGCCGCCGCCGCCTTGGATCCCAGCCCCGAGCAACCCCGCCGGCCTCGCGCGACCTCTTCGTCCTCCGTCGCCCGCGTCAGATCACGTCCTCCCGCGCCGCCCCGCCTGCTCGCCAGCCCGCGCGCCGCCATGCGCCATCGCCCCAACTGGAGCCGCCGCCAGCACCTTCCTGATCGAGGGGGACGAAGCCCCATGGCCAGCGCCACCTACCGCCTCGGTTGGGCCCCGAGCCGGCCCAGGCCAGGCGCCCCCGCAGTGCCCCAGCTCGGTCAACCCCCGAGGAACCTTCGGCCTCCTCCCGGCCACGCCGGCCCAATAGGCTTTTCCCCAAGGTGATCCATCCCTCGCCCCCAGTGCACCTTTTTGTTTTGCGCCACTGTTCGGCCCGTAGCTGTTTAGGTTATTTTTTTCGGAATTATATAAATTCCAGTAATTAGACGTATAATAAAATTCCCGTAACTTTTAAACCGTGTGTCGGAACGAGGTGTGTAGCATATGGTTTTGGGGTAGTTTTGCGCGTAGAATACGATTTCACAACTTGCATAATTGTTTGACATGGTTTAGCGTGCCAAATGCATATATTAACATGATGTTTCTATAGGTTACGTCCCGTAATAATTTCTCATGCGTGTCCGGATTGCTCGTATGCCGTAGTAGAAATGTTCATGTTCTAGAAACCCTCTTGCCATGTATTTTAGAGTAGACGTTGGTATTTTTGCGTGTAGGGTTTGCCGCTAGTTTATTTTTCCGTGTATAGGTTGTTATCTCGCATTTACGTGTGGCAATATTTTTGTTGTGCAACCCCACTTGTTTTATATGTTTTCGGGGTATAAGATTTTTCTGTGCAATTAGTTTTAGCTTTTGAGCAAGTTAGTTCGCGCAATATTTTGCTATGTTGCCCTCTTGTCTATTTCGTAGTATTTATTTCGTGCTTCGTTTGAGGGAGTTGTTAACTAGGGAGTTATTCTTTGGTGTTTAGTCTAGCCCCTGGTAATTTTGGTTGCAATAGAAATGCATGTTTATGTGTGGTTTGCTTGCTCTCAAGTTGCTAGAAATAGTGATGTCAACTAGGAAGGTTTGTTGTCACAAAATCAGCATTCGTCTAGCTATTGCCAGAGAGTGCGAGTGAGCATTTTTCTGGCACCGTTGCTGGGAAGGTATTGCTATATTCTCTGATTTACTTGGGATTTATATCTGCTCATCACTATGAAGAATCTGAAGGATCCGAAAACCAAAGTTTTGCCCTCAACTACGAGGGGAGGTAAGGATTTGCCATCTAGCTCTACACTAGATTCGCCTTCAGTTATGAGTAAGTTTGCGACATCACCTCCTGCTAGAAATCTTGATATGTCGCCTGTGCTTGATGATGCTTATGATGCTACTGCTAGAGATGCTATGCTTGATACTGTGCTTGATGATGCTATGCTTGATACTATGCCTGATGCTATGCCTGCTACTGCCAGAGATAATATGCTTGATACTGCTAGAGATGCTATGCCTGATGATACTATGCTTGATACTGCTAGAGATGCTATGCCTGATGATACCATGCTTGATACTGCTAGAGATACTACTTTGCCTGATGTTCCACTAGGGGTATTCCTTGATGCTCATATTGCTAGAGTTACTGCCAATGCTCGTGATGCTTCTGAAACTGCCGATACTATTGAGATAGAACCTGCTTTTGCTCCTGTTAGATCTAGCTCTCCTAGATATGAATTGCCTGATATAACTGAGGGTTACGTTATGGAGGGAGAGATAGCTGAGGATTTTCTTGCGTGTAAGGATGCCTATGACGCTGAGAAATTACTTCTCAAGTGGAAGGAAAAATCTATGCAAGCTAGGATGAAATACGACCCGAAGTTTGCCACTTCACCTATCTTTATCACCGATAAGGATTATGAATTCTTTGTCGATCCTGAGATAATCTCTCTAGTCGAATCTGATCCTTTTCACGGTTATGAGTCTGAGACGGTCGTAGCCCATCTTGCCAAACTACACGATATAGCCACCCTTTTCAGTAATGAGGAGAAGATCCACCACTACTATATCCTTAAGCTGTTTCCTTTCTCTCTAAAGGATGACGCTAAAGCCTGGTTCACCTCTCTTGCTCCTGGATGTGTGAGTAGTCCCCAGGATATGGTCTATTACTTCTGTGAGAAATATTTCCCTGCCCATAAGAAGCAAGCTGCCTTGCAGGAAATATACAACTTTGCTCAACTCCAAGAAGAGAGTCTCCCACAAGCTTGGGGGAGGCTCGTCCAGCTACATAATGCTTTGCCTGACCACCCTCTTAAGAAGAACGAGATACTTGATATCCTCTATAATGGACTTACCGATGCCTCTAGAAACCACCTAGATAGTTGTGTCGGTTGTGTTTTTAGGGAACGAACTGTAGAACAAGCTGAGACCCTACTGAATAACATCTTGATCAACTATAATGCTTGGACTATTCCCGAACCACCTCCTAAGCCAACTCCAAAGAAAAGAGGTATTCTATTCCTCAGTCCCGAAGATATGCAAGAAGCCAAGAAATCAATGCATAGAAAGGCATTAGATCTGAAGATGTCAAAAATCTACCACCTGTCGAAGAGATCCATGGTCTCAATAACCCGATACAAGTAGTAGAAGCGAATTCTCTGCGTAGGTTTGATGAGAGTGATATTCCTTTTGACAAACCTGCTAGCCTATGCTTTGATGAATTTGACAACTTTGTTGCCAAACAACAAAGTTTCAATGATTATGTTAGCAGACATTTGGAACAAAGTGCTCGTATGCTTAGCCATTTAAGTGCTTGTGTAGACAGAAATGTCAATGATCTGAAGCTTCTGAGTAAACATGCCTCTATGATTACTACTCAGGTAGAACAAGTACTTAAAGCTCAGAATGACCTGCTCAATGAATTAAATGACAACTCTGCCAGAGTCATTACTAGAGGAGGCAAAATGACTGAGGAACCTTTGTATCTTGAAGGTCATCCTAAGAGAAATGATCAAGATTCCCAAGGAATCAATGCTGATACACCCAGTCATCCTGAGGAGAAGAAGAAGGATGATAGAAACCTACATGCGAGTTCACCGAATACGGTCACACGTGAAGAACCTAACGATATTTCTGCGTCTGATGTAGAAACACAATCTGGTGATGAACATGAACCTGGTGACAATATGGACAGTGATGTTCATAATAATGCTCAACCTAGCAATGATGAGGATGTGGAGATTGAACCTACGGTCAATCCTGATAACCCACAACCTAAGAGATACGATAAGAACGACTTTACTGCTAGGAAGCATGGTAAAGAAAGGGAGCCATGGGTTCATAGATCTATGCCCTTTCCTCTTAAGCCATCCAAGAAAAAGGATGATGAGGATTTTGAGCGCTTCATTGAGATGATAAGACCCATCTTTCTGCAGATGCGGTTAACTGATATGCTCAAGATGTCTCCGTATGCCAAGTACATGAAAGATATCGTGAATAATAAACAAAAGATACCAGATCTTGAGATCTCCACCATGCTTGCCAATTACACTTTCAAAGGTGGAACTCCTAAGAAACTTGGTGATCCCGGAGTGCCCACTATACCTTGTTCCATTAAAGGAAACTACGTAAGAACTGCCTTATGTGACCTTGGAGCCGGTGTTAGTGTTATGCCGCTCTCTCTTTATCATAGACTTGAATTGGATAAGCTGACACCCACTGAAATTTCTCTACAAATGGCCGACAAATCAACTGCTTTCCCTATCGGCATTTGCGAGGATGTGCCTGTTGTGGTTGCTAACACCACTATCTTAACAGACTTTGTTATCTTGGATATTCCCGAGGATGATGCCATGGCTGTCATCCTCGGAAGACCCTTTTTAAACACGGCAGGGGCTGTTATAGATTGCAACAAAGGCAATGTCACTTTCCATGTCAACGATAATGAGCACACGGTGCACTTTCCGAAGAAATGATATCAAGTACATTGCATCAATGCTATCGAAAAGACTTCATCGATTCTTATTGGGAGCTTTGAATGCCCTATTCCTCGTGTCAAGATGAAGTATGATTTGCTTGTTGGGGAGATACATATCCCCATTGAGGTGACTTAGTGGCTATTCGACAATTCTCCGTTCTCTCTTGCGATTAGGTTTTGTCATGAGGACTTGATCAACCCCATTGACGGATTTCTTTCGATGACCATGAAATGGATGAAACAAAGAGTCACATACCTCTGTTTTAAGCTTTCATTTTCTTTTGCTTAGAAGAAAATGATAGGTTTAGTTTAGTTTTTCCTATTTTCTGTTTTAGCATCCCGGAGAAAAATACCTCGAAAATAAAAGTTCTCCGATGGTCCTGAAAATTTAGTATGATTTTTTCTGGAATTTTTGAAAATTACTGGGCCTGAGAGCTGGCCTGGGGCCCAGACCAGTGGGCCACAAGCCCTGCCACCGCCACGCCTCGTGGCGGAGGGCAAGCTTGTGGGGCCCACAGGGACCCCCTCCACTCATTCCAGCTCCCAGCCTCTTCTTCCACCTCCAGAAAAATTGTTCCGCAACTCAAACCCGTGTTCTTGCTCATTTGGCTGTGATTTTCTTTCTCCTTGCTCAAAGCACCATTCTCCGAACTGTTTTGGGGAAATTACTCCTTGGTAAGTGACTCCTCCATTGGTCCAATTAGTTTTTGCTCTACTGCTTTATCTTTCGCGTATTCTTGCTACCTTGGTGACCCTGTTCTTGAGCTAGAAAGGTTGATTTTAGCTGGTCCCAAGTAGTTTTAGCGCGTGATACGGTCTCTAGGCACTAGTAGGAGTAGTTGCTACAAGTTGGGTTAATCTTTATTCACTTTTCTTTCGAAGTCTCTAAAAATTTCAGAATCTTTCAGAGCTAGAAAAAGGAAAAGATGAGGAGGTTCTTGAGAGGCTCTTCAAGCCGTAACCCCAAGGAGGATGAGAAGAACCACCCCAAGTACGTAGTCCCTCGAGTCACAGAAGTTCGAGCGTGCGAGTGGCCAAGTGATGAATTTTTGCGCGCCGCTGGGCTTTACGAAGACTTTTATTACTTGGTGGAGAACGCAGGTCTTACTGCGTTCGTTGCAGATAAGTGCTCACAATACCTCCTCATCACCAATATTTTCGTTCAAAGCTTCAACTTTTATCCGAGGAAGAATCCTCCCATGGTTGAATTCATGATATACGATGTTCCCCAGTGCATGACACTACATGATTTTTGCAATGTATGCAAATTACCTTATGTTGGGGATATCCGTGACCCTCGTCCACGGGACTTGGAGGATTTTTGGTACTATTGCTGTTGGAGAGGAGAGAGGAGTGTCTTGCGCTAGAATTGCTAGCATACATTTTCCTGTGCTCCGGTACTTCTCACTATTTGTGGAAAAATGTTTGATTGGCCGTGGGGAGGCTGGATCACTTAGTTCTCCAGACCTTGCGGTTTTGCGCGAAGGCCTTTATAACGATAAGGCTTATAGCCTAGGTGCTATAGTGGCCCAACGGTTGAACACCAACCGTTCCAAGGGTGTTGTCTATGGAGGTATCTATGGTACCCGTCTTGCCAGATACTTTGAGATACCCATTAGACTGGGAGAGGAAGGAGAGATGCCTCCCCCGAGAAATATCTGGATTATGACAGCATGGTTCGCCATGATTTTCTGGATAGAAATGCTAGTAGACGGAGGATTTATAACCTGGTATTTAGTCAGGGTACTCGAGAGACTATTACTTTGCCTGCTCCTTCTTTGTTCGATCTTCATGCATGCAGGTACACTATTATATGCCCTCGGACATCTACGCATATTGGGGCTTGGCCCAACCACAGGCGCCCGTGCCCGAGCCGCCAGTCGAGTACCAGACGCCAGTTTATCAGTGGGAGCCAGAGGAGCTCACATAGCAGTGGCATCCACAGTCTGCTCCGGAGTATCCTGGAGCTGGTTATTTCCCACCATGGGAGTAGACCAAGCTAGGCCAAAAGCCTAAGCTTGGGGGAGTACGTGTTCTCACCGACTTTACATTCATGCTTATGCTTTCACTTTGTTAGCCGATGTTCACACTTTGCCACTGTATTATCCATGCTAGTTTATTTTCGCTTTCTTGTTTTCTTGTTTTGTGTCCTTTTGAGAAAACCCCAAAAGATTTTTCTTTCTTCTTTTGCTTGTTGGGAGCTTTCCTGTGTAAATAGTTTTCTTTTTCTTTGGGTCAAGGTAGAAGATATTGGTTACAATGTTTAGTGGTTCTTGCATGCATACATGTTTAGCTTTCAAAGAGCCATATTACTTTGTCTTCTCCTTTGTGTTTGCCTGCAGATTCAGCTTAGTCCAATGCTCTTACTATTGTTCACATTGTTCGATTGTGCAAATGAAAGGCAACAATGATGATATATGATGAAGTGACTCAGACTGAAAAGCTGGTATGAACTCTATCTATTTTGTTTTTGTAAATATGACTAGGTTGTCAATCCAGATTCAGCTTTGTTGTGAGAAAACCATGTTTGCAATGACAACTTAGAGATCATAGTTTCTGATGCCATGCTTATTTAGCTAGGAGCTTATAATGGTTTGTCTTGAATGCCAACATAGATTTTGAGATGACTATGATGTAGTATGATAGGATTGTATTCTCCTTTGAATGATTCAAGTGGCTTGACTTGGCGCATGTTCATGCATGTAGTTGAAACAAAATCAACATAGCCTCTATGATGTTCGTGTTCATGGTGATTTATATCCTGTTCATGCTTCCATTCAATGTTAGTCAAACTCATTGCATCTTGATGACCATTGTCGCTCTCTAGTTGGCCGCTTCCTAGTCTTTTGCTAGCCTTCACTTGTACTAAGCGGAATACTGCTTGTGCATCCACTTCCATAAACCCAAAAGTTTTTCCATGAAAGTCCACCATACCTACCTATTTGCGGTATTTACCTGCCGTTCCAACTAAATTTGCATGTGCCACTCTCTAAACCTTCAAGAAATAATCTGTTTTGCATGCCCGAACCGCTCATGTGGTGAAAAGGGGCTATTGGTATCTTCCATGCTAGGAGTGTTATGCTCGACATGTGTTTATTCACTGTCATTAACGAGAAAGGGGCCGATAATTGGAATGCCCAGTTCCACGCTTAAATCGAAAACATAACTGTAAAACAAGACTCCCCCCGGATTGATGTTAGTATGGACGGTACCCGAGGATCCGGCTAGCCGTGGAGTGTGATTGATTGGTGGTGGGGGAGTTAAAACTTTACTTTTCTGTTTGGGAACCTCCTATAGCATGAGTAGCATGGAAGATATTGAGAACTCTTGGTCATTGCTTGACAATGAAAGCATGCCAACCAAAATTATCATCTTTGTTTTCAAAGCTTGAGCTCTGGCACCTCTGCAAATCAATGCTTCCCTCTGCGAAGGGACTGTCTATTTATTTTCATGTCGAGTCATCCTCCTCTTTTATAAGCACCAATTAGAGAGCACTTCTGTCATTTTTATGCTTTGCTTTTGATTGATATTGAGTATGACTATGAGTGGATCTTCGTTGCTATGAATTACAATGTTTAGTCAGCCCTTGATCTTTGAAAGTGCTCTGCATTTATGTTTTGAGGTCTCAGAAAGAGCTAGCGAGATACCACCTATTCATATTGCTTCATGCTTGTTTTGGAAGTGTTGGTATTTGAAACTCATTATTATTTGCTCGTTAGCTGATTATGCCATTGATATTAGTTTACCATGAGACCTTTGTGTCACTTGCTTATGTGGTTAACTTGTGATCTTGCTAAAATTCTGGTTATGAGTTAGACATAGTTGCATGAAACAAGATAAATCGGAGTTTGTCAAAGTTTTTCTTTCTCTCTCAGTTTGTCAATTGAGTTGCTTGAGGACAAGCAAGGTTTTAAGCTTGGGGGAGTTGATACGTCTCCATCGTATCTACTTTTCCAAACTCTTTTGCCCTTGTTTTGGACTCTAATTTGCATGATTTGAATGGAACTAACCTGGACTGACGCTGTTTTCAGCAGAATTGCCTTGGTGTTATTTTTGTGTAGAAATCAAAGTTCTCAGAACGTCTTGAAAATTTATGGGGATATTTTTTGGAAAATATGAAAAATACTTGCGCAAAGATCCACCTGAGGGGGTGGGCCAGTGGGCCACAAGCCCTGCCACCGCCACCCCCTGGTGGCGGTGGGCAAGCTTGTGGGGCCCACGTGGCTCTGCCGCCCCCAATGTCAGCTCTATAAGTTCACTTTCGTCCCAGAAAAAATAAAAAGAGAAGATTTCGTCGCGTTTGCGATACGGAGGCGCCGCCACAACCTGTTCTTCATCCGGAGGGCAGATCCGGAGTTCGTTTTGGGCTCCGGAGAGGGGAAATCGTCGCCATCGTCATCATCAACCTTCTTCCCTCTCCAATGCCATGAAGCTCTTCGTCGTTCGTGAGTAATCTATTCATAGGCTCGCTGGGCGGTGATGAGTAGGATGAGATCTATCATGTAATCGAGTTAGTTTTGATGGGATTGATCCCTAGTATCCACTATGTTCTAAGATTGATGTTGCTACTACTTTGCCAAGCTTAATGCTTGTCACTAGGGCCCGAGTGCCATGATTTCAGATCTGAAATTATTATGTTGTCACCAATATATGTGTGTTTTAGATCCGATCTTGCAAGTTGTAGTTACCTACTATGTGTTATGATCCGGCAACCCCGGAGTGATAATAACCGGAACCACTCCCGGTGATGACCATAGTTTGAGGAGTTCATGTGTTCACCAAGTGCTAATGCGTTGGTTTGGTTCTTTATTAAAAGGAGAACCTTAATATATCATAGTTTCCTTTTGGACCCCGCTGCCACGGGAGGGATGGACAATAGATGTCATGCAAGTTCTTTTCCCTAAGCACGTATGACGACACACGGAATGCATGCCTACATCACATTGATGAACGGAAGCTAGCCACATATCTCTCCGTGTTATAACTGTTGCATGATGAATATCATCCAAACAAATCACCGACCCATTGCCTACGAGTTTGTCCTACTGCTGCCGTTACTTGTCTTGCTGTGCTGCTGTTACTTGTCTTGCTCTGCTGCTACTGTTGCTACTACTGTCGCTTGCTACTGTTGCTACTTGCTACTGCTGTCACTACTGTTGTTCCTTGCCACTGCCGTTACTCGTTACTTTGCTGTTACTACTTTGCTTGCAGATACTAATCTTTCAGGTGTGGTCGAATCTGACACATTCAGCTGCTAATACTTGAGAGTATTCTCTGACCTCCTGTTTGGCGATCAACAAATTTGGGTCGAATACTCTACCCTCGAGAACTGCTGCGAACCCACACGCAGCTGGGCCATCAACAACATTCTTCTAGTCTCGCTGCCAGGGAGTGCTAGCAGCATTCTTGTGGTGCCGTTGCAGGGGAAGGTTTGTTGTCACAGAATCAACATTCGTCTAGCTATTGCTAGAGAGTGCCAGTCAGCATTTTTCTGGCGCCGTTGCTGGGGAAGGTTTGTTGTCACAGAATCAACATTCGTCTAGCTATTGCCACAGAGTGCCAGTCACTCAGCAGCTGCCGCCTTGGATCCCGGCCCCGAGCAACCCCGCCGGCCTCGCACGACCTCTTCGTCCTCCGCCGCCCGCGCCAGATCTCGTCCTCCCACGCCGCCCCGCCTGCTCGCTAGCCCGCGCGCCGCCATGCGCCGTCGCCCCGCCTAGAGCCGCCGCCAGCACCTTCCTGATCGAGGGGGACGAAGCCCCATGGCCAGCGCCACCTACCGCCTCGGCTGGGCCCCGAGCCGGCCCACGCCAGGCGCCCCCGCAGTGCCCCAACTCGGTCAACCCCCGAGGCCCTTCGGCCTCCTCGCGGCCATGCCGGCCCAAGAGGCTTTTCCCCAAGGTGATCCATCCCTCGCCCCAGTGCACCTTTTTATTTTGCGCCACTGTTCGGCCCGTAGCTGTTTAGGTTATTTTTTTCGGAATTATATAAATTCCAGTAATTAGACGTATAATAAAACTCCCGTAACTTTTAAACCGTGTGTCGGAACGAGGCGTGTAGCATATGGTTTTGGGGTAGTTTTGCGTGTAGAATACGATTTCACAACTTGCATAATTGTTTGACATAGTTTAGCATGCCAAATGGATAGATTAACGTGCTGTTTCAATAGGTTATGTCCCATAATAATTTCTCGTGCGTGTTCGGATTGCTCGTATGCCGTAGTAGAAATGTTCATGTATTAGGAACCCTCTTGCCATGTATTTTAGAGTAGACGTTGGTATTTTTGCGTGTAGGGTTTGCCGCTAGTTTATTTTCCCATGTATAGGTTGTTATCTCGCATTTACGTGTGGCAATATTTTTGTTGTGCAACCCCACTTGTTTTATATGTTTTCGGGGTATAGGATTTTTCTGTGCAATTAGTTTTAGCTTTTGAGCAAGTTAGTTCGCGCGATATTTTGCTATGTTGCCATCTTGTCTATTTCGTAGGATTTATTTCGTGCTTCGTTTGAGGGAGTTGTCAACTAGGGAGTTATTCCTTGGTGTTTAGTCTAGCCCGTGGTAATTTTGGTTGCAATACAAATGCATGTTTAGGTGTGGTTTGCTTGCTCTCAAGTTGCTAGAAATAGTGATGTTTTAGAGATGCTGAAATATTTCGAAGTCTGGAATCTGTTATATTTTGTTGCTGTCTTCTCATGCTTCTATCTTGTGATCTGTAGCTTTTTTGAGGTTGGTCCAATGGAGTTAGTTGTAGACTTTGTGTTTCACACCGGCAGCCTAGGATAGCAAGGATGGACGTCGTTCATCTTTTCTCATTTGTTTTCGTCCGTAGTCGGACCCTGCTCTTATTCATGATGTTGATGTATTGTACTGATGTGACTCTGATGTAGCTTGTGACGAGTGTAAGCCAATTCTATATATATATATCTTCTTTTCAGCACATGTACTTGTAATGATATCCATTCTTGCGACACGACGAGATGCGCTTCTATCCTGACGAGGCCCTCGTGCCAAATTGAGGATAGGGTCGCTTCTTGGGCGTGACAAGTTGGTACCAGAGCAGCACCGACCTAGGAGCCCCCTTGATTGATCGAAATTGGCCGAGTCGAGTCTAGCGGAAAACTATTTGAGTCTAGTTATATATCGGAGAGTAGGATTCTTTTTTCTCCTCTTCTATGCTTTGGTGAGGAATCTTGATGTAATAATTTATTCTACTCCTCTTCTCACTCAATTTTTTTTAGGATCATGCGGATATTCTTGGAATCTATATGATGCCGATGTGACGGAGGTCTGTCTTGGTGCCTCCTGTCTGACTTGATTTCTTCCGGGGAGTTGAGCTCCAGGGTATTCTCGAGCACATTGTTATCATTCAGATTTCTTAGTATCTCAGAACGAAGGATGTTCGTAATTGCTTCAATACTAGTAGTGGCGAGATAACCCCGATGTCCCCAATACTGGTGCAGATTGTTCGGGAGTACTGCCATACTTTGTATCGTTGTGATCACGAGGGTATGTAGTAGATGAAGGTCCGAGATTCTGGTTGTGTATTGACAGATGTGATACAGGTGACGGGTTAGTATAGGAGTTGTGTGATATTACTCCTTGTATCCGTGTACCAGATTGCATGAACAAATATTTCGGGAATTCTTAGGTGGGAATTCAAGTAGTTGCTTATAGGACAATCTTCCAACAAATGCATGATGTTAGGTTGGGGTTCGACATCTAGTGGATTCGTTTGTTGACGGTCGACTTACAACGGTTCTCGTTGTGTCTTAAAGAGTCCTTGTAGCTTGCTACGACTCGGGGACGCTTCGTATGTCGGGTGCACTGCCTTGCACTTTATGGCTACTGTAAGGTTCGAGCCCGTGCGATCCTGTCCACGAAAATATCGAATGAAATCTTTCTCATGAGTTTGTTCTGGCTTGTTTCATAAGCCTCTCCCTTTGTTTTGTTGAATATGGTAATTCGAGTTGCTTCAATGTCAAGTCATGATTTTAGATCTTTCCTAAGTAGTGTTCTCATATTTTTATGAGAGTACTAATCCTTTTGCTCAAATCAAATTGTCATATCAATTCTTTTTCAACCGGAGTCATCTTGCCAATTCTTTTAACCGGTGTGTTTCTCTCCAAGTGTATTCTATCCTCTATAATTTTGCAAGATCATTCTCTTATTCCATACGGAGTTCATCTCATCTGTCCCAAGTTCTCTTTGTTTTTCCCGTCCTCCCACCCTTTTCTTCAGTGATTAGTTTTTATCCAAGAGTTTTCTTTCTTGTGCTTCCACTATCTTTTCTTCCGTGTCCTATCCGGTGTTTCATTGTGAAGATTCTCAGGAGCTTCGTGTTCATCTTAATTCATTCTTGTGGTCTTTCCCGGTGAATTCAATTCAGTTGTCCGTGTTCATCATATCCTATTCATCCTTGTAAATTCTTTCCCATGTTGGAGATTCTTAGCAGCCTATCTTGTTATTCGTTCCTCTCTGTTTCTATCCGGAGCGTTGAAGTATCTCAATAGTTTTCGTTTTCAATTATTTCGAGGTGCTCAACCTCATCTAGTCTTCATTTGTACCGGTGCACTATCAATCTTTCTAGCAATATTTTCAACGGTGGTTTCTTTGTGTGGGCCCATAACCCACAGGTTTTTCCCAGGATCTTTTAGCTCCTGTAATCTTTTCCGGAGATCTTTAATTCTTTTCAATGTGATGTAAGAATGATTTTCGTCAGTCATATCCCTTCTCCAAGATCTATTCGAATTAATTCTCATATTTGGCTCAACCTTCCATTCTTCTTTATTCCGGAGTGTCTCATTATCCTTGGTGCTGTTTCTCGTCATCATTCTCAGCTTGCAAATTCGAAGGAGTGTTTCTCTCAAATCTTGGTTCATTTTCTTGTAGATTCATCATTTCAGCTTGTGTTATCATCTTGAATTGTTGTTAGTCATGAGTTATCTATTTCTTGCTATCCGGTGCTTTTCTGAGTTGTTTTCATTCTCGATCCTCCGGAGGCCATCATTTCAGAAGATTCTTCGTTCTCAGCTTTCAGCTTTCACCCTCAATTCTTCTCAATTGTTGTCTCTTCGATTGTCTCTCAATTATTCCGGTGCCTTGTTCAAGTTTTCTCTCAGGTGGCTCATGATCTCTTCATTCTCTTGTATCTCCATTAATTCTTGGTATTCCCATTCAAGTGTGAATTTTTACCGGTGTTTCTTGCAACATTTCTTCTAGTTTGTGCTCATTTATCTTTCCGCAATTATTTCTAGAAGAATAAGTTGTGTGCTAAATCCGTTGCTTGTCATCAATTTAATTTGATGAAGGATAAGCTTAACATAATTCTTATTCTTGTTCGTAGTGTTTTGAATTCTTCTTCCGGAGTGGTTCATGATATCATTTTTTTCTCAAGTGTTCTTATCTTTTCTTTTCCGGAGTTCTAAGATTTCTCAAGTATCTTTTCATGAAGCTTCATCGAAGACTTTGCAAGGCTTCAATCTTATTCTTTTATCCTTCATATATTGCATCATCCTTTTGATACGGAGGCTCGTCATGGTGGTTCTTCAAGCATGTGATTTTTTTCTCAAAGTGTTCTTCAAGATTCCTGTTGGAGTACCTCAAGTATTCTTTCTCTTGCATTTCCAATGCGTTGTTCTCCTTTATCCTTTGAGGTGGTATTATCACATTCTTGTTAGTGTAGGAGTCTCGAAGAGCTTTCCTTTCAAGAATGAGATAATTAAACCCACCAATTCTATGATCATGAGATATTTTCAACCTATGATTTCTTCATTAAGCTATCTTGGTTTGGATTTCACCTAAAGATTTTCCTATGGGTTGTTGCTGTTATGGTTCTTGTCATTAATCCAAGTTCTCAATGTATCTTCTTGATGTAAGAAATTGTTCATATCTTGTTTCTCCCAATGAATCCTTGTTCCTGTTAGTGGCTGGTTGTCACTTCATTAGTTTGAAAAGGTTTCCATAAGCCCACTACTATCTTGTTCTTTTCTTTGTTGTTTTTTCAACAACTCCGTTCAATTCTTCTTGCTAGGATGCTTGCCAAGTTCATTGAAGTTAGTAGTTGTCATTCTCTCTTCATTCTCTTCTTCCGTATGAGTTAGTTCCTATTCTATTGTTCCAGAGGCATTGTGATGTTGCTCTTTTGGGTCTATCATGTTGTTCTATCAAGATCATGGTGTTCCCTTGTTATTTAGTTGTTTGTTATGAATATTGTCTATTTCTCCCATCTTTTCGAATTATTTGTCCCATTTTCCTACCGAAGTGCTGCCGAAATTTTCCGTGAATTCTTTCTTCTTTCTCATATCATTCCTCATTGCTTTCCAACCTTCAAGGATCGTTGCTTTCACTTGTTTGTAAAAGAAGAGATTAAGTTTTTACCTCTTGTTCTTTCTCATCCTCTCCCCCTTTCATTCTTGGATCTCGGGGCGAGATCCTCTTGTAGTGTAGGAGAGTTGTGACAGCCCGAGACCGACGCCCCAGAAGATTCCCCCTTTATTCCGTTTTTGGCGTGTGGTTATTTTTATTTGTCGCATCATTCGCATCATTAGCATTGCATCGGCATCTTTGTTGCCGCCAGTTTTCAAAACTTGCATCCGTTGTTAGTTGCTGGTTCTCGTCGTTGTCCGTTCTGAGCCCGACCGCACACGCACGCGCCCGTGGCATTGTCGGAACCTTGTTTTAAAAGTGTGTTGAAAACTTTCTCTGATCGGAGTGAAACTTGGCATGCGGTCGTAATTAGATATAACTAAGCAGCCTGTCGAATTTCGTCGCGATCAGAGACCATCTGGTACCCGAACGGTCGACCGTAGCGGCACAATATTCGGTCTACCGTTGGACGGTTGTCGGTGTTTTTAAACTCGTTGCCGCGCCACCCGTTTTCCCTCTCGTCTCCGGATATCTACTCTACACAGCCACTCGTCCGTCACGCGTTCGGAATTAGTCGAATCCAAACGCGCGGCTGAAACCGGGGTAGAATTTCGCTAAACCTAGCCCCCCCATTTGTCTACATATAGTCCCCGTGCATATTTTAGACAACCTCCACCCTCTACCTCGGGATCCGCGCCCGAAACCCCAGCCCCCCTCTCTCTCTTCTCTGCCAGCCACCGCGGGCCCGCCAAGCCCATCGTAGGCCTGCCCGGGCCTGAGACGCCGTCGCCCCCGATCTGCCTCCCGAGCTCCTGCCCGAGGCCTCCTCCCAGCGCCTCCCGTGCCTCGCTGCTCCTCCCAGCGACCAGCTTGCACCGCCGGCCTCCTCCCAGTCTCCAACCCCACCGCCGGCCGGTACCCCAGCCCAGCTGCACTGCCCCGTCCCTAGCTCCTCGCTGGAGCGCAGCAGCTGTGCCCGGGAGCAGCTCAGCCGCCGCCGCCTTGGATCCCGACCCCGAGCAACCCCGCCAGCCTCGCGCGACCTCTCCGTCCTCCGCCGCCCGCGCCAAATCCCGTCCTCCCGCGCCGCCCCGCCTGCTCGCCAGCCCGCGCGCCGCCATTCGCTGTCACCCCGCCTAGAGCCGCCGCCAGCACCTTCCTGATCGAGGGGGACGAAGCTCCGTGGCCAGCGCCACCTACCGCCTCGGCTGGGCCCCGAGCCGGCCCAGGCCAGGCGCCCCCGCAGTGGCCGAGCTCGGTCAACCCCCGAGGCCCTTCGGCCTCCTCCCGGCCACACAGGCCCAAGAGGCTTTTCCCCAAGGTGATCCATCCCTCGCCCCCAGCGCACCTTTTTGTTTTGCACCACTGTTCGGCCCGTAGCTGTTTAGGCTATTTTTTTCGGAATTATATAAATTCCAGTAATTAGACGTATAATAAAACTCCCGTAACTTTTAAACTGTGTCGGAACGAGGCATGTAGCATATGTTTTTGGGGTAGTTTTGCTCGTAGAATATGATTTCACAACTTGCATAATTGTTTGACGTAGTTTAGCATGCCAAATGCATAGATTAACGTGCTGTTTCTATAGGTTACGTCCCGTAATAATTTATCGTGGGTGTCCGGATTGCTCGTATGTCGTAGTAGAAATGTTCATGTTTTAGGAACCCTCTTGCCATGTATTTTAAAGTAGACGTTGGTATTTTTGCGTGTAGGGTTTGCCGCTAGTTTATTTTTCCGTGTATAGGTTATTATCTCGCATTTACGTGTGGCAATATTTTTGTTGTGCAACCCCACTTGTTTTATATGTTTTCGGGGTAATTAGTTTTAGCTTTTGAGCAAGTTAGTTCGCGCGATATTTTGCTATGTTGCCCTCTTGTCTATTTCGTAGGATTTATTTCTTGCTTCGTTTGAGGGAGTTGTCAACCAGGGAGTTGTTCTTTGGTGTTTAGTCTAGCCCCTGGTAATTTTGGTTGCAATAGAAATGCATGTTTAGGTGTGGTTTGCTTGCTCTAAAGTTGCTAGAAATAGTGATGTTTTAGAGATGCTGAAATATTTCTAAGTCTGGAATCTGTTATATTTTGTTGCTGTCT
This sequence comes from Hordeum vulgare subsp. vulgare, assembly GCF_904849725.1. NCBI lineage: Eukaryota > Viridiplantae > Streptophyta > Magnoliopsida > Poales > Poaceae > Hordeum > Hordeum vulgare. The sequence continues at coordinate 170,289,138 of NC_058523.1, forward strand.
TGTCATGTTTCTATCTTGTGATCTATAGCTCTTTTGAGGTTGGTCCAAAGGAGTTAGTTGTAGACTTTGTGTTTCTCTAGCATGCTGTGCATTTTCATGCCATTTGGAGTCCTGTAGGTTATGGTTTTGCTGTTGTCAATATGCCTTCAGAACCAAAACTGCACTTCCATGAAGTGTTATTTTCACTAGGTCTGAAATAGTGTGTGAGAAGCCATTTTGTGACTTCTTTTCCTAGTGATCCTTGCTTCCAAGCTAGTTGTTGTTAGTTGTTTGTTGTAGTGCTTCTTGCCCTCTATCGTATCATGCCTTGCTTGTGCATATCGGAGTTGAGTAGCTCGTAGTTGTGGGGTGTAGAAAATGCTATGTGGCTGATTTTGGCAGATTGTTGTGATTTCTTGTTTTGCTCGTAGTTGTTGAACCGTAGCTCCGATTTGAGCGTGTCCTATATGAAACTTGCTTAGAATCTCGTGTAGTTTCTTTTTCTCTTGCTGGTTGTATGTTCTGAAGTGCTCGTGACCGTTGTTGCGCACATATTGCATTCATGCCATCATATCTTGCGGTGCTTGTAACTTTTGATCCGTAGCTCCGTTGGAGATGTTCTCTATGTGTAAATTGCTTGCCACGACGTGTAGAATCACGTGAACCTATTTGTTTTTCTGTTTAACAACTGATTAAACATGTTAGTTCAGATCTGGACATAATTGTAAATTAACTTGTGAGGTCGTTTCGGAGGTGCTATATGTCATTTCCGACCTCATTTAAAATGCCTAGATAGGTAGTTTAATTACGCTTCACCTCTTGCCATGTTTAACCACATTTAATATTGCCGTGCACCTAATCGGGATAGAACTAAATAACTCGTATGTGGAGTTTCGTCAAATGTGCAACTCGTTGCATATTGAACTTCACTTAATGTGTAGCGTTTGATTGTTGTGAGTTGCCATGCCGTGACTTGGATGTATTCAGCTGCTCATGCATCATATGTGTTGTGCATCGTGTGGTGAATCTCGTGTGTTGATGCTTGTTTCTGGTTTCCTCCGTCTTGATAGAGTTTCGCAAGCATGTCGGATTGTGAGGACCCGTTCGACTACATCGGTTCGTCTGCTTCACAGAGTCATTCTTCTTCTCGACGGGATCTCAGGCAAGATGACCATTTCCCCAGATACCATTACTATCATTGCCATGCTAGTTTACCGTTTCTATGGTTTATGTCTCGTTGCCTACCACATGTTTAATATCAGCGTCTCAACAATGCCATAAAAAACCTTCAACCTGTTCAACCTAGCAAACCACCGATTGGCTATGTTACCTCTTGCTTAACCCTGTGTTGGCGTTGCTAGTTGCAGGTGCAGTTGCTTCCATGTGAAAACATGGGTTCCTTGTTATATCACCCTATTAAATGCTATTTAATTTAATGCACTTATATACTTGGTAAAAGGTGGAAGGCTCGGCCTTTCTAGCCTGGAGTTTTGTTCCACCTTTGCCCCCTTAGTTTCGGCTACCGGTGTTATGTTCCATATTTGAGCGCTCCTAACACGATCGGGGTTGTTATTGGGAACCCCTTGATAATTCGTTTTAGATTAAAGCTGGTCTGGCAAGGCCCAACATTGGTACTATTTGCCCAAAATAATAATTCTGTTAACCTGAAATGCATAGGGAGTTAGCGCTACCCGAGGAGTAATTCTACATAATACAGGGGCCCAGTGCTGATGGTGCTGGTCCTAAAACTAGAGCCGTTTGCGGGGCCAACCTGGGGCAACTCGGGAGATTTCTACCAAGCCATCATATGCTGTGCTTATCCGTTGTGTCCTGAGAACGAGATACGTGGCTCCTATCGGGATCGTCGACACCTCGGGTGGCCTTGATGGATTAGTTTTACCTTTGACGAGATATCTTGTGCATCGGGATTCCGATGATGCTTTGGGTAATCTCAGAATTGAGGTTTTCCACTAAGGAGTCTGACGAGATCGCGAGTGTCATGATCGAGGATTTCTATGCGGCTTGTGGTAATTTGTGATGGACTAGTTGGAGCACCCCTGCAGGGTTAAATCTTTCGGAAAGCCATGCCCGCAGTTATGTGGAAACATGGAAACTTTGTTTAACAGTGGTTCTAGATAACTTGAAGTTAACTTAATTAAAATGTGTCAACTGTGTGCGTAACCGTGACTGTCTCTTTCGTGAGTTCCTTCTCCAATCGAGAACACGGTGGGGTTATGTCTGACGTAGGTAGGTGTTCAGGATCATTCATTTGATCATCAGTAGTTTACGTCCGCTATGCGTAGATCTTCCCCCTCTTTATTCTTGTACACGTAAGCTAGCCACCATATATATATGCTTAGCCGCTGCTGCAACCTCACCACTTAACCATACCTCACCCAATTAAGCTTTGCTAGTCTTGATACCTTTGGAAATGAGATTGCTGAGTTCCCTATGGCTCACAGATTACTACAACACCAGTTGCAGGTACAGGTTAAGGTTACTCGACGCGAGCGCATTGATTGTTCATTTGGAGTTGCTTATTCTTCTTCTTCTTCTTCTTCTTCGATCTAGGATGGGTTCCAGGCCGGCAACCTGGGATAGCAAGGATGGACGTCGTTCTTCTTTTCTCGTTTGTTTTCGCCCGTAGTCGGACCCTGCTCTTATTCATGATGTTGATGTATTGCACTGATGTGACTCTGATGTAGCTTGTGGCGAGTGTAAGCCAACTCTATATATATATATATCTCTTATTTTCAGCACATGTACTTGTAATGATATCCATTCTTGCGACATGACGAGATGCGCTTCTATCCCTGACGAGGCCCTCGTGCCAAATTGAGGATAGGGTCTCAATTTGGCACGAAGGCCTCGTTAGGGATAGAAGCGCATCTCGCCGTGTCACAAGAATGGATACCGTTACAAGTACATGTACTGAAAAGATGAGATATATATTTAGAATTGGCTTACACTCGCCACAAGCTACATCAGAGTGACAGCAGTAGAATACATAATCATCCTGAATAAGAGCAGGGTCCGACTACGGACGAAAACAAACGAGAAAAGAAGAACGACGTCCATCCTTGCTATCCCAGGCTGCCGGCCCGGAACCCATCCTAGATCGATGAAGAAGAAGAAGAAGAAGCAACTCCAAACGAACAATCAACGCGCTCGCGTCAAGTAACCCTTTACCTGTACCTGCAACTAGTGTTGTAGTAATCTGTGAGCCACAGGGGACTCAACAATCTCATTTCCAAAGGTATCAAGACTAGCAAAGCTTAATGGGTGAGGTATGGTTAAGTGGTGAGGTTGCAGCAGCGGCTAAGCATATATATATGGTGGCTAACTTACGAGTACAAGAAATAAGAGAGGGAAGATCTACGCATAACGGACGTGAATTACTGATGATCAAATGAATGATCCTGAACACCTACCCACGTCAGACATAACCCCACCGTGTCCTCGATCGGAGAAAGAACTCACGAAAGAGACAGTCACGGTTACGCACACAGTTGGCATATTTTAATTAAGTTAACTTCAAGATATCTAGAACCAGTGTTAAACAAAGCTTCCACGTTGCCACATAACCGCGAGCACGGCTTTCCGAAAAGATTTAACCCTGCAGGGGTGCTCCAACTAGTCCATCACAAATTACCACAAGCCGCATAGAAATCCTGCATCACGAAGCTCGCGATCTCGTCGGATTCCCTAGTGGAAAACCTCAACTTTGAGATTACCCAAAGCATCACCGGAATCCCGATGCACAAGATATCTCGTCAAAGGTAAAACTAATCCACCAAGGCCACCCGGTGTGTCGACGAACCCGATAGGAGCCGCGTATCTCGTTCTCAGGACACACCGTCTATGCAAAGTGGACGGGAACCAAACCTCGAGTTGCCCCGTGGTGGCACCGCCGACTGCTAGGTGGGTGGACCAACACTCATGAGGAGCACTGGCCCGAGGGTTGATTATATTTCCTCGGGTTAATTACTCCCTATGCAGTTCATTAGTTATTAGGCAAATGTAGTACCAAAGTTGGGCCTTGCTAGACCAGCTTTAATCTAAAACGAATCATCAAGGGGGTCCCCATAACAACCCCGATCGTGTTAGGAGCGCTCGTTTATGGAACATAACACCGGTAGCCGAAACTAAGGGGGCAAAGGTGGAACAAAACACCAGGCTAGAAAGGCCGAGCCTTCCACCTTTTACCAAGTATATAGGTCCATTAAATTAAATAGCATTTAAATAGGGTGATAAGACAAGGAACCCATGTTATCACATGGAAGCATCTGCACCTGCAACTAGCAACGCTAGCAACAAGGTTAAGCAAGCAGTAACATAGCCAATCGGTGGTTTGCTAGGTCGAACAGGTTGAAGGTTATCATGGCATTGTTGAGAGGCTGATATGTAAACATGTGGTAGGCAACGAGACACAACGTTAGAAGCGATAAACTAGCATGGCAATGATAGTAATGGTATCTGGGGAAAAGGTCATCTTGCCTGAGATCCCGCTTGGAAGAAGTACAACTCCGAGAAGTCGGTGAACCAACGTAGTCGAACGGGTCCTCACATTCCGACACGCTTGCGGAACTCTATCGAGACGGAGCAAACCGGAAACAAACATCAACACAAATATTCACCACACGATGCACAACATGATGCACAACCTACTATGATGCATGATCAGGTCAACATGCAAGGGATGGCATGGCAAAACACCTCACGCAAACACTACACATTAAATGAAGCTCGATATGCAACCGACGAAACTCCACGTTCAATTATTTAATTCACTCCCGTTAATTTACACGGCAATATTAAATTGTTGTTAACATGGCAAGGGGTGAAGCGGCGATCCTACATGGCATACTAGACGGTTTAACTTGCGGAACATAGAACGGAGCTACGGCACAAGAACATGCAACACAAGATGTATATGCCATGAATGCGTCATGCATGCGAGTTCATAACACTGGCAAGAAGGGAAAGAAACAGGTGTCGCCACGGCGAGCGAAAACGAACCAAGGCGGCAAAACAGAAACGATGCCACGACAACATTCCTATCCCGATAACTCATCGAGATAACGTGCCAACGAATAGGGAGCGTGTGCGGGAACGCTAAATAAGGAATGGGGTGATCCCGGTAACCGGGTTCCCATGTGTCGAGGCACAACAAAAGAAGTACACGTGCAATGGGCAACATACGGCGCATACATATATTCAACTCATACAACACATGCATACGGTTCTCGGCCACACCTCATCGGTATACCTTCGACGCGTGCGAATCGGAGCGGTTCGGTTCGGTGAAGGGTAACAACGGTCGTCGTGGACGTCGTGGAGGTAGTTGTCGTCGTGGAAGTAGTGGTCGTCGTGGAAGTCGGGTACTCCGGTCTCGTCGACGGTAGTCGTTCGCTCGGCGTTGTGGTTCTCGGGTCTTCGGTGTCGGTAGTCGAACTCGTTTTCGGGGTCGTCGGGGACGTCGTGGTACTCGTGAACTTGGCGATCGCACGCGGCGGGGACGGTCTAAGCGGCGACGGCAAGCGGCAACACAAGCATCAAAATGCAAGCCTCACGCAAGGCAACAACAAGCGGCGATGGCATCCAGCTATCGCACCTAGCATCGGCTAGCGGCAATAACAACTAAGCAACCTAGCATCTAACATCAAAAGCAACTAAGACTAGCTATAGCGGCTAGCTACCTACAGCAAGAGCAACAACAACTAAGCTACGACAACCAAGCACCAAGGAGGCAACACGCTAGCAAGCAAGCTACGCAAGAAGAACAACATGCATCGGGAGCTATGGCAATCAGGCAGGAGGCAAGCAAAGCACGACACAAGCAGGCAGCAGGAGCCGGTAGCATGTCGACAGCAATGACAACAACCTTGAGGCAACAACAGCAACAGCACTGCCTCGCGGCAGGTAGCGGAGGCAGCAACAAGCAGCAAGTATAGCGCAGCAGCAGCAACTCGGCAGCGGCAACGGCGACAGCCACAACAGGCGGTTATGAGCAAAATGCAACAGCAACAGCATGCAACAGCAGCAAAACAGCACATGGCAGTAGCTAGCTTGGCAGCGGCAGCACAGGCGAGCACGACAAGAGGCGAGGTCGGGCCGGACGGCGGCGCTGCAGGGCGAGCCTACGACGAGCACGACAGCCTGGATGCTAGCGGCGCGGGGTAGTCCATGGCGGGGCGCGGGAGGCGCGGGAAACAGGAAGAGGCCACGTCGCGGTGACCCAAGCAGGCGTGGCGACGAGGAGGCGCGGGGCGCGGGGCAGCACCGGCGGCCTGGAGGCGCGCACGCGGGCGAGGGGGCGAGGCGGCGCTGGAGGCTTCAGCAGGGGCGACCTCGGGCCGGCAAGGAACCCGGGCGCAATTGGGGGGTGCGCGGCTTGGTCCGGCGAGGACCCATGGCGGCGCGACGAGGGGATCCCTGGCGGAGGTCTTCCATGGCGCGGGAGGGGCGCTGGGAGGAGGAGGGGATCGACAGAGGAGCTAGAGACGACGGCGCTGCGGGAGGAGAGAACGATGCTGGGGTGGTCTCTAGGGCAGGGGGAGGAGGCGTGGGCCTTGGCCGGCTGGGCCTCTCCCTCTCCCTATTGTTTTTTTTCTTTAAAACTTTTAAATCAGAAATTTTAAACAAAGAAAGGCTTTTAACAAAAATAAAATAAAATAAATGCCTTTGACCCCTTTTGAAAAAATATTCCCAACTATAAGAAATAGTTGGGCATTTTTAAAAGAAATAATATAAACCCTTTTGAAGAATTAAAATTAAAACCTTTTTTTAATAATAAAATAAACCTTTTTTATTTAAAGAATAAAATAAAAGCGCTTTAAAAGAGAAAAGAAAATGATAGGGATTTAGAATAAAACAAAAGGAGGAAATAAAGAAAACCCAAGGGGTTGCCCCCACATTTAATAAAAGGTGGTAGTTGCATGGCAATATATCTCGGAATGGCTATGAAAATGCCATAGTAGGTAGATATGGTGGCTGTTTTGAGGAAGGCTTATGGTGGGTTTGTGCACCGGCGAAAGTTGCGTGGAACTAGAGAGGCTAGCAATGGTGGAAGGTGAAAGTGCATCTATACCATGGACTCACATTAGTCATGAAGAACTCACATACTTGTTGCGAAAGTTTTTATTAGTAATTGAAACAAAGTGCTAAAGGCATACTCCGAGGGGAAGGGTTGGTAGGTGTAAACCATCGCACGATCCTGACCCCAACACAAAGGATGACAATCAATAGATCAATTGTGCTCCGACTTCCTAACATAGCGGTTCACCATACGTGCCTGCTACGGGAATCACTAACTCCAACACAAGTATGTCTAGATTCACAACACCCTACTAACATAACTCTCAGTATTACCGACTCCATGTCTCAAAACTAATTGAGAGGAATCTAAACTTCTCTTTCTACTCAATGCACATGAAGATGGAGCTTTTTGCATCCTCTTTGGGTACCTAGCACATTTGGGACTACTTTCATAGCATAAGCCAACTACCAAATCACGCACCGCCGTGCTCTAAAAAGATATAAGTGAAGCACAAGAGCAAAAGTATCTAGCTCAAAAGATATAAGTGAAGCACTAGAGCAAAAGTATCTAGCTCAAAAGATATAAGTGAAGCACTATGAGCATTCTAGCAAAATCACAATGAGTGCATGTCTCTCTCTCTCAAAAAGGTGTGCAGCAAGGATGATTGTGACACAACAAAAATAAAAGACTCCTATGATACAAGACGCTCCAAGCAAAACACACATCATGCGGTGAATAAAAATATAGCTCCAAGTAATGTTACCGATGGATTGAAGACAAAAGAGGGGATGCCTTCCCGGGGCATCCTCAAGCTTAGGCTTTTTGGTGTCCTTGAATTTGGCTTGGGATGCCTTGGGCATCCCCAAGCTTGAGCTCTTTCCACTCCTTGTCTCTTTGTCCATGAGAACATCACCCAAAACATGAGAACTTCACAACACAAAACTTAAACAGAAACATGTGATAACATTAGTACAAGAAAACAAACTGCCACTTCTTTTGGTACTGTAGCAAACTTTAATTCCATCTATATTGATGATGGGCTACTATATTCTCACTTTTCCATGGCTAGTACCCCCTATACTAACCATAGTTTCATCAAAACAAGCAACAAACTCAACAAAAACAGAATCTGTCAAAAACAGACCAGTCTGTAGCAATCTGTATACTTCGTATACTTATGGTACCTCAAAAAATATGAAAACTTACGAAGGCCTGGGAAAAAAGCATATTAATCAACAGCAGAAAGAATCAACTCAAAATCTCTTTCTGAATAAAAATGAAAAATCATCTCGTGAGCGAAAAGTTTGTGTCTTTTTCCAGTAGGATCAAACAACCATTACCAAGACTAGTCATAAAGGCTTTGCTTGGCTCAAAACACAAAAGTAAACACAAAAAAACACAATCACAACAGAATTATGGAAGTGTGGACGCAACAAAACAGAAAGAAAAAAGATAAATTCATTGGGTTGCCTCCCAACAAGCGCTATTGTTTAACGCCCTTAGCTAGGCATTGATAATTCAATGATGCTCACACAAAAGACAAGAATTGAAGCACAACGAGAGCATCAAAAAGCATGTGAAAATCACATCTAAGTCTAACATACTTCCTATGCATAGGCAGTTTATAGGAAAAAAGATTGTCAAGACAACCAATAGTTACCATATGCAAGGAAGAAGAAAGAGACAATAGCAATCTCAACATGACGAGAGGTGATTTAGTGATATGAAAGTTTCTACCACCATATTTTCCTCTCTCATAATAATTACATGTGGGGTCATATTCTAATTCAACAATGTAAGTATCACATAGGATATTCTTTTCATGATCCACATGCATGCAAAGTTGACGCTCTTCAAAAATAGTGGGATTATCATCAACTAAAGTCATGACTTCTCCAAACCCACTTGCAATAATATTGCAAATATCATATTCATCACGAGGCTTAATTTTTTTTTCAAGATCATAAGAAAAATCATCGCCCCACTCATGATCATTGCAACAAGTAGTGGACATAGCAAAACTAGCATCCCCAAGGTTAGGGTTTTGCATATTTTTAGCATGATTGTCACTAATAGAATTTATAGTGAAACCATTGCAATCATGCTTTTCATCCAAGGAGCCCTCGTGAATCACTTCATAAATTTCTTCCTCACAATTTTTAGATTCACGCATCTCAAGAAAAAATCCATAAAGATAGTCAAGTGCACTCAACTCACTAGCAATTGGATCAACATAATTGGATCTCTTAAAGAGATTAGCAAGTGGATGAGGATCCATATCATTAGATTTTCAGCAAGCGAAGATGCAAGCATATTGAAGGCACATGACACATAGGCGAACACAAAGCAAGCGAGAGAAAAGGGCAAACGAAAAAAGGCAAATTGTGAAGTGGGGGAGAGGAGAACGAGAGGCAACTCGCAAACAAAGTAAATGCAAGAGATGAGTTTGTGACACCTACTTGGATGAGTTATTGACTTTATCTTCCTCCTCGGCAACGGCGCCAGAAATTCTTCTTGCTATCCCACACACAACAGCGCCATAAGTTGACACGTTGACAGAGGCTGGCCTTGCGTTGGTTCTTCCCTTGAAGAGGAAAGGGTGATGCAGCATAAGAGCAGTAAGTATTTCCCTTAGTTTGAGAACCAAGGTATCGATCCAGAAGGAGGGTCTCGTCAAGTCCAGAGTACCTGCGCAAACACAAACAAGCTTGCAACCAACGCTTCAAAGGGGTTGTCAATATCTTCAAGATTATTTGCAAAGTGAGATCTGAAGGCGGAAAGTGCAACGAAGTAAAAAGTGTAAGGCTGAAAATATGGTGTGGAGTAGACCCTGGGGGCCATAGTTTTCACTAGAGGCTTCTCTCAAAATAGCAAGTATTACGGTGGGTGAACAAATTACTGTCGAGCAATTGATAGAACCGCGCAAAGTCATGACGATATCTAAGGCAATGATCATACATATAGGCATCACGTCTGAGACAAGTAGACCGATACTTTCTGCATCTACTACTATTACTCCACACATCGACCGCTATCCAGCATGCATCTAGTGTATTGAGTTCATGACGAACAGAGTAACGCTTTAAGCAAGATGACATGATGAGAGGGATAATCTCAAACCAATGATGAAACCCCCATCTTTTTACCCTTTATGGCAACAACACGATGCGTGCCTCGCTACCCCTTCTGTCACTGGGTGAGGTTACCGCACGGTATGAACCCAAAACCAAGCACTTCTCCCATTGCAAGAATCATAGATCTAGTTGGCCAGTCAAAACCCAAAACTCGAAGAGAATTACAAGGATATGAAATCATGCATAAGAGAGATCAAAAGAAGCTAAAATAAGATTCATAGATAATCTGATCATAAATCCACAATTCATTGGATCTCGACAAACACACCGTAAAAGAAGATTACATCGGATAGATCTCCAGGAAGATCATGGAGAACTTTGTATTGAAGATCCAAGAGAGAGAAGAAGCCATCTAGTTACTAGCTATGGACCCGTAGGTCTATGGTGAACTACTCACGCATCATGAGAGAGGTCATGGTGTTGATGAAGAAGCCCTCTGTGTCTAAATCCCCCCCTCCGGCAGGGCACCAGGACGTGCCCCAGATGGGATCTTGCGGAGACAGAAGCTTGCGTCGGCGGAAACGTGATTGCGATGATCTCCTGATTTTTTCTGGAATTTTTGGGATTATATAGGCGAAAGATCTAGGTCAGGGGACCTCCAGGGGGGCCACAAGCCTGGATGGCGCCCCCTGGCCGCGGGGTGGGGGCTTGTGGGGCCCCTCGGGCTCTTCTGGCTTGGCTCCCAAGTTCTCCGATCTTCTTCCGTTCCAAAAAAATCTTTTTGGGGATTTCTTCCATTGGGACTCCGTTTCAAAATCTCCTCTGAAAGGGTCAAAAAGATGGAAATAAAACAGGAACTGGCACTTGGCACTGAGTTAATAAGTTAGTCCCAAAAAATAAATAAAAGGCATGCAAAACATCCAAAGTTTGACAAGATAATAGCATGAAACCATCAAAAATTATAGATACGTTGGAGACGTATCATTATCACAGAAGAGCGTCATTGGACCCGACGCGCTTGGAACCACTCCAAGGTCGGTGATGAGCTCCTTCATCCAAATTCCTTCATGAGCCGCTTCTGAAGCAGCTATGTACTCTGCTTCACATGTAGATGCTGCCACGACTTCTTGCTTGCTTCTGCACCAGCTCACTGCCCCACCATTAAAAACATATACGTATCTAGTCTGTGACTTAGAGTCATCCGGGTCTGTGTCGAAGCTAGCATCGACGTAACCCTTTACGACAAGCTCTTCGTCACCTCCATAAACGAGAAACATCTCCTTAGTCCTCTTCAGGTACTTAAGGATATTCTTGACCGCTGTCCAGTGTTCCATACCGGGATCACTTTGGTATCTCCCTACCAAACTTATGGCAAGGTTTATATCAGGTCTGGTACACAGCATGGCATACATTAGAGAGCCTACGGCTGAAGCGTAGGGGACAATACTCATCTTCTCTCTATCTACTGCCGTGGTCGGTGACTGAGTCTTACTCAATCTCATACCTTGCAAAACTGGCAAGAATCCTTTCTTTGAGTTTTCCATATTGAACTTCTTCAATATCTTGTAAAGGTATGCACTTTGCGAAAGACCTATGAGGCGTCTCGATCTATCTCTATAGATCTTGATGCCTAATATGTATGCAGCTTCTCCAAGGTCCTTCATTGAAAAACTCTTGTTCAAATAGGCCTTTATGCTCTTCAACATCTCTATATTATTCCCCATCAATAATATGTCATCCACATACAGTACGAGGAAAGCTACAGAGCTCCCATTCACTTTCTTGTACAGACAGGCTTCTCCGTAAACCTGTATGAACCCAAACGCTTTAATCACCTCATTGAAGCGAATGTTCCAACTCCAAGATGCTTGCACCAGCCCATAGATGGAGCGCTGGAGCTTGCACACTTTGTTAGCACCCTTAGGGTTGACAAAACCTTCTGGTTGCATCATATACAACTCTTCCTTAAGATTCCCGTTAAGGAACGCTGTTTTGGCGTCCATTTGCCAAATTTCATAATCATAAAAGGCAGCAATTGCTAACATGATTTGGACTAATTTCAGCTTCGCTACGGGAGAGAAAGTCTCTTCGTAGTCAACTCCTTGAATTTGTCGAAAACCCTTTGCGACAAGTCGAGCTTTATAAACGGTCACATTACCGTTTGCATCAGTCTTCTTTTTGAAGACCCATTTATTTTCTATGGCTCCCCGGTCATCGGGCAAGTACACCAAAGTCCATACTTTGTTTTCATACATGGATCCTATCTCGGATTTCATAGCTTCAAGCCATTTGTTGGAATCCGGGCCCGCCATTGTTTCTTCATAGTTCGAAGGATCACCATTGTCTAACAACATGATTTCCATCACAGGGTTGTCGCACCACTCTGGTGCGGAGCGTGCCCTTGTGGACCTTCGGGGTTTAGTAGTAACTTGATCCGAAACTTCATGATCATTATCATTAACTTCCTCTTCAGTTGGTGTAGGCGCCACAGGAACAATTTCCCGCGCTGCGCTACTTTCCTGTTCGAGAGGGGGTGTAATTACCTCATCAAGTTCTACTTTCCTCCCACTTACTTCTTTCGAGAGAAACTCTTTCTATAGAAAGGATCCGTTCTTGGCAACAAAGGTTTTACCTTCGGATCTAAGGTAGAAGGTATACCCAATAGTTTCCTTAGGGTATCCTATGAATACGCATTTCTCCGCTTTGGGTTCGAGCTTCTCTGGTTGAAGTTTCTTCACATAAGCATCGCAGCCCCAAACTTTAAGAAACGATAACTTAGGTTTCTTGCCAAACCATAGTTCATACGGTGTCGTCTCAACAGATTTAGATGGTGCCCTATTTAAAGTGAATGCTGCAGTTTGTAATGCGTATCCCCAAAATGATAGCGGCAAGTCGGTAAGAGACATCATAGATCGTACCATATCTAATAAAGTGCGATTACGATGTTCAGACACTCCGTTGCGTTGCGGTGTGCCAGGCGGCGTTAGTTGTGAAACTATTCCACACTTCCTTAGGTGTGTGCCAAACTCGTGACTCAATTATTCTCCTCCACGATCAGATCGTAGACACTTAAGTTTTCTGTCACGTTGATTCTCAACCTCACTCTGAAATTCTTTGAACTTTTCAAACGTCTCAGATTTGTTCTTCATCAAGTAGATATACCCATACCTACTCAAATCGTCGGTGAGAGTGAGAACATAACGGTAGCCACCGCGAGCTTCAATGTTCATTGGACCACACATATCAGTATGTATTATTTCCAATAATTCGGTCGCTCTCTCCATTATTCCTGGGAATGGAGTCTTAGTCATCTTGCCCATGAGGCACGGTTCGCATGTGTCAAATGATTCAAAGTCAAGTGACTCTAATAGTCCATCAGTATGGAGCTTCTTCATGCGCTTAACACCGATATGACCAAGGCGGCAGTGCCACAAGTATGTGGGACTATCATTATCAATTTTACATATTTTGGTACTAACACTATGAATATGTCTAACATCACGATCGAGATTCATCAAGAATAATCCATTCACCAGCGGAGCATGACCATAAAACATATCACTTATATAAATAGAACAACCATTATTCTCTGACTTAAATGAGTAGTCGTATCACATTAAGCAAGACCCTGATAAAATATTCATGCTCAAAATTGGTACTAAATAACAATTATTAAGGTTTAAAACTAATCCCGACGGTAGATGTAGTGGTAGCGTGCCGACGGTGATCACATCGACCTTGGAGCCATTCCCGGCGCGCATCGTCACCTCGTCCTTGGCCAGTCTCCGCTTATTCCGCAGTTCCTGCTTTGAGTTGCAAATGTGAGCAACAGCACCGGTATCAAATACCCAGGAGCTACTACGAGCGCTGGTAAGGTACACATCAATAACATGTATATCACATATACCTTTAACGTTGCCGACCTTCTTGTCCGCTAAGTACTTGGGTCAGTTCCGCTTCCAGTGACCTTTTCCCTTGCAATATAAGCACTCAGTCTCAGGCTTGGGTCCATTCTTCTTCTTCTTCCCAGTATCTGACTTACCGGGCGCGGCAACGGCTTTGCCGTCTTTCTTGAAGTTCTTCTTACCCTTGCCCTTCTTGAAACTGGTGGTCTTGTTCACCATCAACACTTGATGTTGTTTCTTGATTTCTACTTCTACAGACTTCAGCATCGAGTACAACTCAGGAATGGTGTTCTCCATCCCTTGCATGTTGTAGTTCAGCACAAAACCTTTGTAGCTTGGTGGGAGAGACTCGAGGATTCTGTCAATTATAGCATCATCCGGAAGTTCGACTCCAAGTGGAATCAGACGACCATGTAACCCAGACATTTTGAGTATGTGCTCACTGACAGAACTGTTCTCCTCCATCTTACAGCTAAAGAACTTGTCGGAGACTTCATATCTCTCGACACGGGCATGATCTTGAAAAACCAGTTTCAGCTCTTGGAACATCTCATATGCACCGTGTTGCTCAAAACGCCTTCTCTACAAGAAATATGTCAACTAACGACCTTTTGTCAGTGACGCTGGAAGGAATGGTCATAAATCTATGACCATTTGACACCAATTGGTCGTAAGCTGTCCGGAGGGGTCCTAACCCCAAAAACTAACGACCTTTTTCATCAGAAAGGTCATAACTTGCTTACTCGAAAAGGTCATAAAGCAGACAGCACCTAGCACTGCCTTATTTCTAGGTGATAATGACCAATATGAATGGTCGTTACTAAATAGTTCGAATGCACTAGGCTGGTTACGCAGCCACCTCAGCAGCCTCGCTTACGTGTCACTGAGGTAGGACCCATTTGACATGCAGGTGAGCACACAATGACACGAGGGGCCAAGCGCTTAATTCCGAAAAAAAGCTGCGCAAGCGGGGACTCGAACCCACACCCACGACCGAGCGGGGACTCTAAGTGTGTGCTACCGCTAGGCTAGAGAGGGACTGTTGCTCAGGTATCGGTATTTGGGTGTCTATTATATTCAATCGCGGGTCTCTCGTATCATTGACAAGTGGGACCGACAGGGACGACCAACACTTAGCCAATTTTCGACAGGGGCCAACACTTAGCCAATTTCCGACACGGGACAACACTTAGCCAGTTTCCAACACTTCACAAATCTAGATCGCGGGGGCGGCGGCGATCGATGGGGACGGGGCGGCGGCGATCTACGGGGATGGGGGCGGCGACCGACGGGGGCGGTGACCAGCGGTGGTGGTGCTCACGCCACAGCCACCTCACCCATCGACAGTTGTTGTTGTTGTTGCTGTTGCTAACTACATCAGAGAGCTGTTGCTATTGCTATCTACATCAGAGAGCTGAATTGAGATGTTGCCTGTTGCCGTTGTTTTCAGAACTGTTGTTTCCTGAATTTTTCAGATAGCTGTTGTTTTCTGACAAAAAATAATGCGCGAGCGGCGGCTCGAACCGACGACCTGGCGCTCGTTTCACTGGGTATCTACCACTCGGCTAGGTACAAGTTGTTAGTTTTCTACTCTATGCCCACTCTTTTCAATACATCAAACCAGTCGACCCACTCTTTATGATCAGTGAAGCAAAATAGAAGCAGCTACCGTGATCGTTGCAACACATAAACTGATAATACATTCCAACATCAAAAGTAGAACATTCCAACAGTTCACAACAACCTGCCATAACATTCGAACAGTTCACAACAATGTGCCATTTGCGCAAAAGTAAAACAGTTCACAACGACATCTAGATCATGGAGGGTGACTAAATGGGACCTAGAGCCTTCAGGAGGGCTGCATGCTCTGCCCTGGTCTTGATGTCTGCAGCACTCGTTGATAAACCGCGTGCATGCGACATAAGGTGTTCATAAATCCCATCCTTGGGCTTTGGCTTTGTGGTGCAGTATGGGCATCTGAGCATTCCCCTCTTGAAGGACGCCGCCTTCCCCTTCTCCCTGATCTTCTGGGCTTCCTTCTCAATGAAGGACTCTTTGTTGTTGTCCTCCACATCATCTCCAGAGTTATACTGCACACACAAATTAATTGCAGTAACACATTATGCATTCATATAGGCATTATGGAGCCAGAACACACACTTCTGATTCAGAATGATGCAATGAACAAACATCAGATAATTCCCATTTACCAAATTTTAATGAACAAACAAAGAAAAAAGTCATGTATAGTGATCTAATTAAACAAACAACATTAAAACATTCTCTACATCAATTTCATTAAAAAGCCCACCAACATGCATTCATATAGTGCTTACGCTGAACTAAAATAGTTGGGATTACCTCATACGGGTCGTCGTCGTCATAGTCAGAGTCATACGGGCTCTTGAACCCAGTCTTAGCGAGCTTCCTCTTCATGCCCGCAGCTTCCTTTTCCTACAATATAAGTAATTCGATTAGTACAAACTATGTAACACAGTATTCAAAAGGTCAAGCATTCAATAATGTGCTTCTAATTACATTCATAGTGCTGCTGCATCAGCCACCCTATTCAGGAACATACATAGCCTGATTTATACAAAATAAAATTTAAATATTTCACAATTGGGCTGCTCAGCCCCTGCCGTGCCCCGGTGAGGGGATAACCACAACAAATCTATCAACATATCCAGCACATAATAAAATCTAAGCACATGCACGAATCAAGATCCCAATTCAAAACCTAACTCTTATTAAATCCTTACTAATAATCCCAATAAAATGCAAGAGAGGGGGCAGACCTAGGCAAAATTTAGGAATGGGTGTTCGTATATATCAAGCACATGACCTAGGTGAAATCTTTACTAATAAGAGAAAGATTCCGTTGATTCAAGCCAACAAAATGCAAAAGTTCGCCAACACATGCAAAAGCAGAGTGTGTTCTACTCTCTGAATATATGCTAAATCTCCTGCTTATCAACGATAACTATGAAAGCGGGGGAACGAGAAGCATTACCACATCCACATGCACAAATCAAGATTGAAATCAAAGAAATCCAAGTCTCAATAAATCTATGTAGCATTCAAGCACGAATCAACTATAAAAAACCTAGAAAACCTCATCTAAAAAACCCACCTCATCATCATGAGCCTACGCAGCACCGCTCGAGGTCGTGTCCTCCTGCTTCGGCACCTCCTTCTCAAGATCCGCAGCGGCGACAACGGTTGCGGTCGTGTCCTCCTGCTTCGGCACCTCCTTCTCAAGATCCACAGCGGCGACATCGGTTGTGGTCGTGTCCTCCTGCTTCGGCACCTCCTTCTCAAGATCCGCAACGGCGACGGCGCGACGAGTGCCCTCCATTGGGTGTGGGAGACGAGAGCAACGGGGAGATGGTGCGACGGGAGAGAGCGAGAAGACGAAGTGGGAGGAGTGGGAGACGAGGCGACGAGGGAGACAATGCGCCCGGAGGCAGTTCCCTCTTTATACAAGAATTCTGGCTTGTTATTTTCTAGTTATTTTGTATTGCTGAAGTACTAGTTATTTTGTATTGCAACCACCTCAAAACTGTGGTTTTGTTGGTTGGGTAGACCAAGAGTGGCCTCCCACAATGCAAAATGCATTGTTAAAACTGTGGGAAATGTTGGAGACAGCAAGAGTGCTAGGAGGGATGATAATTTGGAGAATTCACTGAAAATTCACAACCTCACAAAGGAGAAAAGAAATCTTGATGCAAACTATGACAAACTAGTAGAAGATGTGAATCAACTGCTCAACCTTGCAGAAGCTCAAGGCATGGTCATTAGGACCCAGAAGGCAAATCATTTGAAGGAGAAGGATAAGCTTACTTAAGAGAACTACAATTTAAAGCTTCAGGTTGATAAACTGTCAAAATCTTAGGACAACCTTAATGGTCTGAAGAAAGGAATTGAGAATCTGATTAAACGCAGGGATGAGCTGAAGATCCAGATTGCTGATCAGTTGAAGGCATTGGAGAAGAACCAAGAGAAGTTGAAGATGATCAGGGACATATTGGATGGATGAGCTGATCAGATGAAGATGAAGTCCACTATGCTATGGTTGATATGTTGTTGTGTTGCTATGTTGCTCTTTTGTACCAATGTTGTAATGCAAGATGATCAGAATCTCTATATTATGTATGATTAAGTGACTCCACTATGCTATGTTTGTAACTATACTATGCTATTGTTGGTGTGTTGCTCTTTTGTAGCAATGTTGTAATGCAAGATGAGAAGAATCTCTTAATTATGTATGATTAAGTGACTCTATCTTTGTTCAACCCAAGTATGTTGATAGATTGGTTGATCTTACTTGTTGTATGTTATTTGTTCATAGATTGGTTTAAGTGACTTCTTATTTGTTGCAAATGTCTTTAAGTGCCCATGAAAATTATGTGAAAACTGCTAGCTAAAGAGAACTAGACTGGTATATGTTATTTGTTGTATTATGTGAAATCTGCTAGCTAAAGAGAGCTCTTAATTTGTTGTATTATGTGTTTAAGTGTCCATGACAATGAAGTGTCCTAACCTGTTGCTATAAACAGATCATGACCATCAATCACACATAAAAAGACATCATAGAACCAGCAACCAGCAAATTCACTTAATACTTATCACACATCAGTTACTACCAGCAAATACAACCAGCAAATACACATCATAGAACTTAGTATTGATCAACTATCACACATCACTTAGTACTGATCATACAACCAGAAGATACTCTGAATACACATCATTATTCATGGTTTCCACTGGCAGTAAAAAATGCCATCCACCCAGAATGGTTTCTTGGTGTAGGAGCAGCGGATGAACCTCCAGGAGATGATGATGAAGCTCCAGCAACAAATCTTGTGGCAGGAGCAGATGATGACGAACCTCCAGTAGCAAATCTTGAGGTAGTGAAAGGCCTATTAACACTGCCACTAGTTGTTGATCTTCTGGCATTGTTTGTTGAAATGGTCTCATATTTTGCAGAAGGGTGCATGTTGGAATGACAAACAATGTTGATTAAAGAAATCTTGTTGCTCTTTATTTTTTCCAAAAATCATTTCTAGGTACACAAGTATCTATTTAATCATAGAAACACCAAAAGGTTTCCAAGATTCAACCACTAGGTAGGAACGTTCATGCGTGCCGTTTCGACCGTATTTTGAAACAGGCATGAAAAATTCAAAACAAATCAAAAAAATGGGAAACCTTTGCATTATGTCATCATATGTGATAAAGTTACCATGTAAAATAATAAACTTGTAATACGACAACTATTTTTAAAAAGTGTTCACGCAAATGAGCTATCATGTGTGAAGATTCATGGCTTTCAAGCCACATGATCAATCTCATGACCATATTCATGGCATAGTTTGTTGAAATGGTCTCATATTTTTCATAATGGTGCATTTTGGAATGACAAACAATGTTGATTAAGGAAGTTTTCATCTTCCTTGTATGAAAAAATCATTTTTCATTTTTCAAGTGCCTGAAATGAGTTTTTTTGAAGGACCTACCATATATGTGTTTCAAAATTGGTCCAAATCATTTTTCTAACATACTAGGCCATATTTAATTTACAATTGAAAAAATGGTTGGTTGTCAAAAGCTTTTATCCATCTCTCGTGAAAAAGAACAAATCTATGTCGAATCAGTTGGAAGCGGGTCAAATGTGAACTGCGGCTGCCTTATAGTTTGCTCTTTATTTTTTTACAAAAATCATTTCTAGGTACACAAGTATCTATTTAATCATAGAAACACCAAAATGTTTTGAAGATTCAACCACTAGGTAGGAACGGTCATGCGTGCCGTTTCGACCGCATTTTGAAACGGGCATGAAAAATTCAAAAAAAATCAAAAAAATGGGAAACCTTTGCATTATGTCATCATATGTGATAAAGTTACCATGTAAAATAATAAACTTGTAATATGACAATTATTTTTAAAAAGTGTTCACACAAATGAGCTATCATGTGTGAAGATTCATGGCTTTCAAGCCACATGATCAATCCCATGGCCATATTCATGGCATAGTTTGTTGAAATGGTCTCATATTTTGCATAATGGTGCATTTTGGAATGACAAACAATGTTGATTAAGGAAGTTTTCATATTCCTTGTATGAAAAAATCATTTTTCATTTTTCAAGTGCATGAAATGAGGTTTTTTTGTGAAGGACCTACCATATATTTGTTTCAAAATTGGTCCAAATAATTTTTCTAACATACTAGGCCATATTTAATGTACAACTGACAAAATGGTTGGGTGTCAAAAGCTTTTATCCATCTCCTGTGAAAAAGACAAATCTATGTCGAATCAGCTGGAAGCGTGTCAAATTTGAACTACGGCTGCCTTATAGTTTGCTCTTTATTTTTTCCAAAAATCATTTCTAGGTACACAAGTATCTATTTAATCATAGAAACACCAAAAGGTTTCGAAGATTCAACCACTAGGTAGGAACGGTCATGCCTGCCGTTTCGACCGCATTTTGAAACGGGCATGAAAAATTCAAAAAAATCAAAAAATGGGAACCTTTGCATTATGTCATCATATGTGATAACGTTATCATGTAAAATAATAAACTTGTAATACGACAATTATTTTTAAAAAGTGTTCACACAAATGAGCTATTATGTGTGAAGATTCATGGCTTTCAGGCCACATGATCAATCTCATGGCCATATTCATGACACAGTTTGTTGAAATGGTCTCATATTTTGCATATTGGTGCATGTTGGAATGACAAACAATGTTGATTAAGGAAGTTTTCATCTTCCTTGTATGAAAAATTCATTTTTCATTTTTCAAGTGTCCGAAATGAGTTCTTTTGTGAAGGACCTACCATATATTTGTTTCAAAGTTGGTCCAAATCATTTTTCTAACATACGAGGACATATTTAATGTACAATTGACAAAATGGTTGGGTGTCAAAAGCTTTTATCCATCTCTCGTGAAAAAGACAAATCTATGTCAAATCAGTTGGAAGCGGGTCAAATTTGAACTGCGGCTGCCTTATAGTTTGCTCTTTATTTTTTCCAAAAACCATTTCTAGGTACACAAGTATCTATTTAATCACAGAAACTCCAAAAGGTTTCCAAGATTCAACCACTAGGTAGGAACGGTCATGCCCGCCGTTTCGACCGCATTTTGAAATGGCCATGAAAAATTCTAAAAAAAATCAAAAAAATGGGAAACCTTCGTGTCGCATCATCACATGTGACCTGCCAACTAGAAAAGATATATAAATTTGAGTACCGATGTCTTCTTGAACAATTCGGTATGATTTTAGCCATTATTTCTACAATGTTTATAAAAAAGAAAAAGAAAAAGTCTGCCTCCAAACCCCAAAAAACTAGTGAAATTTTCCCCTCCCACCCCACCAAATTTTCCCTCTCACCCCACCAAAATTTCCCTCCACTCCCTCTCCCACTACCACGCGGGACCCACCACTCCCTCTCCCACGCCCCTCTCCATTCCACTCCCCACTACCCACGCGGGATCCATTCCACTCCCCACTCCGCCGCCCCTCCCCTGCTCTGCGCCGCCCCGCCGCCCCTCCCGTGCTCCGCGCCGCCCCTCCGCCCCTCTCCCTCTCCTCGACGACGACTACATCGACGACGTCGACGGCTACATCTACATCGACGACTACATCTACATCGACGACGACGGCTACATCTAGATCAACGTCGACGGCTACGACTACATCGACGACGATAGCGGGTACATCTAGATAAGCAACAGTCGACGATGATAGGTACCTCTCCCCTCGACCCATCTCCCGTTGATAGATCCCCTCATGTGTTCTTCTAGTAAATCTTCTAGGGTTTGATAGATCCCCCTCATGTGTTCTTCTAGGGTTCATGGGGATGGTTCGGTACATTCATGGGGTTAGGGTTAGGGTTCATGGGGTAAATATGTCCGGTGACGTGGTTCTGTAGATTCATGGGGTTAGGGTTGTAGTTGTCATGGGGCTGGATCAATGGGGCTGGATCATGGGGTCATGCATTTGTGATGGGTAACAAATGGGGGTACATCCCCCACCTGGTCGATCTAGGGTTAGGATTCAGTCAATCTAGGAGCTCCTGGAGGTTCTTGTTCATGTTCATGGGATTTATTCCTAGTGGTTCGTTCTATCCCCCTCTGGTAGTCTGCTTCATAGGGTTAGGGTTCATGTTCATGTTGCTTGACTACTATGGCTTGCTTGCTTGCTAGCATACATGGTTAATTAGAGTTTCCATCAGCAATACTTGCTTGTATCAGTAGCACTTAGAGAAGAAGCTACTAGGGTTGGTATCAACAGTACTTGCTTGCTTGCTCCTCTTCAATTTTCTTCATTGCTTGCTTGTTTCTGTTAGTAGCACTATGCTTGTTTCTATCAGTAGCACTTCTTTTGCTTGCTTGCTTGTATTAGTAGCACTTATGCACTTTGCTTGCTTGTATTAGTAGCACTTATGCACTTTGCTTGCTTGCTTGCACACTGCTTGCTTCTTTATTCACCAAATGTTGGGCAACCAGTTGCTATGAATGCATATGTTTGCCTCCATTAGGGATACAATTGAGTAATTACTTTGCTTATAGATGATTGCAGGTACATGGATAAATTGCAAGTTAAAACATAAAAGTAATTGTTGTAAATAGTTAATGCATTGCTTCACATATATAGTTTTCTTCAACTATCATTTAGTACAGTACTACCTCCTGTTTCACATGTTTTAATACTGATGCATTGCTACACTTGTATGTGCATGCTAGTCCAAGTGCTTCAATTTAGTTGCTTGCTTCAACTGTCAGTTTAGTACTGATGCATTGCTACACTTGTATGTGCATGCTAGTCCAAGTGCTTCAATTTAGTTGCTTGCTTCAACTGTCAGTTTAGTACTGATGCATTAACTGTATGTGCATTGCTACACATGTATGTGCATGCTAGTCCAAGTGTTTGACATGTATTAGTACTAATGCATTAACTACATCACTATATTGTTGATCCAACAAGTTTGCTTCACATGTATTACATGTATGTGCATGCTCGTCTAAATGCTTTCCTTTATTGATATAAGTGCATCATTTTACTTTATCCCTGTTGTATCTGATTGTTGTTTATTCTATTTTGCAAGCACCACCTCAAGATCATCCATGTCAAGGATGACAAGGTCAAACCCGAGGCCAACCAGTGGTATGCAAGTTGCTCCTTGTGGTTATACTGTCAGATTTATAAAATGTGTCTTAATATGCTAAGTGAAATGTAATATGCTAAGTAAAATATCTTGGAGGCTGGTGATGTAAAATACTGTCAGATTTTATTATGCAAATGTATTGTTGTAATCTGAATTAGCTGGCTTAGTTGTGTGTGTGTGCTGTTACTCTTCCTTAGCTGAATAATTAGGATTAAATGATAATAAAATATCATAAGATATGTTTGGTTGTCTGTCCATGCATTCCAACAATTAACCTAATAATTATGTATACTTTGCCTTGCAAAGATGAGCATCCTCTCACCGAGTACGAGAAGGTTAGGGCTAGAAATATGATGAGGAACAATCAGATATTCCAGTCCCTTGGCATTGATGCAATAGCGTCAATGATTAGGAAAACAAATGATGTACAAGAAGGTACAACTAATGGGGTTCAAGAAGGTAGTGGAGTTATCAGTGATGACACAGAGTACAATCCTAAGGAGGATGAAGTTGTAGTGCACTAGACTGTTAAGGTGCAAACTCAGTCTTGCTTGGAGGGTTCGGGTTCTTGTATGCTCTGCGTTTCCTTGTTCTCACATATTTATCATGTGATCTAATTTTTTTCGGTACTATTTATACAAGGCACTGAAGGAATATAGAACGAAGAGGCCTGGTGTTAAGAAGACAACTAGCAAGAAGAGGAAGAGCTCAGAAGAATCTGCTGCAATGCCTCCAGGAAGGGTGATGGCCCCACCTCCAGGACAAACAAAGATGATCGTGGAAGCTGATGAACCTGATAGAGTCACAAGGCATAAAGCAACTATGGAGGCTATGAAGTTGTAGCCCACTTGATTGGTAATTCTGGTGATGAAATAATGTCTTGCTCTATTTGAACCTGTGAACCTGATGAAGTAGTTTGTGAAGCTGTGCACCTATGAAGTTGTCAATTATTTAAGTTTTGTTTGGACCATTTTGTTTGGGCACTAAAGTTAGTTTGGACAGCAAAAAGGCCGAGGCCCAAACAAGAAATAGACTAAGAAGGCTTGGGCCTAAAAAAAGAGTAGGCCAAGGCCCAAATTAGGATTTGTCTAAAAAGGCTTGGGCCTAAAAAAAGAGTAGGCCAAAGCCCAAACAAGAACTGGACTAAAAAGAGTAGGCAAGGCCCAAAAGAAAAGTGGACTAATAAAAAACCTGCTCAATAAAAGATTCTATCCCAGAAAATAAAAGGCCAAATTATTGGGCCCGACCCATGTAGACGACCGGAATGGACCGGGCTGAATCTTATTTACGACCTTTTCATTTGGTCATAGTTCTGCCATGCCAGCCTGCCACGGTGGATCTGGCGTGGTGCGGGCAGATTGCTAGTGACCAAATCATTTGGTCGTTAAACCTATGACCTTCTGTTTGGTCATAAAATCCTTTGACCAATCCGGGAAAAAGGTCGTTATAGTTCATTAAAGACCCTCAGCTTTAGACCTTCTATTTTTGGTCATAAAAAGGTCACAAATGGAAATCAATGACCATTCACTGACCAATATTGAAGGTCGTTAGTTGACATATTTCTTGTAGTGCTTTGGAGCCCCGTTTCCAAACTGTATAACATGCCACACCTAACCAGAGAGTAGTCATCACTCCGCGTTTGCGAGACGTTCAGAATGTCCTGGGCTGCTGCGGGAGCGGGAGGGTCACCTAGCGGCGCATCAAGGACATAAGCCTTTTTAGCTGCTTCAAGGATGAGCTTCAAGTTGCGAACCTAGTCCGCATTGTTGCTACCATCATCTTTTAGCTTGTTTTTCTCTAGGAATGCGTTGAAATTGAGGTTGACGTTGGCCATCTACAATATTTATAAAGACAACTTTTAGACTAAGTTCATGACAATTAAGTTCATTTAATCAAATTAAGTATGAACTCCCACTTAAATCGACATCCCTCCAGTCATCTAAGTGATACATGATCCATGTTGACTAACCCGTGTCCGATCATCACATGAGACGGACTAGTCATCATGGTGAGCAACTTCATGCTGATCGTATTCAACCATACGATTCATGTTTGACCTTTCGGTCTCTTGTATTCGAGGTCATGTATGTACATGCTAAGCTCGTCGAGTCAACCTAGGTGTTTCACATGTGTAAATCTAGCTTACACCCGTTGTATGCGAACGTTAGAATCTATCACACCCGATCATCACGTGGTGCTTTGAGACAACGATCCTTCGCAACGGTGCACACTTAGGGGAATACGTTCTCAAAATTTTAAGAGGGTCATCTTATTATGCTACCATCGTTCTAAGCAATAATATGAAAAACATCATAAACATCACAATGCAATGATATAGTGACATGATATGGCCATTATCATCTTTGCTCTTTCGATGTCCATCTTCAGGCATCGCATGATCATCATTGTCACTAGCGTGACACCATGATCTCCATCATCGTGTCTCTGTGAAGTCGTCATGCCAACTACTACTATCACTACTACTATAGCTAACCGTTAGCAATGAAGTAAAAGTAGTAAGCACATGGCGTTGCGTCTCATACAATAAATTAAGACAACTCCTATGGCTCCTGCCGGTTGTCATACTCATCGACATGCAAGTCGTGAAACCTACTACAATAACATGATCATCTCATACATCATACATGCAACATCACAACTTTGGCCATACCACATCACATGTCAAACCCTGCAAAAACAAGTTAGACGTCCTCTAATTGTTGTTGCAAGTTTTACGTGGCTGATTTGGGTTTCTAGCAAGAACGCCTTCTTACCTATGTGACAGCCACAACGATGATATGACAAAGCTATTTACCCTTCATAAGGACCCTTTTCATCAAATCCAATCCGACTAGAGTAGGAGAGACACCTTTATGCACGGTGTGCATGTCTGTCGGTGGAAGCAGTCTCACGTAAGCGTACGTGTAAGGTCGGTCCGGGCCGCTTCATCCCACAATACCGCCGGAAAATAATAAGACTAGTAGCGGCAAGCAATTGACAAATCATCGCCCACAACCTTTTGTGTTCTACTCGTGCATAGAATCTACGCATAGAAAACTTGGCTCGGATGCCACTGTTGGGTAACGTAGCATAAATTAAAAACTTTTCCTACGCATATTCAGATCTTCCTATGGAAAGACCAGCAACGAGAGAGGGGTGAGTGCATCTTTATACCTTTGAAGATTGCTAAGCGGAAGCGTTTCTAGAACGCGGTTGATGGAGTCGTACTCGCGGCGATTCAGAACGCGGTGTGATTCCGATCTAGTGCCGAACCACGGCACCTCCGCGTTCAACACACGTGCAGCCCGGTGACGTCTCCCGCACCTTGATCCAGCAAGGAGGAGGGAGAGGTTGGGGAAGCTCTCCAGTAGAACGACGGCGTGGTGTCGATGGAGAGACGAGGTCTCCCGGCAGGGCTTCGCCAAGCATCGTGGGAGGAGAAGGAAGGAGGGGAGCAGGGCTGCGCCGAGAGGAGAAGAAACCGTGTGCGAAACAGCCCCAAACCCCTCTCTATTTATAGGAGGAGGGGAGGGGGTGCCACCCCTAGGGTTTCCCCCTTAGGTGGTGCGGCAGGCCCCCCATATGGGAGGTGTGGCGGCTAGGGCAGGGGGAGGGGGTGGCGAACCCCTTAGGTGGGCCTTAGGCCCACCAGCGCCACGGTTCCCACCTTCTCCCCCTCCTGCGCCTTGGGCCTCTTTTGGGAGGCGCACCAGCCCACTTTGGGCTGGTTGCCCTCCCTCTTTTGGCCCATGCTACCTCTTGGGCCTGGTGGCCCCTCCCGGTGGACCCTCGGGACCATTTCCGGTGGTTCCGGTGGTCCTGGTACGCTACCGGTGACGCCCGAAACATTTCCGGTGTCCAAAACCGTCCATCCTATATATCAATCTTTACCTTTGGACCATTCTGGAGCTCCTCATGACGTCTGGGATCTCATCTGGGACTCCGAAAAACTTTTGGTAACCTCGTATAACATTTCCCTCTAACCATAGCGTCATCGAACCTTAAGTGTGTAGACCCTACAGGTTCGGGAAGCATGCAGACATGACCGAGACGCTCTCCGGCCAATAACCATCAGCGGGATCTGGATACCCATGGTGGCTCCCACACGTTCCACGATGATCTCATCGGGTGAACCACGATGTCAAGGATTCAATCAATCCCGTATACAATTCCCTTTGTTGGTCGGTATAGAACTTGCCCGAGATTCGATCGTCGGTATATCTATACCTTGTTCAATCTCGTTACCGGTAAGTCTCTTTACTCATTTTGTAGCACGTCATCGTGTGACTAACTCCTTAGTCACATTGAGCTCATGATGATGTTCTACCGAGTGGGCCCATAGATACCTCTCCGTCACACGGAGTGACAAATCCCGATCTCGATTCGTACCAACCCAACAAACACTTTCAGAGGTACCCGTAGTGCACCTTTATAGTCACCCAGTTAAGTTGTGACGTTTGATACACCCAAAGCACTCCTACTGTATCCGGGAGTCGCACAATCTCACGGTCGAAGCAAAAGACACTTGACATTAGAAAAGCTTTAGCATACGAACAGTACGATCTAGTGCTATGCTTAGGATTGGGTCTTGTCCATCACATCATTCTCCCAATGATGTGATCCCGTTATCAATGACATCTAATGTCCATGATCAGGAAACCATGATCATCTATTGATCAACGAGCTAGCCAACTATTGGCTTGCTAGGGACACATTGTGATCTATTTATTCACACATGTATTACTGTTTCCTGTTAATACAATTATAGCATGAACAATAGACGATTATCATGAACAAGGAAATATGATAATAACCATTTTATTATTGCCTCTAGGGCATATTTCCAACACATGGTAGTCGGTTCTGCTTCTCCAGCGTGTCCGTGGGTGTGCCTCGACTGTTTGTTTTTGCGCAGTCAAAGCCATGGTAGGGCGCCTGTGGTATACGATGAGGCGTGACAGGTGGTTCGTTTGGTGATCCTCGTGACACCAACCTTGCATAGTTTCCTTTGTAGTTCACCATCGAAGTAGGAGCTCGAAAGCACAATTGTTCCCTAAGATGGTTTTGGTAATTAATCACAACATATGCATTATTGGACTAATGATCTTATCCAAGTATATTTTAGAAAAGTCCAAAGATGCCTTGGCTAAAGGATTGTGAGGAGAAACCCCTTGATGAAGGAAAGGAATAGGATTGGCTCAAGCGTCAAGCAATAGGACTCTACATTTTACATTTGTGAGAAATCACTTTGATTCCATAGGAAAGCCAATACTACTAAAAGGGGATGAGGTACTATGATGAATTGGTTGCTCAAGTGCTTAGAGATAGACACAAAGAATATTCACTCATTCTCCCAAAAAATATCTCCGTCCAAAGCCAAACCAACAAAATTGGTGCCACCAACTTTTTCCACTCGGCCCTACCAATTTTCCACCAGACAGATCCTATGCCAAACCCTAATCTCTCGGTTGCATCTACTTTCATATAGGTGCCACCGAGATCAGTGCCAACTTTCTGTTGAGCAAGTTCCAAGAATCGGAATTTCCGAGATTGGAATTGGTCTCACCGAGATTCGAAAACTGTTTGGGTCATCGTATCGTACCACCAAGATTCATATATCAGTTTCACCGAGAATTGAAAAGTTGCCACATTTAGTGCAACTCGGTACCAACGAGATTCATTTCGTTGTCACCGAGTTGGGAAATAACATTGTAATAGTTGGATTTTGGGGGATGCCTATATATACCCCTCCACCTCCTCTCATTTGCACTGGAAGCACTCAGAACACACTTACACTTGTGAGATCCATTTTTTCTAAGAGAGAGCCACTACTCATGTGTTGAGATCAAGAGATTCCAATCCAACCATTTTAAACTTGATCTCTAGCCTCCCCAAGTTGCTTTCAAAATCAATCTCTCCTAGCATGACAAATGTTGGGGAACGTTGCGTGGGAAACAAAAAATTTCCTGCGTACATACAAGATCTATCAATGGTGATGACCATCTACGAGAGGAGAGATCGGATCGACATACCCTTGTAGATTGCTAAGCGGAAGCGTATATAACGCGGTTGATGTAGTCGAACATCTTCACAATCCAAATTGTAATCCGTCCCGCGATCCCATCACGATCCGTCCCGCGATCCCATCACGATACGTCCTGCGATCTCATCACGATCCATCCCGATCTAGTGCCGAACAAACGACACCTACCCGTTCAACACACGTACAGTTCGATGATAATCACCACCTTCTTGATCTAGCAAGAGGGGTCGGAGAGGTATATGAGTTCTCCGACAGCATGATGGTGTGGCGACGATGGTGATGGAGCTGTCCCGGTAGGGCTTCGCCAAGCACTACCGAAACTGATCTAGAGGAGAAACGAACTAGAGGGAGGGAGAGAGGGTTGCGCCTTGGATTAGGGTGTGGCTTCCCTCTCCCCGTCCACTATATATAGGAGTAAGGAGGGTGGTTAGGTTGCCGAAGGGTTTCCACTAGGGACTTGGCAGCCGCCCCAAAGGAGGAGTCCTTCTCCACCAAGGGAGGTGGAGTCCTAGTATGACTCCTTCCCCACTTGGCCTCCTCCCACCTCCTGGTGCAAGGGCCTTGAGTGGCTAGCTGCCCATCCCAATAAGGGCTGTTGCGCCACCTCTTAGGCCCATGTGTACCCTGGGGTGGGTGGACCTCTCCCGATGGACCCCCGGAACCCATTCATCATTCCCGATACACTACCGGAAATGCCCGAAACCATTCCGGACACTTACCCTCTTCCTATATATCAATATTCGTCTCCGGACCATTCCTGAACTCCTCGTGACATCCTGGATCTCATCCGGGACTCCGAACAACCTTCTGTCACCAACATACATAACTCAACTATAGCAAAACATCACCGAACCTTAAGTGTGCAGACCCTGCGGGTTCGAGAAGTATGAAGACATGACCGAGACACTCTCTGGTCAATAACTAATAGCGGGACCTGGATGCCCATATTGGCTCCTACATATTCTACGAAGATCTTTATCGGTCGAACATCTATGTCAAGGATTCAGTTAATCCCGTATACTATCCCCTTTATCCATCAATATGTTACTTTCCCGAGATTCGATCGTCGGTATCTCTATACCTAGTTCAATCTCGTTACCGGCAACTCTCTTTACTCGTTTTGTAACACAAGGTCCCGTGAATAACTCCTTGGTCACATTGCTTGCGAGCTCATTGTGATGTTGTATTACTGAGTGGGCCCTAGAGATACCTCTCTGTCATACGGAGTGAAAAATCTCATTCTCGATTCACGCCAACCCAACAGACACCTTCGGAGATACCTGTAGAGTACCTTTATAGTTACGTTGTGATGTTTGATACACACAAGGTATTCCTGCGGTGCCCGGGAGTTGCATGATCTCATGGTCATAGAAACAGATACTTGACATGCAGAAAACAGTAGCAATAAACTGACAGATCACATGCTACGTTCATATTTTGGGTCTTGTCCATCACATCATTCTCCTAATGATATGATCCTGTTATCAAATGACAACTCATGTCTATGGTCTGGAAACCTTGACCACCTTTGATCAACGAGCTAGTCCTTAGAGGCTCACTAGGGACAGTGTGTTATCTATGTACCCACACATGTATTTGAGTGTCCAATCAATATAATTCTAGCATTGATAATAAACGATTATCATGAACAAGGAAATATATAATAACAAATTTATTATTGCATCTAGGGCATATTTCCAACACCAAATCTGTGAGGGAGTGACTGAGTGTTGAGGAGACTATATTTTCAAGCACGGGAGCAAGGAGTTCATTGTTCTACCATATCTATTACCTTTTGGAGGGTGGTGCCTCCTAGATTGGTTAGGTGTCGCTTGGGAGCCTCCTACTTCGTGTTGTGGAGTGGAACCGAGAAGTTTGTAAGGGCAAGGAGATTGCCTACTTCGTGAAGATCTACCGTGAGCGAGGCTAGTCGTGTGCGGACTTAAGCCATGGTGGAATAGACAAGGCCAGTTCTTCATGGACCCCTTGTGGGTGGAGCCCTCCGTGGACTCTCGCAACCGTTACCCGCTGTGGGTTGAAGTCTCCACTAACGTGGACATACGATAGCATCACCTATCGGAACCACACCAAAAATCATCGTGTCAACCTTTGCGTTTGATCTTCCTACCCTACCCTGTATGCAGTTCCCTTTGTCCATCGGTATGTTACTTTCCCAAGATTTGATCATCGTTATCTCCATACCTAGTTCAATATCGTTACAGGCAAGTCTCTTTACTCGTTCCGTAATACAAGATCCTGTGACTAACTCCTTAGTCACATTGCTTGCAAGGTTCTTGTGATATTTTATTATCGTGAGGGCCCAGAGATACCCCTCCATCAAATGGAGTGACAAATCCCAGTCTCGGTCCATGCCAACCCAAACAGACACCCTCGGAGATACCTGTAGAGCATCTTTATGATCACCCAGTTAAGAAGGTGAGGGAGTTGCATGATCTCATGGTCTTACGAACAGATACTTGACATGAAGAAAGCAGTAGCAATAAACTTAGCGATCAAATGCTATGCTTGTTGTTTGGGTCTTGTCCATCACATCAATCTCCTAATGATGTGATCCCATTATCAAGTCACAACTCATGTCTATGGTTAGGAAATCTTAACCATCTTTGATCAACAAGCTAGTCTAGTAAAGGCTCATTAGGGACACGGTGTTGTTTATATATCCACACATGTATCTTAGTTTCCGGTTAATACAAATCTAGCATGGATAACAAGCGATTATCATGAACAAGGAAATATAATAATAACCACTTTATTATTGCCTCTAGAGCATATTTCCAGCATTTCCTACCGCAACAATTTGGTAAGAAGCAAGTACGAAAGATTTTGGTGGGGAACAAGCAAAAACTGAAGATGAGACCCTCTATGGAAATGAGGGGATTGTCACAACTTCATTGGAAACAATGTAGTGGACTCAAATTAGATTGCCAAAGTTCCATGTAAGCATTGGACCCATGAGCTATGTTGGTGATGCATTATATTTAAATGTGCACTGTCGAGAGGGAGAGGCATCTGATATGTGTGTAATCTGAATCTCAGATGTTCCTCTTGTACCACATCTTCTTCCTCTCCAATAAACTATCTCACCTACCATTTCATTCTCAGCCTTTCGGAACTGCTTCTCATGAGTTGCGGCGAGGCAATTTTCTGTCTCCATTCTCCGTCGTTGTTTTGAGGGCCTCGCCACCCCCGTGCCTGCTGCTCCAGTGGTGGGTGGGGACGAGGACCTCGACGATTCTCTCTAGAGGGGAGCTAGGGTAGGCTATTTCTTTCAAAGGCTTTATCACTCCGCGAGATGATGCCGAGTCCAAACAATTTATCTCTCTTTTCCTCCATCTCGGCGGTGCTCTAATCAACGGTGCTGAGAGTAGGTGGTTTGGTGTTCTTCCCGGCCTTTGGATTCAGTGAAATCTATGTCTAGTGGTTGGTGCTCGGCACTCATCCGAATGGTATTGGCGTCTGTTGTTGCGGTTGTGTCTTGTCTTGTGTCTTGCAGCGGGGCGTGTGGTGGTGGTAGATGACGACGTCCCTCTTCTTCAACTGTGTTGGATGAAGATGATCGCGTTGGGATCTAGTGCACATGGGAAAAAACCGACTGACGTGCCACAAAGCTCCGGTCTCGTTGCTTGCGATGGTCCGGTTCATAGGTTCAAAAAGAATTATTGTATGTGAAGGTGCTCCTTCAAATCTGGGTACGGTGGTTGTTTTCCTTTCTTACGATGTCGGAGGATGTTGGTGCGCAACAATTCAACAAGGCAGAAGCTTCTTCACTTGCGAAATTGTAGTTTTACTAGTTGCAGGATCTTTGATGCAAAAAATGTAAGACACTTATGTACGACTCACATGCTTCTCTGTTTCCACCTCCTTCCTGTTCAATCCTCTACATTGATTGGTCCTCTACATAGATTGATTCATTAGACCGAGAAACCTTTGATAACTCCGGGAGCGGATTTGAGGTGCCCATGTGCGGGGGTACCGGTCCCTCGTGCTTGCCTTTTCTTTTGACTTTTAACTTTCAAACTTTCCTATATTTTGAATATAAAATCAAAAATAAGTTTTGTTTTCATATTCATGTTTCTCGTGACAAGGGCTTTCATATAAGATCTGTCTTGAATACCTTTTGACGAATTTTGAAAATGAATATTAAGTTTCTTCTTTTCAAACTTAGTAATAGCGACCGATAAAGTTACAATTTTTGTGCTTAGCATCGATAAAACATATCTTAAAATTTTATCTATAAAACTTGATAAGAACGAACAAGAAAATCATAAATTTCAAATGAGAAACCATAAGTTTCAACTATTGAAACTCAAATATACTATACCCTTGTGTGGGATTTAACTACTTTCATGAACAACACTCGTAAAAAAAAAACCTACTTCATGAACAAGAACTCCCGGAGGATACTTTGATTTTAGTTTAGAACTGGTCAGCAAAGGCGCGACTGCATGCCGCGAGGTCTGACCGGATCACATATTAGTGCATCAAGGTAAAAAGCAATCGCTCCATATTCCCTAATGTCGCCGTGGAGTGCACTGCACTGCAGTGCATTGCAAGTTGCAACCCACGCAGTAGGCAACACCAACACCAACACCAACACCAACACCATAGACCCAACCGACCACGTCCTCAGGTGCAGCAAAATCCCGACGTGCGACGCAAGAATAAAGAGTCAACGGTCTACGTTTAGTCGCTACCACCTCATTTATAAAGCACACCGCGTCCAAACATGCACGGCTCACTTCAAACTTCACACTACACACATAAGCCCTCTACTCTCTACTGTTCGCGCGCTCCCTTCACCAATCGACCTCGAAGTCGACCACTGTTGGTCTGGCACTCGCCATGGCCGCCGAGTTCCCGTTCTACCTGCTCCTCCTTTCTCTCATAGCCATAGTCCCGCTCCTCTACTTGGCGGTGTCCCGCTCCCGCGGGAGGCCCGGCTCCGGCCGGCCGCTGCCCCCGTCGCCCTGGGCGCTGCCGGTGATCGGCCACCTGCACCACCTCGCCGGCGCGCTCCCGCACCGCGCCATGCGGGACCTCGCCCGGCGCCACGGCCCACTCATGCTGCTCCGCTTCGGCGAGGTCCCCGTGGTGGTCGCCTCCTCTCCAGACGCGGCGCGGGAGATCATGAAGACCCACGACGTCACCTTCGCCACGCGGCCCGTCGGGCCCATGCTGCGCCGCGTGTTCCAGGGCGCCGAGGGCCTCGTCTTCGCGCCCTACGGCGACGCGTGGCGCCAGCTCCGTAAGATCTGCACCGTCGAGCTCCTCAGCGCCCGCCGCGTCCACTCCTTCCGCCCCATCCGCGAGGACGAGATCGGCCAGCCCTCCGCTCCGTCGCATCAGACGCGTCGGCGGCGAGGCCGGTGAACCTGTCCGAGCGGATAGCGGCGTTCGTCGCGGACTCCTCGGTGCGTGCCATCATCGGGAGAACAGAGACGCCGCCGCTACCGGCATCGAGGATCACGACGAGGACTTACTAGACGTGCTCCTGAGACTCCAGAAGGACATGGACTCCCAGTATCCCCTCACCACCTTGAACATCAAAACCGTTATCATTGTAAGCTCTCTCTACGTACAATCAACAGCACGGAGGACCAAAACCTCCACATCACAGAAAGTCAGAAAGCGAGGGCATGATGTTTACTTGCTTTGCTTCTTTTGCAGGACATGTTTGTTGCTGGCAGTGAGACCTCGTCCACGATGCTCCAGTGGGCAATGGCCGAGCTGATGCGTAACCCGACGGTGATGCAGAAGGCGCAAGAAGAGGTCCGGAGAGAGCTCGCCGGCCACGCCAAGGTGACGGAGGATGGACTGACAAACCTGCACTACCTGCGGCTTGTCATCAAGGAGACCCTCCGGCTGCACCCCGCGGCGCCGCTGCTCCTGCCGCGGGAGTGCCGCAGCCCGTGCGAGGTGCTCGGGTTCGACGTGCCCCAGGGCGCGATGGTACTAGTGAACGCCTGGGCGATCGGAAGGGACCCGGCGCACTGGGATGTGCCGGACGAATTCATGCCGGAGAGGTTCCAGGAACAAGGTGACATGGACGGCAGGGACTTCAAGGGAACGGACTTCGAGTTCGTGCCGTTCGGCGCCGGTAGGAGGATGTGCCCCGGCATGTCGTTCGGCCTGGCGCACATCGAGCTCGCGCTGGCGGCGCTGATGTTCCATTTCGACTGGGAGCTGCCGGAGGGGATGGCCCCCGAGGAGATGGATATGACCGAGGCGGGCGGGGTCACCACGCGCCGGCGGTCTGACTTGTTGGTGATCTGTATCCCCCGTGTCGCAGTGTCGATGCACTAAGTACGGTATGGTCTCCTGTGTCGTCCGTAGCACAGTATTTTTTTTTTTGAGTGTTATAGTACAGTACTATTCTGTTGTGTCTCACTTCTGAAGTTGTGGTCTTTTTTCCGTTCTTGAACTCTGTGATACTAGTACAAATGCCCGTGCGTGGCACCGGGTTAGAAAAATTAAAAGAATTATTTATTTTGTCATTATGCGGTATTAATTTTAATAAATGTCAATTATAATGTTAAATGTAAGACATCTATTTTTGAACGGAAGGAGATTTTTTAAAGTTTTAAAATCTTCCCTGATAATAAAATAACCTGATTATGCGGAAAAATAAAAAAAAACATGTTTACAATATCCGTCTACTCTAAAAAATGAAGCACGTAATTTATCATATTTTTACCCTAGAATAACATACAAAAATTATAGTGCATGCACTAATTTCAATTGTTACTTATTAGCAATACAAAATTCAGTACCCTAACAGTCAGAAAAACAATTAGAGAGAAGATCGACAACTCTAACCTCCAATGCATTAGGCAATGCAAAGTTTGGCAAGACGGTGACCTGATGAGATATATGATTCATGCATTGGCCTATTTTGCTTGGAGGGGTTGCCATAGTTCTTCTCTAATTCAGTCTCAAGCATTCAAAAAGGTTAATTACAATCCCTCCAATTTCGTGATCTGCTGCCTTTCGTTGATACGGAAAAACATTCCTTCTTGCATGCAAAATATGTGGAACATTAGCATTTTCTGCCTTGCTGATTATAATATGTGCCCAACAATGTTGCTAGCCTGGGAAACAATTGATTAGTCACCCTTCATGGAAATTGAGAACATATATTATTAAAGCTAGAATTCCTTGAGAAAATAAAATCAATTGCATATTATGCTTGGAACCTGAAAAAATGAATAATCTGTTGGAATGCTTATAGAATCTATTTAAATCAGGCTCAAGAAAGAACGTGATTAACAAAATACACATATAGGATAGAACTTCAAAAGCACAGTCCAAGTATAAGACGTCAAAAAAATGAACAGGATTGCACAATATCTTCTTATTTACTCCTACCATGGGCTTCTAGTTCCTCGATCGACAACTTCATGGTCTCAATTTAGTAATGAGAGCCAAAATCAGTGAAAAGATATGACTGTGCATTGAGGGGTCCATAGAATCAAGGAAGATGCTCATCTTATTAGTAGAATTGGGTTTTTATAGTACATGTCAGAGATGAGGAACAGGGGACAGTGTGAATGCGGATTGGTGGTAGAAGAAAATGTGTCATGATAATTAAGGTATGAAATATGAAAAAGTGAGACAAAAAAGAGAGCCAAAATCAGTGAAAAGATATGAAACTTGTTTCCTTCAGCGAATCTCCATGCTCCAAACGATAGTAAATCACATAGCTTGACTGATTTGAGTGAGCATAATTATATATCTATGCTTTTCAGCCATCAAGGACTAAGACCTAGGGCATACAAACACATGTGAGTTGTATGTCTTGTCTATAATTAGTTAATGAACCACGATCTTCCTTCGTTGACTGCTACCTGCAGACAAATATCTTACAGAGGTGCATGCTAAAAAGACACTGTATTAAATAAAAAAATATTATACTATCTTAGAACAAAAGTTTCTTCACACAATTAATCCATCACCGGACCAGTTGCTTAATGGTGAGCTTATTACCTCACCTCGTCCTTGGCGGTGCCGCGGCCAAGAGGAGCTTCCCATATGCACCGTGTATGAATACTCTAAACAATGTTAGAACTGACACACTGCACAGACAGACATCACACTGTATTTACCTAATCAAAAGACCGGCCTGGGTGATGTTAAAAAGATCACTGCATGGGGGACGATCCTGCATTGTATTTTAAGGACCAATTTTGTATAACGTGTGTTGGCAGCCAATTGTATAATCAGTAGATGATGTTCATCACCTACATTAATCAGTGTAAATTCAGTCAGGAACGGGAATTTTTGCCACAAAGAAGTGTTCAGGTTCAGTGCAATGTACAATGAAGCTTTGCACTTTTTGCTGCTCCGGTGACCGACCGACCAGCCAAGAAGCCCACCGCCTACCCCTCAAGACGGATTCGCCATGGCGTTGTACCGCTTGCTGCTCCAGCGACTGACCGGCAGGCCAAGAAGCCCACCGCCTACCCCTCAAGCAGGATCCGCCATGGCGTTGTACCGCCGCGCGGCCTCCGCGATCCGGTGGCATGGGGCCCTGCCCATGCTCCCGGCGCGGGCCATGGCGTCGCTCCTCGGCCACGTCGAGCCGACGCCCAAGGACCCCATCATCGGCGTCACCGAGGCCTTCCTCGCTGACCCCATGGCCGGGAGAGACCCACCTTGACGCGTATGGCCGGAGGTGGAGGAGGTGGCTGGTGGCGACGTGGTGGCCGGCGGGGCTGTGGCCGGGTGCTAGGAGGAGCCGGTCGGTGGAGAGGAAGGGCAGGGGGCGGAGGAGGCCGGGGGAGGCGTGGGGGTGGCTGGAGTGGGGCGGCCCTGGCGGCGGTGGGGCGGATCCGATCCGGGGGCGAGGGGCTTTCTTGCAAATCTGAAATGTTTTTCCACTTAATGAGGGACTGCGGGTTGAATGGTCGAAAACGGAGGGACTTTTTCGCAAAAAAGCCACGACGGACGGCAGAAGCGCTCCGCGCTTTATTATTAGGGGAGATATAGGGTTTAGGGCAACCTTATATATACATTTGCAAATTGGGAGCTTCCTTCTAACAATCAATAAATATCTACCGTCAGATCTGGCTTAGATCTATCTAAAGTCGTTTGATGTAATGTAATTTACCCACCGGGCAAGTGAGAGTTCTATCTTTTTTCCCAAGATGTATGCCCATAGACCATGGACATACATTACTTCTAGTCATAATAATATTAATACAGACATGACACATATACAAGCAAACAAAAATAAAATAAAATAGGAAAAAGTCTATTCTAAACCCTGAGCTGGTAGCGCTCCAGCGAAATGGACCCTGATGTCCAAATCCCTGTCGATTGTACCCTAAATTTCTTAATCCTGGTCTAAATCGAACCTTGCAGTGGTTTGAGGCTAACAAGCGCTGATGTGGCAAAAGTCAACCGGTATTCTGACTTGTGGGGCCGTTGCGCTGACCGTTGTCATCTTTTAACTGCACCTCACGCAGGCAGATCGAGCAGAGCAATTGGGGAACGAAATTAGGGTTCATCCCACCGGTGAGAAAAGCAGAGCAGGGCGGGAGGAAAAATCAGAGCGGGGCGGCGGTTGCTCGCGCCGGCAGCATAGAGGGAGATGTCGTGGTCGTCGAGTACTTCTGTCGCGCCCGGCTTCCGTCGAGCTTCAGGACGGAGTGGGGCAGATGTGCGCTCGCCAGTCCGCTACCGCGAAGACGCCATGGCGTATGATCCTGCTAAGTACTATAGGTGCGACCCTCGTCGCAAGGCGCCTCGTTGGATCTCGTGGAGCCGTCAGAATCCAGGCAAGCGATACTACGCCTGCCTGGATGCACTGGTGAGATTCCATCTGACTCGGTTTGTCCCCTTTTGATTGTTGGACTGTTTCTTTCATTTCTTTCTTCTCTGATTGCCTCTCTTCTCATTGCTCTCCTCAAACAGCATGGTGGCTGCGGTTATGTTGAGTGGCACGATGGTGAGTTGCCCAAGTTTGTCAGTGACCTCATCGGTGATCTGCGTGATGAGGTGTGGAGGTTTAAAGGGCAAGGCAATGTGGGTCAGGATCATCAGCAAGCTGCAATGGTGGCTCCAAATGAAGATGCTACATCACTGATGCTTGTGTCTGTGCAAGATGATTTGAGAAAGAAAAATGCAGAGATAACTGCAATGAAGGCCAAGTTTGACATGCTTGTGTTTCTGTGCATTGTGTTTGTGCTGGGCTTAGTTGCAGGCAAGATGTTAATGTAGTGATGCAATGTAGTTGAACTATGTGTGTGCTGGGTGTGTGTTGGACAAGATGATCACAGTTGTGATGTATCCAGTGTGTTGTTTATGTTCTGATGTATGCATGATGGTAATGCAGTGAGTAGAACTTGCATTTTGAATAATGGAAGCATAAATATTGCCATAACATCCATAGCATAAATATCCAGAGAGCATAAATATCCAGAGCATAAGATATCATCCATAACATCCATAACATCCATAACCTGATACATGTATGTATTCAGGATTTCACAAAATAGATGTTTGCAATATAACATTATACATGTTTCAATACTGCAACATCATGTACTAGAGAGGTAGATGCAGCCACAACTAGTAGTTCCCACTGCAAGTGAAGTAGTTGTAACTTGGAATTGATGATGCAGCTTTCCTTCTTCCTCTCTTTGCTCCAGTTCCTGTCACTCCAGAAGTAGATGGTCCTGCTTCAGTAGTTGCAGCTCTTTTTCTTGGTGGCTTGAACCTGCTGGCCTTGGTACCAGGTGCAGAAGCTTGTGGAAATCATCAATGTTTTTTTGGACTTGTAGCAAGGATGAATGTAATCATTAATGTTTTTTTGGACTTGTAGATAGCACTAATGGCATGATGGCAAGGAAGACGAGACAATTGGAAATATCCACAGGAGCATGTCCTTTGATCAAGGTCAACAGTGTACTGCCTTCCCCTTCCATTGATATGCTTCACTTCATATCCATTTTCTCCATTCCAAATCACCTGGAGGAATTGTGTCCAAGCAATAGATTTCTTGTGCTTCTTAAATATACCAGGGCATATCTTCCTTTTCATTTTCTCACCCTTCTCCTTCTGCTCTTGAATTCTCACAAATATTTTCTTGCTAATCTTCTCTTGCATGGAAATAATGGGATAGAACCTAGCATCAACTATGGCATGGTTGAATGACTCACATAGGTTATTGTCCACTGACTCACAATTTGTTCCAACAGGGAAGAAAGCCCTTGCCCAATGCACTGGCTCTGTCTTCATCATGCCCTGAGCCCCTTCAGGTGTCTCTTGTGCAAGCTTGGCCTTGTAATAGTTGAAATCCTGCCTATTGGAAGCTTTGGCAACTACCCAAAATTTTCGGGCATAAGTTGCCACATCACCAATCTCTGTTTGGCAGTGCACTCCAAGGTTCGATTTAGACCGGGATTTGAAAGTTTAGGGTGCAATCGACAAGGATTTGGACATCAAGGTCCATTTTGCCGGAGCGCTACCAGTTTAGGGTTTAAAACAGACTTTTTCCACTAGAATACAAATGTTGTACTGTTGCACTAGACCATAAAAACTTGCTCAACCGCACCGTTCGTTATTAAAATGAAATAAAAATATATTAAGAAAATAAAGGATGGTCTTACCTGTGGGCGGGGAGATACTTTTCAAACATCCACCGTCTAGACACCCTCTAGATCTAGAGCCTAACACCATTCACATCAATGCAACAAGTGTAGTGCTACAGAATCCCTTGCTACAAAGCTTATGTTGTCGAAATATTTTGTAATATAGTTGATGTTGCTGACTTTCTTTACTACTTATGATGCATCTTTATATATGTGGATCTTTTTTTTGCAACATAGATGATGTCACAGAAAATGTTTACACTGGTCTTTTGTCTTTGTTTTTGTTAACATAGATGTTGTTGTCAAAGGCAAATTGCAACACACATGGTATTACATAAAAAATTGCCAAAAGAGATAAAGGACACTCTTCACATAGAGAAGAAGATGGATTGCTCATATGTGTTCCGCATGTATTGTTATATACTCCATCCGTTCCTAAATATAAGTCTTTTAAGAGATTTCACTAGGAGTCTACATACGGAGCAAAATGAATGAATCTACACTTTAAAATATGTCTATATACATCCGTATATAGTATACTAGTGGAATCTCTAAAAAGACTTATATTTAGGAACGGAGGGAGTAGTTTCTTTACATAGTCAGCTAGTGGTAACTGATATGGTATGTGTTAGAAATTAATTAGTAGATTAATTCAAGGGATATGTCCAACCCCAAACAGTCGTATCTCCTCTCTCCATATTGCCAACAGACACGTGTTCTGAAGGAGTGCCTCCGAATAGACACCTCTTCTTCGCACCTCTTCAAGATGTATATATACTTAAGAATCAATAGAAACAGGACTAATCATCCATTCACTTTCATTCAATCTCGTTTTACTATAACAAGTTATCAGCATTTTCGTTCTCTAACGAGAGATAGGCCACTAACGAGAGATCCGTCACGAGGTCCAGTGCCTCCTCGTCCTCCCGGACGGGATTGGTCCGCCAGGCCACCGCCCGCGCTCCGCACCGGGCCGTAACCGCGCCCATGCCGTGGCCTCGGCGTCCGCGCCCGACTGTGGCCGGCCCCGTCTGTCCATGCCTGGTCGTGCCTGTGGCCGCCCGGCCTCGACATTTTCCTCCGTGCGCCCGACGCGGCAACCGCTGGCTCGCAAAAGCGCGTCGTCCGTGGCCTTTTCCGTTGGATGGAGATGGGGCACAAGGATACCTTTGAACTTGTTTTTTTTCTTTTCAGCGTCTCCAGCGACCACCGGCCAAGGCGTTGGCAACCGTTCCCGGACATCATCGGTGCCAAGAGCTGCGGGGACGCGTCTCAGCATGTCTTGGCATGCGATGCATGCTCCTGCATAGGAGAAATTGATTAAGAAATTGAATTTGATTTATTCCTTTCCATGACTAATTGAGGAACTGATCATCTAATGACCGATTGTAGTTTTCATGCACATGAGTTATCTTCAACTCCATTCTGGATGCATGTCTTTGTGATTCTATCCTGGAGCCTTTAGCTTCCAGTAGAAAACCAAGAACGAGATGAAGAGGAATAGAAATAGAACACAAGATCGGCAAGGACAAGGTGCCTTATTTCCTATTCTGTCCCCGCACACACTAAATGCTACGAGGAATCAGCCCCTTGGCAATTCGCACTTACTTGGGCATCATCCTCGACCAGGTCGACTCGACGCCAGTCAACAAAAACAGATGGTGCTCTGTTTTGACCAGCGGGGACCTCCATCCTCGCATGCGAGGCAAAATTGACAAAAATGACCCCTGGGACGAAAGAACTCACGGATTGACCCCTCGGGAGAAATAATTCACCGGCCTGACCCTTTTATGTGGCGCCCGACACCTCGGCGCCACATTGTACTGTGTGACGCCTAGGGGTTAGGCACCACACCCTGACCACGTGGCAGGGAGGGCCCCACCCCCAGGCAGTGTGACGCCTAAGCCTCAGGCGTCACACATTGTAATGTGTGGCGCCTGACCCTTAGGCGCCACACACTGACTTACAGAGCCACGGGCCAGCCCCCTCCCCACCCCTCCCTCATTCAAACAGAAACTTCCATTGCGGCGGCTGGCTCTCATCCCCTCCCTAATCCCCTCCCCCATCTCCTTCAGATCTGAGGATTTCTTCCTTGGATTGATCCCCCAAGGTAATGTCCTCCCCCATCCCTTCCCTTTCCCATCC
Source organism: Hordeum vulgare subsp. vulgare (assembly GCF_904849725.1). Taxonomy (NCBI): domain Eukaryota; kingdom Viridiplantae; phylum Streptophyta; class Magnoliopsida; order Poales; family Poaceae; genus Hordeum; species Hordeum vulgare. Next base: position 170,332,116 of record NC_058523.1, read on the forward strand.
TTCTATCCAATTTTATTATGTTTTGGTTGAGTAGATTGATTTTAGTAGATTGATTTGAGTAGGTTCTTAGGATTTGACTAGTTAGGATTTGGTTGAGTATATGAGTAGTTAGTAGTTAGTAGTAGTAGTAGGTATAGGAATTGCATTAGGTTTTGGTTTTGGTTGAGTATATGAATAGTGAGTAGTAGTAGTAGTTAGTAGTAGTAGTAGTTAGTAGTAGAGGTAGGTATAGGAATTGTATTAGGTTTTGACTAGTTAGGATATGAGTTAGGATTTGACTAGTTAGTATATGAGTTAGGATTTGCATTAGGTTTTAACTAGTTAGGATATGAGTTAGGATTTGACTAGTTAGTATATGAGTTAGGATTTGCATTAGGTTTTAACTAGTTAGGATATGAGTTAGGTTTTGACTAGTTAGGATATGAGTTAGGATTTGACTAGTTAGTTGAGTATATGACTAGTTAGTAGTTAGTAGTAGTAGTAGTTAGTAGTAGTAGGTATATGACTAGTTAGGAATTGCATTAGGTAGTTAGTGGTAGTAGTTAGTATTAGTAGTAGTTAGTAGTTAGTGGCTAGTGGTAGTAGTTAGTATTAGTAGTAGTTCATATGAGTATATGAGTCTTATTTTGAATATTAGTAAATGAGTAATTTTTTGTGATTTGTAGGATGGTGTGGCTTCTGAATGATGTTTATGACGCTGAACACCGGGCCTATTTCATGTCGGAGAAGAAGATGGTAAGTAGAAAATGATTAGTAGATTAGTAATATTTTGAAAATGTAATAAGCACTTGATATCTTCTTCTCCTATATGTTTGCAGGAGCTTACGCCCCTGAAGATCCGGTCTCATGGGGCATCCTCTGTAATGCATTACGATGAGCGGTACACCCCGTACATCGAGATGACGGGACTCCTTCCATTCGTGCAGCTTGTGAGTCGGTCAACTCCAAATCTGAACGCTGCGGCAGTCACAGCACTCATTGATCGTTGGAGGCCGGAGACACATAGTTTTCACCTCCGGACCGGAGAGATGACGGTTACTCTTCAAGATGTTTCCATGATCACCGCTCTTCCCATCGAGGGGAAGCCACTATGTATGAGCACTGATTCTGAGGGATGGCGGCATCAAATGGAGGCTCTTATTGGTATGTCGCCGCAGGAGCCGGAGGTGGAAGATGGAGGGAAGAAAGATAGAGTCCCTGCCGGCGCCACTTTCACTTGGATTGCCGCCAACTTTGCTCATTGTCCTGAGGACGCAGATGACGAGGTCATCCAGAGGTATGCTCGCGTCTACATGTGGTACGTCATCTCTAGGACTATCTTTGCGGACGGCACAGGCAAGAATGCTCCTTGGATGTGGCTGAAGGCGTTGACTGTTTTGGACAACAAGTTCAGCTGGGGCTCGGCCGCACTGGCTTACTTGTATCGGCAGGTAATAAATTGTTAATATTAAGTACTCTCTGTTATCTTTTTCTGCTAAACTGATGCATGTTTGTTGTTACTTGTAGTTGGACGATGCTTGTCGCAGGACGACAAAGGACGGTGGAGTTGGTGGTTGTATGCTCCTACTTTCAGTATGGAGCTGGGAACGCCTACCTGTTGGACGCCCTAAAAGCTCAAAGTGGAATACCTGGGATGACCACGACAACCCTGTACGTCAACCTACATGGGCTTACAAGTGGGACTTGGTATCGGAGGTGGCAAGCGAAGTGAACCTATTGTACAAGCAGTACACCAACGAGATGGATTCGCTTACCCCCGAGCAGGTAAGATGGTTTCAGAGTTGACTTCCAGCTTCTATGTTGTGAGTGAAATGAATTGTGGTATTCATCTTGTGTTGTAGGTTGAATGGGAGCCATATGGTGTCGGGACAAACTTTGGTGATGCACACACGTTCGAGCTGAATCCACTATGCGTGCAGGAAAGACATCTTTGGCTAATGCGTTGTCCCCTAATATGCAATTGGGCGGTTGAGTGGCATCTCCCGCATCGTGTGCTGCGTCAATTTGGTTACTTTCAGCCACACCCGCCGGAGTGGGTGGACACGGACACACAGCTTCACAGGTAACAAAAAATAATTAGTGATTAGTTTTGTTCTTAGTGTTGAGCGAGCTACTGATGTGTTTTGTTCAAAGCAGGTTGGATAGGAGGAGGCAGCGAAAAATCAAGGACTGGCAGAAGCATCATAAGAGCTACGTCCTTATGTTCGAGCAAAGTGTGCAGGCAACTTCGAGCATACAACGAACCCAGTACCGTCAGCATTGTGCTCTTGCGTTCAGCAACTACCTAAGATGGTTTTAGGAGAGTACTCGTGTCGAGATTTGTCCGCCGGCTTACGAGGAGGACATATTGGAAGAACCCACTGAGTACGATGAACTTGCCCAAGGCGGTTACAGCAAGTTGATTCGCGAAGGGTACCAAACTTCCTTCGCCCCTGTCCTGAACTTTGTGGTAAGTGTGCTCCCCTATGTAAATTATGAATTCTAGCGGACCTATTCACTTGCACTTATTTGTTGTCATTGTCTTGTGATCATAGCGCAAAGAGGTCAAGAAACAAGCTGACGAGTCCGAAGATATTCTAGATAACACACCTGGAGGAAAAAAGGGAGAATCTGCACTTCGTCTATTCATAAAGGTTTTGTGTCATTATTATTATTTTGCCCACCTATGCAACATTATAGGTTACCTAATATATGTCATTTATATTTGAATCTAACAGGAACAGGGCAAGAAGTTACGACGCCTATCCAACATTTTAGGTTGCCGTGACCCTGAATATGTTTCACCTTCGAGATCCGGTTCATCCGAAAGAAATACTCTTGACGATTCGGCTTCTTCGGGCGCTCATATGGATGATGGTGACATTACCCAAAGAAATACTCAGGAGGATGATGTTGACACTCCTCAGGTATGACATAGCCATGCAGTTTGCACTTTCAACCTTCAGCCTTGAACCTTCAAATTTGAACTTTCAACCTTCATGTGTATTAGGCTGCGGACGACATGACGTTGAAGGCTTTCCAACGCTCCGCTTACATGTTGAAGCCCAGGAAGGAATTTAAGCGCTACTCACCGGATGATTATGCGAAAGGGAAGAATCCGGTGGCCGGGAGCTCTCGTTTGTCAACGATGAGAAGCAGGGAGGATGAGGTTGAGGATGACGATGACGATGAGTCCGATGACCCAGATCAATTTGTGGTTGCGAGAAGGAAGAAGCTAGTATCCAAGAGGGGACGAGGCCCTAAGTGATTTGTAGTTGGTGTTGCACTTGTTGAGCTGAACTATTTATTGTAGTCTTGAACTATTTCGAGTTGTGAACCATTTAGTTCTAGTTGCAGTTGTTGAGAACCATTTAGTGCTGTCAAAAGATCCTTATTGCTGGAAATATATTGCTTTATTGCACTCACAAGATCCTTATTGCTGTCAATATATTGATGTATTGCTGTTCTAAGATCTTTATTGCTGTCAGAAATTGCTTTATTGCTGTCCATATTCAGTTCCAGCAGGTTTTCACATGTGTGGCGCCTAAGCCTTAGGCGCCACACATGTGCAGTGTGGCGCCTAAGGCTTAGGTGCCACACATGGGCTTATACAGCCTCAGCGCAGCCCCTCCCCACCCCCTCCCCCAGTATAAGTCCATGTGTGGCGCCTAAGCCTTAGGCGCCACACTGCACATGTGTGGCGCCTAAGGCTTAGGCGCCACACATGGGCTTATACAGCCTCAGGGCAGCCCCTCCCCACCCCCCTCCCCAGTATAAGTCCATGTGTGGCGCCTAAGCCTCAGGCGCCACACTACACATGTGTGGCGCCTAAGGCTTAGGCGCCACACATGTGAAAACCTGCTGGAACTGAATATGGACAGCAATAAAGCAATTTCTGACAGCAATAAAGATCTTAGAACAACAATACATCAATATATTGACAGCAATAAGGATCTTGTGAGTGCAATAAAGCAATATCCCCGACGACGCCATGCTTGTGGCGGCCCATCCGCGCCCGCTGCCAGATCCCCCGCGCAATGGCATCCCTGGCACATCCCAGGCCGACGAGCCAAGCGTGAGAAATCCCCATCAGGAACCGTTCCAGAGAGAAAAGGAAGATAACTTTATCTCTTCGGCTATTTTCATTTCAGCCCTTGTAGTTTCTCATAATCACGAATGAGTTTCTTTAGTTCTTTATATACTATTTCTTCTTAGTATAAAATTATTATTTTGCGATTGAGATTAATTTTTCTCACACAACAATATTGATTTGCGATTGAGAAAACATATTTTTCCTCGTGAAACAATCTCATTGCGATTGAGATTAATTTTCTCTCGCAAATATTAATTCACTTTGCTGAATTATCTTGCAACTTGATATAAGATCATCTCATTTAATTTGAGGTATATACAATTCAAGTTTTTCACTTGAACATCAAGTTTGTAACATCATTACTATTCATTACAATAGTAATGTATTTCTGTTGAGTACGATGTATTTTAGAATGTATGTATCTCCATATTCGTTACATGTCGAGATTAATACATTTATTTGCAATTGAGATTTTCAATTTCTTGCAAATATTGACCCAAAATTCAAAGTGAATTCTTCAAATTGATGTTTTGGGATCACAAGGTAGTGTGTAGATCTACTACTTTGCAGATTATCACCACTATTGATAATGCCTACATTTTGTCGTTTCGACACTATGATTGTTTTACAAAGTGCTCTCCCACACATATTACTAAGTCATGACATAAGGCACTACGAGTGAGTCTACTGACTTCATCAAATTATACTCCCTAGTGCCGCGAGATCTATTCCATTTTGAAGATTATCTTCAAGGTGTCATATTTAGCAATTTGAGATTCACATTAATGGTTTCAAGATAACTTCTTGAAATACCCATTAATTTTACTAAATTCATTACAACATCAACCATGATGGTCTTAAATTTACTGTAGGTAAATTAATTATCTCCGGTTTACCCATAGAGGTAACATATGGCTATAAGGCGTCAGCCGTACTAGTATTTGCTCCTCCGAAGCATTTATTGTTGTTGTTCACTAAAATATTTTTACTCTCATAGTAAATATTGTTCTTGCACACTTTGCTTAAATATGTAATAGCAAACTACGAAAATATTTGCATATACGTATGATTACCTTCTATTACATTGGTAAAACACATGGCAATGATTGAATGTCTCAACACTTTCGCAAGGTCCAAACCACATAGTGGTTATAGTTTCATAGTTACTAACCAATGTTAAGCATGCAAGTCTGTACGTTTTGGGAGTGACTCTAAAGTCACACACTTTCTCAAGAATGAAGTCCAAAACATTAGCAACTAGATGAATCCCCGCGCGTTGCTGCGGAATATGTTTTGCTCAAATTTCTAATGTGGACACGTACGTCGTGTATAGAAAAATAGTGAATTGCATGTGGGTCAAAGCATTTCTCTTTTTGCGGGGAAAATATATCTTTCAAATGAATGCATACAAATGAATTGCTTGCATAAAATTTTAACAGTAGTGTTAATACAAATAGTTTTAAATTAAGAGTTAATACAAAATATTGCAAATAAATAAGTCTTTAACTCATGACACTTGCCTATTATATATATATGAAAAGAGTGCATCAGAATCTGCGTATAGCTAAAAGTAATAAATTTGTATGTTGGATTCATGTACATGCGGTTATCATGTTACCTGAGCAGAACAACTATTTCCATAACTATATTCCTAAACAAAATAACTATAGGAGAAAAAAATTGTTGCCACATAGACGAAAACTTGTACAGAAATGTCAGCTGGTTTAAGTAAACTTAGAATCTATTACCAATGTAGCAAAGTCAAAAACAAACAAAATGAAAATTTTGAGATTGGTATAATGGATAATACTATAGAAATAGGATAATCGGAAGAAAGAAAATTTATTCCATCAGGAACTATGAATGCATGTATCCAATTTAACTTTGAATATACGATGAGCAAGTCCTTCAACCTGAAAAAGACTATGAAAATTAAGTTAGCATCAGAAATAATACATGGAGGTGCTAGGTAAGGAGTTGATGGCGAGATTCATATCAAGAATGGTATTATAAAGCACATCGTGTGTCTCCTCAGATGCACATTAATTTAAGAGTTTGTAAGTTGTAATGGCTATTTCAAGCTGCATGACTCACCTCACATGTTACAACAGAAGAAGAGATAAACCGGTTCAGTTTCGCTTTCGCCTGGCTGGCCAGGAGGGACTGAGCGCATAATTGCTGGATTAATTCATCTATTTGATGACATTGGTCAAGTATATTGCAACAACAGGTCGAGAGGATCACAACACCTCAAATTCCAGGAACGTTGTCGATGTCCCCGCCCATAAGCTTACCACTGATAGAAAGGAACAACCTAGATGGCTTCCACCATAGCGACAGAATCAACACGCCAAAAAATGCTATCATAGCCATGCTAGAAGCTCGACCAAGAGGTTGTTGAATCCTCACCTCATATAAGTCAAGTGGTAGCCAACCTACATACAGCTCAACAGAGATGGGGGTTGGATGAAACGTAAATAGATGTAAATCAGATTCAACACCTCAAAACACATGTAGATGCAAATTAGATTCCTTTTTGATTCATTGCACCAGAGAACCAACATCATCGGCACACACATAAAACAAAGGATAATCTGAAAGCATGACACGACATTTACGCATTACTGGGAGGAAGGAAACCATCTCACCATGGTACAGATGTACTCCTCGAAGGATTGTTTAGACTTCTTTTACAGCTGCTCCAAGTAGTGCAGATGTTATATATCACGATATGTGCGACAAATAGAGAAGAACCCTAGATTAGCACCGGATTAGAACAAATCAGGCCTAGCACAAGGGGGGGGGGGCGTAGATCAGGACTGGATTAGATCGACACGGGCCTAGCCGAGGCATGCTCGGAGGGAGGAGGCGACGGAGTCGACTTACTTGTCTTCCTCATTTCCACGAAGCTGAACTTTGGCTCTGACTTACCCTCCAGGATGTTGATAAGATTATTGATGCACCACCAAGCCTCTAGATTTATCTATTTGAATTATGCCCTAGAGGCAATAATAAATATAGTTATTATTATAATTCCTGTATCAAGATAATCGTTTATTATCCATGCTATAATTGTATTGAATGAAGACTTATATACATGTGTGGATACATAGACAAAACACTGTCCCTAGCAAGCCTCTAGTTGGCTAGCCAGTTGATCAAAGATAGTCAGTGTCTTCTGATTATGAACAAGGTGTTGTTTCTTGATAACTGGATCACGTCATTAGGAGAATCACGTGATGGACTAGACCCAAACTAATAGACGTAGCATGTTGATCGTGTCATTTTGTTGCTACTGTTTTCTGCATGTCAAGTATTTGTTCCTATGACCATGCGATCATATAACTCACTGACACCGGAGGAATACTTTGTGTCTATCAAACGGCGCAACGTAACTGGGTGACTATAAAGATGCTCTACAGGTATCTCCGAAGGTGTTCGTTGAGTTAGTATGGATCGAGACTGGGATTTGTCACTCCGTGTGACGGAGAGGTATCTCGGGGCCCACTCGGTAATACAACATCACACACAAGCCTTGCAAGCAATGTGACTTAGTGTAAGTCGCGGGATCTTGTATTACGGAACAAGTAAAGAGACTTGCCGGTAAACGAGATTGAAATAGGTATGCGGATACTGACGATCGAATCTCGGGCAAGTAACATACCGAAGGACAAAGGGAATGACATACGGGATTATATGAATCCTTGGCACTGAGGTTCAAACGATAAGATCTTCGTAGAATATGTAGGATCCAATATGGGCATCCAGGTCCCGCTATTGGATATTGACCGAGGAGTCTCTCGGGTCATGTCTACATAGTTCTCGAACCCGCAGGGTCTGCACACTGAAGGTTCGACGTTGTTTTATGCGTATTTGAGTTATATGGTTGGTTACCGAATGTTGTTCGAAGTCCCGGATGAGATCACGGACGTCACGAGGCTTTCCGGAATGGTCCGGAAACGAAGATTAATATATAGGATGACCACATTTGATTACCGGAAGGTTTTCAGAGTTACCGTGAATGTACTGGGAATGACGAATGGGTTCCGGGTGTTCACGGGGGGGGGGGGGGGGAACCCACCCCGGGGAAGCCCATAGGCATTGGGTGTGGCGCACCAGCCCTTAGTGGGCTTGTGGGACAACCCAAGAAAGCCCTATGCACCATAGGAAGAAAAATCAAAGAGAAAAGAAAAAAAAGAGGAGGTGGGAAAAGGGGGAAGGACTCCTCCTTCCAAACCTAGTTGGACTCGGTTTGGAAGGGGAGGGTTGCCCCCCTAGGCTCGGCCGACCCCCTTGGGAGTCCTTGGACCCCAAGTCAAGGCTCCCCCTCTTCCCTCTATATATACGGAGGTTCTAGGGCTGATTTGACACAACTTTGCCACGGCAGCCCGACCACATATCTCCACGGTTTTACCTCTAGATCACGTTTCTGCGGAGCTCGGGCGGAGCCCTGCTGAGTTAAGATCACCACCAACCTCCGGAGCGCCGTCATGCTGCCGGAGAACTCTTCTACTTCTCCGCCTTTCTTGCTGGATCAAGAAGGCCGAGATCATCGTCGAGCTGTACGTGTGCTGAACGCGGAGGTGCCGTCCGTTCGGCACTAGATCGTGGGACTGATCGCGGGACGGTTCGCGGGGCGAATCGAGGGACGTGAGGACGTTCCACTACATCAACCGCGTTCACTAACGCTTCTGTTGTGCGGTCTACAAGGGTACGTAGATTGAACATCCCCTCTCGTAGATGGACATCACCATGATAGGTCTTCGTGCGCGTAGGAAATTTTTGTTTCCCATGTGACGTTCCACAACATTATCTTCTTGAGGTCCGGTTGCTGCTCCGCCATCGCCATCGTACCTATCGGTTCTGCCCCGAGACGACCGCCGTAAACCCTAGAGGAGGTTGGTCTCTCTTGCGTCTGTCGATTCGTGGGGGTTTGAGATGGTGGGAATGGGAGACATGGAGGCCATCTTATGAGGGATTCAAGCCGTTTCGTTTTTAGGAGGTTTGCTTCCACTTCAGCTGGTCGTGGAATGGAGATCGGAATTGGAGGGGCGTGGATTGTGGAGCACCGAGGGGTCATCTCGTATTTGGGATTGATGATGTGGTTAGACCGCTGACGTGGAATGAAGAGGGGCGTGGATTGTGGAGCACCGAGGGGTCATCTCGTATTTGGGATTGATGATGTGGTTAGACCGCTGACGTGGAATGAAGAGGGGCGTGGATTGTGGAGCACCGAGGGGTCATCTCGTATTTGGGATTGATGATGTGGTTAGACCGCTGACGTGGAATGAAGAGGGGCGTGGATTGTGGAGCACCGAGGGGTCATCTCATATTTGGGATTGATGATGTGGTTAGACCGCTGATGTGGAATGAAGTGAATGGATGCATGTCGATTGGTGATGTGGATAGGCTGTATGTCAAGAGAAATAAGGTGGTGGGGGGGGGCTTCTCTTGCCAGCGAAGGATGATGAAGTGGAGTCACGAGGAGCCAGGAAAATTAGGTAGTGGAAGGCGTCTATTGAGATATAGAAGATAATTTCATCACATGTGTTGTACTGAAGGATACACCCAGGTTCACCAAGGATCACCTTGTCCATGATTGTTCTCAAACAAATCATTTATTCATAGATGCCACTTACTCCTAGAAGAAAATTAAATAAATGCATTAGCATCTTCAAGTAAGCATGGTTGACATTTCCAAACACAGTAAGTACATCTTAGGTGATATTATTTATTGTATGATGATTTACGACATCAGTCGTTGTATCCACCCGCGGTATTATTGCCACTATAACTCCACCTTGAGGAAAATATTTTATGGCTATTCTCTTAATAGCTATGTATGTACATTTGCATTTTATATATAACCAACTTCACTTGATTCTCAAGCTAAGTACGTAAATGGATGAATATTTGTTCACCTTGAATATTTCCCTTAAGAGAAACATACTGCCATGAGCACATTTGGAATGGTCACAAATAGAACCATGAGGAATTCAAAGTAAAGTGGAGGCTAAAGACAACCAATGACAGAATTGTCTTTTAATTGGGAATTGATCATTTCCAAATGATCATAAAGACAACTCTTAAGTTTGTCAAATGTGTGGCTACATAAATATCGTACATATGATTACCAAACCCTCAAACATATGGTCAAACCACACCATGAGTTTATTAAAAGGCAAATAAGTTCATTGGGGTATTTGAAAATTTGCAAACATATGACCAGAAACTATTCTGGTAAATGATGTTCTCGAATCTTCATCAGAAGGAGAACCAAAAATATAGTGCAATAAAAGAATGATCAATTCGTTTGCGCCTATGATATGTTTACATAATTCATTTTTCAGTAATATGGGAGACCTCATGTAATATCCCGATTATTCCCAAAATATTGTTTGCCTATAGTCGTACTACTACATGTAGTATAAATGTCCAATATCCTATTTCTTGGACATTATATTTGATAAATTTTGAATGTATGAATCAATTCATACTCAGTTTTGTTGCGTAAAAATAATTTTCTAAATCTTACAAAATATTTGGCTTTAAGCCTTACAATCCTGGTTTGGGGTTGATTAGAAAATTATTGACAATTCTATTGGTCACAACTTAAGAAGTTGCAAGATTTCCCAAATCATCAAATTTTATGTGCACCACATGTGCCATAGGGGAAATTAATTTAAGGAACTCTCACCTTACAATTCGAAATGAGCCAACTCATTCTTCCTTGAACACATTCAGAAGATATGTGGATTACTCAACCATTATGTGGTATTATATAGATACTTCATGGTACTCATGGAAACATTTATAAAATGATTTCAAGTTAGTCCCTTGTCACACAAAACCATGAATGATATAACTAAATTAATTGCTCAAATTCTCAAAGTAAGAGCAAGTTATCCTAAACAAGGGATAAATCCATTCGAATGGACAACTTCGATGAACTCATTTTACAAGCAATGCCTGATTATACATAATACTTTATGTACATACCCAGAATGGTTTAGTTAAATATCTTATCAAAGATAGTCAAATTAATAATATGGCAAACTTATAGAATCGTAATTTACAAGCATCATGCTAGACAAATACAACATTACACACCATAAGTATGATATAGATCATACCAACTGCATAGCATACTACTTTCTCCTTGTAGTAATTACGTGGAAATCAACAAAGTATTTCCTATCTGCGATAATTCGGTTACATACCAATATCACCACTCCACCATACATCAATGGGCTCTCACAAAAAAATAGGGATCTATATGAGGAATAAAAAATTATCCGTCAATCAAAATTATTCATAACCCGTATGCTGATTGCATCAGCAATAAGGACATTTTTGGCATTAGGGGGAGATTAGTACCACAAAGAATGCCAAGAAATAAATTAGAAATGTTATTCACATTCAGTCCTTATATCCACGTACTCAAAGAATCTGAACAAGAAGTTTAGAATCACATATTTGCAACACAATGCAAATCTGCCACATACATTTACTGATGACAAAGGTGTTACTGAATTATATTCCTCTAGTAAAGTGTCAGAAAGAGTGGAGGTACCTGATAAACCACTCTTCTCCCTAAATGAGAGCAAGAGGGGGAGAAAACTGACCACACGAGATATAATCTCGCATATGCTTCCGCGGAAATAGAGGAAATCAAATCCTCAACCATTAAATGTAATTAAACATCAAGTTGAAAGACACCTCACTGGATTCTCACCATCCAAAGCCCGACATAAATGTGCACAAATGTTTTGGTGTCGGGACATCGAAACACATTGACTCCATTGTTGTAGGAAATCACAAGGAGTTAAAAGGAATAAATACATTTCCACAAATTTCATTGATTCCTCCAGAATCATATAACATAAGTCTATATTTGTCGACATATATTTCTTCTCAAAATTGCTAAAACCTTTTGGGCCCTGAACCAATCCATGGTAGAGTGCCTCTTGTACTCATATTGGTTCACGTAAAAGGAAGCAAGTAATGAAGAATATCACTCGCTCTGCAAAGGAGTGGTATTCACCACAGTAATACCTACTCCACATAAGTATCTTTCTTATAGAATACTAGAACTTCTCATTCATAGACAAAGTAAATGAGGTGGTGAGAAAGCGAGGCTTGTAGCAAAAGGGTTCACGCAGAGACCCGACATCGAATACGATGTAACATACCTTCTTGGTATGAGTGGAACTATGTTTCGATAATAAATACCATTAGCAGTACAAATAATATTATCCATGTAGTTAATGGATGCAGTGACTACAGACTCATATGCGTCACTCGTTTCGGAAATCTATATTAAAGTCCCTGAAGGGCTTCATTTCCGAATCCAAAAACAAATCACAACATGTATTGTGTAAAACTTCATAAGTCACTGCGTGACTAGAAATAGTCATGAATTATATGGTACTACCGACTAGACGAGTTCCTTCTTCAGAGGATTACTCAAAGGATGATGATTGTTTATGTGTTAATAAAGGAATACCAAAATTTTATTTCCTTACATCACCTGAGTGTATATGATGATTGCATCATCAATGTCTCTACAAGACCTAAACATACATAAAATCATCTCAATACGAAAAATTTGGATTCAACCAAATTTAGCTTAAGTTTACAACTTGAGCATTCTCTCAAGAATACATATCAGTCTACATATATCCAAACATATACGAGAAGTTCAATTTGGATATATCATATCAACAAAAGATATGTATGGTCATACTACCTTTGATAAGGTACAAATCCATTCAAACCTAGGGGTGGTAATGAAGTGATACTAGGACCTGAAGTTCTATATCTCACTAATACCAAAGCACTCATATACTTGCAAACTACGTCAGGCCTGACACTATATTTGCTATCTTTATTCGGAGTGCAGCCTCAAACAAAAGGTATATGGTTGATATAAGTACTATCATCTTATATTTAAAGATTACAGTAAATCTTCAATATTTCCATCAGGAAATAGAAGATATGACCATGATATGATGTAATGATATTGGCTCTTTATTTGATCCCAATGACGCCATATCAATGACTGAATTTGCTGGAATAGCCTTCACATGGAAGTCATATAAATGGATTTTAATGGTTATTTCCACTTATCATTCTGACATAATAGCTTTATCCTAAAGCATTGCACAAATATATATGGCTTGGCAGAATGATTAACCGCACTCAAAATCGTGTGGTCGAGATTCATCAGAATCACATAACTTGATTTATCAAGATACTTCCACTTTTGTTACTCAATACCTACAGGTTATATGAAGAGCAATATCATAAATCACATTGCTCAGAAATTACTTATCCTCATGGATTATAGAAAGTTGAGGAAATAATTTGCAAACAAAATATTGTGATAATCCAACAGATTATACACAATCTCATGTTCATGTCAATGGCATTGGTATGAGACATCCTCCATATTTGCAAAGTTCAGGGGGAGTAATCTCCCAGACTATAACCTATTAACAATCATCAGATTGCATATATTGTACTCTTTTCCCTTGATGAGTTTTTCCATAATGGTTTCTCATAAAAGGTTTTTAACGAGATAATATAAACACAAGTGTCTTTATATGCCATATCATTTTCTCCTTGTATTTTCCCACTCGGTTTTAAAGGAGTTTTCAATGGCATGTACAATTGCACTCTTTTCCCTTATGAGTTTTCTCTCAAGTTTCTCATAATGGTTTTTAGTGAGGCAATATCTTCTCAAAGATCATATGTCATACTTTCAAATTTCCCTACCGGGGTTTTTAAAGGAAGTACACAAGACATATTAATTGTTCTCTAAACTTATCAATGAGTTCTCTTCTTCAAAGGTTTTCTCATATGAGTTATCGAGAGACAATGATCATCATATGTTGCATCATTTTCTCCTTATTTTTCCCACCGGGTTTGAAGGAGTTTTAGCAACATATCTACTCTATTCTCCTCATATTTTCCCCATAGGGTTTTTGGGGGAGACTCTCAATATTATCAGGAAGATTTCTCAAGATGGAAGATCTATATACAAGAAGCTTTCAACGATGAAACATTCAAGGAGCGATGTTGTACAAGGGGGAGTGTTAATAATTAATTAGTAGATTAATTCAAGGGATATGTCCAACGCCGAACAGTCATGTCTCCTCTCTCTCTCTATTGCCAACAGGCACCTGTTCTGGAGGGATGCCTCCGAACAGACACCTCTTCTTCGCACCTCTTCCAGATGTATATATACTTGAGAATCAATAGAAACATGACTAATCGTCCATTCACTTTCATTCAATCTCGTTTTACTATAACAATATGCTAACCAAAGACGGCGACTTTCCTGAATATTTGCTGACAACACATCAAGGACAATCTCCAACCTACTTGTTCCTGCCACGATGGAATTTTACTTTGCATCATGCATTACTGGTTGAGCACATGTGTATCTAGAACCGGAATACTCTTGTAGCAATGAAGAGTACCATATGTTTATCATGGTAGTGGAATCATGGTACACATTTGATAAAATTGGAATGGACACTGTGACAAAGACTAGAAATGAACCAACTCTATACAAAAACTACAATCTAGAAAGTACCCACAAGAGACATTTTTAATAATTGTGAGTGCAATAACATGGTGCTTTACTAGGTCCAATTAATTGTTCTCCACTTGCCGTGGAAGAAAAAGTATATAATTTAAACCAATAAGGTCGTTGGACAACTCGCTACCATGGTGAGCCCTCGATTCGTGGCATTTCTGTACATCGGATCTCGTCAACTCGATCGTTCAGCCATTGAATTTTCACTAGCTAGTTTTCCCATTTTCACTTTGTGGTAGCTTTTGCATGCCCAATGGCCGGTGGGTTCACTTCGTGTAGCCATTGGATGGTGAGCATCATATGGTGGGGAAATATCTAGACATATATATCCAGTTGAAAGTGGGTAGTCGTGAGTTATTATTGTTGACATCACCCTTGAGGCGAATAGGTTGGGAGGAGACACTTTAATCCCCTATTTTTCTATGTGTCCGATTGAAACCTTTGCTCATATGTATGCGGTGAATGTTAGCAATCATAGAAGACTAGATGATGGTTGAGTATGTAGACTTTCTTAAAAGCTCCGACATGTGACCCTTCCTGAAAATGTGATGAATTGTGTTGCAAAGTTGACTGAAAACATAGTTTTTTAGTTTTCAATAGAGTTTACGCTTCACACTTCAAAGTTGTGATGAATTGTTACTTGTTTATGAGAGGTTTTTATGATGGAAGTTATATGATGAAAATAATGTGACAAAGTATTTTATAAAGTTTATTTGTTGTTATGATAATGAGCATGATGCTAGTATGTTAGTATTTTTGTTTTGTTCGATACCTCTCTCTCAAAGCATGTTGTCATGATTTCCGTTATCGGCTTTCACTTGAGGACAAGAGAGGTCTAAGCTTGGGGGAGTTGATACGTACATTTTGCATCATGATTTTCAACTATTATTTATAGTGTTTTTATGCATTATACCACTTTATGAAGTAATTCTAATGCCTTTTCTCCCATAATATACAAGGTTTACACCAAGAGGGGGAATGCCTGCAGATGGAATTCTGGACCTGAAAAAGCTATACGTGAGAGATACCTGTTCTGAACATATATAAATGGGCTGATACTCCACGAAGAATTTTTATGGAATAAATAAAAAATACTGGAAGAAAGAAGTACCAGAGGGGGCTGCCAGGTGGCCACTAGGCACGAGGGGGCGCCAGCCCCCTGGCGCGCCGTGGTGGGTAGTGCGCCATGATACGTCTCCGTCGTATCTATAAAATTTGATTGTTTCATGCCAATATTCTACAACTTTCATATACTTTTGGCAACTTTTTATACTATTTTTGGGACTAACATATTGATCCAGTGCCCAGTGCCAGTTCCTGTTTGTTGCATGTTTTTTGTTTCGCAGAATATCCATACCAAACGAAGTCCAAACGTAATAAAAACTTACGGGGATTTTTTTTGGAATATTTATGATTTTTGGGAAGAAGAATCAATGCGAGGCGATGCACGGAGGGCCCACAAGCCTTGTAGCCGCCACCAGGAGGTACGGTGGCGTCTGGCAGGCTTGTGGCCACTCCTTAAGGCGGTTGGTGCCCTTCTTTCGCCGCAAGAAAGATAATATCCAGAAGAAAATTGTGTTAAATTGTCAGCCCAATCGGAGTTACGGATCTCCGGGAATTTAAGAAACGGTGAAACGCAGAATCTGGGAGCGCAAAAACAAAAGGACACACAGAGAGAGAGAGAGATCCAATCTCGGAGGGGCTCTCGCCCCTCCGCCACCATGGAGACCATGGACCAGAGGGGAAACCCTTCTCCCATCTAGGGAGGATGTCAAGGAAGAAGAAGAAGGAGGGGGGCTCTCTCCCCCTCTCTCCCGGCGGCACCGGAATGCCGCCCGGGACATCATCGTGTGACGACGATCTACACGAACACCTCCGTCATCTTCACCAACATATCCATCATCTTCCCCCATCTATATTCAGCGTTTCACTCTCTCGCAACCCACTGTACCCTCTACTTGAACATGGTGCTTTATGCTACATATTATTATCCAATGATGTGTTGCTATCCTATGATGTCTGAGTAGATTATCGTTGTCCTATCGGTGATTTGGTTTAATTTGCTTGTGGTTATGTTGCTGTCCTTTGGTGCCCATCATATGATAGCGCACGTGGATCACACCATAGGGTTAGTTGTATGTTGAGAGGACTATGTATTGGCAGGCTAGAGCGACAGAAGCTTCAAACCTAGCATAGAAATTGCCGCATATGGGATTGAAGGGGGACCAATATATCTTATTGCTATGGTTGGGTTTTACCTTAATGAACGTTAGTAGTTGCGGACGCTTGCTAATAGTTCCAATCATAAGTGCATAGGATTCCAAGTAAGGGATGACATGCTAGCAGAGGCCTCTCCCACATGATACTTGCTATCGATCTAGTAACGTAGTCAATTGCTTAGGGACAATTCTGCAACTCCTACCACCACTTTTTCACACTCGTTAGACACTCGTAGTTTTTTCTTTATCTAATCAGCCCCTAGTTTTATTTACGTGTTCTTTACTTTCTTGCAAGCCTTTCCTATCACTCCTACAAAGTACTTCTAGTTTCATACTTGTTCTAGGTAAAGCAAACGTAAAGTGTGCGTAGAGTTGTATCGGTGGTCGATAGAACTTGAGGGAATATTTGTCCTACCTTTAGCTCCTCGTTGGGTTCGACACTCTTACTTATCGAGAAAAGGCTACAATTGATCCCCTATACTTGTGGGTTATCAGGCCACCCGACCCACTTCTGCGACCATCTTCTAGCATATATTCACGTTTGAACTTGAAAAAATAAGGAGAGGACTTTTAGGACGGAGTGCCGCCATCTCGAGGCGGAACTTGGGTAGGAGCACTTTTGCCCTCTAGTGGAGCGATTTCGCTGGGGGAATATCTCTCCGAGAGAGGGATATCGAGGCCATCGTCATCACCAACAGCGCTCTCATCTTGGGGAGGCCAATCTTCATCAACATATTCAACAACACCATCTCCTCTCAAAACCGTAGTTCATCTCTTGTGCTCAATCTTGTACCGGAACCTCAGATTACGGAACCTGAGATCGGTACCTGGGGGTGACTAGTAGTGTTGGTTACATCTTGTAGTTGATGCTTTGTGGTTTATTTGGTGGAAGATCATATGTTCAGATCCAATATGCTATTTAATACCCCACTAATCATGAGCATGTTCATCACTTGTGACTAGTTACTTTTGTTCTTGAGGCGATGGGAGAAGTCATGTTGCAAGTAGTCATGTGATGTTGATATTCGTTCGATATTTGGATGGTATGAATGTTGTGATTCCCTTAGTGGTGTCATGTGAACGTCGACTACATGACACTTCACCATGTTTGGGCCTAATAGAGTGCATTGTGGAATAGTTATTACATCTTGGGTTGCGAGAGTGACAGAAACTTATGAAAGCACATATGCTCCCTTGGAGGTTTTGATAATTCCTGACAACATACATTGTCAACTTACATTGTCTCTTGGACTAACACTTTTACCTAGTATATTTCAGGTATTGTCCACAGAGAGCTTTGGCTTTAGGATTGTGTGGAGAAGCCCCTTGATGAAGGAAAGGATAGAATTGGCTCAAGCTTCAAGCAAGAAGACTCTAAATTTTCATTTGTGATAAATCACTTTGAGTCCATAGGAAAGCCAATACTGTTAAAAGGGGACGAGGTATTATGATGAATTGGTTGCTCAAGTGCTTAGGGATAGCCACCAAAATACTCATCCATTCTCCCACAAAAATATATCTGTCCCAAGCCACATGAGAAAAATCGGGGCCACCAACAATTTCCATTCGACCCTACCGATTTTACACTTAGACAGATCCTATGCCAAACCCGCCATCTCGGTACAACCAACATTCCTATCGGTGCCACCAAGATTGGGTGACCAACATTCTATTGAGATGATTTCAAGTTTCGGAATTTACGATTTTGAAATCGGTCTCACCAAGTTTTGGAAACCACCGAGATTCATTTAGTGCAACTCAGTACTACCGAGATTCATTTAGGTGTCACCGAGTTGGGCAATAATGTTGTAACGATTGGATTTTGGGGATGCCTATATATACCCCTCCACCTACCTCTCACTCGTAGAGGAAGCACTCAAAACACACTTACACTTGCCAGATCCATTTTTCTTAGAGAGAGCCACCTACTCATGTGTTGAGATCAAGATATTCCATCCCTACCATTTGAACCTTGATTTCTAGCCTCCCCAAGTTGCTTTCCACAAGATCAATCTCTCATACACTTGCCAAATCTGAGAGAGGGTGAGTGAGTGTTGACGAGACTATCTTTTGAAGCACAAGAGCAAGGAGTTCATCATTCTACCATATCTATTACCTTTTGGAGGGTGGCGCCTCCTAGATTGGTTAGGTGTCGCTTGGGAGCTCCCACTTCGTGTTGTGGATTTGAACCAAGATGTTTGTAAGGGAAAGTAGATCGCCTACTTCATGAAGATCTACCGTGTGTGAGGCTAGTCCTGTGCGGACGGAAGCTATGGTGGAATGGACCAGACCGCTTCTTCGTGGACCCCTTGTGGGTGGAGCCCTTTGTGGACTCTCGCAGCCGTTACCCTGTGTGGGTTAAAGTCTCCATGAACATGGACATACGATAGCGCCACCTATCAGAACCGTGCCAAAAATCACCGTGTCAACTTCTTCGTGTTTGATCTTCCTAAACTCTACCCCTTACTTTATGTGCAAAGTCTTTACTTTCCGCTGCCATATTTGTTGACTAGCATGTGTAGGGCTCACTAGACTTGTTAGAACCGCTAAAATCAGCCAACCATTAAATTGGGAAAAGGGTAGGATTTTAATTTATGGAAGTAGTATATTCACTCCCCGTCTCGACACCTCTTCTATTGATCTCACAATTGGTATCAGAGCAAGGTCTCCAAAACCTTGGTTTAAACACCATTGGAGGAAGATGGATGTGCCTAGTTTGTGGAATATTAGTTGTAGAGTGCCTGTTCTTGATGGGGAATATTTTAGACAATGGAAATAAGAAATGCTTGATATATTTATAAATTCCATTTGCGTAAATATGTTGAATTTCCCTATGAGCCGCCCGTTGATCCTTTGCATCCTTCTCATGATGAAGAACTTGATATGCTTGGTAATCTCAAAACTGTAAATCTAATCATTAGAGGACAACCAAGAAATGTGCTTAATCAATTGCAAAATTTTGAGTGTGCTCACACTTTGTGGAAAGACTTAGAGAAAATATATCCCGACTATTCACTGAAAAATCTTGAGTCCATTTTCCATAAATGCGTTGCCTTTCACAAAATGAAGCCAAACGATCCTAATTTTGATAAATGCCTTTTTGAGCTTCGTGACTGATGACCCACAAGTATAGGGGATCAATCGTAGTCCTTTCGATAAGTAAGAGTGTCGAACCCAACAAGGAGAAGAAGGCTCTGATAAACGGTTTTCAGCAAGGTAATAACTGCAAGCAGTGAAAGTAGCGGTAACAAGTGATGGTGTCGTAAGGTGAAACGTAGCAAGCGAAAAGTAACAAGTAACAAGTAGTAGCAACGGTGCAGCAAAGTGGCCCAATCCCTCTTATAGCAAGGGACAAGCCTGAGCAAAGTCTTATAAGAGGTAAAATGCTCCCGAGGAGACACGGGAATTTCTGTCATGCTAGTTTCATCATGTTCATATGATTTACGTTCGTTACTTTGATAGTTTGATATGTGGATGGACCGGCGCTTGGGTACTGCCCTTACTTGGACAAGCATCCCATTTATGATTAACCCCTCTCGCAAGCATCCGCACCTACGAAAGAAGAATTAAGACAACGTCTAACCATAGCATTAAACTAGTGGATCCAAATCAGCCCCTTACGAAGCAACGCATAGATTGGGGTTTAAACTTCTGTCACTCTAGCAACCCATCATCTACTTACTACTCCCCAATGCCTTCCTCTAGGCCCAAATATGGTGAAGTATTATGTAGTCGACGTTCACATAACACCACTAGAGGAAAAACAACATACAACATATCAAAATACCGAACGAATACCAAATTCACATGACTATTATTAGCATGACTTATCCCATGTCCTCAGGAACAAAAGTAACTACTCACAAAGCATAATCATAATCATGATCAGAGGTGTAATGAGTAGCATCAAGGATCTGAACATAAACTCTTCCACCAAGTAATCCAACTAGCATCAACTACAAAGAGTAATGAACACTACTAGCAACCTTACAAGTACCAATCGGAGTTGCGAGACGGAGATTGGTTACAAGAGATGAACTAAAGTTTGGAGAGGAGATGGTGCTGATGAAGATGTTGATGGAGATGACTCCCCTCCGACGAGAGGAGTGTTGGTGATGACGATGGCGACGATTTCCCCCTCCGGGAGGGAAGTTTCCCCGGAGCTCAGATTGGATCTGCTCAAGTTCCACCTCGTGGCGGCGGAGAATCCACGAAAAAGCTCCACCCTGATTTTTTTCTCGGACGAAACCCTTCATATAGCAAAAGAGGGGGGGGGGGGGGGGTAGTGGGCCATCAGGTTGCCCACAAGCCCTGTTGCCGCGGCCAGGGGGGTAGGCCGCGACAACCGGGCTTGGGGGCCCTTGGCTGCTCCCCTCTGACACTTCTTTCGCCTAGTATTTTTTTATATATTCCCAAAAATCCACGTTGATTTTCAGGGCATTTGGAGTTGCGCAGAATAGAGGACTCAGACTTGCTCCTTTTCGAGTCCAGAATTCCAGCTGCAGGTATTCTCCCTCTTCAAATAAACCTTGCAAAATAAGAGAGAAAAGGCATAAGTATGGTTCCACAAAGTATAATAACAGTCCATAAAGCGATAAATATCAACATGAAAGCATGATGCAAAATGGACGTATCAGTGACCTCATGCGTGCTAAAGGAGATGTCATTACCATTAACAATGTCATTGTTGAAGCCATTTGCATGCATAAATATGAACATTGTCATAATCAAATTCTTATCAAATACTTGTTTCCTATGATGAGGATATTTCGTCCGACAATGACAATCTGTAGCATGGATACTATGATGAAGATGAAGAATTTGAAATCGAGTATGAGAAGACCATGAGGAACCTTAGTCTTATGGCTAACCTTAGAAACTACATGGCCGGAGGAAAGGAGTGGGTTCTCGACGTTGGATGCATCGATCACATGACCGGTGATAAAGACATGTTTCATGAGATCACACCAAACCGTGGACCTCGAAGGTACATGACCTTTGGAGACAACTCCAAGGGTAAGGTACTTGGTCTTGGTAAGGTGGCCATATCTCATGATAGTTCAATTCAAAATGTCATGCTTGATGAATCCCTTGGCTACAATCTTCTTTCCGTATCTAGAGTAGTAGACTTCGGTTTTAATGTGCTATTTATGAAAGTTGACTGCCAAGTGTTTCGTAGCGACAATTATAACATGGTCTTTACTAGTTTCCATAGAGGTGACCTATACATTATCGATTTCACTAAAAAAATCCAAACCCCGTACATGTCTTATTGCAAAATCTTCTAAAGGTTGGTTATGGCATAAAAGGTTAGGACATGTCACTACTAGGAAAAGGCCTGCTAATGGCGCACCTATTTTGGCTACTAATGGCGCACTATAGGTGCGCCACTAGCATCACACCATTAGATTTTTTTACTAATGGTGCACCACAAGTGCGCCATTAGTATCTGGTATACTAATGGCGCACCAGACAGTGCGCCATTAGTATTGCTCATGGTGCGCCATTAGTATCTGGTATACTAATGGCGCACCAAGTAGTGCGCCATTAGTATAGATCCTGGTGCGCCATTAGTATCTGGTATACTAATGGAGCACCTCCTGGTGCGCCATTAGTATAGCTTATGGTGCGCCATTAGTATGCCTCCCAAGGCCATATTTACCCATGTGCTCTGGCTTACTAATGGCGCACTAGTTGACGATGCGCCACTAGTGTGCTTTTGAAGTGCGCCACTAGTGTGCTGAGTGGTGCACCACTAGTATGAATATTAGGTATTTATTTTATTTTTTCTGATATTTGCACATATTACAAAATATATTATTGCACAGAATATAGAGAGCACAACATATAAACAACAGATTTATCGAATACAGAATACAATTCATCATATTAGCCTCCGAATTTAAAATACCGAACAAAGTTAGAACATTACAAGTCTCGAGACCGCTAGTAGCGAGTTTGTATTCACATTACAAGTTGATATCGACCATCTAAACTACCATCACATAAAAGATAGTTGCGGTCATCACGATGAGCATAATCGCAATGAAACTGGTCTTCATCCGGTTCCTCCAACGCTCCCTCCTTTCTCCCGCTAGATAGCGCGCGTATCTAACTTCCGCCTCCGCCCTTGTGGTGTACCCTTTGTAACTATTACTGCTGAATCGGTGAACCTGTCTCCGACACTCCTCCCTGTCGTCGTAGACTCCGGGAACCTTACCCTTGTACACGACATACGATGACATCTCTATGCACTAGCCAAACAAAACGTTAGTAGCAATTCACAGAGACATACAAGTTCATTAAAGTTTAATATTACAACTATAACAGAATGATTCATGGTCCTACTAATAAATAGCATTGATTACATATAAGTTGAACGACTGTCCAAACCAAAGAGACATACAAGTTCATTAAAGTTTAATATTGCAACATGAATTAGTAGCGATTCACGGGAACGTGGATGAAGTCGCCGTCTTTCGTGATGGTCATGAAATCGCGGTCGTTGTCAGCCTGCATTTGTAGCATTGTATCTATCTCACTATTGGATAGCGGAGATCTGAGGTAGAACTGCCCCGAGGTACGAAGGACATCTTGATGGATGATTTCCGCAAACTCCGACTGGATGCGAAAGAATTCTTGTCTAATGTCCGCATCCTGGATTGCCGACAAGCGTGCGGCCCAATCTTTGAGATTATTTGGTAGCCGAAGGTGATTACTGTCCCGTATGATCGCCCGCATGTGATGGAGGGCGTAGTAGGCATCCTTCTGATTGCCAGGCGGCTGCTTGACGCAGGCGAACGTCGTATTGTGGGTGAACACATGGTTGCCGTGCCTGAGACTTGTCCTGCTGAAGGTGCCTCCAGAAATGGCGTAGCCGGGAAGAGCTTCATCAAGAACTTTCTTGATATTTGTTTAGTCTTTTTTTGACTAACGGTCCGAGTCAAAATACGTGGCCGTGGAATATTTCGGGCTTAAGAGGATGAGTGTGCAACGTGTGTCACTGCACAATACACGGAATGTTAGAAAAAAAAGGACGATCAAAATCTAAGAAATCATATGTTACGGGGCAATGAGGGGATAACTTTCCAGGGAAAGTAAGGCACGAGGAAGTTATCCTTTTCTGAGTTTGCCAGAATGACGCCTTCGAGGTATGAACTCGCGACTTGCCGGTCCCCAGCGCTGCCCAAGATCTTGGCACGCATATAGAAGGGGTCGACTATCACTAGGTCCGGGGTCTTGTCTCTAATGATCCGCATCTCCATACTCAGCGAAAATAGCCGAACGAAGGTGTAGTGCAGCGGATGAGGGTTAAACATAGCGAAGATGTCAGCAAACCGCAAGACGATCATAACCCCGATGGCGCTATCGACAAAGCCCTTGCCCTCTGGCACCTTGGCCACGAAAACCGGGTATGCCACATTATTCTCGGAGAGACGCCGCTTCTCCAAACAAAGAACACTGTCATGCAGACTCCGCATAGCACCGGTTGCAGCATTGAGCAGATTAGTCGGTAGCATCGGCCTACCCGCCACGTGCACCCTCCTCGAGATATCCTTAGGTGAAGGTGGCCCGTCCAAAGCACGGATCGTACTCGGTGCCGGCTCGCTCGCACCCTTGTTAGTCTTTCTTTTCCGTCCCTTCTTCTGCTGATGTAATGGGATCGAGTTCTGCTCACAGACCACCTTCTTGAGTGTGTTGGGGCTGATAATATTTCGCACCTCGGCTATCTGAGGCTCGGTGAAGGCGGCAGCTGGAGGCGTCTCCTCAAAACTAAACGCCAGACAACGCCTGTTGCAATTGGGTTTCTCCGCGGTACCAGCTAGATCGCGGTCGTCTTTTGCAGGGTTGGGTTCTTGAGAAGGAGGCCCCAAGAATTCCTCACCGTACCCATGTTCGGGAAAGTACTTATCGACCTTGGTAAATGTACCATCGTCGTCATCGTCGTCGTCCGGATCCTGTGCCATATGCATGTCCGGATCCTGTGCCATATGCATGTCCGGTAGCGTTGCGGCGGTCTTGCCATGGCTTGGCACGGGCATGACTGGCGGTGTTGTCTGTGGGGTGGTGTCCCCCACCCCCAAACGAATCTGGCTCTTCGGCCAAAGCAAGGGCCAGCTTAAGTAGGTGCTGAGGGTCATCACATCATCTTTGTCGGCCCCAGCAGGGTGGAACGGAGGTAACAAGTCACCGCAGCCTGGGAGCACCCGAACCAGTTGAACCCTATACGTGGTGGGTGGCATCGGTTTACCATGGAACATGGGGTTGCCCGGTTGAACGATTCTGCCCTTGGCGACATCGATCAACTCGCCACCCATGAAGTGCAGGAGAGTGCATGGAACATCGGCGCCGGCGCCCTGTGAAAACATGTAGGGCGTCAGGGGATGCCTAGTCAAAGGCAAGGAGATGAAGTCATCGATCGAGAGAGGCTTAGTTACCGTGATGGCGTCGAGCTCGGCTAATGTCGAGGCACCGCAAACGGCGGGCGTGCAAGTGACGGAGGGGCCGCTTGCTGCTGAGGTGCCGGCCGGCGCTGGAGACACCAATGGCGCCGGCGCCGGAGACACAAATGGCGCCGCCTGCGCGTTGTGCGAGTTGCTGGCCGTGAAGCTGGGAATCGGGGGCGACCCCTGTTGGCCGCCCGCAATCCACGCCTGCAGCCCCTCAATCAAGGTAGGCACAATGGCGGTGATCACCCCTCCCACTTGGTGTTGCACTAGCTCTTGGACCATCTCTGGAATCCGTGCCACTTTTGCCTCGAGTTCTTCAACCTCGCGCGACTGGCTTTCCAAGTTGGTATTTCTCTCCTTTCGCCCACCAGCGTTATAGTATGACGACCATTTCGTGGACAAGCCTTTGCCGGCCACACGACCAGCTGACGACGGCTTACTAGACTTATCCTTGTTTTTCATTATGTCAAACGCCCTATTTAAATTGGTGTCCCAATGGGAGCTCTGAGACGACCCCGCGCTACTGCTTTCAGTGTCCTGCAGAAGGAATGAACCATTTAGAAATTTGGCTTCATTAATTAGAATGCAACCATATGGAGCTAATTACGTGGGGTGTATTCCTTACTAGAACACGCTCAAGCGCCCTGGTCTTCGCATCCGTGGTAAGCTCCTTTGTTACCGGGTCCACCTTGTACCGGGCCCTGACATAGTTCCTGGTCTGCTTGTCACCGTATTTCTCGAAGCGGGGTGGTAGGCCTTGCTCGGCACGCTCCGCGCCCTCCTTGTCCCATATAGGTTCCGCCACTCTGTAATCGCCGGGTCCGAGTTGGTGGACCCCTAAGTTCAACTCCCGCATTTATTTCCCCCACTGACTTGATTCCGCGGTTGCCTTGCTCTCGCACTTGATCTTGAACTCCTTGTAGTCATCTTCGATGATCGAAGGATTTTTCGCCTTGATCTTCTCATAACTATCACCTTTGTCAATCATTCTCTTCACCACGCTTCTCCAAGTAGACAGGGCCTTGCTCATCTTCGTGAGGGTGGCACTGTTCACTTTATTCCTTGAGAGGCGTGTGTTTGCGACGTCATCGGGGAACTTGTATCGTTCGTGCAGCTTCGTGAAGAGGAGGTTGCGCAAATTCCCTCGGTCCTTATGCCTTAGGTTCTCGGTGTTGATCGAGACAGTGCTCCGGAGAATGCACCCGAGCTGAACCGCGTACCCCTTGACTATTTCTTTGGGCGCCGTTGGATACCCGTCGGAGTTCACTTCAGTAAATTCCTCCTTTACGGTGCTGAGCACGTTCGGGCGCCGGTCCTTTCGTTGCCTCTTCAATTGGCTGCCATCTGTGCGTGCGCTGCCATCATCAGTGGTGGCATCCTCGGCGGCACCATCAATGGTGTCATCCCCGACGCCACTAGGGGTTGTGTACTCGGGATCGGTGTCTTCCGCGGCGTCCTCATAGCGGTGAGGTTCTTCCTCCATCTCCTGGGACAGCTCCCAGAATGGCTTGCCCGAACCGCCGGCCTCATTGTTGTGGGCCATGTTTCGCTCTAAATAGGAAAAAAGTTTGGTCAAAAAGTTGGTTATTGTCAAGGAACAAGATCATGGTCTCATCATTTAGGGTTTGTCGACACCGAGGCATCCTAAAAGCTAAGATTTTATCATTTAGGGTTTGTCGACGCCGAGGCACCCTAAAAGCCTAAGCTTTCATCATTTAGGTTTTTATCGACACCGAGGCACCCTAAAAGCCAAGGTTTTATAATTTAGGGTTTGTCGATGCTGAGGCACCCTAAATGCTAAGTTAAGTTTTCATCATTTAGGGTTTATCGATGCCGAGGCACCCTAGGTTGACTGATATATATGGGTATCTTCTAATAATATACCCTATCAAGAAAAGGGAAGAAGAATTCTAAGTTGGGCCTAATCACTTGGCTCTATTGCCACCTATGGTTTAATGCAGCAAGAATAAAGGGGCAGTTGATCCTACTTAATTAAGTACTAAGATACCCCGGCCCATGCATTAGTCGCAAGTACCCCATATGTCCTATTTTTAGCAAAGTCATGCTAAAATTCACGGAAAATTTCAGCATGACCTTTGCTGAAAATAGGACATATGGAGTACCCGAATTTGCCGGAACGGAAGTTAATCGACATTCCGGCATACTCAAGGGCCTCTCGGGGTACCTACAAAATCAGCACGACACGATGGTCGGAAACAAAACCCAGCAAACTAGCACCACAATGTGCCTCTACTTTCATATGGATGAAAAGGACACAGACCATATGGTCCTCTGCTTTCATATGGACAAAAATAGGTCACCCAACAAAAAATCATCAATAGTTTAGCAAGTCTGTACCCTCAAGAATGAACATATAGCAATATCTGTTGTCCCCCCATAACATACGGAAATCAAAATCAGCTCAACTTAGATGACTAGCTAACTCATTTTTCAGATAGCAATATGTGTTGTCCCCCCATTGTACCTGAAGAACTAGCGGCTGCTGCTCCTCTGCCCGTGCTGCTGATGCTCCTCTTCCGCTGATCCAAGTGACTGTGCTGTGCTGCTGCTGATTAGAACAATTTTGCTCCTGTGCACTCTGAAGAAGGTAACTCCGTCAGAGTACTGTACCTGAAAATTAATGAAGTTGATTTAGAGTTAAAATTAGGCATGCGTTAAGTATGACAACGCATGTAAAATTGATAAGTACTAGGACAGACTAAGTTAAGAGTTACGGATTACAATGTAGACGTTTTTGCAAGCTTGGGACAGTAGGAGTAGAAGTTCTCCCTCGTAAATGTATTACCAAAATGATGGAAATCAAGGTAATAAGACCATGGTCTGAACAGAACTGCCTAAAAAAATGTTTAGCTAGTCATTTCGGCCAAATATTATTTGTAGACCAATCAAAATATTGAAGCAAGTCTGATGAACAATTATCAATTTCTGATTCTTCGCTATCCAATTGTCGAGAATTTCCAAAACATGACATGCAAGCCAAGAGCTCAGAAATATCTTCTCTAAGGCTCCTAAACATTACTTACGAAGTAAACTAAACTTTGAATGGAAGGGAGGATCCCACCTTGAAAGTATCTATCATAAGCATCTCTTAGATTTTTTTCATAAAGAATAAGCCACCGTTATCAAGCCATTAGACATTAACAGCAACAACAAAAATACAAAACTGGACATGAGTTAAAACTGAAGACCACAAACATAACTTGGAAAAAACCAATCGAGACAAAATCATGGAGTCTATGTAATACTTCACTGTAGATGAAAGACATCTAAGACACATATATAGCTAGAATCCGTTATAACAAATAGCAATTTCCCCTGAGTCCAGTGTCCACGACAAGCAAATAAAATTTCAGGAGGATATTAACAAATGGGATATCTTGATCAAAATCTGTAGAGATATGAAAAGCCATGACTCCAGTTGCCAACTTCACAACGTTTACCATTAGGCTGTGACTCAACTATGGTCCCAAGGGGAAGAAACTTGAAACGACAGCAGCGACTACGGACACAGATGGACCCCAGACATTCAGACTGAAACTTGATGATGACGCTGAACCTTCTTGACCCTCATTACTGTTCTAGGACTCATTGTAACAGTAAGGACACGATATATAAGCCATGCACAAGAGAACATTGAGACAGGCAAATAATGAAAGGAACTATTGAATAGAATATTTCAGCTTTAGACCCTTGACTCTATTAGAAAATCATATAACTGTAAGCATTCAATATTTCAGCTTAACATTCAAGCATATGCTCACATAGACAACCATTAGAAAATCGTGCCAGTCTTTCAGAGACTGCAAAATGATCTATGGCCAGTCTGATACTTAACTGGCTAGTAGTTTAAAAGAGCGATATGAAGATAAAACAAACTGGGGATGATACTTTATGTAACACTTTGTAGAGTATTACTTATGTTTTGGTTACCATAAAAATCCAGTAGAGCTCATAGGCACCAATTTATTCAAACATTTTGGCAACAAGAACTGTCAAGAACGACGCCATTAAAATGACAGGCATGTCAATAATTCCGGCCATCTAAATTGTGCCGGAGGGTGATAAGGTTCCAGAAAAATCTCAAGTTGCAGGTGGAACTGCCTCAATCTGGTATAGAAAACATCATGATGAGAACCTCACAAGTGACATCGTTCCCCATCAGATGTCAGATGTACTCTCTCTTTTTTCAGCTATACTCGACCAATTAAAGTGAGAGGAGTGGATAATACTGAACCTCTGTTAAAAGGGGCAGTGAAGAAGGAGGTCAAACCTGAAATTGAGAAGTTCATGAGCCCTGCAAAGGAAGGAGAATGCAAAACCCTGTCAGATATACTATAAGTGTATCGATCCAGTTAAAAGCGTGTGATAAATGGTCTAGTGCTAATTCAGTCTGCCGACACGCATAAGCAACCACATCCATCCAGTTAACGCTGGCTAGTCTCTCTCACCGACGGGACCATTTCTGTTATGTAGAGAATCGCGCGTCGGTGCGGGATCTGAGGGAGAGAGGGAGAGGGGGAGGGACCGGACCTGGCGCGATGGACTGGAGGTAGAGCGGCGACGGGCAGTCGCAGCTGCAGGGCGGGTAGGAGGGGGCGGAGGCGGCGGCGGCGGCGGAGGCGGAGGCGGAGAAGCCCTTCTTGTAGCGCCAGTAGAGCACAACTTCGGGGCTGGAGCAAACCCTAGTGCCGCCAGAGCTCCGTGGGCTGCGTGGACGAAGGTGGGGGAAGGGGTGGGCGGGGACGAGGGCGCGCGAGGGCAGATGGAGTAGAGGCGCGCGAGGGCAGCCGGCTTAGCAATGGCGCACCCCGAGCGGTGCGCCGTTAGATTTTTTTATATAGTAATGGCGCATGTATATGAGGTGCGCCTTCTCTACCTTGTTAATCTCCGAAGTAGTAGCGCAGTGGTGCGTGGGTTTTGCCTGCTAGCAGGAGGTGGCGGGTTCAATCCCCCCTCAGCACCCTTTTTGGGGTTATTTTCCTTCGGCACAGTAGCCATCAGAGAGTATTCCCTGCTCTCTTGCACTTTGCTGTCGAGCAGATGCTTCTCAGCCCAGTGGTTTGATGCAGGATTGAGTACCAGGGGGACAGGGTTCGAATCCTCTTCCCCCCTCCTTTTATTTTTTTCCTTTTATTTTTTTCTATGCATTGTTTTCTTGTGCTGGTTGCACCTTGGTTTGAGAAGTTGATGCTGTGGTCTACATCACACCATGAGGGTGATTTATCTTCCCTCACAACAACATCTACTGCCTAGTATATTTTTTTTGATGTTTGCAAGTAGATGCCTATGAATAGGAGTTGAATGTTGTGAATAGGTGTTCTAGTGGTAAGTATGCCGACGGCGGCGACGGTGGAGCGGGGAGGGTGCGGGGGGTGCTCGGCGGCGAGGGGGATCTTGCGAGGGGTGATAGCGATCGAGATGAAGGGGATCGAGATCGAGTGTCCTCATGAATATTCAACATTTTTTCATATTGAATATGAAAAAATATCATCAAATTTGAAAATGTCGAAATACAATCAAGAAATGAAGGCTACAATTTAAATACAATCGATCTTAGCTAGCTATTTGTTCACAATCTTCTTGCCCTTATTTTTCGTAAATGGAGTTCTTCTCTTGAACGGACGTCCTTTAGGTAGGGTGGTCCTGTTCCTTCTTGTGGTGTATGCTGGTACTTCATCATCGTCGTCATGTTCCATCTTCGGGTCGCCGTACTTGTCGAAGTCTTGCTCATTGGCGACTCCATCCATTCCGATGATCTTCCTTTTGCCTCTCCACACGACACCGCGACTGGGCTTTGGTGGGTCGGTAATGAAGAAGCATTGGTCCACTTGGGAAGCCAGTACCCATGGCTCATTTTTTGCGGTGACGTTTGCACCCGCGGTCTTGGATTTGGCTTCGGGTATAACCATGGTGGTGAAATACCGGTCTTCTTTTATGACGCTCTTGGCCCATCTGACACGGAACATCGGGGCCTTCTCTCGAGCGTAGCTCAGCTCCCAGATCTCCTCGATCCTTCCGTAGTATCTGTCCTTGTCGTTACCGGTGTAGGATTCCATCGTTACCCCGGAGTTCTGATAACCATCGCTCTTCATGTCCTTTCCCTCGGTGTAGAATGTGTAGCCGTTGAGATCGTACGCCTCATACGTCATCAGGTTGTGCTCGGCGCCCTGTGACAAGGCGAATATGAGTTGTTCTTCCGTGGAAGAATCCTCATGTAAAGGGTACGACAGAAGCTTCTGCTTGAACCAACGCGTGAAACATGAGTTGTGCTCTTTGATTATATCTCCGTCCGTCCTCTGTTGGCCTCGGTCACTGTACGTCTTCTCAATAAAGGTTTTGTGCTCTACGACCCAAGGATCGACCACGTCTATGTGTTGTAGCGCGACTAGGTTTGCTCTTTCAAAGTCGGCGAGTCGACCCTCGAAGTCGACATGCATTTCGCGGCGACCCTCACGGTGACCCCATCCTGCGAGCCTGCCGAGGTGCCTGTTGACGGGCAGACCAACAGGGTTCTCGATGCCTAGATAATCCGTGCAGTAGGAGATGCACTCTTCGGTCAGAAAGCCCCTGGCTATGCTTCCCATTGGACGTGACATGTTGCAAACGTATCCTTTGATGACACCATTCATCCTTTCGAACGGCATCATGCTATGCAGGAACGTCGGCCCGAGTTGGATGATATCCTCCACGATATGGACCAGCAGATGCACCATAACGTCGAAGAATGCGAGCAGGAAGTACATCTCAAGATCGCATAGTATCACCACGATCTCTTCCTGTAGCCTTCTGAGTTGCCTCACGCCAATCGACTTCCGAGAGATGACGTCGAAAAAGTTGCATAGGCCAAATATCGTTTCACGGACGTGCGCGTCCATGATCCCACGGATTGCAACTGGAAGTATCTGCGTCATTAGCACGTGACAGTCGTGAGACTTCATCCCGCTAAACTTCTATTTCGCTGAGTCTAGGTATCTGCTTATCTTCCCCGCGTAACCGTAAGGAAGTTTTACTCCTACGAGGCAGGTGAAAAACTGATCGATCTCCTCCTGACTTAGAGTGAAGCACGCGGGAGGGAAGTCATTTCCGGTCTTCTTGGCCTTTTTGCCTTTGTGACGACTTTCCGTGTCCTCCTTCGCCTCATTATTAGCGTGAAGCTCCTCCCTGATGCCCATTGATTTCAAGTCTGCCCTTGCTTTCGGTCCATCTTTGGTCCTCTCTAGCATGTTGAGCAGGGTACCAAGCAGACTCTCGCACACGTTCTTCGTGATATGCATGACATCAAGGCTGTGAGGCACACGGAGGATCTTCCAGTACGGCAAGTCCTAGAAAACAGACCTCGTTTTCCATACCTTCAGCAGCGGCTCTGGCGCCTTTCGCTTCTTTCCCGGCTCTGGGGCCTTTCCCGGCGGTGGGCACTCTTTCCAATTTTTCAACAGCTCATATATTTCCTCGCCGCTCCTCATAAGGGGGTGTCTTCGGGGTTCGGTTTCACCATCGAACAGATCCTTGCGTTTTCTCCATGAGTCATCGTCGTGAAGCCTCCTTCGATGTCCCATGAACACGGTTTTTGAAGACCCGGGATCTCTATCTAGCTAGCGATACATTGTGTCATCCATGCACCTGACGCATCCAGAAAATCCGTGGACCACCTGCCCCGCGACATATCCGTAACCAAGATAGTCGTGCACCGTCGTGAGTAGTGCGGCTCTCATAGGGAAATATTCTTTCTCTGCAGCGTCCCATGTATTGGCTGGCGTTTTCCACAACGTGTCTAGCTCCTCTTTCAGCAGCCCCAGATACAGACTGATGTTGTTCCCTGGTTGTTTCGGCCCTTCAATTAGCATACTCATGTGAATGTACTTCCTCTTCATGCACAACCAGGGGGGAAGGTTGTACATCCACACAAACACATGCCAGGTGCTATGTGTGCTTCTCTGGCTGCCAAACGGATTGACTCCATCGGTGCTCGCGCCCAACATGATGTTCCTTGGATCGTCCCCAAATTCTAGGTTTTCGTAGTTCAACGCTTGCCACTGGCTCGCATCCTTAGGGTGACTCAGCATCTTGTCTTTTTTATTTATCTCCGGATCATTTCCGTCATCTTCTCGCTTTTTCTCCTCCCTATCCGCGTGCCAACGCAGGAGCTTTGCTACCTTAGGGTCCGCGAAATACCGTTGCAGACGAGGAGTGATCGGAAATACCACACCACTTTTCGAGGAGCTTTCTTCCTCTTCTTGTATCAACTGACGCCGCACACTGGACATATGGTAGACTCCGCGTGCTCGTCCCGATAAATGATGCAATTGTTCATGCACATATGATATTTCACGTGCGGTAAATCCAGAGGACACACGATTTTCTTTGCCTCCTCGAAACTGGTCGGGCACTTGTTCCCCTTGGGAAGACGTTCGTGCCAGAATGACATGTTCTCGTCAAAGCATGCGTCGGTCATTTTGTGTTTTACCATCATCTCCAGAGCCATGAGCGTTACTTTCAGGCGGGTATCCTCGGGCCTGCATCCTTCATACAATGGAGTAACCGCGTCTATCTCGAGTTGATCCATCTTGGCTTTCTCTCGGGCGGCAGCTCTTGCGTTATCCGTCTGCTTGAGAAGCAGCTCTTGAATATGAGGGTCCTGCACCCAGGCCATCGATGGTCCATCGTCGTCTGCTCCGGCATCTTCATCTTCATGATCATGCCCTTCATCTGCTCCGGCATGTTCCTCATCATCATGTCTGGCATCTTCTACATGATGACTGTGTCTTGGACATTCTTCGTCTTCTCGCCCGCCCTCGCCGCGGTTGTCTTGCTCATGCCCTTCCTCATTTCTTTCCCAGCCCCCATGGACGACTTCATAATCATCTTCATCACCTTGCCACCGATAGCCATCCATGAAACCACGCAAGAGCAGGTGGTCCCGCACCTTTACGGAATCCGGGTCCATAAGGCTCTTCAGCTTGCATCTTTGACACGGACATCTTATCTCCCTCTCTTTCTTTTGAAGCATCTCGGCCTTCGCGGAGCTCAAGAACCTATTCACGATGCCTTCGGTCATCGTGCGGACCATGGTCGCCTGCGGGGTAGAGCAAAATGATATTTTAGAACCAAATTTTTTTTTGGCATGACTTTGCCTAAAAATAGGACAAAAAAGAATGCATAGTGCCAAATTCTCGCCAAAACGGAAATGAATCAACATTCCGGGAAAATATTGGCAACTATCGCATTTCAAATACCGGTACCTACAAACACAAACATATATGCAACACCACAAACATATGGAACACCACAAACATACGTAGATCTAGCTAGGCCATAAAAAGTGCATGTGCACGTTGTTGGAGGGAGAAAAAAGTGGATCTACAACATAAAAGCTTTCCCCTTACTTACCTATCAAAAAAAGGTAATTTAACCACTTAATTTGGGTGAATCTATGATGCAAATGAGGTGAGGAGGAGGAGGCACCCGAGACAAGCTTGGAGGAGGAGGTGGAGAGAATGAAAGTGGGGAAAGTGAGTGTGGTAGGTGGCTGTACAAAATATCTAG
This sequence comes from Hordeum vulgare subsp. vulgare, assembly GCF_904849725.1. Lineage (NCBI taxonomy): Eukaryota > Viridiplantae > Streptophyta > Magnoliopsida > Poales > Poaceae > Hordeum > Hordeum vulgare. The sequence continues at coordinate 170,367,024 of NC_058523.1, forward strand.
CTGGTCCCAGGTTACTAATGGCGCACCACCTACATATGCGCCATTAGTAACCCTGGTTACTAATGGCGCACCTTTTGTGGTGCGCCATTAGTAGTTCTACAAAAAAAAGAAAAAAAAATATAGTAGTGGCGCACCACCAACAGATGCGCCATTAGTAACACTGGTTACTAATGGCGCACTAGCTGTGGTGCGCCATTAGTAGTTTATAATTTTTTTATAGTAGTGGCGCACTACCAACAGATGCGCCATTAGTAACCCTGGTTACTAATGGCGCACCGAGCTGCTGGTGCGCCATTAGTAGTTTTGCAAAAAAATATATAGTAGTGGCGCACCGAGTGTGTGGTGCGCCATTAGTGTCCATCACACTAATGGCACACCTGCACATGGTGCACCACTACTATATAGTAGTGGCTCACTACTTGTGTGGTGCGCCATTAGTGTCTATATCATCTATAACCCTTTTCCTAGTAGTGTGTAGGTATGCGTAGCCTTGATAGGTGATCATATTCTTGGTGTTAGAGATGTTATCTTTGACAAAGATAGACTTTGTAGTGATTGTCAAGCAAGAAAGCAAGTTGGTGGAAGTCATACAGTGAAGAACATCGTGACTACAAGAAGGCCACTCGAGCTGCCTCACATGGATCTCTTTGGTCCCAATGCTTACAAGAGCTTCGGTAGAAATTTTTCTGGTTTAGTCATTGCTGATAATTTTTCCAGATTTACGTGGGTATTCTTTCTTGATGATAAGTCACACGTACAAAAGATATTCAAGAACTTCGCTCGGAAAGCTCAAAATCAGTTTGAAGTGAAGATCAAGAAAGTTCGGAGCGATCATGGAACAGAGTTGAAAAACACTAATGTGGATACTTTTCTTGACGAAGAAGGTATCTCACATGAGTTGTCAGCGACGTGCACACCTCAACAAAATGGAGTTGTTGAGACGAAGAACCGGACTCTCATAGAGATGGCCAAAATGATGCTTGACGAATATAACACGCCAAGATATTTTGGGCAGAAGCCGTGGAAACAACTTCTCATGCCATAAAATGACTCTACTTACACAATCTTCTCGGTAAAATGGCTTACGAGCTACTTACTTGTAAGAAATACCAAGTTGGATACTTTCGAGTATTCGACTCTAAGTGTGTGACAGTCCGATGCCGACGTTCCAAAAGATTCCCCTTTCTTTCCGTTTTCGTCGTGTGTCTATTTTCTTGTGTCGCATCATCATCGCATCATGCGCATCATCTGCATTGCATCGGCATCTCCGTTGCCGCCCGTTTTCAAAACTTGCATCCGTTGTTAGTTGCCGGTTCCGTCGTTGTCCGTTCTGAGCCCAACCGCACCCGCACGCGCCCGCGGCAACGTCAAAATCTTATTTTCAAAAGTGTGTTTAAAACTTTCCCTGTTTGGGTTAGAACTTGGCGTGCGGTCGTAATTAGTTGTAGCTAGGCCGACTGTCAAGTTTCGTCGCAATCGGAGTCCGTCTCGTGCCCGAACGGTCGACCGTAGCGGTACCGTATTCGGTCTGTCGTCGGACGTTTTCCGGTATTTTAAATCTCGTTGCCGGGCTGCCCGTTTTCTCTCTCATCTCCGCCTAGCCTCTCTGCACAGTGCACCGACCCTACGCGCAGCCTAGTCCGAAAACCTCCTGGAACCCGAACCGGGCGGTCGTGACCGTTGGATCCGAATCAACCCCGTTTTACTGCAAATCGTCATCGGTTTGTTCATTGGACTCCCTAACCTAGTTATCTCGACCATCCGCTCTAAATCAGAGGGTTGAGATAGACCTAAGATTAGCCCACCTAATTATTTAAGCAACCAACCCTAGCCCTAGCCTGTCCCATCCAACAATCCCCCGCAGCACCGCCGCTCATCTTGTCCCTCCTCAGGATCGTCCCGATCGAGATCCAGCTAAGATGCCTATTTTTTTCTCTCCTCGATATCAGCAGCAACCCAACCAACGAGTTCTTCCTGATCCACCCCATCGCCTGTGCCCGAGCATACACGCAGCTCCCTCAGTCCCGAGCGGATGCGTCCAACATCAGCTGCAGCGCCAACAAGGAAGCAGCACCGCGCTGGAGCCACCGCTCGCCGGAGCTCTGTCGTACCCGCCCGAGTCCCCGCCTCCATCAGAGGGCCGCCTGATGCTGCCGACGGAGCAACAACAAGGTCCAGGCCAGCGCTCGTCGCCCCCTCTTCCATTCTCCTCCTCCTAAGGCGCCTCCCTCTAATCTCTCCCTCTGCTCGTTCTTCTGCCAGGAGCAGAACGGGAGACCGCCGCCACCGCCGCCCTAGATCGACAACTACGCGTGACACCTACAGCCTCGGGAACGGGTCCCCCTCATCCGGATCTGCCCGGCCCGCTGGCGAAGATCTCCGTCGGCGCCGCCCCTCCAGTCACACGCGCTGCCCTGCGCTCGTCCCTGACGAACTGAAGCCCCGCATCGCGCCCGTCACTGCAGGTTGTGCCTGCGTTTTTTGTTTCCTGTAGAAGTCCGAACATGCGCTTAATAGAAAGCCTCGACGTTGTTTTTGCTCACAAACTTGTTGCTAGCTCAGCTGGTAGCCTATCTGCGCCTGGACCATTGGGTCTGGGGTTCGAATCCCAGCCACGCCTATTTTTGTTTTGTGTTATTTAGATTAGAGCCTCGGTATGATGTATATAGACATATATCCGTCTTGTACCAAAGCCTCAACACAGCACAGTGGTTGGAGTATTTTCCCTGGTCCAGGAGGTCGTGTGATCAAATCCCATGAGTGCCAAATCTTTTGCTGGCTGTAGTTTTTTTTTCTCTTGCACACAGCTGTCTTGGGCCGATTTCATCCCTGGGCCACTGCACTATGGTGCAATTCGGCCATTATGTTTTTTTTAAAACGTTGTGTGATTTTTCCAATTCTCACGGATTTTGTTAATTTCAAAAAAAGGCATTGTTTTTCAAACGAGCGTAGTTTCTAAACCGTGCACCGGAGTAAAATGATTTCAATATGTAAGTTGCTTAGAATTTTCCGTAGTTTCTCAAAAACCAACTTTCATGCATGATAAAATTACATAAACGTGTTGTTTGCTTCGGTTTGCGTGTCGATATGTTAGAAGCGGTTTAGGATGTAGTTATTTAACCGTACCTCCGTTGGAGATGTGCCATATATGTAAATGGGCCAGAACTAGAGTAGAAACACGTGAACCACTTTGTTTTGCTGTTTAACAAACTTAAAATGTGATTAGGACAAAGCTGGACAGAATGAGAATTTAGCACGCGGGGTCGTTTTGGAGATGCTAGATGTTGTTTCTGGCCTCATTTAAAATGCCTAGATAGGTAGTTTAATTTGTGCTTCACCCCTTGCCATGTTAACAACATTTTAATATTGACGTGTTAATAATCGGGAGTGAACTAAATAATTAAACATGGAGTTTCGTCAATATGCAACTCGTTGCATATTGAACTTCATTTAATGTGTAGTGTTTGCGTGATGTGAATTGTCATGCCATGCCTTGCATTTTTGAACCATTCATGCATCATATGTGTTGTGCATCATGTGGTGAATATCGTGTGTTGATTTGTGTTTCCGGTTTGCTTCGTTTCGATAGAGTTCCGCAAGTGTGTCAGATTGTGAGGACCCGTTCGACTACGTCGGTTTGTCTGCTTCACGGAGGCATTCTTCTTCCAAGCGGGATCTCAGGCAAGATGACCATTTCCCCAGATACCATTACTATCATTGCCATGCTAGTTTTATCGCTTCTATCGATTATGTCTCGTTGCCTACCACATGTTAAATACCAGCCTCTCAACAATGCCATGTTAACTTTCAACCTGTTCGACCTAGCAAACCACTGTTTGGCTATGTTACTGCTTGCTTAACCCTGTGTTAGCATTGCTAGTTGCAGGTGCAGTTGCTTCCATGTGATAACATGGGTTCCTTGTTATATCATCATATTAAATGCTACTTAATTCAATGCACCTACATACTTGGTAAAAGGTGGAATGCTCGGCCTTTCTAGCCTGGTGTTTTGTTCCACCTTTGCCCCCTTAGTTTCCGGCTACCGGTGTTATGTTCCATAAATGAGCGCTCCTAACATGATCGGGGTTGTTATGGGGACTCCCTTGATAATTCGTTTTAGATTAAAGCTGGTCTGGCAAGGCCCAACTTTGGTACTACATTTGCCTAATCACCTAATAAAATTGCATAGGGACTTCCTGGGCCCCGAGGATAATTTAATCAACCCCCGGGCCAGTGCTCCTCATGAGTGTTGGTCCAAAACAGAGCAGCTTATTAATGCTACCCGGGGCAACTCGGCGTTTGGCGTGGTAACCATCGCTCATCCGTCGTGTCCTGAGAACCAGGTACGCGACTCCTATCGGGATCGTCGACACGTCGGGCGGCCTTGCTGCATTAGTTTTACCTTTGACGAGATATCTTGTGCATCAGGATTCCGGTGATGCTTTGGGTAATCTCAGAGTTGAGGTTTTCCACTAGGGAATCCGACGAGATCGCGAGCTTCGTGATTCAGGATTTCTATGCGGCTTGTGGTAATTTGTGATGGACTAGTTGGAGCACCCCTGCAGGGTTAAATCTTTTCGGAAAGTCGTGCCCGCGGTTATGTGGCAACGTGGAAACTTTGTTTAACACTGGTTCTAGATAACTTGAACGTAACTTAATTAAAACATGCCAACTGTGTGCGTAACCGTGACTGTCTCTTTCATGAGTTCTTTCTCCGATCAAGGACACGGTGGGGTTATGTCTGACGTAGGTAGGTGTTCAGGATCATTCATTTGGTCATCAGAAGTTCACGTCCGTTATGCGTAGATCTTCCCCCTTTTATTTCTTGTACTCGTAAGTTTAGCCACCAAATATGTGCTTAGCCGCTGCTGCAACCTCACCACTTAACCATACCTCACCCATTAAGCTTTGCTAGTCTTGATACCTTTGGAAATGAGATTGCTGAGTCCCCTGTGGCTCACAGATTACTACAACACCAGTTGCAGGTACAGGTAAAGGTTACTTGATGCGAGCGCGTTGATTGTTCATTTGGAGTTGCTTCTTCTTCTTCTTCTTCATTGATCTAGGATGGGTTCCAGGTCGGCAAGCTGGGATAGCAAGGATGGACGTCGTTCTTATTTTTCTTGTTTGTTTTTCGTCCGTAGTCGGACCCTGCTCTTACTCTTGATGATTATGTAATGTACTGAAGTGACTCTGATGTAGCTTGTGGCGAGTGTAAGCCAACTCTGTATATATATCTCTTCTTTTCAGTACATGTACTTGTAACGATATCCATTCTTGCGACACGACGAGATGCGCTTCTATCCCTGACGAGGCCTTCGTGCCAAATTGAGGGTAGGGTCGCATCTTGGGCGTGACAAGTTGGTATCAGAGCAAGGACCGACCTAGGAGCCCCCTTGATTGATCGAACTTGGCCGAGTCGAGTCTAGTGAAAAAATAATTTGAGTCTAGTTATATATCGGAGAGTAGGATTCTTTTTTCTCCTCTTCTATGCTCTGGTGAGGAATCTTGACGTAATAATTTAATTCTACTCCTCTTCTCACTCAAAATTTTTTTAGGATCACGCGGATATTTTTGAGATCTATATGATGCTGATGTGACGGAGTTATGTCTTGGTGCCTCCTATCTGCTCTAAGTCTCAGGGGAGTTGAGCTCTAGGGGATTCTTGAGCACATCGTTATCATTCAGATTTCTTAGTATCTCAGAACGAAGGATGTTCGTAATTGCTTCAATACTAGTAGTGGCGAGATAACCCCGATGTCCCCAGTACTGGTGCAGATTGTTCGGGAGTACTGCCATACTTTGTATCGTTGTGATCACGAGGGTCTGTTGTAGATGAAGGTCCGAGATTCTGGTTGTGTGTTGACGGATGTGATACAGGTGACGGGTTAGTATAGGAGTTGTGTGATTATTACTCCTTGTATCCGTGTACCAGATTGCATGACCAGATATTTCGAGAATTAATAGGTGGGAATTCAAGTAGTTACTTATAGGACAATCTTCCAACAAATCCTCACCCTTTGTTTTGTTGAACTATGGTAATTCGAGTTGCTTCGATGTCAAGTGGTGATTTCAGATCTTTCCTAAGAGGTGTTCTCATATTTTATGAGAGTATTAATTCTTTTGCTCTATCAGTTGTCTTATCAATTCCTTTCAACCAGAGTTGTCACATCAATTCTTTCCAACCGGTATGCTTCTCTTCAGTGAACTCAATCCTCTCCAATTGTTGCTGATCATTCTCTCAATTCTTACCGGAGTTTGTCTCATCGGTCTCAAGTCGTCTTTGTTTTTCCCCACCCTCCCGCCCTTTTTCTCAGTGATTCAATTTTCATCCAAGAGTTTTCTTTTCATTATGCTTCCGCTGTCTGTTCTTTTCTCTCGTACCCGGTGATTCATTGTGAAGATTCTCAGGAGATTCGTGTCATATTTGTTCATTCTTGTCTTCTTTACCAGTGAATTTAATTCAGTTGTCCGTGCTCATTATATCCTATTCATCCTTGTAATTCTTTCCTATGTTCGGAATTCTTATGAGCCTGTCTTGTTATTTATTCCTCTCTTTTCGATCCGGAGCGTTGAAGCTATCTTAGAAGTTTTTGTTTCCAATCTGTTCAATTATTTCGAGTTTCTAACCTCATCTAGTTCTCTACATACCGGCGCAATATCTCTCTTCTAAGCAATCTTTCTAACGGTGGTTTCTTCGAGTGGGCACATAACCCACAAGTTTTCCCCAGGATCTTTCCTGGCTCTTTTAATTTTTCCCCGGAGTTCTCTAATTATTTCAACTATGACGTAAGTATGAATTTCATCAGTCATATTCCTTCTTCAGATCGCTTCAAATTTATTTTCGTCTTTGGATCAACCTTTCATTCCTCATTATTCCGGAGTGTCTCAGTTAATTCTTGGTGTTGTTCTCGTCATCATTCTCAGTTTGCAATCTGAAGGAGTGTTTCTATCAAATCTTGGTCTATTCTCTTGGAGATTCATCATTTCAGCTTCATGTTATCATCTTGAATTTTTTCTCAATCATGAGAATCCATTTCTTGAGATCCGGTGCATGTCAATGTTGTGTTCATTTCTCGTTCCTCCGAAGGCCATCATTTCAGAAGATTCGTCATTCTCAGCTTTCAGCTTTCATCCTCAATTCTTCTCAATTGTTGTCTCTTCGTTCGTCTCTCAATTATTCCGGTGCCTTGTTCTAGTTTTCTCTCAGGTGGCTCATGATCTCTTCATTCTCATGTGTCTCCATGCTTTCTTGGTGTTCCCATCAATTGTGAATTCTTACCGGTGCTTTCTTCAATCATGCCTCAAGTGATGCTTATCTCTCTCCTCAATCATTTCTAGAAGAATAAGTTGTATGCTAAATCCGTTGCTTGTCATCAATTTAACTTGATGAAGGATAAACATAACATAATTCTTATTCTTATTCTTCCTTCTTCCAAGGGATTTCAATTCTTCTTCCGGAGTGGCTCATGATATCGATTCCTTTTTTCTCAAGTGTTCTTATCTTTCTTTTCCGGAGTTCTAACCTTTTATCAAGTATCTCTTGTGAGGCTTCATCTTAATTTTGGCAAGGTCATAATCTTATTATTTCATTCTTCATATCTTTGCATCATTTACTTGTATACGGAGGTCCTTCATGGTGGTTCATCAAGGTTTCAATTCATTCTCAAGTATTCTTCAAGATTCTTGTTGGAGAACCTCAAGTATCCTTTTTCTTGCATTTCTATGTGCAATTGTTCTTCTTTTATCCTTTGAGGTGCTATTATAGCATTCTTGTTAGTGTAGGAGTCTCGAAGAGATTTTATTTCAAGAATGAGATAATTAAAACCACCAATTCTATGATCATGAGAGATTTGCAACCCATGATTTCTTCTTTGAGGTATCTTGGTTTGGATTTCACCTAAATCTTTTCCTATGGATTGTTGCTATCATGGTGCTTGTCATTACTCCAAGTTCTCAATGTATCCTCTTGGTGTAAGAATTGTTCATATCTTGTTTCTCCCAATCAATCCTTGTTTCTTTTAGTAGTTGGTTGTCACCTCATATATGTTGAGATGATTTTCATAAGGCCACTACTATCTTGTTCTTTTCGTTGTTGTTTTTCCAACAACTCCGTCCAACTCTTCTTGCAAGGATGCTTGCCAAGTTCATTGGAGTTAGTAGTTGTCATTCTCTTCTTCCGTATGGGCTAGTTCCTATTCTATTGTTCCGGGGGCATTGTGATGTTGCTCTTTTGGGTCTATCATGTTGTTCTATGAAGATTGTGGTGTTCCCTTGTTCTATTTAGTTGTATGTAATGAATATTGTCTATTTCTTCAGTCTTATCGAATTTTTTGTCCCATTTTCCTACCGAAGTGCTGCCGAAATTTTCCGTGAATTCTTGCTTCTTTCAGATATCATTCCTCATCTCTTTGCAACCTTCAAGGATCGTTAGTTTCACTCGTTTGTCAAATAAGCGACTAAATTTTTACCTCTTGTTCTTTCTCATCCTCTCCCCCCTTTCATTCTTGGATCTCGGGGTGAGATCCTCTTGTAGTGTAGGAGAGTTGTGACAGCCCGATGCCGAAGTTCCAGAAGATTCCCCTTTCTTTCCATTTTCGTCGTGTGTCTATTTTCTTGTGTCGCATCATCATCGCATCATGCGCATCATCTGCATTGCATCGGCATCTCCGTTGCCGCCCGTTTTCAAAACTTGCATCCGTTGTTAGTTGCCGGTTGCGTCGTTGTCCGTTCTGAGCCCGACCGCACCCGCACGCACCCGCGGCAGCGTCAAAATATTGTTTTCAAAAGTGTGTTTAAAACTTTCCCTGTTTGGGTTGGAACTTGGCATGCGGTCGTAATTAGTTGTAGCTAGGCCGCCCGTCAAGTTTCGTCGCAATCGGAGTCCGTGTGGTGCCCGAACGGTCGACCGTAGTGGTACCGTATTCGGTCTGTCGTCAGACGTTTTCCAGTATTTTAAATCTCGTTGCCGGGCTGGCCGTTTTCTCTCTCATCTCCGCCTAGCCTCTCTGCACAGTGCACCGACCCTACGCGCAGCCTAGTCCGAAAACCTCCCGGAACCCGAACCGGGCGGTCGTGACCGTTGGATCTGAATCAACCCCGTTTTACTGCAAATCGTCATCGGTTTGTTCATTGGACTCCCTAACCTAGTTATCTCGACCATCCACTCTAAATCAGAGGGTTGAGATAGACCTAAGCTTAGCCTACCTAATTATTTAAGCAACCAACCCTAGCCCTAGCCTGTCCCATCCAACAATCCCCCGCAGCGCCACCGCTCATTTTGTCCCTCCTCGGGATCGTCCCGATCCAGATCCAGCTGAGATGCCTATTTTTTTTCTCCTCGATTTCAGCAGCAACCCAACCAACGAGTTCTTCCTGATACACCCCATCGCCTGTGCCCGAGCGTACACACAACCCCCTCATTCCCGAGCGGATGCGTCCAACATCAGCTGCAGCGCCAGCAAGCAAGCAGCACCGCGCCGGAGCCACCGCTCGCCGGAGCTCTGTCGTTCCCGCCCGACTCCCCGCCTCCATCAGAGGGCCGCCTGATGCTGCCGGCGGAGAAGCAGCAAGGTCTAGGCCAGCGCTCGTCGCCCCCTCATCCATTCTCCTCCTCCTGAGGCGCCTCCCTCTGATCTCTCCCTCTGCTCGTTCTTCTGCCAGGAGCAGAACGGGAGACCGCTGCCGCCGCCGCCCTAGATCGACAGCTGCACGTGACACCTACAGCCTCGGGAACGGGCCCCCCTCGTCCGGATCTGCCCGGCCCGCTCGCGAAGATCTCCGTCGGCGCCGCCCCTCCTGTCGCACGCGCTGCCCTGCGCTCGTCCCTGACGAACTGAAGCCCCGCATCGCGCCCATCACTGCAGGTTGTGCCTGCGTTTTTTTCCTGTAGAAGTCCGAACGTGCGCTTAATAGAAAGCCTCGGCGTTGTTTTTGCTCACAAACTTGTTGCGAGCCTAGCTGGTAGCCGATCTGCGCCTGAACCATTGGGTCTGGGGTTCAAATCCCAGCCACGCCTATTTTTGTTTTGTGTTATTTAGATTAGAGCCTCGGTATGATGTATATAGACATATATCCGTCTTGTACCAAAGCCTCAACACAGCGCAGTGGTTGGAGTATTTTCCCTGGTCCAGGAGGTCGTGGGATCAAATCCCATGAGTGCCAAATCTTTTGCTGGCTGTAGTTTTTTTTTCTCTTGCACACAGCTGTCTTGGGCCGATTTCATCCCTGGGCCACTGCACTATGGTGCAATTCGGCCATTATGTTTTTTTTAAAACGTCGTGTGATTTTTCCAATTCTCACGGATTTTGTTAATTTCAGAAAAAGGCATTGTTTTTCAAACGAGCGTAGTTTCTAAACCGTGCATCGGAGTAAAATGATTTCAACATGGAAGTTGCTTAGAATTTTCCGTAGTTTCTCAAAAACCAACTTTCGTGCATGATAAAATTACATAAACGTGTTGTTTGCTTCGGTTTGCATGTCGATATGTTAGAAGCGGTTTAGGACGTAGTTATTTAACCGTACCTCCGTTGGAGATGTGCCATATATGTAAATGGGCCAGAACGATGAGTAGAAACACGTGAACCACTTTGTTTTGCTGTTTAACAAACTTAAAATGTGATTAGGACAAATCTGGAAAGAATTGGAATTTAGCACGTGGGGTCGTTTCGGAGATGCTAGATGTTGTTTCCGGCCTCATTTAAAATGCCTAGATAGGTAGTTTAATTTGTGCTTCACCCCTTGCCATGTTAACAACATTTTAATATTGACGTGTTAATAATCGGGAGTGAACTAAATAATTAAACGTGGAGTTTCGTCAATATGCAACTCGTTGCATATTGAACTTCATTTAATGTGTAGTGTTTGCGTGATGTGAATTGTCATGCCATGCCTTGCATTTTTCAACCATGCATGCATCATATGTGTTGTGCATCATGTGGTGAATATCGTGTGTTGATTTGTGTTTCCGGTTTGCTTCGTTTCGATAGAGTTCCGCAAGCGTGTCGGATTGTGAGGACTCGTTCGACTATGTCGGTTCGTCTGCTTCACGGAGGCATTCTTCTTCCAAGCGGGATCTCAGGCAAGATGACCATTTCCCCAGATACCATTACTATCATTGCCATGCTAGTTTTATCGCTTCTATCGATTATGTCTCGTTGCCTACCACATGTTAAATACCAGCCTCTCAACAATGCCATGTTAACTTTCAACCTGTTCGACCTAGCAAACCACTGTTTGGCTATGTTACTGCTTGCTTAACCCTGTGTTAGCGTTGCTAGTTGCAGGTGCAGTTGCTTCCATGTGATAACATGGGTTCCTTGTTATATCATCATATTAAATGCTATTTAATTCAATGCACCTATATACTTGGTAAAAGGTGGAAGGCTCGGCCTTTCTAGCCTGGTGTTTTGTTCCACCTTTGCCCCCTTAGTTTCCGGCTACCGGTGTTATGTTCCATAAATGAGCGCTCCTAACACGATCAGAGTTGTTATGGGGACCCCCTTGATAATTCATTTTAGATTAAAGCTGGTCTGGTAAGGCCCAACTTTGGTACTACATTTGCCTAATCACCTAATAAAATTGCATAGGGACTTCCCGGGCCCCGAGGATAATTTAATCAACCCCCGAACAGTGCTCCTCATGAGTGTTGGTCCAAAACAGAGCAGCTTATTAACGCTACCCGGGGCAACTCGGCGTTTGGCGTGGTAACCATCGCTCATCCGTCGTGTCCTGAGAACCAGGTACGCGACTCCTATCGGGATCGTCGACACGTCGGGCGGCCTTGCTGGATTAGTTTGACCTTTGACGAGATATCTTGTGCATCGGGATTCCGGTGATGCTTTGGGTAATCTCAGAGTTGAGGTTTTCCACTAGGGAATCCGACGAGATCGCGAGCTTCGTGATTGAGGATTTCTATGCGGCTTGTGGTAATTTGTGATGGACTAGTTGGACCACCCCTGGAGTGTTAAATCTTTTCAGAAAGCCGTGCCCGCGGTTATGTGGCAACGTGGAAACTTTGTTTAACACTGGTTCTAGATAACTTGAACGTAACTTAATTAAAACATGCCAACTGTGTACGTAACCGTGACTGTCTCTTTCGTGAGTTCTTTCTCCGATCGAGGACACGGTGGGGTTATGTCTGACGTAGGTAGGTGTTCAGGATCATTCATTTGGTCATCAGGAGTTCACGTCCGTTATGCGTAGATCTTCCCCCTCTTATTTCTTGTACTCGTAAGTTTAGCCACCAAATATGTGCTTAGCCACAACTGCAACCTCACCACGTAACCATACCTCACCCATTAATCTTTGCTTGTCTTGATACCTTTGGAAATGAGATTGCTGAGTCCCCTGTGGCTCACAGATTACTACAACACCAGTTGCAGGTACAGGTAAAGGTTACTTGACGCGAGCGCGTTGATTGTTCATTTGGAGTTGCTTCTTCTTCTTCTTCATCGATCTAGGATGGGTTGCAGGTCGACAGCCTGGGATAGCAAAGATGGACGTCGTTCTTATTTTTCTCGTTTGTTTTTCGTCCGTAGTCGGACCCTGCTCTTACTCTTGATGATTATGTAATGTACTGAAGTGACTCTAATGTAGCTTGTGGCGAGTGTAAGCCAACTCTGTATATATATCTCTTCTTTTCAGTACATGTACTTGTAACGATATCCATTCTTGCGACACGACGAGATGCACTTCTATCCCTGACGAGGCCTTCGTGCCAAATTGAGGATAGGGTCGCATCTTGTGCATGACAAAGTGCTACATTCTTGATAAGCATCATCGCACTCAATTTGCTCCTAAATCTCATGAAGGTTTCCTACTCGCTTACGAATCAAACTCTCACACTTACCGTGTCTACAACAGCTTCACTCAAAAAGTTGAAGAGACGGTAGATGTGAAGTTTGATGAATCTAATGGTTCGCAAGTCAAACAATTGCCGATTGTTGTAGGAGATAAGGAACCTTCGGAAGCAATCCAAGATATACCTATCGGAAAGATTCATCCCATGGAGGTGAAGAAAAGTACTTCATCAATTCAAGTGGAAGCTCCTACTTCGGGTAAAGGCGAACCACAAAATGATATGGAGGCATCCACAAGAGGTACACAACATGATGAAGAAGAGGAAGAAGTACATCGTGATGATCCACCTCAACCTTCCTCACCACCACTTGAAGGAGATGACACCGTCAATGACAACGTGCAAGATGATGATGATGAAGATGCTCCACCATCCAACAAGAAGAATCTATCACGAGTTCGAGCAAGAGTGGACAAAGATCATCCGCTGAATCAAATCTTCGGTGACATACAAACCGGGAGAGTCGCTTGCTCTAAATCTCGTTTAGATAACTTTTGCAAGCATTATTCTTTCATCTCTAGAATTGAGCCTTTGAAGGTAGGAGAAGCTCTTCAAGACCCGGATTGGGTGAGTGCCATGCATGAAGAGCTGCACAACTTCGATAGAAATCAAGTGTGGACACTTGTTGAAAACCTCGAAGGCGGACAAAACATCATTGGTACAAGATGGTTGTTGCAGAACAAACAAGAGGAAGATGGACAAGTTGTACGCAACTAGGCGCATCTTGTAGCCGAAGGATACACGCAAGTCGAAGGTATGGACTATGGTGAGACTTATGCCCCCGTTGCTAGACTTGAAGCCATTCACATTCTTTTCGCTCATGCCAATCACCATGATAATACTCTTTACCAAATGGATATCAAAAGTTCTTTTCTAAATGATGAAAATTAAGGAGGAGGTTTATGTCAAGCAACCTCCCGGCTTTTGAACCCCAAGAAACCTAATCATGTTTATAAACTTTGTAAAGCTTTATTTGGTCTTAAACAAGCGCCTAGAGCTTGGTACAAATGCCTAAGAAAGTTTCCCATAGAAAAGGGTTTCGAGATTGGAAAAAATGACACAATCTTATTCACTAAAAGAGTTAACGGCGAACTATTTGTGTGCCAAATATATGTGGGTGATATTATCTTTTTGTTCTGTTAACCCACATTTTAGTGAGAAATTTGGAAAGTTGATATCAGAGAAATATGAGATGTCCATGATGTGCGAGCTGAAATTCTTCCTTGGATTGCAAATCAAATAATCGAAAGGAGGTACATTTATCTCTCAAACCAAGTACACGAAGGACTTAACCAGGAAGTTCAATGTGCAAGAGTGCAAAGGTATGAGAACCCCCATGCATACTAGTGGATATACTGACCTCACTAAGGAGGACAAACCAGTTGATCAAAGAGTTTGTTGATCAATGATTGGTTCATTGCTATATCTATGTGCCTCCCATCCTGATATCATGTTGAGTGTTTGCATGTGTGCCCGATACCAAGCGGCACCTAAAGAGTGTCATCTATTGGGTGTTAAAAGAATCGTGAGATACCTACATATATACACCAAATTTTGGCATATGGTATCCCCAGGCATCTTCTTTTAATCTTGTTGGCTATTTCGACTCGGACTATGCCAGAGACAAGGTTGATAGGAACTCCACCTCGGGTACATGTAAATTTCTTGGGAGATCTCTTGTGTCTTGGTCATCCAAGAAACACAACTCGGTATCTTTATCTACTATCGAAGCTGAATATATAGCTGCCGAATCATGTTGTGCGCAATTACTAGGGATGACTCAAACTCTTAAGGATTATGGCGTTCATGTTAAAAAATCCATTGTTGTGTGACAGTGAAAGTTCTATTAAAATTTCCTATAATCCTGTGCAACATTCTTGAACAAAACATATTCAAGTGCGACATCATTTCATTTGTGATCATGTTGGTAAAGGAGATATAAATCTTAAGCATGTTCGTACCGACAAACAATTAGCTGATATATTTACCAAACCACTTGATGAGAAAGTGTTTTGTCATTTGAGGAGTGAGTTGAACATCATTGGTGCTTCAAACTTGAGCTAGACTCACTCGGCTGCATGCAAGAGAATGAGCTGGATTGTCTATTCCATGATGCTATTGATTTGATACTATTTTGTATCTTGGAAAATTATGCTCCCTTGTATTGCATCTAATATTTTGTAGGTACTTAGAATAAATATACTTCACAATATTGTCATCAAATCACATCAAAAGCAATCTTGACATGACCAAGTATCAACAATCCCTTCTTTGGAGATGGAGGAAGAATACAACAAAATCATATCCTTGACAATTATATGATAATGAAATTCACTTATGTCATTTGGATATATTATGTTCTTCCTTGCATGACTAACCATTGTAGGTGAAAAGTGAACCAAAATGACAGGGATAGCTCCCAACTCAAGATGATCATCATCAACTTTGAGCATCAACGCCAAGTTCACCTACATGCCATGTCATCAACATCATTCAAAGGTATGTACTCATATCCTTGATAAAGCTTTGCACCAAGTCATGAGGTAAAGAAACTCAAGTGATATGAAGACATTAAAAAGCTTTATCAAAAAATGGGAACCACATTTTGCGCTTAATGATGAGTATGACCTATGATCAAGCATTCTTGCTTGACTCCTCAAGTCAAATACTCTAATTTAGGTGACCTAGTCACCGCCCCACAGCTAGATGGAGATTCTTGTATGGTTCAAAATTTTCATTGCATACTTTCTTGGAACCATACAACTCTCATCTATATGTATGTATATTTCAAAAATAAAAAAATATTTGGTGCTATTCTATGTTTTCTTTCACAATTGGTATCTTATAACAATCTTTAGATTATTATCTGCCTACTTTGAGTTAAGGAATTGAGTTTTTATTGCAACTCGGTTTCACCAACCTGGGAAACTCGGTCCAACCGATTCTCCGAGAGACCTACTATCATTCTCGGTTCTATCGAACCATTTTGCCTCGATGGCTCGGAAAATTATCACTGCCTTTGATTTTTAGATATTTTATGGACTTTTGTCTTAGAGGGAGAAAGATTATCAATGATCCCAAGTTTCATTACCATCTAAGATCTTATTTAACATTTCGAGAAACAAAATCCATTTAAATTATTTTCTAGGGGGATAAAACTTATCTAGGGGGAGAAAACCTGAGTGATCCCACACACAATATAGGAGGGAGAATCATCCAGGATCCCTACCATAGGGGAGATAGTTTAGGGAACTCTTATCTATTCTTAAGGGAGAGAATAGTCAAATTCAAGGAACCCTTATCAAAGAGAGAAGTATCAAGAATCCCTTTCTCTCGATGAGCCCTTACCCTCTGACCTTTTTGGAAATTAATGCCAATGGGGGAGAAAGATAAAAGCTTCTAGAAAAGGGGGAGAAATATCAATAGGGGGAGATATATGTTCCTAAAGGAAGGTCTACCTACGGGGAGATCTACCTCAGGGGAGATGTATCAAACCTTACATATTAAGGGGGAGAGACACAAAATTGTTTAAGATATCATTGCTTTACTATCTTTTGATTGAACTTGTCTTGCCCTTCCTACTCCCAATATCTACATGCTATAATTCACAGAGAGAGGAAATTCTTTCATATTCATTCTTAGGGGAGAAAGTTCTAAATTCTCTTGGAGACATATCTATCATCAAATCCTATTTTCAGTATGTACTCAATATCTTTATACGTTTGAAGCTCTTTGCATCCTTACAATAGAGTACTCTTGTGTTATCTAACATTTATTTTCCCAAGTGTACGTCTACTGCTAAGCCGCTCAGGAACCTCAAGGTAAATATATGCATCATATCCTTATTCATGATGATCTCTTGTCTCTTGCACATATTGTTTGCAAGAGTGAGTCATGAACATGTAAGTTCTTCATTCACATATGTTTGATGCATATGGCCAAGATTTATATAACTTGTCTTGTCCTTCTACCATGTGTGTGCCCATGGAGTCCAAAGCAACTATCCTTTAAAAAGGGATTCCACACATTTAGGGGGAGCTTGTACTAGTCATGTTTCTTTCAAAGCTGACATATAATAATGCCTATATTTATCTAAAACTTTGATTGTATGTTGTCATCAATTACCAAAAAGGGGAGATTGAAAGAACATATGCACCCTTGATGGTTTTGATAATTCATGACAACAAACATTGTCTCTTGGACTAACACTTCTACCTAGTATATTTCACGTGTAGTCCACATACAGTTTTGGATTTAGGATTGTGTGGAGAATCCCCTTGATAAAGGAAGGGATAGGATTGGCTCAAGCTTCAAGCAAGAAGACTCTACATTTTCAATTTATGAGAAATCACTTTGAGTCCATAGGAAAGCCAATACTATTAAAAGGGATGAGGTATTATGATGAATTGGTTGCTCAATTTCTTAGAAATAGCCACCAAAAATACTTAGCCATTTCCCACAAAGTATATCTATCCCAACCCACATAAGCAAAATCGGTGCCACCAACAATTTCCATTCGCCCCTACCGATTTTACACTTAGACAGATGCTGTGCCAAACCCACCATCTCAGTACAACCAGCATGTTGGAAATATGCCCTAGAGGCAATAATAAATTGGTTATTATTATATTTCCTTGTTCATGATAATCGTTTATTATCCATGCTAGAATTGTATTGATTGGCAACTGAAATACATGTGTGGATACATAGACAATACACTGTCCCTAGTGAGCCTCTAGTTGACTAGCTCGTTGATCAAAGATGGTCAAGGTTTCCTGGCCATATGCAAGTGTTGTCACTTGATAACGGGATCACATCATTAGGAGAATGATGTGATGGACAAGACCCAAACTATAAACGTAACATATGATCGTGTCAGTTTATTGCTACTGTTTTCTTCATGTCAATGTATTTCTTCCTATGACCATGAGATCATGCAACTCTCAGACATCGGAGAAATACCTTGTGTGTTTCAAACGTCGCAACATTACTGGGTAAGTATAAAGGTGCTCTACAGGTATCTCCAAAGGTGTGTGTTGGGTTGGCATGGATCAAGACTGGGATTTGTCACTCCGTGTGACAGAGAGGTATCTCGGGGCCCACTCGGTAATACAACATCACAACAAGCCTTGCAAGCAATGTGACTAAGGAGTTAGTTACGAGATCTTGTATTACGGAACAATTAAAGAGACTTGCCGGTAACGAGATTGAACTAGTTATGGAGATACCGACGACCGAATCTCGGGCAAGTAACATACCAAAGGACAAAGGGAACAACATACGGGATTAGCTGAATCCTTGACACAGATGTTCAACCGATAGAGATCTTCGTAGAATATGTAGCAGGCAATATGGACATCCAAGTCCCGCTATTGGTTATTGACCGGGGAGTGTCTCAGGTCATGTCTGCATAGTTCTCGAACCCGCAGGGTCTGCACACTTAAGGTTCGGTGACGTTTCAATATTATTGAGTTATGTGTGTTTGGTAACCGAAAGTTGTTCGGAGTCCCGGATGAGATCCCGGACATCACGAGGAGCTCCGGAATGATCCAGAGGTAAATATTGATATGAAAGTGGGTTTTGAACTCCGGAAAAGTTTCGGTCATTTCCGAAAAGATACCGAGAGTGACGAATGGGTTCCGGGGGTCCACCATGTGGGCCCACCCACCCCAAAGGGTCTCATGGGCTGTGGGAGGATGTGGACCAACCCTTAGTGGCTGGACGAAGCCTCCACTAAATCCCAAGGTGGATTGGAGGTGGGAAGGAAAGAAACCCAAAGGTGGAAAAGGTGGAAAGGGTGTCCAAGTGGAGAGGAGGAATCCTACTCCTAGTAGGATTGGAGTAGGACTCCTCCACCCCCAATTTCGGCCAAACCTTGAGTGTTTGAGGCTGCCTCCTCCCCTCCCTCCCTCCTATATATACTAGAGGTTTTAGAGGTGAGGGCTGACCCTAATTGCCACACGCTCCCTCTACTTCTCTTTAAATATGTTTCTCCTCTAGTCTAGTTCGGCGGTGCTTAGATGAAGACTTGCTGGATTAATTCACCACCACCACCACCACGCCGCCATGCTGGAGAACTCATCTACCTCTCCTCCCCTCTTGCTAGATCAAGAAGGCGGGGATCGTCATCGAGCTGTACATGTGTTGAACGCGGAGGTGTCGTCCGTTCGGCACTAGATCGGGACGAATCGTGATGGGATCGCGGGACGGATCGTGATGAGATCGCGGGACAGGATGTAATTTGGATCACGAAGATGTCCCACTACATCAACTGCGTTATATAGGCTTCCGCTTAGCGATCTACAAGGGTATGTAGATTCACTCACCCCTCTCGTAGATGATCATCACCATGGATAGGTATTGCGTGTGCATAGGAAAATTTTGTTTCTCATGCGACATTCTCCAACAGTGGTATCAGAGCTAGGTTCATGTGTACATGATATCTCGAGTAGAACACAAAAGAGTTTGTGGGTGTTGATGTTCAATTTTATGCCCTCCTTAGTATTTTCTTGATTCGACGGTATTGTTGGATTGAAGCGGCCCGGACCAACTTTACTCGTACGCTTACGAGAGACCAGTTTCATCGACAATGTGCAATTTGTTGCTTAAAGATGACTGGAGGGTGTCTGTTTCTTCAACTTTAGTTGAATCGGATTTGACCGAGGCAGTCCTTGGAGAAGGTTAAATAGAAATTTGCATATCACCGTTGTGGCTTTGCATAAGTAAGATGCGATCTTACTAGATACCCATAGCAGCCACGTGAAACATGCAACAACAAATTAGAGGACGTCTAACTTGTTTTGCAGGGTATGCATGTGATATGATATGGCCAAAGACATGATATGATATATTGGATGTATGAGATGATCATGTTGTAAGATTTAAATATCGACTTGCACGTTGATGCTACGGCAACCGACAAGAGCCATAGGGTTGTCTTTAAACTAACGTTTGTGCTTGCAGATGCTTTTACTATATCTCTAGGTGGTAACTTTAGTAGTAATAGAATAGATAGCGCGACAACCTCGATGGCGGCACGATGATGGAGATCATGATGATGGATATCATGGTGCGGCGCCGGTGATGATGGTGATCATGCCGCTGCTTTGGTGATGGAGATCAGGAAGTACAAGTTCATGGCCATATCATGTCACTTATGATTTGCATGTGATGTTAATACTTTTATGCACCTTATTTTTCTTAGAATGACGGTAGCATTATAAGGTGACCCCTCACTAAAATTTCAAGATAAAACTATGTTCTCCCTGACTTTGCACCATTGCGACAGTTCGTCGTTTCAAGACACCACGTGATGATCGGGTGTGATAGACTCAACGTTCACATACAACGGGTGCAAAATAGTTGCACACGCGGAACACTCGGGTCAAACTTTACGAGCCTAGCATGTACATACATGGCCTTGGAACACAAGAGACCGAAAGGTCGAGCATGAATCATATAGTTGATATGGTCAACATGGAGATGTTCACCACTGAAACTATACTCAACTCACGTGATGATCGAACTTGAGTTAGTGCATTTGGATCATGCGCCACTCGAATGACTAGAGGGATGTCTATTTGAGTGGTTGTTATTAGTAATATGATTAGCTAAACTCAATTATCATGAACATAGTCAAAAGGTCTTTGCAAATTATGTTGTAGCTTGCGGTGTAGCTCTACTGTTTTGATATGTTCCTAGAGAAAATTTAGTTGAAAGATGATAGTAGCAATTATGCAGACTGGGTCCGTAAACTAAGGATTGTCCTCATTTGCTGTGCAGAAGGCTTATGTCCTTAATGCACCACTTGGTGTGCTGAACCTCGAGCGTCGTTTGTGGATGTTGTGAACATCTCACATACACGTTTTTGATGACTATGTGATAGTTTAGTGCGTAATGCTAAACAACTTAGAATTCAGGCGCCAAAGACGTTTTTGAACGTCACGGAACATATGAGATGTTCCAAGAGTTGAAATTGGGATTTCACGCTCGTGCCCTTGTTGAGAGGTATGAGACCTCTGCCCCTTCTCAAACAACAGCGTCAGAAATTGACACGTTGACGGAGACTTGCTTGCGTTGGTCTTTCCCTTGAAGAGGAAAGGGTGATGCAGCAAAGGAGCAGTAAGTATTTCCCTCAGTTTGAGAACCAAGGTATTGATCCAGTAGGACAGTCTCGTCAAGTCCAGAGTACCTGCGCAAACACAAATGAGCTTGCACCCAACGCTTCAAAGGGGTTGTCAATCCCTTCAAGATTGTTTGCAAAGTAAGATCTGAAGGCAAAAAGTGCAACAAAGTAAAAAGTGTAAGGCTGAAAATATGGTGTGCAGTAGACCCCGGGGCCATAGTGTTCACTAGAGGCTTCTCTCAAAATAGCAAATATCACGGTGGGTAAACAAATTACTCTCGAGCAATTCATAGAACCGCGCAAAGTCATGATGATATCTAAGGCAATGCTCATACATATAGGCATCACGTCCGAGACAAGTGGACCGATACTTTCTGCATCTACTACTATTACTCCACACATCGACCGCTATCTAGCATGAATCTAGTGTATTGAGTTCATGACGAACAGAGTAACACCTTAAGCAATATGACATGACGTAGAGGGATAAACTCAAACCTATGATGAAAACCCCATCTTTTTACCCTTGATGGCAACAACATGATGCATGCCTCGCTACCCCTTCTATCACTGGGTGAGGACACCGCACGTTATGAACCCAAAACCAAGCACTTCTCCCATTGCAAGAATCATAGATCTAGTTGGCCAAACAAAACCCACAACTCGAAGAGAATTACAAGGATATCAAATCATTCATAAGAGAGATAAGAAGAAACTCAAATAAGATTCATAGATAATCTGATCAGAAATCCACAATTCAACGGATCTCGACAAACACACCGCAAAAGAATATTACATCGGATAGATCTCCATGAAGATCATGGAGAACTTTGTATTGAAGATCCAAGAGAGAGAAGAAGCCATCTAGTTACTAGCTATGGACCCGTAGGTCTATGGTGAACTACTCATGCATCATCAGAGAGGTCATGGTGTTGACGAAGAATCCCTCCGTATCCGAATCCCCCCTCCGACAGGGCACCAGAATGTGCCCCAGATGGGATCTTGCGGAGACAAAAGCTTGCGGCAGCAGAAAAGTACTTTCGATGATCTCCTGATTTTTTATGGAATTTATGGGAATATATAGGCGCAAAACCTAGGGCAGAGGAGGTCCAGGGGGCCCACAAGCCTGGTGGTCGCGGCCTCCCCCTTGCCGCGGTGAGGGGCTTGTGGGGCCCCTGGGGACCCCCTGCCTTGCCTCTCAAGTCTCCTAATCTTCTCCTGTTACGAAAATATCTTTTCGGGGATTTTATTCCGTTTGGACTCCGTTTCAAATTCTCCTTTGAAAGGGGTAAAAAACATGGAAAAAACAGGAACTGGCACTTGGCACTGAGTTAATAAGTTAGTCCCAAAAAATATATAAAAGGCATGCAAAACGTCCAAAGTTTGACAAGATAATAGCATGAAACAATCAGAAATTATAGATACGTTGGAGACGTATCAAGCATCCCCAAGCTTAACTCCTTCTCGTCCTCGAGTAGGGAAGTGACAAAGAATGAATTTTTGATGTGGAATGCTACCTAGCATAGTTGTCCTTTACAACTTCTTTCACGTGATATGAATGTTCAGATCCGTAAGATTCAAAACAATAGTTTGCTATTGACATGAAAACAATAGTACTTCAAGCAAACTAGCAAAGTAATCATGAAGTTTCAAAATAACAAGGCTAAAGAAAGTTATCCCTACAAAATCATATAGTCTGGCTATGCTCCATCATCCTCACACAACTAATGTAAATCATGCACAACCCCAGTATTGGCCAAGTAATTGTTTTTGCACTCTTACTTTCTCAAACTTTTTATAACTATCACGCAATACATGAGCGTGAGCCATGGATATAGCACTATAGATGGAATAGAGTGTGGTGGTGGTTGTGAGACAAAAAGAATAGGAGATGGTCACATTGACTCGGCGTATCAAAGGGCTATGGAGATGCCCATTAATAGATATAAATGTGAATGAGTAGGGATTGCCATACAAGAGATGCGCTAGAGTTATAAGTATGTGAAAGCTCAAAAGGAGAACTAGTGGGTGTGTATCCAACTTGCTTGCTCACGAAGACCTAGGGCAAATTGGAGGAAGCCCATCATTGGAATATACAAGCCAAGTTATATAATGAAGATTCCCACTAGCATATGGTAGTGACAAAGCAAGAAGCTCTCAATCATGAAGAACATGGTGCTATTATGAAGCACAAGTGTGGACAAATATAGTAGCATTGTCCCTTATCTCTTTTTCTCTCTCTTTTTTTTATTTGGGCACTTGACCTTTTTTTATTTGGGATCTTTGGCCTCTTTTTTTTATTTCCTCACATGGGAAAATGCTCTAATAATGATGATCATCACACTTTTATTTACTCACAGCTCAAAGCTTAGAACGATGATGACTCTATAGGAAATGCCTCCGGCAGTGTACCAGGATGTGCAATGATCTAGCATGGCGTATGACGTTGAAAACATCTCGCTAGCTATCTTACGATCATGCAATGGCAATATGAGAGTGACGGCACAAGTCATGGGACGGAATGGTGGGAGTTGCATGGGAATATATCTCGGAATGGCTATGAAAATGTCATAGTAGGTAGGTATGGTGGCTGTTTTGAGGAAGGCATATGGTGGGTTTGTGCACCGGCGAGAATTGCGCGGCACTAAAGAGGCTAGCAAAGGTGGAAGGTGAAAGTGCATCTATACCATGGGCTCACATTAGTCATGAAGAACTCACATACTTGTTGCGAAAGTTTCTTATTAGTAATCGAAACAAAGTGCTAAACGCATACTCCGAGGGGAAGGGTTGGTAGGTGTTAACCATCGCGCGATCCCGACCAGAACACAAAGGATGACAATCAATAGATCAATTATGCTCCGACTTCCTAACATAGCGGTTCACCATACGTGCATGCTACGGGAATTACTAACTTCAACACAAGTATTTCTAGATTCACAACACCATACTAACATAGCTCTTAATATTACCAAGTCCACGTCTTAAAACTAATTGAGAGGAATCAAGACTTCTCTTTCTACTCAATGCACAAGAAGATGGAGGTTTTTGTATCCTCTTGGGGTACCTATTAGCTTTGGGACTACTTTCATAGCATAAGCCAACTACCAAGTCACACACCGCCATGCTCTAAAAGATATAAGTGAAGCACATAGAGCAAAAATATCTAGCTCAAAAGATAGAAGTGAAGCACTATGAGCATTCTAGCAAAATCATGATGAGTGCATGTCTCTCTCTCTCAAAAAGGTGTGCAACAAGGATGATTGTGACACAGCAAAAAGAAAAGACTCTTACGATACAAGACGCTCCAAGAAAAACACATATCATGTGGTGAATAAAAATATAGCTCCAAGTAATGTTACCGATGGATTGAAGACGAAAGAGGGGATGCCTGCCCGGGGCATCCTCAAGCTTAGTGTCGTGGGTATAAGTCTGACAGTAGATGTGTAGGGTACCGAAGCATGGGCAGAGCCTTAGCTACGGCGAGGTTGTATGAGTTCAGGCCCCTCTATGGTGGAGGTAAAATCCCTACGTCTCAGTGCTCTTGGGAGCTTGATGTCGAGTGGAATATGGATTACAATGAAATGCTAACCCCTGCACCAGTAGGGAAGGGCGGCTTATATAGAGTGCGCGGCCCTTCACAACGGTTCGGCGCACACGGGTGGTGTAGTGGTGAATAAATGCCTACGTTACAGGTAACGTATGCCTTAAATGCTAATAATGGTACATGAAAACGTATGACCGTTGCCCTCTAGGGGGGTTACGATGCACATAGTGGAATCCAGTCGGTAAGTTTGATACGTTCTGAATGCTCATCTCCGACTGGATGATGGAGGAGTCGTCACCGACTGGATGATGGGAAGTCCTTAATTCAGTCGGAACTGACTAAGGGCCTTGTCCCTTATGAAGGGTAGTCCTTGGGTAGGACCTATAGGGCAGGCCTATGACCCTACCCTGGGACTATAACCCCATCATTAGTCCCCGAATGGATCGGGGTTGGAACGACGAAGCGATGCTTGGAGTACGGTTCCGACTGGTATGGATGTGACTTTGGCGTTGTTTGCCTTGATCCATTTTATCCTCTTGACCAGTGATCCGAGTGGATATATCTGTGAAACGAACCGTCAGAGACCGAGTGCTTCCGCGGAATCTTTTGACGTGACCGGTCAACTGACAGCGGCGGATTTTCTGGGATCCTCAAATTTCGGTTGTCGCGCGCTCAGCGGGGATGACGACATCGTCATCGAGTAGTTTCTGCCACCTCGATTACCGCGCCTTCATCTCCTCCACTAATATCGCAACAACCGGTCGGGGGATAAGATTTCGGGGCCACCTTCTAGTGACCCAGTCGGAACCTTATTTAAACCTCTCCAGCGAGGGTTTCTCGTTGCGCTCGCCTGATAACTCGCACCCCAAGCTCTTTCCTTCCTCTCCTTCCTCGCGGATCTGCAGCCTCCACCATGACGAAGGGGCAGACGAGCAAGCTCGAGGTGCAGAAGAAGAAGAAGGCGGCGGCTCCTGCTCAGCGCCGACAGCGTGCACTACCGGCGGGTTGGATCCAGGGGGATTTCCTCCCCTCCACGGTGATGGCGGACGACATGTTGGAGCTGGTGGAGCAAGGTATGATCGAGAACAAGTCGTGGAGGTTGCCGGCGGAGGGCGAGACGGAGCCGGCGCCCCAGGAGGGGGAGCGCGTCTTGTTGCTTAGTCACGTGTACCGAGGCTTCTCTCTGCCTCCTCATCCCTTCTTCAGAGGTATCATGAACCACTTCGGGGCGCAGCTCCACCATTTTCCTCCCAACGCAATAGCTCATCTTTCTGCCTTCGTCGTGCTTTGTGAGTGTTTTATCGGTTGTCCTCCCCATTGGGGGATCTTTAAGCACATCTTCTCCGCTAGATCCCAAACCATCAAAAGACTTAGCCAGTCGGACGACAAAACTCATATCCTCCAGCTCTGCGGAGGCTTAGGCTTCCAGAAGAAAAACAAAAGTAGCTATCTTGCTCTTCAGTTGTGTGAGTCCGTTAGGAACTGGCAGTCGACTTGGTTCTACTGCCAGGACGTTGCTTGTCCGAATGCCGCAACTGGACTGCCACCCTTTAGCCTAGACCGACCGGCTCCGCCCCGGCAGCTTGCGCTCACGAAGATGGAAAAGATCCAGATTTAGCCTCTGGTCGACGCGCTAGTAGAAGTCGTCCGCAAGGGAGTCACCGGCATAGATTTGCTGGAGATTTTTCTGGGTCGGAGCATCCAGCCTTTGCAAGCTCGACACCATGCCATGTGGCACTACACGGGGCCTGAGGACTCCACTCGGACTCACCCCGAATGCGTGACTGGGGAGGTTGTGACGGCGTGGGTCCGCAGCATCACAGGCGCCTGCGATAACTCCAGAGGAGCCCGGCAAGTGAAGCCCTTCCGCGCAGACAACCCTCCTCCGAATGAGGTGAGTATATCTTGTCGAGTGCTCACAATTGTCTTAGTTTTGTCATTTTTTCTTATATCACTGTCTGACATCTGATGTTGTCGACTGTATCTCGTGCAGGCATGGACCAACTGGTTTTCTCCCGTCTCGATCAGGAATCCGGATGAGGAAGAGGAAGGCAGCCAGGAGGGCAGCGTGGAGAGCGTCGAGTACGTCTCCGACGGTGGGGAGACGGAGGAGGAGTCCGAAGAGGAAGAGGGGGAAGATGAGGAGCAGAGCTCGCCACCCCCACCACCACAGCCTTGAACTAAGCGCCGTCACGAACCCGTGACTCCGTCGGCTCCTCCAGCGGCCCCGAGTGCCCTGCCAGCTCCTCTCGTGGTCCCGAGCGCCTTGCTAGCCACTCCTGTGGTTCCGAGTGCTCGGAGCACAAAGAGGACCAGGGACGCTGCTGCTGAACCCGCGGGCCAACCTTCCAAGGTGGCCAAACCGAGTTGATCCAAGCCCCGGAAAGCTTTGCTTCGGATGAGGATCGCCGTTCCCGTTGCCTCAGCGTAAGTGTCTTGTTCTCCTATCTTCTTTCAGTATTTTATTGAACTCGTGCTTAATGGTCGAGTGGATTTTACTCGACAGAGCTTCTACCTCCGCCTCTTCTCCGCCACGCCAGGAAAATGATCCCATGGATACGGACAACGTTGCCACATCCCAGCAAGGTACGTCGTGACGACTGCGAGATCTTACATTATTGTTTCGCGAATTCAGTCTTTGATTTTGCCCTTTTTTCCGTGGTCTCACGTCGTTCAGTCGGGCTTCCTTCAGAGGTGATTAATCTGGAGGGGGACGACCAGAAGAGGTCCGAGCAAGCTTCGGTGCCTGTCCTTGAGGTTGTTCCATCTGCTACCGCTCCCGCCATGGACGCGCCGCCAACCGAGACGATGCCGTCGACTGAAACGGTGCTCATCGCGGCTGAACCGACTGGAGCAGGACTTGGGATGCCCAAGGAGTCTCTTGTCGTGCCAGGTCCGTCGACCATCCAGTACGACGCCCAACGCCTCCTGGAAGATCAAGTGGGAGCTGCCAAGGAGGCCATGGTGCAGGTGGAGTTGATGGCGGGTGATGCCAAGAGTGCGTACGACTCCATCGCATCTCTGTACAAGCAAAGCTGGGAACTCCGGGACGATATCGGAGTAAGTGGGCTAGTAAGTATTTGCTTTCCTCTTGTAACCCACTAGGTGTTTAAGCGATATACTCGGATACAATATGATTATTTTGCAGTGGGTTCACTCTGAGTGAACCAAGTGGGTGTAGTCCCCGAGACTTCTGTCGAGTGCTTGCACCGACAGTTGTCTTTATATACATTTTCTTTAACTTGATCGGATCAAAACTAATCTGTCCGAATGGTACCGGTGGGGGCACTCCGAGTGCACCTACTGGAAGTAGTCCCCGAGAGTAATTTTACTCAGGTCGGGTAGTAGTAGCCTCATAGGCTTGTTTTTTGTTATGTAGCTCAATAGGGCGGACCTGTTTGAGCTTCATGCCAGTGGGGTCATTCTTAGTGAACCCACTGGGTGTAGTCCCCGAGACCGCTGTCGACTGCTTGCGTCGGCAGGGGTCTGAAGAACTTTGAGCTTTTATTGTTTTCCTTGTTGAATTTGTTGGACCCTCTCTTCGCGCTGATTTGCAGAAGACTTGCGAGATGGGATCAGCGTACAACGCTCTGAAGGCTGAAAAGATTCAGCTTGCTGCGGAGCTAGAGGCAGTTGTGCATGACTTGGCTGGCGTGAAGGGTGCTCTTGCTGAACGAGAGAAGTCCTTGGAGGAGTCCCGTGAGGCAAACAAGGCATTGGTGGCCGAAATTGAGAAAATGGGGAAACAAAGAACTCAGCTGATGGGTCAGATGAAGTTGATGAACAGTCGGTGCATATCGCAGGAGAAGTACGTCAGTGACTGGGCTAGGAAGATGATTGCGCTGCTCGGTGGTAAGTTTATTCCGAGTGTTTCTTGACTTTGTATTTCATTCTGCGCTTACTTTCTGCTCGTCTTGTCTTTGCAGATTTTTGTATGGACGCTGAGGCTGAAGCAGCTGACGTTGAGCAGTCGGTTTTTCCGAGCGTTCCACTCGGCGACGACGCCAATCGAGACATGCTCCGAGCGCACATTCGCCTTGGCAGAGTGGGACCTTTCATCGGTCGCCTGAGAGAGGTCGTCGGCCGAATCGACAAGGAGCTGTGGCCCGAAGACGAGTCCCGGCGGGAGATAGAAGGGTTGATGACTCGGCTGGAGGACGTCCCGAACCGAGTGCAGGCGTGGAAGAAGTCTGCTGCTCGCTGTGGTGCGGACGTGGCGCTGTCGCTGGTCCGAGTGCACTGCAAGGAGGCTCGCGAAGAGAAGCTGAAGGCGCCGCAGGTCGCCAACACCAAGAAGCTTCGATTCGAAGATTTCATGGAGACCTTCCTTGAGAGCGCCACTGGCATCGC
Source organism: Hordeum vulgare subsp. vulgare (assembly GCF_904849725.1). NCBI lineage: Eukaryota > Viridiplantae > Streptophyta > Magnoliopsida > Poales > Poaceae > Hordeum > Hordeum vulgare. The sequence continues at coordinate 170,395,902 of NC_058523.1, forward strand.
ATACGGGATCGACCTCGACACTTTCGTGGAGCCTGCCAGTCCCAGTGCCAGTCCTGACGACGCTTGAAAAACTTTACCTCGGTATGCCGAGTGGTACTTGTATCAAACTTTGGCCACTGCTGTTGGCCGTCACATTCGTGGTTCGGTGTGGATAAGCTTGATCTACACCGAACCGATTATCTTTAAACCAACTTTGAATTCGAATCGAATATTTTGCTCTTCCTTTGTCAAAAAATTCTTGACACGATTTTGGCTCGTGGTTTCTGTTTGGCCTTTCTTGGTGAAGCCAGTGGCAAACATGCGGAGTATGTAATTGTTAGTTGTCTTGACATCTTCATGAGCCTCAATGAGGGTCTGCTAAGCCTCCGAGTGGATCTCTAGGATACACTCGAAGGGAGTTCTTTACTTAGGCGATTCGTTATCGCAACTAAGTCTTCGAGCGCGACTGTAAGGTCGCACTTGGAGCGAGTTGCTACTCATGTAACTGTCAGTTGTCTTGACATCTACATGAGCCTCAATGAGGGTATTTGCTACTCATGTAATTGTCAGTTGTCTTGACATCTAGATGAGCCTCAATGAGGATATTTGCTACTCATGTAATTGTCAGTTGTCTTGACATCTATATGAGCCTCAATGAGGGTCTGCTAAGCCTCCGAGTGGATCTCTAAGATACACTTGAAGGAAGCTTTTTACTTAGACAATTCTTGATCGCAGCCAAGTCCCCGAGTGCGACGTTTAGAGCACACTCGGAGAAAGTTAGTTTTTAGGCGATTCTGGATCGCTGCTAAGTCCCCGAGTGCGACGTTTAGTGCACACTCGGAAAAATTTTGTACTTAGGCGATTGTTGATCGCAGCTAAGTCCCCGAGTGCGACGTTTAGTGCACACTCGGAGAATATTAGTACTTAGGCGATTCTGGATCGCAGCTAAGTCTCCGAGTGCGACGTTTTAGTGCACACTCGGAGAAAGTTTGTACTTAGGCGACTCTGGATCGCAGCTAAGTCTCCGAGTGTGACGTTTTAGTGCACACTCGGAGAAAGTTTGTACTTAGGCGATTCTGGATCGCAGCTAGGTCCCCGAGTGCGACGTTTAGTGCACACTAGGAGAAAGTTTGTACTTAGGCGATTCTGGATCGCAGCTAAGTCCCCGAGTGCGACGTTTAGTGCACACTCGGAGAAAGTTTGTACTTAGGCGATTCTAGATCGCAGCTAAGTCCCCGAGTGCGACGTTTAGTGCACACTCAGAGAAAGTTTGTACTTAGGCGATTCTGGATCGCAGCTAAGTCCCCGAGTGCGATGTTTAGTGCACACACGGAGAAAGTTAGTACTTAGGCGATGTTGGATCGCAGCTAAGTCCCCGAGTGCGACGTTTAGTGCACACTCGGAGAAAGTTAGTACTTAGGCGATTCTGGATCGCAGCTAAGTCCCTGAGTGCGACGTTGAGTGCACACTCGGAGAAAGTTTTTTTTGACACCGGAGTCTGCGAGCGCGGAAGAATTTTGAATCTGCAAAAACTCAATCTGCTTTGTATTACTTCAACGATACTTGTTCTTTACATTGCTTCAGTCGATGGTCACGTGTAGAGACGCTTCAGGAGATCTCCGTTCCATGCTTGCGGCTCGTCCGTTTCCCTGTCGAGGTTGTAGAGTCGATATGCTCCGTTGTTCAGCATCTTGGAGATGATTAAGGGTCCTTCCCAGGCGGGAGCCAACTTGTGAGGTCTCTGCTGATCCACTCGGAGCACCAGGTCGCCTGCTTGGAATGTACGACTCCTGACGTGTCGCACGTGAAAACGCCGCAGATCTTCTTGATAAATGGTTGAGCGAGTCAATGCCATCTCGCGCTCCTCTTCTAGAAGATCCACTCCGTCTTGCCTAGCTTGCTCTGCTTCGGCTTCGGAAAAAAGTTCGACTCATGGAGCGTTGTGAAGCAAGTCACTTGGAAGGATTGCCTCTGCTCCGTAAACGAGGAAGCACGGGGATCGCCCTGTAGATCTATTTGGAGTTGTGCGGAGGCCTTACAACACCGAAGTCAGCTCGGTGACCCATGCGCCGGCATCATGTCCAACTTCTCGCAGGAGTCGAGGCTTCAACCCTTGAAGAATAAGTCCATTCGCCCGCTCTGCTTGCCCGTTTGTTCGGGGATGCGCCACAGATGCAAAATCCACTCGGATACCTTGGCCTGTACAGAAACCTTTGAATCTGTCCGAGTCAAAGTTTGTGCCATTATCAGTGATTATGCTGTGCGGTACCCCGAATCTGGATATTATGTCCCTGACAAACTTGATGGCCGTAAGGGCGTCGAGCTTCTTGATGGGTTTGGCTTCAATCCACTTGGTGAACTTGTCGACTGCCACCAACAGATGAGTGAATCCTCCTTGGCCTGTCCTGAATGGACCGACTGTATCTAATCCCCACACTGCAAACGGCCGAACAAGAGGGATTGTCTTCAACGCAGATGTTGGCTTGTGGGACTTGTTCGAGTAGAACTGACAGCCTTCGCATCGGTCGACCATATCCTTCGCCATTTCATTCGCTTGCAACCAGAAGAAGCCAGCTCTGAATGCTTTGGCGACGATTGCCCTTGAGGAGGTGTGATGACCGCAGGTTCCCGAGTGAATTTCTTCCAGGATTAAATGTCCCTCCTCAGGGGAGATGCATCGTTGAAGGACGCCTGAAACGCTTTCCTTGTACAACTGGCCATCAATGACGGTGAACGACTTCGACCTGCGGACGATCTGTCTGGCTTGAACTTCGTCTTCTGGTAATTATTGCCTCAGGATGTATGCAATGAACAACACAGTCCAATCGGGGATGATAGCAAGAATCTTCATGATCAAATCAACCACAGCAGGGACTTCGACTTCAGTCGGATCTGTCGAGCTCTTTGGTTGTACTGGTTCCTCTGTGAAATGATCTTCTTTAACTGAGGGAAGGTGAAGGTGCTCGAGGCAGACGTCACTCAGGACTGATCTCCGAGTGGATCCAAGTTTCGCCAATTCATCAGCTGCTTGGTTTTTCAGTCGCGGAACATGGTGGAGTTCCAGACCTTCAAACTTTTTCTCGAGCTTCCTCACCGCATTGTAGTATGTGGTCATGGTGGGGTTCCTTATGTCCCACTCCTTCATCACTTGATTAACTACCAAATCTGAATCGCCATAGACCATCAGGCAACAGACGCCGAGTGCGATGGCCATGCGCAATCCATAAAGGAGAGCTTCATACTCTGCCTCATTGTTGGAGGAATTGAAGTGTATCTGCAACACATACTTGAGTTTGTCACCTTTTGGGGATATGATCACAACGCCAGCGCCGGAGCCATTCAACATCTTGGACCCATCGAAGAACATTGTCCAATGAGCCGAGTAGATGTGAGTCAGTTGCTGTCGTTCTTCCCATTCTGCTATGAAGTCAGCCAGAGCTTGAGAATTTATAGCTTTCTTGGCCTCGAACTTGATGTCGTAGTATAACATCTCCATTGCCCACTTCGCACTCGGCCCGATGCGTCCCGATTGTGGAGGATTTCCGACAATGGAGCATCAGAAACGACAGACACCGAGTGGTCTTGGAAATAATGAGCCACCTTCTTCGCAGTCATGTAAATCCCGTAAATAAGTTTTTGATAGTGGGGATACCTCTGCTTGAAAGGAGTCAGGACTTCGGAGACATAATACACTGGCCGCTGAACCTTGTATGCTTTGCCTTCTTCTTCGCGTTCGATTGTGAGAACAGTGCTGACGACTTGATTTGTAGCCGCGACTTACAGTAGAAGGGGTTCTTTACTGAGCGGAGCAGTAAGAACCGGCTGGGTGGAAAGTAGGACTTTGAGGTCGTTGAATGCGATTTGGGCTTCGTCTGTCCACTTGAAAGTATCTGATTTCTTCATGAGTCGGTACAGAGGCAGTGCCTTCTCGCCGAGTTGACTGATAAACCTGCTCAAAGCCGCTAGGCAACCTGTGAGCCTTTGAACATCGTGTATTCTGACCGGCCGCTCCATTCGGACGATGGTCCCAATCTTTTCGGGGTTGACATCGATCCCTCGTTCGAAAACGAAGAAACCGAGTAACTTTCCGCTGGGAACACCGAATGAACACTTGGCTGGGTTGAGCTTGATATCGTACCTACGAAGGTTGGCGAATGTTTCTGCCAAGTCAGTCAGCAGGTCAGAACCTTTGCGTGACTTGACTACGATATCATCCATATACGCCTCCACATTTCGACCGATCTGGTCAAGGAGGCATTTTTGGATCATGCACATAAAAGTTGCTCCTACATTCTTCAAACCAAATGGCATAGTGATGTAGCAGAAGCACCCGAATGGGGTGATGAAGGCTGTTTTTAATTCATCGGGGCCTTACAGACGGATCTGATGATAGCCCGAGTAGGCATCAAGGAATGACAAACGCTCGCAACCCGCAGTCGAATCGACAATTTGATCGATGCGGGGGAGCGGGAAATGGTCTTTCGGGCAGACCTTATTGAGATGCTTGAAGTCGATGCACATTCGGAGAGACTTGTCCTTCTTGGGCACCATAACAAGATTGGTGAGCCACTCGGAGTGGTGTACCTTGCGAATGAAGTTGGTTACCAAAAGTTTAGCCACCTCCTCTCCGATTGCCTTCCTCTTGTGCGCGGCGGACCGTCGCAGGCATTCTTGGACAGGCTGAGCAGCAGGATCCACATGCAGTCGGTGCTCAGCCAACTCCCTGGGTACACCTGGCATGTCAGCGGGCTTCCATGCGAAAATGTCCCAGTTCTCACGTTGGAATTGGATGAGCTCGGCTTCCTATTTTGGATCGAGGGTGGTGGAGATGTTCGTCGGGGCAGCAGTGTCGTCCATCGGGTGGATGCTGACCTTCTTCGTTTCTCCTGCCGACTGGAATGCGGACTCCAAAGCTGGCTTCTTCGAACGCATCAAGTCAGCGGGGTCGGCTGTCTTCTTGTAATCGTCGAGCTCGAGGACAACCATCTGCTGATCGGCGATCATCGATCCCTGCTGCAGACACTCCTCGTCCCGCTGCCGATTTCCTGTGACAGTGATCACACCTTTGGGACCTGGCATCTTCAGCTTCAGGTATATGTAACATGGACGGGCCATGAAACACGCATACGCCGGACGGCCGAGAATCGCGTGGTATGCACTCTGGAAGTCCACCACCTCGAATGTCAGCTTTTCCTTGCGGAAGTTCTTGTCGGAGCCGAAGACGACGTCCAACGCGATCTGGCCGAGTGACTTGGCCTTTCGTCGAGGGACGACCCCGTGGAACTGCATGCTGCTCTTGCTAAGTTTGGACATCGGAATGCCCATCCCCTTGAGAGTGTCGGCGTACATGATGTTCAAGCCGCTGCCGCCGTCCATGAGGACTTTGCGCAGTCGGACTCCTTCCACCACCGGGTCGACGACCAGGGCCTGCCTCCCCGGGCTGGGTACGTGCGCTGGATGATCCGACTGGTCAAAGGTGGTCGCAGTCTGAGACCATTTGAGGAACGTGGGATTGGTTGGGGTGGCCATGTTCGCCTCCCTGTTCACCAGCTTCAGTCGACTCTTGCTTTCCACGTCAGCAAAAATCATCAGTGTTGCATGGACTTGGGGGAACGGATCCTCCTTGTCCTGTTCATCTTGTTCATTGTCCTTTTCACTCGGCTGCCCTTCGCCGAACCCCTGGATCAGGAGGCGACATTGCCGAGTGGTATGCTTCAGAAATATGGCGTTGCCTTCTTCATCCATCTTCCTGTGGATTGGACATGGCTGGTCCAGGATGTGGTTTCTGAACTCCTTCTTCTTGGCGGTGAACTAAGCCTTCCCCTTGCCCTTGAACTTGGCATTGGTAAAGGCTGCGGCCTCTGCCTGCGGAGTGGATGGAGCTTTCTGCTTCTTCTTCCGAGTGTTGTTCCCATCTCCATCGGCGACTGCCTTGTGCTTGCCGCTGCGAATGCGGTCCTCTTCTTCGCCATTTCATAGCGTGCCGCTATCTCCATAATCTTGCTCATGGAGATGTCGCTTGTCCGACCGAACTTCAGGTACAGATCTCTGTACCGCACGCCTGCCTTGAAGGCACAGACTGCTTGGTGCTCTGTGACGTTCTCCACTGTGTGGTAGAGGGTTGTCCAACGCTGGATGAAATCGCGCAGGGGCTCATTTTGCTTCTGGACACAGTGCTGGAGTTCCACGAGACCAGCAGGGCGTTTGCACGTCCCCTCGAAGGTCCTGATGAAGACTCGAGCCAGATCTGCCCAGCTGTAGATGCTTGAAGGAGCCAACTGGTTCAGCCATGCTCGTGCCGAGCCGTCGAGCATCAGGGGGAGATGTTTCATGGCGACCTGGTCGTCCCCACCACCGATCTGGACTGCCACTCGGTAGTCGTCCAGCCACGTTTCTAGCTTGGATTCTCCTGTAAACTTGCTGATCCCCGTCGCCAATCGGAAGTTGGGAGGGATGTCAGCCGAACGGATGGCCCGACTGCAACACTCGGGGCCAGAGACGATGGTCCTGCTTCCACTCGGACGGTCTCTATCGTGACCATCACGGTGGGCTCGGCCCCTGTCGACCTTCCTTTGGGCGATGTATCCTTTGGAGTCGGGCCTTGGATCATAAGTGTCACCGACCGAACGCCGATCATCATGATGTCGGGGCCCGTAGGGCCCACCCCGCGGAGGGGTGCATGAACGCCGACGATCTTCAGGATTCATGGAACGACTGCCTCCTCTGTGTCGCTGATGAGAATCGGGGCTGAATACTGACCGATGCGTGTTCGCGTGAACATAACTGTTGTGGATCCTGTTGTGCAACTGGGAGACCGCCGAATTCTGCTGCTGCGTCGTGTGCAACAAGGCACGGATCTGCTCGATCCCTCTGCCAGCCTCTGAATCAGTCGGCTGGAGGGAATCGGCTATCTTGGCGGCGGCAGCCAGGTTGAGGACGGGTATGCGGAACACCTCCACGTTTCTCTGACGAGTGCGCCGACTGGCAGAACGGCGGGGCTAACGTCGAGGGCCAGATGTTTCGCCGACCTCGTGCTCGTTTCGACTGGTTTGGCGGGGACTTTCAAGGGAATTGGCCATGTGCACTTCGGCTGCAGGCCCGCGACCCAAGTACTCGGAAGGCAACTCAGTTGGAACTGAGTCCGAGCGCTGGGATGGCAGCGCAACTACAACCGATTCGAGGACCGCCACTTGTGAAGACGCGTTCTGGCGCGCCTGGGTGTGTTGCACCCAACGCTGGAGCCGCGGACGGCGAGACCGCTTGTTGCGGCGCGTGACGGGGGCGTAGATTGACACCGGAGCCGACTGCTGGAGAAGAAGGATGCCGCGGGCACTGGCACGGAAGTGCGTAGCCCCGCGACTGGGAGCGTCTCGACGTCAAGAGGGGCATCCCGAAGCCATGCCGAATCGTCGACGATGAAGGAGAGAGCACCGAAGAGGATCTCATGACCCATGCTCAAATCGCCACCGGATAACATGATGAAAAGACATAGTCGCAAACTCGCCGGAAGTCGCTTAGACGCCTGCCCCACGGTGGGCGCCAACTGTCGTGGGTATAAGTCTGACAGTAGATGTGTAGGGTACGAAAGGATGGGCAGAGCCTTAGCTACGGCGAGGTTTTATGAGTTCAGGCCCCTCTACGGTGGAGGTAAAAGCCCTACGTCTCAGTGCTCTTGGGAGCTTGATGTCGAGTGGAATATGGATTACAATAAAATGCTAACCCCTGCACCAGTAGGGAAAGGCGGGTTATATAGAGTACGCTGCCCTTCACAACGATTCGGCGCACAAGGGTGGTGTAGTGGCGAATAAATGCCTACGTTACAGGTAACGTATGCCTTAGATGCTAATAATGTTACATGAAAACGTATGACCGTTGCCCTCGAGGGGGGTTACGATGCACAGAGTGGAATCCAGTCGGTAAGTTTGATACGTTCCGAATGCTCATCTCCGACTGGATGATGGAGGAGTCGTCACCGACTGGATGATGGGAAGTCCTTAATTTAGTCGGAACTGACTAAGGGCCTTGTCCCTTATGAAGGGTAGTCCTTGGGTAGGACCTATAGGGCAGGCCTATGACCCTACCCTGGGACTATAACCCCATCACTTAGACTTTTTGGTGTCCTTGAATTTGGCTTGGTATGCCTTGGGCATCCCCAAGCTTGAGCTATTTCCACTCCTTATCTCATCGTCCATGAGAACATCACCCAAAACTTGAAAACTTCACAACACAAAACTTAAACAGAAACTCGTGATAACATTAGCACAAGAAAACAAACTACCACCTCTTTTGGTACTGTAGAAAACTTGAATTCTATCTATATTGGTGTTGGGCTACTGTATTCTCACTTTTCCATGGCTAGTACCCCCCGATACTAACCATAGTTTCATCAAAACAAGCAACCAACTCAACAAAAACAGAATATGTCAAAAACAGACCAGTCTGTAGCAATCTGTATACTTAGTATACTTCTGGTACCTCAAAAAATCTGAAAAATTACGACTGCCTGGCAAAAAGGCATATCAACCAGCAGAAAAAAGAACCAACTCAATAGATCTTTCCGAATAAAAATGAAAAATCATCTTGTGAGCGAAAAGTTTCTGTCTTTTTCTAGCAGGATCAAACAACCATCACCAAGACTAGTCATAAAGATTTTGCTTGGCTCAAACACAAAAAGAAACACAAAAAACACAATCACAACATAATTATGATGGTGTGGATGCAACAAAACAGAAAGAAAAAGATAAATTCATTGGGTTGCCTCCCAACAAGCGCTATTGTTTAACGCCCTTAGCTAGGCATAAAAGCGATAGAATCACGTATCGTCGTCTTTGGTGCTCAAACCATAAGTGGACCTCATCATGGATTCATAAGGCAATCTTATTTTATTTCTAGGAAAGTGTTCCATGCCCTTCCTTAAAGGAAATTGAAATCTAATATTCCATTCCTTCATATCGATGATAGCACCGATAGTCCTTAGGAAAGGTCTACCAAAAATAATAGGGCATGTTGGATTTTAATCAATGTCAAGCACAATGAAATCCATGGGTACATAGTTCCTATTTGCAATAATAAGAACATTATTGATCCTTCCCATGGGTTCCTTGACAGTAGAATCAGCAAGTTGCAAATTAAGAGAACACTCTTCAATCTCATTAAAACCCAGAACATCACATAAATACTTTGGAATCACGGAAACACTAGCACCCAAATCACACAAAGCATTGCATTCATAGTTTTTGATTTTGATTTTGATGGTAGGTTCCCACTCATCATGAAGCTTTCTAGGGATAGAGACTTCCAATTCAAGTTTCGCTTCAAGATATTTTATCATAGCTTCGACGATATGATCGGTAAAGGCCTTGTTTTGGCTATAAGCGTGTGGAGAGTTTAACATGGATTGCATCAATGAAATGCATTCAATCAAGGAGCAACTATCATAATTGAATGCCTTGAAATCCATGGTAGTAATTTCATTACTACTCAAAGATTTAACCTCTTCTACTCCACTTTGAATGCTTTTATTATCAAGATAGATGGACTCCGAATCATTGGGGCACTTTTCAACCAAAGTGGATTCATATCCAGCCCCATCATCATTAGGTTTGATACAAGAGAACAAAGATTCAATGGGAGTCACACCAAGCACTTTAGGATCTTCGTGATTCTTATCATGAGAACACACCTTTTTAAGCCATTCATGTCTAGCACGAATTTGGGCGGTTCTTTCTTGGATCTCAGTCATGGAAACACGCATAGCTTTCAAAGTTTCATCCATATTGATCCTAGGAGGAGCACATCTAACTTTCAAAGCATCAACATCACTAGACATTCTATCAACGCTCTTAGCCAAATCATCAATTTTGAGTAGTTTTTCCTCTATGGATGCATTGAAAATCTTTTGTGAGTTGATGAACTCTTTGATATTACTCTCTAGATTAGAGGGTAATCTATTGTAATTTCCATGAGTATTGTTGTAGGAGTTGCCAAAGTTATTAGAGGAGTTACTAGGAAAAGACCTAGGAACATAGTTTCCTCTAAAAGCATTGTTGTTGCCAAAATTATTCCTACCAACAAAATTAACGTCCAAGCTAGCGTTGCTACTCTCAATCAAAGAAGACAAGGGCATATCATTAGGGTCTAAAGGAGCACTTCTACTAGCAACCAAATTCATTTACTCATCCATCTTAGCACTCAACGAGTTAATTTCTTCTATAGCGTGAACCTTCTTACTAGTAGGTGACCTTTCAGTGTGCCACTCAGAGTAATTCGTCATGATATTGTCTAGGAGCTTTGTGGCTTCCCCTAACGTGATTTCCATGAACGTTCCACCTGAGGCGGAGTCCAAGATATTTCTAGAAGCGAAATTCAAGCCAGCGTAAAAGATTTGAATAATCATCCAAAGACTCAAGCCATGAGCGGGACAATTTGTAATCATCAATTTCATCCTCTCCCAAGATTGTGCAACATGTTCATGATCAAGTTGCTTGAAATTCATGATATCATTACGGAGAGAGATGATCTTAGCCGGCGGAAAATACTTGGATATATAAGCATCTTTGCACTTATCCCAAGAATCGATACTATTTCTGGGCAAAGAAGAAAACATAGTTTTTGTGCGATCTCGCAACGAGAAAGGAAAAAGCTTCAATTTAATCATGTCATTATCCACATCTTTCTTCTTTTGCATATCGCAAAGCTCAATGAAGGTATTGAGATGGGATGCAACATCTTCACTAGGAAGGCCGGAGAATTGCTCTTTCATAACAAGATTCAGCAAAGCGGCATTGATTTCATATGACTCCGCACTAGTGGCGGGATCAATCGGAGTACTAATAAAATCATTATTATTAGTATTCGAGAAGTCACAAAGTTTGGTGTTTTCATTCATGGTGACTTCAGAAAGCAAGCAAGCAGACAAGCGAACAAAGAGCAAGCGAGAAAAAGGCCAACGGAAAGGCAAACGGAAAAGGCAAACGGAAAAGGCAAATTGTGAAGTGGGGGAGGGGAAAACGAGAGTCAAACTAAATGCAAGAGATCAGTTTGCGACACCTACTTGGATGAGTTCTTGACTTGATCCTCCTCCCCGGCAACGGCACCAGAAATTCTTCTTGCTACTTCTCAAACAACAGCGCCAGAAATTGACACGTTGACGGAGACTTGCTTGTGTTGGTTTTTCCCTCTAAGAGGAAAGGGTGATGCAGCAAAGGAGGAGTAAGTATTTCCCTCAGTTTGAGACCCAAGGTATCGATCAAGTAGGAGAGTCTCGTCAAGTCCAGAGTACCTGCACAAACACAAACGAACTTGCACCCAATTCTTCAAAGGGGTTGTCAATCCCTTCAAGATTTTTTGCAAAGTGAGATCTGAAGGCGGAAAGTGCAACAAAGTAAAAAGTGGTGTGGATTAGACCCGAGGGCCATAGTGTTCACTAGAGGCTTTTCTCAAAATAGCAAATATCACGGTGGGTAAACAAATTACTGTCGAGTAATTGATAGAACCGCGCAAAGTCATGACGATATCTAAGGCAATGATCATACATATAGGCATCACGTACGACACAAGTGGACCGATACTTTCTGCATCTACTACTATTACTCCACACATCGACCGCTATCCAGCATGCATCGAGTGTATTGACTTCATGATGAACATACTAACGCCTTAAGCAAGATGACATGATGTAGAGGGATAAACTCAAACCAATGATGAGAACCCCATCTTTTTACCCTTGATGGCAACAACACGATGCGTGCCTCGCTACCCCTTCTGTCACTAGGTGAGGTCACCGCACAGTGTGAACCCAAAACCAAGCACTTCTCCCATTGCAGGAATCATAGATCTAGTTGGCCAAACAAAACCCACAACTCGAAGAGAATTACAAGGATATGAAATCATGCATAAGGGAGATCAGAAGAAACTCAAATAAGATTCATAGATAATCTGATCATAAATCCACAATTCATCGGATCTCGACAAACACACCGCAAAAGAAGATTACATTGGATAGATCTCCATGAAGATCATGGAGAACTTTGTATTGAAAATTCAAGAGAGAGTTGAAGCCATCTAGTTACTAGTTATGGACCCGTAGGTCTATGGTGAACTACTCATGCATCATCGGAGAGGTCATGGTGTTGATGAAGAAACCCTCCGTATCCGAATCCCCCCTCCAGCAGGGCACCAGAACATGCCCCAGATGGGATCTTGCGGAGACAGAAGCTTGCGGGGGCGGAAAAGTACTTTCGATGATCTCCTGATTTTTTATGGAATTTATGGGAATATATAGGCGCAAAACCTAGGGTAGAGGAGGTCCAGGGGGCCCACAAGCCTGGTGGCCGCAGCCTCCCCCTGGCTGCGGTGAGTGGGCTTGTGGGGCCCCTGGGGACCCCCTACCTTGGCTCTCAAGTCTCCTGATCTTCTTCTGTTACGGAAACAAATCTTTTCGGGGATTTTATTCCGTTTGGACTCCGTTTCAAATTCTCCTCTGAAAGGGGTTAAAAACATGGAAAAAACAGGAACTCGCACTTGGCACTGTGGTAATAACTTAGTCCCAAAAAATATATAAAAGGCATGCAAAACGTCCAAAGTTTGACAAGATAATACCATGAAACCATAAAAAATTATAGATACGTTGGAGACGTATCAACCTCCGACAAGATTCTTCGTCTACAAAGTAAGGGAGAAAGTTCAATCGTCGAGCGTGTGCTTAGATTGTCTGAGTGCTACAATCGCTTGAATCGAGTGGTAGTTAATCTTCCAGATGAGATAGTGATGGTTCTCCAAAGTCACTGCCACCAAGCTACTAGAGCTTCCTAATGAACTATAACATATCAGGGATAGATTTGATGATCCTTGAGCTATTCACGATGTTTGACACCGCGAAAGTAGAAATCAAAAAGGAGCATCAATTTTTGATGGTTAGTAAAACCACTAGTTTCAAGAAGGGAAAGGGAAAGAAGGGATACGTCATGAAATGGCCAACTAGTTGCTGCTCTAGTGAAGAGACCCAAGGTTGAACGTAAACCCGAGACTAAGTGCTTCTCTAATGAGGGGAACAGTCACTGAAGAGGAACTATCCTAGATACTTCGCAGATGAGAAGGCTGGCAAAGTCGACAGAAGTATATTGGATATACATGATATTGATGTGTACTTTACTAGTACTCCTAGTAGCACGAGGGTATTATATACCGGTTCGGTTGCTAAGCGTTAGTAACTTGAAATAAAAGCTACGGAATAAACGGAGACTAGCTAAAGGTGAGGAGACGATATGTGTTGGAAGTGTTTCCAAGGTTGATGTGATCAAACATCGCACGCTCCCTCTACCATCGGGATTAGTGTTAAACCTAAATAATTGTTATTTTGTGTTTGCGTTGAGCATGAACATGATTAGATCATGTTTATTGCAATATGATGATTCATTTAAAGAGACTAATGGTTATTCTATTTGCTTGAATAAATACCTTCAATGGTTTATTGAATCTCGATTATAGTGATACACATGTTCATAATATTGATACCGAAAGATAAAAAGTAGTAATGATAGTACCACTTACTTGTGGCACTGCCGCTTGAGTTATATTGGTATAAAATGCATGAAGGAGCTCCATGCTGATGGATCTTTGTACTCACTCATTTTGGAAACGTTTGAGACATGCAAACCATGCCTATTGGTATAAACGCATGAAGAAACTCCGTGCAGATGGATCGTTTCGACTCAATTGATTTTGAATCACTTGAGGCATGCAAATCATACCACATGGGGAAGATGACTGAAGGCCTCGTTTTTCCTGTGAGATGGAACAAGAAAGTAACTTGTTGGAAGTAATACATTTTCATGTGTGCAGTCCAATGAGTGCTGAGGCACGTAGTGGATATCGTTATGTTCCTTCTTCACTAACGATTTGAGTAGGTACATGAGTATTTACTTGATGAATCACAAGTTTGAAATATTGAAAAGTTCAAGCTATTTCAGAGTGAAGATCGTCATGACAAGAGGATAAAATTTCTACGATATGATCATAGAGATGAATATCTGAGTTGCGAGTTTGGTACACAGTTAAGACAATGTGGAAATTGTTTCACAACTAATGCCACGTGGAACACCATGGTGGGATGATGTGTTCGAACATCATAGTCGCACCCTATTGGATAAGGTGCATACTATGATGTCTCTTATCGAATTATCACTATCGTTTTTGGGTTAGGCATTAGAGACAACAACATTCACTTTAAATAGGGCACCACATAATTCCGTTGAGATGACACCGTATGAAGTATGGTTTGGAAAAACCTAAGCTGTCGTTTCTTAAAAGTTTGGTGCTGCGACGCTTATGTGAAAAGTTCCAACCTGATAAGCTCGAACGCAAAGCGGATAAATGCATCTTCATAGGACACCCAAAACAATTGGGTATACCTTCTATCTCACATCCAGAAGCAAAGTGTTTGTTTCTAGAAATGGGTCCTTTCTCGAGGAAATGTTTCTTTCGAAAGAATTGAGTGGGAGGATGGTGGAAATTTGATGAGGTTATTGAACCGGCACTTCAACCAGTGTGTAGCAGGGCGCAAAAAGTTTTTCCTGTGGCGCCTACACCAATTGAAGTGGAAGCTGATGATAGTGACCATTAAACTTCAGATCAAGTTACTACAAACCTCGTAGGTTGACAAGGTCACGTACTGCTACACAGTTGTACGGTAGCCTATCTTGGAGGTCATGTTGTTGGACAACAATGAACCTACGAGCTATGGAGAAGCGATGGTGGGCCCGGATGCCGGCAAATGGCTGGAAGCCATGTAATCCGAGAGAGGATCCATGTATGAAAACAAAGTGTATACTTTGGAAGAACTACTTGATGGTCATAAGACTATTAAGTACAGATGGATCTTTAAAAGGAAGACATACATTGATGGTGAAAAGTCACCATTAAGAAAGCTCGACTTGTCGCAAAGATGTTTCTGACAAGTTCAAAGAGTTGACTATGATGAGACTTTCTCACTCGTAGCGATGCTAAAAGTCTGTTGGAATTATGTTAACAGTTGCTGCATTATTTATGAAATAGAATGTCAAAACATTGTTTCCTCGGCGTTTTCCTTGAGGAAAGGGTATATGTGATGCAACCAGAAGGTTTTGTTGATCCTAAGGATGCTAACAAGTATGCAAGCTCCAGCGATCCTTCTATGGACTGGTGCAAGCATCTCGGAGTTGGAATATACGCTTTGATGATATCATCAAATCTTTTGGATTTATACAAGGTTTATGAGAGACTTGTATTTCTAAAGAAGTGAGTGCGAGCACTATAGAATTTCTGATAAGTATATGTGGTTGACATATTGTTGATTGGAAGTAATGTAGAATTTCTGTAAAGCATAAAGGGTTGTTTGAAAGGAGTTTTTCAAAGGAAAACCTCGATAGAGCTACTAGAAACATTGAGCATCAAGATCTATAGAGATAGATCAAAACGGTTAATAGAACTTTCAATGAAATGCATGCCTTGATGAGTTTTTGAAGGAGTTCAAAATAGATCAGCAAAGAAGGAGTTCTTGGCTGTGTTGTAAGGTGTGAATTTGAGTAAGACTCAAAAGCCCTACCATGGTAGAAGAAACAGAAAGGACGAAGGTTGTCCCTTGTGCCTTAGTTGTAGACTGTAAAAGTATGCCAAGCTGTCTACCACACCTGATGTGTGCCTTGCCATGAGTCTGTCAAGGGGTACAAAGAGTGATCCAGGATTGAATCACTAAATAGCGGTCAAAAGTTATCCTTAATAACTAGTGGACTAAGGAATTTTCTCGATTATGGAGGTGATTGAAGAGTTCATCATAAAGACTTACGTCGATGCCAGCTTTGACACTAATCCGGATGACTCTAAAGTAGTAAATAGGATTCGTATAGTGGAGTAGTCATTTGGAATAGTTCCAAATGGCACGTAGTAGCAGCATCTATAGCATGACATAAAGATTTGTAAAGCACACACGGATCTGAAAGGTTCAGAACCGTTGACTAAAAACCTCTCTCACAAGAAAGACATGATCGAACCCCAGATAAGTATGGGTGTTAGATTCATTACAATCACAAAGTGATGTGAACTAGATTATTTACTCTAGTGATAGTGGGAGACTATTGGAAATATGCCCTAGAGGCAATAACAAATTGGCTATTATTATATTTCCTTGTTCATGATAATCGTTTATTATCCATGCTAGAATTGTATTGATTGGAAACTCAAATACATGTGTGGATACATAGTCAACACACCGTCCCTAGTGAGCCTCTAGTTGACTAGTTCGTTGATGAAAGTTGGTCAAGGTTTCATGGCTATAGGCAAGTGTTGTCACTTGATAACAGGATCACATCATTAGGAGAATGATGTGATGGACAAGACCCAAACTATAAACGTAGCATATTATCGTGTCAGTTTATTGCTATTGTTTTCTGCATGTCAATGTATCTGTTCCTATGACCATGAGATCATGCAACTCCCAGACACCAGAGGAATACCTTGTGTGTATCAAATGTCGCAACGTTACTGGGTGACTATAAAGGTGCTCTACAGGTATCTCCGAAGGTGTCTGTTGGGCTCGCATCGATCAAGACTGGGATTTGTCACTCCGTGTGATGGAGAGGTATCTCGGGGCCCACTCGGTAATACAACATCACAACAAACCTTGCAATCAATGTGACTAAGGAGTTAGATAGGGGATCTTGTATTACAGAACGAGTAAATAGACTTGCCGGTAATGAGATTGAACTAGGTATGGAGATACCGACGATCGAATCTCGGGCAAGTAACATACCGAAGGACAAAGGGAATGTTATATGGGACTATATGAATCCTTGGCACAGAGGTTCAGCCCATAAGATCTTCGTAGAATATGTAGGATCCAATATGGACATCCAAGTCCCGCTATTGGATATTGACCGCGGAGTGTCTCGGGTCATGTCTACATAGTTCTCGAACCCGCAGGGTCTGCACACTTAAGGTTCGATGGTGTTTTAGTATAATTGGGTTATATGTGTTGGTGACTGAAGGTTGTTCGGAGGCCCGGATGATATCACAGACGTCAAGAGGGTTTCCATAATGGTCCGGAAACAAAGATTGATATATAGGAAGTTGATGTTTGGATTCTGGAAAGTTTTCGGGCATTGCCGGTAGTGTACCGGGAGTGACGAATGGGTTCCGGGGGCCCACTGGGTGGGCCCACCATGCCCCAAGGGGTCCATGTGGGTTTATTGGATGTAAAGTAAGGTACAATGGGCTGACAAAGTCATCCAAGGAAAGCACATGAGGAAAAGTGGAAAATCCAAAAGAGGTGGGAATATAAGGAAGGAGTCCTAATCCAAGTGAGACTGGAGAAGGACTCCTCCCTTCCCCAAGTCGGCCGACCCAAGGAGGCCTTCTTGGCCGGCGCCCTAAGGGCTTTCCCCACCCCTTGGCTCTTCCTATATATACTTGAGGTTTAGGGCTGTTTGAGACACAACTTTGCCACGTGCAACTCAAACCTACACCTCGTAGTTCTTCCTCTAGATTAGATTTCTGCGGAGCTCGGGCGGAGCCGTGCAGGAATAGATCATCACCAACACTGGTGCGCCGTCATGCTGCCGGAGAACTCATCTACTTCTCCATCTGTCTTGCAGGAGCAAGAAGCTCGAGATCGTCATCGAGCTGTACGTGTGCTGAACGCGGAGGTGTCGTCCTTTCGGCGCTAGATCAGAACGGATCGTGGGACGGATCGTGGGATGATGGTGATTTGAATCACGAAGCTGTACCACTACATCAACTGCGTTTCTTAATTCTTCCCGCTTAGCGATCTACAAGGGTACGTAGATCTAATCTCCTCTCGTAGATGAACATCACCACTATTGAGATGATTTCAAGTTTCGGAATTTACGATTTTGAAATTGGTCTCACCGAGTTTTGGAAACCAGTCTAGGTGATCGTATCGGTACCACTGACATTTATATATCGGTCTCACCGAGAATTCAGAAGTTGCCACATTTAGTGCAACTCGGTACCATCGAGATTCATTACGGTGTCACCGAGTTGGGCAATAATGTCGTAACGGTTGAACTTTGGGGGATGCCTATATATACCCCTCCACCTACCTCTCACTCGTAGAGGAAGCACTCAGTACACACTTACACTTGCCAGATCCATTTTTCTGAGAGAGAGCCACCTACTCATGTGTTGAGATCAAGAGATTCCATTCCTACCATTTGAACCTTAATTTCTAGCCTCCCCAAGTTGCTTTCCACAAGATCAATCTCTCATACACCTGCCAAATCTGAGAGAGGGTCATTGAGTGCCGAGGAGACTATGTTTTGAAGTACAAGAGCAAGGAGTTCATCGTTCTAACACATCTATTACCTTTTGGAGGGTGGTGCCTCCTAGATTGGTTTGGTGCCACTTCTTCGTGGACCCCTTGTTGGTGGAGCCCTCCGTGGACTCTCACAGCCGTTACCTCCGTGGATTGAAGTCTCCAGTAACATGGCGATAGCGCCACCTATAGGAACCATGCCAAAAATTGCCATGTCAACTTCTTCGCATTTGATCTTCCTAAACTCTACTGCTTACTACATGTGCAAAGTCTTTACTTCCCGCTGCCATATTTGTTGACTAGCATGTGTAGGGTGCACTAGACTTGTTAGAATTGCTAAAATCCGACAACCATTAAACTGCGAAAAGACTAGGATTTTAATTTATGCAAGTAGTCTATTCACCCCTCTCTAGACACCTCTTCTATCGATCTCACAACTTAAACCCTAGTTTATGTGCTATTCCGTAAGGGGCTGCTTTGGATCCCTATGTTTAATGCTATGGTTAGAATTTGTTCTTAATACTTTTCTCGTAGTTGCGGACACTTGCGGGACGGTTAATCATAAGTGGGAGGCTTGTTCAAGTAAGAACAACACCCAAGCACCGGTCCACCCACATATCAAATTATCAAAGTACCGAACGCGAATTAACCCAACATGACAAAAGTGACTAGATGAAATTCCCATGTGCCCTCAAGAACGCTTTGCCTATTATAAGAAACCATTCCATCCTGTCCTTGGCCACAAAAGTATTGGTCTACCTTGTTGCACTTATTGTTACTATTGCTACTCGTTACTTGTTACAATTATCTTGCTATCAAACAACTTGTTACCGCTATTTCAGTGCTTGCAGGAATTACCAAGCTGAAAACCGCTTGTCATTTCCTTCTGTTGCACGTTGGTTCGACACTCTTACTTATCAAAAGGACTACAATTGATACCCTATACATGTGGGTCATCAAGACTTTTTTCTGGTGCCGTTGTCGGGGAGTGAAGCACCTTTGCTGAGCGGAATTTGGTAAGTGAAAATTTATATTACATGCTGAAATTTACTATCACTTGTCACTATGGAAGGTAATCTTTTGAGGGGTTTGTTCGGGGTACCTTTACCTCGACCGTAAACACAAAGAGTTGCCGCTAAAACTAGTGAACCTACTGAAAATATTTATTATGAAATTCCTTCGGGTATGATAGAGAAACTCCTAGCTAATCCTTACGTAGGAGATGGAACAAAACATCCCGATATGCACCTAATGTATGTGCATGAAGTTTGTGGATTATTTAAGCTTGCAGTTTTATCTAGAGATGAAGTCAAGAAGAAGGTTGTCCCTTTATTTTTTTTTGGGGGGGGGGGGGGAAGCATTGACATGGTATTGGCTATGTGATGATATATGATCTTGGAACTGGAATTGATTGTAGTTGGAGTTTCACCAAAAACATTATCCTATTCATCTTGTTCATCATGATCGGAATTTTATCTAAAATTGTTGGCCTCGTGAAGGAGAAAGTGTCGCTCAAGCTTGGGGGAGGCTTAATTCCATGTTATATCCATTCCCCAATCATGATCTCCTGAGAGAAATTATTATTCAGAATTTTTATGCTCGACTTTCTCGTAATGATCAAACGATGCTCGATACTTCTTGTTCTGGTTATTTTATGAAGAAGACTATTGAATTCAGGTGGGACCTTTGGGAAAGAATTAAATGCAACTATGAAGATTGGGAACTCGACGAAGGTAAAGAGTCACGTGTAAAAATTGAGTTTGATTGTGTTAAATCTTTTATGAATACCGACGTTTTGAATGATTTTAGCACTAAATATGGACTTGACTCTGAGATAGTTGCCTAATTTTGTGAAACCTTTCCTACTCAAGTTGCTCCCAAAAAAGAAATGGTTTAAATATAATCCAAATGTTAAAGAAAAAGTTGAAGAACCAATTACATTTGAGGATGAAACTATCAATTACAATGTTGACCCAGTTGTGCCTATTGCTTATATTGGGAAACCACATTTCCCTGTTAGATAAAGGAACATGCTAAAGCTTCAACTGTGGTTAATAAAAGTTATGTTAGAACAACCAAACCCTCTGAGAAAATCAAGGTAGAACCAAGTATTGCTATGGTTAAAGATCTCTTGGTCTATAATATTGATGGGCATGGTATTTATTTCTGTTGTGAAGGTGCTAGAATTGAGAAACCTGGTACAAAAGATAAAAATAAACTCAATGTTGGCATGCTTGTCGTATTAATCAAAATAGGAGACGATTGTTATCATGGTTTATGTGATATGGGTGCTAGTGATACTGCTATTCCTTTTACCTTATATCAAGAAATTATGCATGGGATATCACCCGCTAAAATAGAAGACATAGATGTTACTATTGAACTTGCTAATAGGGACACCATCACACCACTTGGGATCGTTAGAGATGTTGAAGTCTTGTGTGGAAAAGTAAAATACCGTAGTGATTTCCTAGTTCTTAGCCCACCACAAGATTATTTTTGTCCCATAATATTTAGTAAACCCTTTTTGAACACTGTCAATGCTCAAATAGATTTCAAAAAGGAAATTGGCAGCGTTAATTTTGGTGGTATGTCTCATGAGTTTAATTTCTCCAAGTTCAGTAAGCAACCCCATGATAGAGAATTTCCTAGTAAAGATGAAATAATTGGTCTTTGTTCTATTGTTATTCCTCCTACTGATCCACTAGAACAATATTTCCTAGATCATGAAAATGATATGCATATGCGTGAAACAAATGAAATACATAAAATGTTCTTTGAACACCAACCTATCCTTAAACACAACTTGCCTTTTGAAACTCTAGGAGGTCCTCCTCCACCCAAGGGCGATCCTGTGTTTGAATTAAAGCAATTACTCGATACTTTGAAATATGCTTATCTTGATGAAAAGAAGGTATATCCTGTTATTATGAGTGCTAACCTTACAGAACATTAAGAAAAAAGATTGTTAAAAACTTAAGGAAGCACCAAGCTTCTATTGGGTATACTCTTGATGATCTTAAGGGCATTAGTCCCACTCTTTGTGAGCACATGATTAATATGGAACCAGATGCTAAACCCGTTGTTGATCACCAATGAAGACTGAATCCCAAAATAAAATAAGTGGTAAGAAATGAAATATTAAAGCTTTTGGAAGCAGGTATAATTTATCCCATAGCTGATAGTAGATGGGTAAGTCCAGTTGATTGTGTTCCTAAGAAAGGAGGTATTACTGTTGTTCCTAATGATAAAAATGAACTCATTCCACAAAGAATCGTGACTGGCTATAGAATGGTAATTAATTTCAGAAAGTTAAACAAATCTACTGGTAAATATCGTTATCCTTTGCCTTGCATAGACCAAAGCTAGAAAGATTATCGAAGAACACACATTTTTTACTTTCTAGATGATTATTCTAGTTTTTGTCAAATACCTATGTCACAACATGATCTAGAGAAAACCACCTCTACTTGTCCTTTTGGAACCTATGATTATAGACATATGCCTTTTGGATTATGCAATGCACTTGCTACTTTTCGAAGATGTAAGACTGTTATATTCTCTGATTTTTGTGAAAAGATTGTTGAGGTTTTCACGGATGATTTTTCCGTTGATGGAACTTATTTTGATGATTGCTTAAGAAACCTTGATCGAGTTTTGTAGATATTTGAGCAAATTAACCTTGTCTTGAATTGGGAGAAGTGACACTTCAGGGTAAATGAAGGTATTGTCTTGAGCCATAAAACTTCTGAATGAGGTATTGAGGTGGGTAAGGCTAATGTTGATGCAATTTAGAAGATACCGTGTCCTAAAGATAGTAAATGTATCCGTAATTTCCTTGGTCATGTTGGTTTCTATAGGTGGTTTATTAAAGACTTCTCCCAAATTTCTAGACCTCTTACCAATTTATTAGAGAAGGATGTTCCTTTTGTTTTAGATGATCATTGTGTAGAAGCCTTTGAAACACTTACGAAAGCATTAACTTCCACACCTAATGTTCAACCACCTGATTGGAACTTGCATTTTGAAATTATGTGTGATGCTAGTGATTATGTTGTTGGTGCTGTTCTAGGACAAAGAGTTGATAAGAAATTAAAAATGTAATCCATTATGCTAATAGAACTCTAGATAGTGCCAAGAGAAATTATGCTACTACTGAAAAAGAATTCTTAGTAGTTGTATTTTGTTGTGATAAATTAAGATCTTACATTGTTGATTCTAAAGTAATTATTCACACTGATCATGCTGCTATTAAATATCTTATGGAAAATAAAGATGCTGAACCTAGACTCATTAGGTGGGTTCTTTTGCTATAAGAATTTGAGTTGCATATCATTGATAGGAAAGGAGCTGGGAACCCCGTAAATGATAACTTATCTAGGTTAGAAAATATTCTTGATGACTCGCTACCTATTGATGATAGCTTCCCTGATGAACAATTAGCTGTGGTCAATGTTTCTCATAGCACACCATGGTTTGCTGATTATGCTAATGACATTGTTGCTAAATACATACCACCTAGTTTCACCTATAAGCAAAGAAAAAAATCTTCTTTGGCTTAAGACATTAATTTTGGGATGACCCACATCTTTATAAAGGGGATTAGATGGTATTATTAGACGTTGTATACCTGAGCATGAACAGGAACAAATCCTTCAAAAATGTCACTCCAAGGCTTATGGAGGACACCATGCGGGAGATAGAACTGCACACAAGGTATTACAGTCTGGATTTTATTGGCCTACTCTATTCAAAGATGCTTGTGAGTTTGTCCTCTCTTGTGATGAATGTCAAAGAATTAGTAATATTAGTACGTCAAGAAATTCCTACGAATTATTCACTTGTTATTGAACCATTTGATGTTTGTGGATTTGACTATATGGGACCTTTTCCTTCTTCTAATGGGTATACCTATATTTTGGTTGTTGTTGATTATGTCACTAAGTGGGTAGAATCTACTCCAAGCAGTAGTGCTGATCATAACACATCTATTAAAATGCTTAAGGAAGTTATTTTCCCACATTTTGGAGTCCCTAGATATATAATGACTGATGGTGGTTTACATTTTATTCATGGTGCTTTTCGTAAGTTGCATGCTAGATATGTTGTTAACCATAGAATTACATCTCCCTATCACCCTCAATCTAGTTGTCAAGTAGAATTAACTAATAGAGAAATAAAATTAATATTGCAAAAGACTGTCAATAGGTCCCGAAAGAATTGGTCTAAGAGAATTAGATGATGCATTGTGGGCCTATAGAAAAACTTATAAAAATCCTATGGGTATGTCTCCTTACAAAATGATTTATGGAAGAGCATGTCATTTACCTATTGAGTTAGAACACAAAGATATTTGGGAAATTATAGAACTTAACTATGATTTCAAACTTGCTGGTGAAAAGAGGATATTTGAGAATAGGTCACTAGATAAATGGAGAACCCAAGCTTGTGAAAATGCCAAACTATTGAAAGAAAAAGTTAAAAGATGGCACGACAAAAGAATCCAAAAGTGAGAATTCAAAGTTGGTGAATATGTTCTATTGTACAGTTCTCGTCTTAGATCTTTTGTAGGGAAACTTCTCTCCAAATGGGAAGGACCATATATCATCGAAGAAGTTTATCGGTCTCGAGCTATTAAGATCAATAGTCCCGAAGGCACTAACCCAAAGGTGGTCAATGGATAAAGAATACATCACTATATTTCACGTACACGTATTAATGTTGAAAAAAATATTATTCAAACCATGACACCAGAGGAACACATAAAGGAGATCTTCCAAACACTCATGAACCTTTAAAAGGAAGAGATAAGTGATACGGTAAGTAAACAGACTCCAAAAAATCCGCAAAAATATTTTCTGTTAGTTTTGGAATATTGCAAAATTTGGAAATTGATAAACGCATGGAAAGGCAACCGAGGTGCCCACTAGGCACCAGGGCGCGCGAGCCCTACCTCGCACTCGTGGTGGGTAGTGGGCCCCTCGGGCACCTTGCTCGCTCCATTTTCTTGTAGGACAAGTTTTTCCTTGTATAAAGATTCTTTATATATATATATATATATCTCTTCATGATTTGACCTCTTTACCACGGAGAAATCCTATTTTCTTGTTTTGTGATGTTTTCTATCAGAACTATCAAGTCGTGCATCATGTCTTCTCCCTCCTCCAACCGCGTAAAAGAGGATGTTTGAGCCTTGCTGGTTTCTGTCAGAACTAACAAGCCATGTTGTTTTCTGTCAGAACTATCAATCCTCTAATGAAGATGGCATAGAAGGAGGAGGAACCAGTAGAAGCCACCAAAGAGAACAAGGTTGACGAAGTCAACGTGGGTCAAGCTCGAGAAGAGGGGCAGGCCATGCCGACAAAAGAAAAGGAAGAAGAAGATTACCTCCAACCCTACTATGCGCATCTCACCCCTACAGAAATCGAAGCCTTTAGAGTCTTTGAAATGGTTCGTGTTCAGAATAAATATCTTACTCGTGCAATTATTTTGTCAAAGGAGCACATCATCAGCCTCCGAAGCATTATTCCACGACTGGAGAACCTATTGAGGCTACATTGTGATGCTACCTCACCACCACTTCCTTCATCTTCCTCAACAAAGAAGTAGACTTGAATACACGGGTATGGGCAGTCCCCTTGGTTTGTGCCAATCTTGGGGGAGGTGCCCCGATATCATATCACCATCACTCTTATTATCTTTATCCATCTTAGTCCGATCTTAAGTTACTTCATGATTTAGACAAATAAAAGTTTAGTTCGATCCTTTTTTTGAGTGCTAGTTTCATGATCTATCTATGTAATCTAGTGAGGGTTATATAATAACATTTAGTTTGAGTATTTGCTTCTTTACCTTCTTGTTGCAATCAAAATAAAGGAAATACTGAAAAATATAATATGGTAATCTTACAGTAAGTAGTGACATCATGATACGTCTCCGTCGTATCTTCTTTTCCAAACTCTTTTGCCCTTGTTTTGGACTCTAATTTGCATGATTTGAATGGAACTAACTCGGACTAACGCTGTTTTCAGCAGAATTGCCATGGTGTTTTTTTTGTGCAGAAATAAAAGTTCTCGGAATGTCCTGAAAATTTACGGAGAATTTTTCTGGAATAAAAGAAAAATACATGCGCAAAGATCCACCGGAGGAAGCGTGCCAGTGGGCCACAAGCCCACAGGCCGCGGCCACCCCCCTAGGCTGAGCCGTGAGGGCTTGTGGGGCCCACGTGGCACCACCGTCCCAAACTCAGCTCTATATCTTCCGTCTCGCTCGGAAAAAAATCACAGAGAAGGGTTCGTCGCGTTTTACAATACGGAGGCGCCGCCACCTCATGTTCATCATCTGGAGGGCAGATCTGTATTCCGTTCTGGGATCCCGAGAGGGGAAATCGTCGCCATCTTCATCATCAACCTTCCTGCATCAACAATTCCATGATGATCTTCATCGTTTGTGAGTAATCTCATCGTAGGCTTGCTGGACGTTGATGAGTTGGATGAGATCTATCATGTAATCGAGTTAGTTTTGACGGGGATTGATCCCTAGTATCCACTATGTTCTAGATTGATGTTGCTACTACTTGGCTATGCTTAATGCTTGTCACTAGGACCCGAGTGCCATGATTTCAGATCTGAACCTATTATGTTGTCGCCAATATATGTGTGTTTTAGATCCTATCTTGCAAGTTGTAGTCACATACTATGTGTTATGACCCGGCAACCCCGAGTGACAATAGCCGGAACCACTCCCGGAGATGACCATAGTATGAGGAGTTCATGTATTCACCACGTGTTAATGCGTTGGTCCGGTTCTTTATTAAAAGGAGAACCTTAATATCCCGTAGTTTCCATTAGGACCCCGCTGCCACGGGAGGGATGGACAATAGATGTCATGCAAGTTCTTTTCCCTAAGCACGTATGACTACATACGGAATACATGCCTACATTAGATTGATGAACGGGAGCTCGTTACTTATCTCTCTGTGTTATAGCTTTTACATGATGAATCAGATCCGTCATACTCATCCATCACCGATCCACTTCCTACGAGTCTTTTACAACTGGTCCTTGCTATGTTACTTTGTCCATGCTTGTCCCTTGCTACAAAAGGGATTGGGCCACTTTGCTACTACTGTTGCTACTGCTGTTACTCTGTTGCTGCTGCTACTGATGTTCCTTGCTATTTCGATGTTACTTGTTGCAAGATCCTTTTTCGTCACCGTTGGCGGGGAAGAATAGTTCCCCGTCCACGTGCAACCTACTGGCGCCATTGATACAACAGTTAGGAATAGTCTGCTGTTAATAGATCTGTTTTTGGCACCGTTGCTATCATACTACTTAACTACTAATACTTTGCTTGCAGACACTAATCTTTCAGGTGTGGTTGAATATGGCAAACTCAGCTGCTAATACTTGAGAATATTCTTTCATTTTCCCTTGAGGCGAATCAGCAAATTTGGGTCGAATACTCTACCCTCGAGAACTGGTGCGGTCCCCTACACTTGTGGGTTATCAAGACCTTTTTCTGGCGCCGTTGCCGGGGAAGCACAACTATATTCTCTGAGTCACTTGGGATTGACGTCTGCTGATCACTATGAGGAATCCGAAAGATCCAAGAACTGAAATCTTGCCTTCCACTACGAGGAGAGGTAAGGAACTGCCATCTAGCTCTGCACTTGATTCACCTTCAGTTTTGAGTAAGTTCGCGACATCGCCTCCTGCTAGAAATCTTGATATGTCGCCTGTGCTTGATGATGCTATGCTTGATACTATGCCTGATGATGCTATGCTTGATACTATGCCTGATGATGCTATGCTTGATACTATGCCTGATGATGCTATGCTTGATACTATGCCTGATGGTGCTATGCTTGATACTATGCCTAATGATGCTATGCTTGATACTATGCCTGATGATGCTATGCTTGATACTGCTTTGCCACTAGGTGCATTCCTTGATGCACATATTGCTAGAGCTGCTGCTAGACGTGATGATACTTCTGAAACTGCTGATACTATTGAAGTAGAACCTGCTACTATGCCTGAATTGCCTGTTATGCGTGATACACGCTATTTTATGGAGGGAGAGATAGCTGAGGATTTTCTTGCGTGTAAGGATAGCTATGATGTTGAGAAACTACTTTGCAAGTGGAAAGAAAAATCTCTGAACGCTAGGATGAAATACGACCCGAAGTTTGCT
This sequence comes from Hordeum vulgare subsp. vulgare, assembly GCF_904849725.1. Lineage (NCBI taxonomy): Eukaryota > Viridiplantae > Streptophyta > Magnoliopsida > Poales > Poaceae > Hordeum > Hordeum vulgare. Next base: position 170,423,383 of record NC_058523.1, read on the forward strand.
ACTTCGCCTATCTTTGTGACCGATAAGGATTATGAATTCTCTGTCGACCCTGAGTTAATCACTCTGGTCGAATTTGATCATTTTCATGGTTATGAGTCTGAAACGGATGTAGCCCATCTTACCAAACTGCACGATATAGCCACCCTATTCACTAATGAGGAAAAGATCCGCCACTACTATATTCTCAAGCTGTTTCCTTTCTCGCTAAAGGATGATGCTAAGACCTGGTTCACTTCTCTTGCTCCTGGTTATGTGCATAGCCCCGGGATATGGTCTAGTACTTCTCTGAAAAATATTTCCCTGCCCATAAGAAGCAAGCTGCCTTGCAGGAAATATACAACTTTGCTCAAGCTGAGGAAGAGAGTCTCCCACAAGCTTGGGGGAGGCTCGTCCAGCTACTGAATGCTTTGCCTGATCACCGTCTTGAGAAGAATGAAATACTTGATATCTTCTATAATGGACTTACCGATGCTTTCAAAGACCACCTAGATAGTTGTGCGGATTGTGTTTTTACAGAACGAACAATAGAACAAGCTGAGATCCTGTTGAATAACATCTTGTGCAATGAGAATGCTTGGACTATTCCCGAACCACCTCCTAAGACAACTCCGAAGAGAAGAGGTATTCTATTCCTCAGTCCTAAAGATATGCAAGAAGCCAAGAAATCTATGCGAGAGAAAGGCATTAAATCTGAAGATGTCAAAAATCTACCACCTATCGAAGAGATCCATGGTCTCGATAACCCGATACAGGTAGTAGAAGTAAATTCTCTGCGTAGGTTTGATGAGAGTGATTTTCCTTTTGATAAACCTGCTAGCTCATGCCTCGATGAATTTGATAACTTTGTTGCCAAACAACAGAGTTTCAATGATTATGTTAGCAGACAATTGGAACAGAATGCTCGTATGCTTAGTCATTTAAGTGCTTGTGTGGACAGAAATGTCAATGATCTTAAGCTCATGAGTAAACATGCCTCTATGGTTACTACTCAGGTAGAACAAGTACTTAAAGCTCAAAATGACTTGCTCAATGAGTTGAATGACAATTCCGTCAGAGTCATTACTAGAGGCGGTAGAATGACCTAGGCACTACTGGAAAACAGTTTTTTGCCATCTGCCTAGTCTTTGCCGTCTGCTAGCTGATGGCAAAGAGTGTCTTTGCCGTCAGCTTCAGCAAAACAGACGGCAAAGCACAGGCTGATGGCATAAAGTCTTTTTGCCATCTGTCAGATCTTTGCCGTCTGCTAGCGGACGACAAAGAGTCCAGAGGCAGACGGCAAAGATATAGATAGGCCCACCTGACCGCGGGTGGCTAGGTCAAACTGGAGTCGGACCTTTGCCGTGTGCTAGCGGACGGCAAAGAGTCCGGAGGCAGACGGCAATGCTCTAACACCGTTACCGGCTCCTTCCCCCCACCCCGCCCCTCTCTCTCTGTGTAACGGTCACCCCGCGCGCCCCTCTCTCTCTCCCCACCCCGCGCGCCCCTCTCTCTGTAACGGCCGCCGCCACCACCGTCGCGCCGCCGCCCCCGTCGCGTCGCCGCCCCTATCGCCCCTGCCGCCGCCCCTGTCGCCCCTGTCGCCCTCGCCGCCGCCCCTCTCTCTCTCCCCACCTCGCCCCTGCTGCCGCTGCCCCACCACCGTCGCGCCGCCGCCCCTGGCGCCCCCGGCGCCGCCCCGCCACCCCCAACACCCCGGCCCCTCCACAGCCGCCCCTCTCGGTGAGACCCCACACCCCCACACCCCCACCCGCATTATTTTTTAGTAGTTTTATTATTTTTTAGTAGTTTTAGTAGTTGCTATTGTTAGTAGTTTAATGGTAGATTTAGTTAGGTTAGTAGTTTTAGTTAGGTTAGTTAGTTATCTTGGTTAGTTAGATGGAGGAGGAGAAGAGGAGAAGAGGAGGAGGAGTAGGACAAGAAGAGGAGAAGAAGAAGAGGAGTAGGAGGAGGAGGAGGAGAAGAAAAAGAAAAAGAAGAAGAAGAAGAAGAAGAAGAAGAAGAAGAAGAAGAAGAGGAGAAGAAAAAAATAAGAAGGAGAAGAAGAAGAAGAAGAGAAGAAAAAAATAAGAAGGAGAAGAAGTAAAGAAGAAGAGAAGAAAAGAATAAGAAAAAAATAAGAAGGAGAAGAAGAGAAAAAAGAAGAAGAAGTTGTTTTTTTATTGTTTGGTATTTAGTGGTAGCTAGATTCTTTTTTAGTTACTTAGTGGTAGATTCTGTTTTTTGTTATAGTGGTAGATTCTGTTTTTGTTATTTTTTTGCTGTTTAGTGCTACCTAGGTTTAGCGATAGGTTTAGTTAGCTTGGTTAGATAGGTTAGTTAGTTAGTTAGGTTACTAGAAAGAATAGGAAGAAGAAGAAGAGGAGGAGGAGGAGAAGAGGAGAAGAGGAGGAGGAGGAGGAGAAGAAGAAGAAGAATAGGAGCAGGAGAAGACAAAAAGAAGATCACATGTTTGGTATTTAGTTTCTTGGAATTAATTAGTAGTTTTAGTGGTAGATTATGTTAGTTAATTAGTAGATTTAGTGGTAGATTCTGTTAGTTTATTCGCCCATCATTATTGGTTAGGTTCAAGACTACTTCAAAGAAGATCACATGTTCTTTTGTTGAAATCAAGTCTGTCAAAATAATGTATCGTCTATATTTATTGGTACCGGAGCAAAACAGGACAACTTAAATAATATTGCCAGCCTCAAATGTAGAAAATATCGAAAAGTTTTATATAACTTGAAAAGTAGTATAGGTAACCTAGAAAGTCCTCTGGACCAAAAGGGCAACTTCTGGACCTGGGAACTTTGCGTGGTAGGTGCATGTCCATGCACCAGGGTAATTAACCCAACAATGACATAATTAGCCCATTTAGCTCCAAAATACCATAATAAGCTCAAAATGGCATAAGAACCTTGGTTAGCTCATTAATATTATATACTTAGCTTGTTTTCCTCTAAAATGGGATAATTAGCCCATTTAGCTCAACAAAGACATAATTAGGTAATTTAGCTCCAACAAGAGGAGAAGAGGAGAAGAAATAGGCAAAATGAAAAGAAAGAAGAAGAAGAAGAAGAGAAGAAGAAGAAGAGAAGAAGGAGAAGGAGGAGGAGGAGGAGGAGGAGGACGAGGAGGAGAAGGCCAAGGACCTTCTAGTCCTTCTCCTCCTTCTTCTTGATTTCTTCTTCTTCTCCTCCTCCTCCTCTTTCTTATCCTCTTTCATATTATCCTTGCTTTAATTTCTGCCACAGTGACATAATTAGCCCATTTAGCTCCAAAATGCCATAATAACCTCAAAATGGCATAAGAACCTTGGTTAGCTCATGAATATTATATACTTAGCTTGTTTTCCTCTAAAATGACATAATTGGAATATTTGTGTTGATCGGGTGGATTTACATGTGATAGTTGTCTCGTCGCTGTGAGGTCTGCTGTGCGAAGATCTGCGTGTGCGTTGTACGAGCTCCGCCCCTGCATTTGTGGGTCAGTACAAATTTCATCTCCTCCCCGCCCCTTCATTTACTGTGGCTCGGTTTCCGGATGAAACTTTCTAGATTTAGGTAATTCAATTAATTTATCAGTATGCGTGACCAGTATGAATCTCCCGTTCGAAAGGGCGACATCTATAAATATGCATGTCTTTGCATATTTCTAACCGCCATCCTTTCGAATTGTCCAACATTATCCATGGACAGCCCGAGTATGTGTAGATTGGGTTCGTTTTCCCGTATGTTGTGCTCTGGATCCGATGCGGAATTTCGTCAGTGCCTCCCTGTTGTTCTCCGGATGCACATCCTCTCTGTTTGTTGCGAAGACGTGTATCAGGAGAACAGCGGGGAGGTGCTACCGAAATTTTGCATTGGATCCGGAGCAGAGCATGGGAAAACGAACCCAATCTACACATACTCGGGTGGGATTAGGACCTATCTTTACCTATTAGCGTGTAGGTTGCCTGGACGTAATAAAAATGGCGAACCTGATTAACCGATGAATATAAATGCTAAATTATATATAAATATATTTCTTCTGTCTTTAGTAGCTACGCAAGATGAGTGATCGTGCTTGGATGTATAGCGGTCACCCTAGTCAGAAAGAGATGACGAAAGAATGGTTTTTAAAAACAAAGGAATTTGTGAAAGCCGCATTCGCAAATGGCCAGGAAAGAAACTATTGCCCCTGTCCTGGATGCTACAACTATAAAAAGACGACAGAGGCTGTAATGATTAAACACCTGCAGAGGAGGGGTTTTAAGCCTAATTATACGGTGTGGACATTTCGTGGTGAGTCTATACAACGCACAAGAGCTGAGGTGGTCCGTCGTTGCACGGACGAGCATGCTACCGGGATCGAAGACATGGTGCAAGACTTTGATGATGCTCGGGATTCAGAAGATGAGATGGAGGAATCTGCAAAGGCCTTTTATGAAATGTAGGAGTCTTCAAAACGTCCTCTCCATGAGCACACTGAGCTCTGTCAGCTAGACGCAATTGCACAAGTAATGGCTCTGAAGGCTCATTTCAACTTGGGAAGGGAATGCTACGACGCGATGATGACACTATTTGGACGTTTCCTACCCAAGGGCCATGTCATGCCTGCAAACCTGTACCAGTCGGACAAAATACTTCGTGTACTTAAGATGCCCTATGAGAAGATAGATGCATGTGAGAAAGGATGTGTCTTATTTAGGAAGGAGTATGCACACTTGGACTATTGTCCCAATTGCGAGTCTTGCAGGTATCTTGTTGTAGACAACGGTATGGGTGAGAAGAGGCAGACCAAAATCGCAGTTAGTGTTCTTCGGTATATGGCAATCGTACCAAGACTTCAACGTATTTTCATGGTCGAAGAGACAACCAGACAGATGACATGGCACAAATTGGGCAAAAGAACCGAACTAGATGCGGATGGGAATAAGATGATGGTACACACATCGGATGGGGAAGCGTGGAAACATTTCGATGGATTGCATCAGGATAAAGCGGCAGATCCAAGGAATCCTCGAGTCTGCGCCGCCACGGATGGTTTTAATCCCTTCGGCATGACGGCAACCCAATACAGTTGTTGGCCTGTATTTGTCATTCCACTCAATCTCCCCCCCCCCCCCGGGCAGATTATGCAAAGAAAGAACATATTTCTGACGTTGATAATTCCAGGGCCCAATTATCTGGGGAAGAATATGAATGTGTACCTGCAACCGCTTAAGGATGAATTGGAAGAATCTTGGGAAAATGGGGTCAAGACATACGATGCCGCTAGAAAAGAAAACTTCAAAATGCATGTGTGGTACATGTACTCTATGCATGACTTGCCAGCGTATGCGCTATTCTCTGGATGGTGTGTGCATGGAAGGTTCACGTGCCCCCAATGCAAGGCAGCTCTTCAGTTTCATTGGTTACAGGAGGGTCGGAAGTATTCTTGCTTTGACTTGCATAGATAGTTCCTGGATCCTGACCATCAGTTCAGAAAAGACAAGAAGAACTTTACCAAAGGTAAAGTTGTCAAAAACTTGGCACCACCTGCGTTCACAGGCCAACAGATCCTGGATCAGTTAAACGCCCTCGAGCCTGATCCAGAGCGTCCAGGGTATTTCAAGGGGTATAATTCAAAACACGCCTGGACTCACAAGCCATGCTTCTGGGATCTGCCTTACTTCAAAGACCTCCTTCTTCCACACAATATCGACATGATGCACACTGAAAAGAATATCGGAGAGGCTATTTTTGGTACATTGTTCGACATAGATGGGAAGACAAAGGATAATATTAAGGCTAGAGTCGATCAAGAGACACTATGTCATAGACCGTTACAAAACATGCGAGAAGGCAAAGGAAAGCAGAAGTGGTCGAAGCCAAAGGCCTGGTTCAATCTTGGAAGGCCAGCTATGAGGGAAATTATCTTGTGGGTCAAAATGCACTTGATGTTCCCCGATGGGTATGCAGCGAATCTAAAGAGGGGAGCGAGTCTTGAAAAATTAAAAATCTTTGGTCTCAAGAGTCATGATTGGCACATATGGCTAGAGCGGGTAATGCCGGTGATGTTACGTGGCTTTATTCCTGAGGATGAATGGATAGTACTGGGGGAGCTGAGCTATTTCTTCTGTGTTCTTTGTGCGAAAGAATTGTCGCCTGGCGTGGTAGAAGACATGGAGGAGTTTGCACCGGAGTTGTTGTGCAAGTTAGAGAAGATCTTTCCACCGGGCTTCTTTAATCCAATGGAGCATTTGATTTTACATCTACCGACCGAGGCAAGATTGGGTGGGCCCGTGCAAGATCGTTGGTGCTATGCAACTGAGAGGATGCAGAAGACCTTTCGAGCTAAATGTAAAAATAAGCGTAGAATTGCAGCATCGATGGCTGAGTCATTCATTACTGAGGAGGTAGCAAACTTTGTGACAGCACACTACGAAGCCAAAAATCATCATTTGCATAATCTGAAGCCTCGACACAATGATGGAGACCCTAAAAAAGGTGGATCCAACCTCAGCCTATTCAAAGAGAAGCTCGCACCAGCCGGTGCTTCGAAACCAATAACGTTGGATATCGCAGAATGGCGGAACATTTCGTTGTATATCTTCAACAACCTAACAGAAGTGCGGCCGTACATCGAGTGAGTTCTCGGCACATTTTACCGTAACTTCTAATTCAATTGAACTGCTCTTATTCTCGGATATTTCAAACAGCCGTTACGTCGTCAAATTCTCGGATGGAGCGGTGATCGAAAATGATTCCGTCGAAGAGTATGAGATTCTGTCAAAGACAGGAGGTGGCTATCCCGGTTTCATCTCTTGGTTCAAAAAAACGGTAATTATCAATAATGGACCATTTCATTCTTGGTCTAACTTGCGGCTAATGCAACAACCGTTTGGTATTAAACTTGTAGGCTAATTCAGAGTCTATGGACGCTGAATTGAGACAAGTCGCTAATGGTTTTGACTATAAGGTCCGTTCATTTGAGAAATACAACATCAATGGGTATCTCTTTCGTACCTTTGGCAAAGAGCTATCTATGCCCGACCGGAAATCTACAAATTGTGGTGTCTCTGCTATCGGTGAAGGTGTTATCGAGTATTATGGAAGAGTTGAAGCAATTTATGAACTTCAATTCTATGGTGAAAACCCACCGAACGTCGTAGTCTTCAAATGTTGTTGGTTCCAGCCGAAAAAGACTAGAAGGACTCATGAACATATAGGACTAGTCGAAATCAATCCAAACACCCATTTAGATGTTCCCGATGTCTATATTACGGCTCAACAGGCGACCCAAGTTTTCTATCTACCGTGGGCATGCCAAACAGATAAGAATCTGGAAGGTTGGTATGTTGTTTATGAAGTGCCGCCACATGTCAGACCACCTCTCCCAAATGAACAGGATTATGGACCTCACATTAACCCAGACACATATGATGGAGAATTCTTCCAAGAAACACGCCTTTCCAAGAAACGTTTTAAGAACCGTCGTGCTTCATCCAAGAACATGGAAGTAGACAGCGACAATGAATCTGACTCCAGCCCTGAGCCAGAACCAGAAGACCTGAAACTCGTAGAGGTTACTGATGCGGATGACCTGTCAATGCTTCAACGATTAAAGGAAGGCCTTTCACAACTTCATGCCGTTGAACCCGATGAGCACGTCATTCATGAAGACATGCGTGATAGTGATGATGATGATGCATTTATTGATGATGATTATTAGTTTGTAAGATTCACAACTTAAATTATTTATATTTTAATCTTTATTATTCATGTACATATTATTATTCATGTCAGTCATTCAATTTTTTTATGTTGTACTAATTTCTTTTAATCTTTATCATGGCAGGTGTTGAAAGATGGTGGGCGCGGGTCCAGAGCGCTCGACGGGTTCTTCCCAGGCGCCCCGCACGAGGGGTGGTACTTCCCTTCCACCCCTATCTCTCCGTAGAGCCTTGGCAGACAGTCTTTCGACACCAGCCGTGGGTTCTTCTTCGTCGGCAGCATTGCCCACTGGGAGAGGTGCTGGTCGGGTAGGGAAGAAGGGGAAGGGTACAGGGAGAGGTGGTGGTCGCGGAAGATCCAGGAGGACTGTTGAGCCGTCCTCGCCACCACCACCAGCTCATTCACCTGAGCATAGGACTAGTATGGTCGACCCGTTTGCGGAGGAGGCTACGGGGACTCCGGTCCAGGAACCTGGTGTTCACGGGCATTCGTCCCATGAGACTCCGGTCCAGGAGCAGCCTGGGGTCGAGGTGCATTCGGCCCAGGAGCAGCCGGAGGAGACTACGTTTCCGGAGGCTTCACCCGGCGTGGAGAGGCCCGGATGGGAGACCTGGCCGGATCGTACCGAGTTGCCGGATTGGACCGAGGGTCCGGGTGGCTCAGTGGGCGGGGATGTCGGGGATGAGCTTACGGATAGTGAGGGCGATGTGCAGGTGGACGGGGCCACCGTGTACAAGCGTGGTAGTACACGTCTCCCGGTCGCCCCGGCTACCCGCGAGCAGAGGCCGGTGATTAAACCTGAAGGAGATAGGTAAGTACATTTACCCTTTTTTTAGCTTTTGCCTTCAAGTTTGTTCAAATATCTAATGCGCTGACCTTATCATACTGTAGGGGATGGGTACACCCTCTTGGAGTCCACAGGCCGAACTCCGTCCTTGGTGTGCTTTGCCGGACAAATTTCCCGGGGTTTGTCACGTTGCCTGGTGAGGGTCAGGTTCCTACACTAGGATTTACCTGGGAGCACTACCAGGCTGCGCAGGCCCCGCCGGAGGAGATTATAGATGGTGTCTTGTGCCACACGAGGGCCGAGATGGTGATCAAGAGCATACAGAATCTAAAATTAACAATATAGCTAATTATTGTACTAATCGGTGTTTTCACGTTTGATTGCAGACCTTCTATAGGTGTGAGGATGGATATGAGGAGGAGGCGGCCAGGGTTCTCGAGGTCGAGTGTAGGCGGTTACTACAGAACTTGCGCCACGAGGCTCGGCCGCAGGCTATTCGAGATTACTACGCCACGCGTGGTATTAAGAAGCAGAAGAAGGATTGCCGCGGAAAGTTTTGAAGAAGGAGCAATACATGAAGGTAATTACCTATTCTTAAGTCCTTCTACGTAGTTTTCTTGATTTCATTCATAGGCGTAGCGCTGAAAATTCTTTCTAATACCTTACAGGTGCCCCCGAGATGGTGTGCGGATAAGATGGATTGTTGGGAGGCGTTGGTTGATGAGTGGTGCACAGGCAGCTGGCGAGCCATCCACGAGAATGCGAAGGATCGGCGTAGCCAAATGGTTGGTGTGCCACACCATCAAGGCAGCGCCAACTTACTTCAGTTTGGACGAAACTGGGTATGTGATTTGCTTCATGAGTCATGCAATTCATTCTTGATGCTAATATTTTGTTCCTCTCTTTTAGGCGCATCACAATAAGACTGAGATTCCACACTTGTACGACCTTTATGGCATGGCCCATACTGCCTCGTACAAGAAGGCGAAGGCATTCTCCAAGTCTGACCTGGATGATCCCAATAACTTCACCAACATATCATCCCACTAGAAGCTCGTGGCATACAGGGACGCAGGGAAGGCTACGAAAGGGGATGACTTTAACCCTAGACAGGAACCTTTGGATCGAGAGCTGGTGATGATATCTGGTGGTGGGAGGCCCCATGGCTCGATAGCCATTGGAGATGGGATAATACGTTGTCCACTCACTCTTCTAGAGATCAAGGCGCGCCAGTCGAGCAACTGTCCTGAGATAATGCGTCGTCCACCGCCAGTCGAACTTGCCATCGAGGTTAGTTGTACGGACTAAGAACACTTCCATCCATTTCATTATGTGTGTCACCATAAATCATTACTGTGCTAACGAGGAATGGTGTTTCAGGCTGCTCTTGAGAAAGAGAGAGCGGCAAACCACGCTGCTCTTGAGAAAGAGAGATTGGCAAGCCAGGCTGCTCTTCAGGCTGCTCTTGATGAGAGGGACCAGACCACGACACGATTGCTTGAGGAGGAGAGGGCCCGGAATGAGGCGGGTCAACGGGCCCTGTACGAGCTTTTTGTGGTATGTTTTTTTTCACATTAGCCAAATCATGTGTGTAATGTCTGTTTCAATACTAACTAATACGACCCACTCTTCAGGGTCTGTGCGAGAAGAGCGGTCAAGTCCCTCCGCCTATGCACGTCTTCTCTTCGATTGGCACGGTGAGTTTCATTATAAACTAGTATTAATAATTGAATGTCATCATGCTAACTGAGACATTGCAAAATATCTTTTCTGCAGAATAACTCCCGAGCGGCATCGCACGACCCTTCTCCAGGGCAACCGTCTCCAAACGAAGCCGCCGCGAGCAACCGTGGTGTTTCTCCTCCTTGATGACCACTACGGTAAGTTTCTCCTCCAAACTTAGCTTGTTTTCCTCTAAAATGATATAATTAGCCCATTTAGTTCCAAGAAGACATAATTAGGTAATTTAGCTCCAACAAGAGGAGAAGAAATAGGAAAAATGAAAAGAAAGAAGAAGAAGAAGAAGAAGAAGAGAAGAAGGAGAAGGAGGAGAAGGAGGAGGAGGAGGAGGAGGAGGAGAAGGAGGAGAAGGCCAAGGACCTTCTAGTCCTTCTCCTCCTCCTCCTCCTCCTTCTCCTCCTTGCTTTCTTCTTCTTCTCCTCCTCCTCCTCTTTCTTCTCCTCTTTCATATTATCCTTGTTTTAATTTCCCCAACAATGACATAATTAGTCCATTTAGCTCCAAAATACCATAATAAGCTCAAAATGGCATAAGAACCTTGGTTAGCTCATTAATATTATATACTTAGCTTGTTTTCCTCTAAAATGGGATAATTAGCCCATTTAGCTCAAAAAAGACATAATTAGGTAATTTAGCTCCAACAAGAGGAGAAGAGGAGAAGAAATAGGAAAAATGAAAAGAAATAAGAAGAAGAAGAAGAATAGAAGAAGGAGAAGGAGGAGGAGGAGGAGGAGGAGGAGGAGGAGAAGGCCAAGGACCTTCTATCCTTCTCCTCCTCCTCCTTCTCCTCTCCTCCTCCTTCTTCTTGATTTCTTTTTCTTCTCATCCTCCTCCTCTTTCTTCTCCTCTTTCATATTATCCTTGCTTTAATTAACCCAACAATGACATAATTAGCCCATTTAGCTCCAAAATACCATAATAAGCTCAAAATGGCATGAGAACCTTCGTTAGCTCATTAATATTATATACTTAGCTTGTTTTCCTCTAAAATGGGATAATTAGCCATTTAGCTGAAAAAAGACATAATTAGGTAATTTAGCTCCAACAAGAGGAGAAGAGGAGAAGAAATAGGCAAAATGAAAAGAAAGAAGAAGAAGAAGAAGAAGAGAAGAAGGAGAAGGAGGAGGAGGAGGAGGAGAAGTCCAAGGACCTTCTATCCTTCTCCTCCTCCTCCTTCTCCTCCTCCTCCTCCTTCTTCTTGATTTCTTCTTCTTCTCCTCCTCCTCCTCTTTCTTCTCCTCTTTCATATTATCCTTGCTTTAATTAACTTAACAATGACATAATTAGCCCATTTAGCTCCAAAATACCATAATAAGCTCAAAATGGCATAAGAACCTTGGTTAGCTCATTAATATTATATACTTAGCTTGTTTTCCTCTAAAATGGGATAATTAGCCCATTTAGCTCAAAAAAGACATAATTAGGTAATTTAGCTCCAACAAGAGGAGAAGAGGAGAAGAAATAGGCAAAATGAAAAGAAAGAAGAAGAAGAACAAGAGAAGAAGAAGAAGAGAAGAAGGAGAAGGAGGAGGAGGAGGAGGAGGAGGAGGAGGAGGAGGAGGAGAAGGCCAAGGACCTTCTAGTCCTTCTCCTCCTTCTTCTTGATTTCTTCTTCTTCTCCTCGTCCTCCTCTTTCTTCTCCTCTTTCATATTATCCTTGCTTTAATTAACCCAACAATGATATAATGTAACATCCCAAATTTTGGAATGTTAAAATAATTATTAGAATGATTGTTTGTTTGATTGAGTGATTGAAACTTGAGTGAAAATTTGAAACTTTTCAAATCTTTTGAATGAGAGGGAATAAAATGACTTTCCCCTTCTCCGGTGAATTCAAATTCAATCATTTAAAAGCAAAGAGAGAAGATGACGTGACTTCTTCAACTATAAAGAATTTGAACGGAGATTTGCATTTGAATTCTCCCAAAATTTTCTTTTGCATTTCTATTTGTTTTCTTCGTGCAAGAAGTGCCGGAAAATAATTCTTGCAAGCAAGAAAGAGCGGAGGAAAATGACCCTCCCAAAATCAGGGGTATTTTTGAAAAAAATATTTGAGCCAAGAAAAACCAAAGTTTTATTTGAAAATTATTTGCAAAAGAAAAAGCCTTAGGGGATTTTTCCGAAAAACATTTTTTTTAAGTTTTTCATTTTGGTCGTGGAAAAATGCCCATCTTTTTGGATTTGTTTTTCTGACAATTTTAATATATATATTACCCTATATTCCAAGGAATATTCCTTTCCCTTTTAATTGTTTTAATTCTCGTATTAATAAAAAAATTGGAAAGTGAATTTTTATTTAGGAAAGACATCTGGGCCCATTAAGATTCGATCCGGCCCGATCCCCTACCGTCTTCCTCCTGTGGTCACTTTCCTTCCACAGCTCAGTTGCTTTCCATGGCAAGGGACCGAATCCCCTTCTCCCGGATTCGTGAAATACTTTCCCTCCTAGTACCTCCCTCGCCCCCTATAAGAACCCCACCGGCCTCCGCAACCCATTTTCGCCACCACCCCGACCTCTCCTCACCTCACCGCCACCGCCAGCCACCTCGCCGGAGCCGAGTTTTCCAGCAGCTCCTGCCTCTTCCAGTAATCGCCCTAGCACCCCACCGCCAACAGAGCCCTGCAGCCCCTCCTGCCACACCCCCCTGCAGCCCTCCCCTACCCCGCTTCACCACCCCACGCTTCCTCCACCTCGCCCCTGCAGGACCCCATCGCCGGAGCTCGCCCAGGAGCGCCCCCTTGCCCAGGAGCACCCCCCCGACGTCCTTGGAAACCCGCCGTGCGGCCGCCCCCTCCGCCGGATCCCCCTCCCCGCCGCCCCCCTACACCATCGGAGCTCCACCCCGACCCCCAGCCACCATCGACCGCCATTGCCAGCGCTGGAGATACTCCCAGCCACGGTAAGCTCTGTCTCCCCCCTCTGTCTATCCTAGCTTTATTTCCCACCGTTAGATCGTGTATATGTGGATTAGATTAGAACTTGCATAACTCTTCGGTTCTTTTAAAGGAACCGGAGGTTGTTTTTATTTCATTAGTTAGCCGACGTGGTTTGTTTACTTTGCGAGCGTCCGCTGTTTAGCACTGCAGCGCGCACCCTACTAGCCAATCAGAAGATGCCACATGGACCCCCTGTCCACAAATCAGTTTTTTTCCTTTTTCTGTTTTAATTCCAAAACAGACAGAGTTTCAATTTTCTTTTGATCATAACTTTTGATCCATAAGTCCAATAGAGTTGATTCTTTTTCCAGTAGATCTCAAATTTCCTGTAGTTGTTAATAGCATATAATTTGTCTATGTTCGAAATTTGAAAATTTGAATTAGATCAGATTTAGTTTAAACCTTGTTTTGCCTATTCCAGGATTTTAAAAATAGCTTTTTATTTGATTCCTTTTGCTACTGATCACTAGTGATCTTAGTTATTTAGCTCATGGTTTCTTGTGAAACAATTTCTGTTTCACCTCTTTTAGGATTGTGACTAATTTACTTTCTTTAGTTACTTTTAAATTATTTTCTTTTATATTTCAGAAAGATTATGTTTTGTTTCTGTTTGTTAACAGTAGGTTTGCAACAAGTTTTGATTTTTATTTTTATTTGTTATCATGAAATCAATTCTAGTTCCTTAGTAACTTGCAATTGGTTTCCCCACTGTTTCAAATCCCGTTTGGAAATACTTTCAATTTTTTTTGTGAAATATACTTTATTTTATCTTAGTTAAATTTATATCTTAGTTCCTTGTTATTATTTTCTGTTAGACAAAAACTATTTAGTGTTTGACGTAGTAGAAGACTCCCTAGTCTTATTGGAAGTTTCTTTCGGATTCCTATTCGCTCTCTCTTTTGTTTTGATTGCTAGAATGATTGCTAGTATGAGTGCTTATGTGAATGATATGTTTGTTATATAGATTTCATCGGAGAGTGACGAGTAGTCTATCCAGTTATTTCTCGAGAAATTATTCTTCGTCAACATCACCAGGCAAGTCACTTTGATCATAGTATCACCTATGTTTTATGCATCGTAGTTCTACTATCCTATGACCAATTGCATGCTGAGTAGGTACTTGAAAATTTTAGTATAGATTGTAGTATCATGTGGTAGGGACACAACAACCCCGATACTTGGCCCCGGGACGACAAATTTCATATTGCTATGCTTGAGTAGACGGGATTTCGGTTGAGTGATGCGAGGTTGATTAAATAAGCAAGACCGGTTAAGACAAGATTTTCAAGACCTCGGACGCAATGCAACTCTGGGTGAAGGACGGTTGATCGGATCCCTGGAGAACCCAGTGGATGACCCGGGATGCTGGAGAGGCCATGACATCCTGCGGAAAGCTTCACCCAGGCTCAAAGAGACGGACGGATATTTTCAAGACCCAAGGCTTACCTGCACAGCCACAAGTCATTATGGGCCCTGGCTTGGTTGGACAACGCGGCGACTCTCGACAGGCGGTGCTAGCAGATGTTGAAGAACGGTAGGAATGGATGGGCACCGACAGGGATTCAGAGGGACCCGTTGAAAGACCATGTTTTGATCATCCGGTCTTCAAACACCCTGAAGTGCGAGGACATACTCGGAGGCAATCAAATCTTGTGGGGAACGTGTGCAAAACTCTGCAGAGTACTCAAACCTAATCGATTAGTCGTGTCCACGGTCATGGACAACTTGAGCCAAAGGAACTGAAGTTATCTGAAATTCTCAACACAAATAATAATATTGATGTGGGAATTCTTGACAACTCGGGTACGAGAACTGGTTGGTGGAACCATCTCGTTAACAACCAACAATGTAGTAACATTTTGCTTTTAGCCCTCTCTTGTTGTCGGAGAAAACTGGCTTTTCGCTAAAAACTTATAGCCCCACCTGCCATATATGCATATAGTATAGACGATTACTTTTCACCCCTCTCTTATGTGGCTTGCCGGCATATTCAATATGCTGACCTACACGGCTGCAACGTCTTATGTTGCAGATATTTTTCTTCGACGAGTAAGAGTACGATTCAGGGTTACGGTCTACACTCAACTTCCCGTTGGTGTTTATTGGGACTCCACTCCCTTGACCGCTTCCGCTAAGATATTTAAGGTATATATCAGTTTTACGCTATTTACATGTGATTGCACTTTGATATATACACTGATGTACTGTGTGTGCCAGCATACTAACCCAGGGATGGCACAGAAACACAGAGGCTTGACTCGTCTTGAGTCGGGTCGCTACACATAATTACCAATTTAGCTCCAAAATACCGTAATGACCTCAAAATGGCATAAGAACCTTGGTTAGCTCATTAATATTATATACTTAGCTTGTTTTCCTCAAAAATGGCATAATTAGCCCATTTAGCTCAAAAAAGACATAATTAGGTAATTTAGCTCCAACAAGAGGAGAAGAGGATAAGAAATAGGCAAAATGAAAAGAAAGAAGAAGAAGAAGAAGAAGAGAGGAAGAAGAAGAGAAGAAGGAGAAGGAGGAGGAGGAGAAGGCCAAGGACCTTCTAGTCCTTCTCCTCCTCCTCCTTCTCCTCCTTCTCCTCCTTCTTGATTTCTTCTTCTTCTCCTCCTCCTCCTCCTTGTTCTCCACTTTCATATTATCCTTGCTTTAATTAACCCAACAATGACATAATTAGCCCATTTAGCTCCAAAATACCATAATAACCTCAAAATGGCATAAGAACCTTGGTTAGCTCATGAATATTATATACTTAGCTTTATTTCCTCTAAAATGGGATAATTAGCCCATTTAGCTCAGAAAAGACATAATTAGGCAATTTAGCTCCAACAAGAGGAGAAGAGGAGAAGAAATAGGAAAAATGAGAAGAAAGAAGAAGAAGAAGAAGAAGAGAAGAAGAAGAAGAGAAGAAGGAGAAGGAGGAGGAGGAGGAGGAGGAGAAGGCCAAGGACCTTCTAGTCCTTCTCCTCCTCCCCCTTCTCCTCCTTCTCCTCCTTCTTGATTTCTTCTTCTTCTCCTCCTCCTCCTCTTTCTTCTCCTCTTTCATATTATCCTTGCTTTAATTAACCCAACAATGACATAATTAGCCCATTTAGCTCCAAAATACCATAATAAGCTCAAAATGGCATAAGAACCTTCGTTAGCTCATTAATATTATATACTTAGCTTGTTTTCCTCTAAAATGGGATAATTAGCCCATTTAGCTCAAAAAAGACATAATTAGGTAATTTAGCTCCAACAAGAGGAGAAGAGGAGAAGAAATAGGCAAAATGAAAACAAAGAAGAAGAAGAAGAAGAAGAGAAGAAGAAGAGAAGAAGGAGAAGGAGGAGGAGGAGGAGAAGGCCAAGGACCTTCTAGTCCTTCTCCTCCTCCTCCTTCTTCTTGATTTCTTCTTCTTCTCCTCCTCCTCATCTTTCTTCTCCTCTTTCATATTATCTTTGCTTTAATTAACCCAACAATGACATAATTAGCCCATTTAGCTCCAAAATACCATAATAACCTCAAAATGGCATAAGAACCTTGGTTAGCTCATGAATATTATATACTTTGCTTGTTTTCCTCTAAAATGGGATAATTAGCCCATTTAGCTCAAAAAAGACATAATTAGGTAATTTAGCTCCAACAAATGATATATAGTTCACCACACATATACTTAGCTTGTTTTCTGCTAAAAATGACATAATTAGCTGAAAAACATCATATTCTGTTCTTCTTCTAACTTTCTTATTCGCATTTTTGCAGATTGGATATACTACATGCATGGAAGCTGGCATTCATGGAGTTGAACAATGTCGATGGATGAACTTTATATGTATATCATCTAGTTTTCATTTGAGTTGATGAACAATGTCGAACTATATGTATATGTATATATGGATAAACAATGCAATACTTGGTATGTTGGTTCTTTGGATATATGGGGATGTACATTGGTGAATCATATATGTGTGGTGAATTATATATATGTGTTGGCAAGTATATGTGTGGTGAACTATATATCATATATGTGTGGTGAATTATATAAATGTTCTGTCAAATATATATATATATATATATATATATATATATATATATATATATCTGTGTGTGTGTGTGTGTGTGCTGTGAAATAATATAAAACAAAAAAAAGAGGAACTATATGGGCTCTTTGCCGTCTGCCAGCTGATGGCAAAGACCTGTGCCATCAGCTGGCAGACGGCATAGGTGCCACATGGCACCCAGCTGTGCATCCTGGGGTGTCTATGTAGTCTCTTTGCCGTCAGCCTCCAGGGTGGGCAGACGGCAAAGAAGAGGGAACAGAGGAGGGGGGAGGAGGAGGCAGATGGCAAAGAGTGGAGAGAGGGGGAGGGGAGGAGCAGGCAGACGGCAAAGATGGACGGGGAGGCAGACGGCAAAGATGGTGGGGGAGGGGAGGGGAGGAGAAGGTAGATGACAAAGATGGACGGGGAGGCAGATGGCAAAGATGGAGGGGGAGGCACACGACAAAGCCTCTGTTAACCCCTAACGGAGGCAACGCCTGTCGGCTGCAGTCTCGAGCACTTTGCCGACTGCTCCTAAGGAAAGCTGACGGCAAAGAGCTTTGCCGTCTGCTTTGGGGGGAAGACGGCAAAGAAGGTCCTATGCCGTCGTAGGCCGATGCAGAAATTTTGCCGGCCGTGAGAATCTTTGCCGTCTGTGACATTGTCTTTGCCATCCGGGATATTGTCTTTGCCGTCTGTGATGGCAGACGGCAAAGAAGCTGATTCCTGTAGTGAGGAACCTTTGTATCCTGAGGGTCATCCGAAGAGAATAGAACAATATTCTCAAGGAGTTAGCACTGATGCACCTAGTCATCCTAGAAAGAAGAAGAAAGATGATAGGAACCTACACGCTAGCAACCCTGCTACCCCTGAGAGTCCAAATGATGCCTCTGTCTCTGATGCTGAAACACAATCTGGTGATGAACATGAGCCTAATGATAATATCGATAGTGATGTTCATGAAGATCCTCAACCTAGAAACGATAAGGATCTGGAGATTGAACCTGTTGATCTTGATAACCCACAGCCTAAGACTAAGAGATACGATAAGAATGACTTTGCTGCTAGGAAGCATGGTAAAGAAAGGGAACCATGAGTTCAGAAACACATGCCCTTTCCTCCCAAACCATCCAAGAAAAAGGATGATGAGGATTTTGTGAGATTTGTTGAAATGATCAGACCTGTCTTTTTGCAAATGCATTTGATGGATATGCTCAAGATATCTCCTTATGCTAAGTACATGAAGGATATTGTGACTAATAAGAGGAGGATACATGAGGTTGAGATTTCCACCATGCTTGATAATTATACCTTCAAGGGTGGAACTCCTAAGAAACTAGGTGATCCCGGTGTGCCCACTATACCTTGCTCATTTAAAGGCAACTACGTTAGAACTGCGTTACGCGACCTTGGAGCCGGTGTTAGTGTTATGCCTCTCTCTCTTTATCGTAGACTTGAACTTGATAAGTTGACACCCACTGAGATCTCTCTGCAAATGGCCGGCAAATTAACTGCGGCGGATGTGCCTATCGGCATTTGCGAGGATGTGCCTGTTGCGGTTGCTAACGTCACCATCTTAATAGACTTTGTTATCTTGGATATTCCTGAGGACGATGCCATGGCGGTCATCCTTGGAAGACCCTTTTTAAACACTCCAGGGGCTGTTATAGATTGCAACAAAGGCAATGTCACTTTCCATGTCAACGGTAATGAGCATACGGTGCACTTTCCGAAGAAACAATATCGAGTACATTGTATCAATGCTATCGAAAAAACTTCATCGATTCTTATTGGGAGCTTTGAATGCCCTATTCCTCTTTTCAAGATGAAGTATGATTTGCTTGTTGGGGCGATACACATCCCCATTGAGGTGACCTAGTGGCTATTCGAGAATTCTCCGCTCTCCTTTTGTGATTCGAAAAAGTTTGTCAAAGAGGCATGATCAAGCTCACTGACGGATTTCTCTCGATGACCATGAGATGGATGAATCGAGGAGTCACGAACCTCTGTTCCAAGCTCTCACCTTAGGTTGCTTAGAAGAAAAAATGATAGATTTAGTTTAGTTTTCCCTATTTTCTGCTTTTTGCTTCCCATAGAAAAGTGTCCCAAAAAAAACCGCAAGATCTGGGGAGCTAAGAGGAGCTCACCCAGCAGTGACATCCTCAATCTACTCCGGAGTACCCCGGAGCTGGTTATATCCCTCCATGAGAGTAGACCAACTTAGGCAAAAAGCCTAAGCTTGGGGGAGTACGTGTTCTCACCGACTTTACATTCTTGCTTATGCTTTCACTTTGTTAGCCGGTGTTCACACTTTGCCACTGTATCATCCATGCTAGTTTATTTTATTTTTCTCGTTTCTTTTCATGTGTCTATCTAGTTTGAGAAAACCCAGAAAGATTTTCTTGTTCTTCTTTTGCTTGTTGGGAGATTTACCGTGTAAATAGTTTTCTTTTTCTTTGGGTCAAGGTAGAACACCATGGTTGCAATGTTTAGTGGTTCTTGCATGCATACCTGTTTAGCTGTTAAAGAGCCATATTACTTTGTCTTCTCCTTTGTGTTTGCTTGCAGATTCCAGCTTAGTCCAGTGCACGAGCATGCTTGTTATTGTTCACATCGTTCGGTCGTGCAAGTGAAAGGCAATAATGACGATATATGATGAAGTGACTGAGCCTGGAAAAGCTGGTATGAACTCGATAAATTTTGTTTTTGTAAATATGACTAGCTCACTGTTCCTGATTCAGCTTTGTTGTGAGGGAAACATGTTTGCAATGACAACTTAGATATCATAGTTGCTTATGCCATGCTTACTTAGCTAGGAGCTTATAATGGTTTGTCTTGGATGCCCACATGAATGTTGAGATGACTATGATGTAGTATGATAGGATGGTATCCACCTTTGAATGATTCAAGTGGCTTGACTTGGCGCATGTTCACGCTTGTAGTTGAAACAAAATCAACATAGCCTCTATGATATTCATTTACATGATGATTTATGTCCTACTCATGCTTTCACTCAATGTTAGTTAACCTCAATGCATTTTGATGACTGTTGTCGCTCTCTAGTTGGCCGCTTCCCAGTCTTTTGCTAGCCTTCACTTGTACTAAGCGGGAATACTGCTTGTGCATCCACTCCCAGAAACCCAAAGTTGTGCCATATGAGTCCACCATACCTAACTATGTGTGGTATCTACCTGCCGTTCCGAGTAAATTTGCATGTGCCACTTTCTAAATCTTCAAGAAATAATCTGTTTTGCATGCCCGAACCGCTCATGTGGTGACACGGGGCTATCAGTATCTTTCATGCTAGGCGTGTTATCCTTGATATGTGTTTATTCACTATCATTCACGAGAAAGGGGCCGGTAATTGGAATTCCCAGTTCCATGCTCAAATCGAAAATATAATTGCAAACAAAACTCCCCCAGGATTGATGTTGGTATGGATGGTACCCGAGGATTCGGCTAGCCGTGGAGTGTGATTGATTGGTGGTGAGGGAGTCAAAACTTTACTTTTCTGTTTGGGAACCGCCTACAGAATGTGTAGCGTGGAAGATGTTGAGAACTCTTAGTCATTGCGTTGACAATGAAAGCATGCCACCCAAAATTATTATCTCTATTTTCAAAGCTTGAGCTCTGGCACCTCTGCAAATCAATGCTTCCCTCTACGAAGGGCCTGTCTATTTATGTTCCTGTTGACTCATTCTCTTCTTATGAAAACACCAATTAGAGATCACCTCTGTCATTTTTATGCTTTGCTTTCAACTGTGTTGAGTATGACTCTGACTGGATCTTCATTGGCTTGAATTACAATGTTTAGTTAGCCCTTGGTCTTTGAAGGTGCTCTGCATTTATGTTTTGCGGTCTCAGAAAGAGCTAGCGAGATACCAGCTATTCGTACTGCTTCATGTTGTTTTGATTGAAGTGTTGACGTTTGAGACTTATTATTATTTGCTCGCTAGTTGATTATGCCATTGATATGAGTTTACCATGAGACCTAGATGTCATTTGCTTATGTTGTTTGCTTGTGATCTTGCTGAAATTCTGGTTATGAGTTACACATAGTTGCAACAACAAGATCAAAAAGAGTTCGTCAAAGTTTTTCTTTTGTCTCTCTCAGTTTGTCAACTGAGTTGCTTGAGGACAAGCAAGGCTTTAAGCTTGGGGGAGTTGATATGTCTCCGTCGTATCTACTTTTCCAAACTCTTTTGCCCTTGTTTTGGACTCTAATTTGCATGATTTGAAAGGAACTAACCCGGACTAACGCTGTTTTCAGCAGAATTGTCATGGTGTTGTTTTTGTGCAGAAATAAAAGTTCTCGGAATGTCCTGAAAATTTACGGAGAATGTTTCTGGAATAAAATAAAAATACATGCGCAAAGATCCACCGGAGGGGGCGCGCTAGTGGGCCACAATCCCACAGGCCGCGGCCACCCCCTAGGCCGCGCCGTGAGGGCTTGTGGGGCCCACGTGGCACCACTGCCCCAAACTCAGCTCTATATCTTCCGTCTCACCCGGAAAAAAATCGGAGAGAAGCGTTCATCGCGTTTTACGATACGGAGGCGCCGCCACCTCCCGTTCTTCATCTGGAGGGCAGATGTGGAGTCCGTTCTGGGCTCCGGAGAGGGGAAATCGTCGCCATCGTCATCATCAACCTTCCTCCATCGACAATTCAATGATGCTCTTCATCGTTCGTGAGTAATCTCATCCTAGGCTTGCTGGACGGTGATGAGTTGGATGAGATCTATCATGTAATCGAGTTAGTTTTGACGGGGATTGATCCCTAGTATCCACTATGTTCTAGATTGATGTTGCTACTACTTGGCTATGCTTAATGCTTGTCACTAGGGCCCGAGTGCCATGATTTCAGATCTGAACCTATTATGTTGTCGCCAATATATGTGTGTTTTAGATCCTATCTTGCAAGTTGTACTCACCTACTACGTGTTATGACCCGGCAACCCCGGAGTGACAATAGCCGGAACCACTCCCAGAGGTGACCATAGTATGAGGTGTTCATGTATTCACCACGTGTTAATGCGTTGGTCCAGTTCTTTATTAAAAGTAGAACCTTAATATCCCGTAGTTTCCATTAGGACCCCGCTGCCACGGGAGGGATGGACAATAGATGTCATGCAAGTTCTTTTCCTTAGCACGTATGACTACATACGGAATACATGCCTACATTAGATTGACGAACGGGAGCTAGTTACTTATCTCTCCGTGTTATAGCTGTTACATGATGAATCACATCCGTCATACTCATCCATCACCGATCCACTGCGTACGAGTCTTTTACTACTGTTCCTTGCTACGTTACTTTGTCCAGGCTTGTCCCTTGCTACAAAAGGGATTGGGCCACTTTGCTACTACTGTTGCTACTGCTGTTACTTTGCTACTGCTGCTACTGCTGTTGCTTGCTACTTCATTGTTACTTGTTGCAAGATCCTTTTTCGTCACCGTTGGCGGGGAAGAATAGTTCCCCGTCCACGTGCAACCTACTGGCGCCATTGATACAACAGTTAGGAATAGTCTACCATCAACAGATCTGTTTCTCGCACCGTTGCTATCATACTACTTTGATACTTATACTTTGCTTGCAGACACTAATCTTTCAGGTGTGGTTGAATCTGACAAACTCAGCTGCTAATACTTGAGAATATTCTTTCGTTTCCCCTTGAGGCGAATCAACAAATTTGGGTCGAATACTCTACCCTCAAAAACTGTTGCGATCCCCTACACTTGTGGGTTATCACATCACATAAGGAAAAGTATAAGTGGTAAAATCTGTTGAAGGTTCGCAAACATAGCATTTGTGAGTGCTGCAACACATGAAAGAATTAATAAGGCAAGAGTAGATTTACATGCAAATACACTATCCTTGACATGTTTTATGATTGTGATCCACCATTAATTATAGTATGCCAAAACTGTTGATGTTGGACAAGGAAGACAACATAAATATTTATGTTTGTTCCCATTCACATAGAAGTTATATTGTTATAGATCCTCTAACATGTGGTGCTTTCCCAATATCTTTGCTAGCCAAAACTCCACACTTAGTAGAGATACTAATTGTGCATATAAAACCTTAAACCCAAATCCATGTTTTAATAGTCCATCATACCTACGTATGGATTGAGTAAGATCCTTCGAGTAAGTTGTCACCAGTGCAAAAGGCAATAAAATTGCTTCTAAACGTTTTCGGTCATTTAGTGTAAGGGAAATTAAGCATTGTATGAACTTGTGATGGCGATAATAAAAGCGATCAACACATAATAATGGTTTCTATCATAAGTGGCAATATAACATAACGTTCCTTTGCACTAAGGGATTTTTCATACGACCAAAAAGCATATGACAACATCTGCTTCCCTCTGCGAAGGTCCTATCTTTTACTTTTATGTATTTACTTTTATGCAAGAGTCAAAGTATTCTTCCCTATTCCTTTTTATTTTCTCTTTTGCAAGCATCATGTGGTGGGAAAATATCTAGACATATATACCAAGTTGAATGTTGGTGGTCATGAGTTATTATTTTTGACATCACCCTTGAAGTGAATATGTTGGAAGGCAACACTTTACGCCCCTATCTTTCTATGCGTCCGGTTGAAACATTTTACTCATATTTATGTGGTGAGTATTATCAGTCATATAAGACTAAATGATGGTTGAGTATGTAGACTTGTTTAAAATCTATGACATTTGACCCTTCCTGAAAATGTGATGAATTGTGTTGCAAAGTTGACTGAAAACAAAATTTGTTAGTTTTTAATAGAGTTTATGCTTCATACTTCGAAGTTGTGATGAACTATTACTAGTTTATGAGAAGTTTTTAGGATGAAAGTTATATGATGATAATGATGTGATGAAGTATTTTATATAGTTTATTTGCTGTTATAATAATGAGCATGAGGCTACTATGTCCGTATTTTGTTTTTATCGACACCTCTCTCTCAAAGCATGTGGTCATGATTTTCGTTATCGACTTTCACTTGTGGACAAGCGAGGTCTAAGCTTGGGGGAGTTGATATGTATATTGGGCATCATGATTTTCTACTGTTATTTATAGTGTTTTTATGCGTCATACCACTTTCTGGAGTAATTCTAATGCCTTTTCTCTCGTAATATGCAAGGTTTACACCAAGAGGGAGAATGCTGGAAGATGGAATTCTCGACGTGAAAAAGCTATGTAGAAGATACCTATTCTGCACATCTGCAAATGGGCTGAAACTCCACGGAGAATTTTTATGGAATAAATAATAAATACTGGAAGAAAGAAGTGCGAGAGGGGGGCTTCCAAGTGGCTACTAGGCACCAAGGTGCGCCAGCCCCCCTGGCGCGCCTTGGTGGGTAGTGGGCCACCTGGCCCACTTATGTGACCATCTTCTGGTATATATTCCCGTTTGACGTGGAAAAAATAAGGAGAGAACTTTTGGGACGGAGCACCGCCGTCCCGAGGCGGAAATTGGACATGAGCACTTTTGCCCTCCAGTGGAGCGATTCAGTCGGGGAAACTTCCCTCTCGGAGGGGGAAATTGAGGACATCATTGATACGTCTCCAACGTATCTATAGTTTTTTCTTGTTCCATGTTTTTATATTATCATTCTTGAATGTTTTACAATCATTTTACTAAAACTTTATATTATTTTTTGGGACTAACCTATTAATGATTGCAAAATTGCACAAGTTCTTGTTTCACACTTTGATTTATAGGAATTAATTATAAATTGTCAAAAAACGCAAAAGGAGCCTTGTTGGAGGAGGACTCTCACTCTCCTGAAATCTGTCCACAAACAGTTTTTAGAGATCGTCAGTTTGACCCCTGAAGACAGCATCAAATGGAAAACGCTAAAACTATGTAAGTGTGGGGAATTTTATGGCAATGATTCTACACTACAAATGCATCCAAAACGGAGTTTGTATAAGATCTGGAGACCCGTTTTACTAAAGAAAAATATCTAATTACGAGATCACGAGAAATTGTTGACGTGATTGAGTCCAACTCTTAACATATCTGATATATTCGACCAAGCCACGACTTTGGAGACTGATGAAGGCTGCGAGCAGCCCCTAGGAAGGTTATACAGGTTCCCGAGGGCCATTGGATCAAGTGTCCATCCATCGGAGGGCCATAGAGCACCACAGAGGCACTTATAAGGATAGAACAACCCTAATTTTGGTAGAGCCACCAAGAGCCACGAATTTGCCTCTCCCTTGGCAGCCGCCAAGAAGGGGAGAGGCTCCTCCATTGCAGCACCAAGACCAAGGAAGAAGGAGGGGTAAGGGGCCGCCGCCCGTCGCCACCGCGGCTGCACGTCGCCGGTGCCGTGGACACCATCGCCTCCATCTCTTCGGGGATGCACCTCTCCATCAACAAATCTCTCTTTCTCACCATGATAATGTGTGAGTAATCCTCCTCGTGGTTGAGGATATGTACTAGTAGCTATGTGTTCAATCTCTCTCTCTCTCGTGTTCTTGAGATGGCACGATCTTGATGTATCGCGAGCTTTATAAATGTAGATGAATCATATGGAGTTTTCCCCTCTCTATCTTCTTGTCGTGAATTGAGTTTTCCCTTTGAAGTGTTTTCTTATCGGTTTGATTCTTTAAGGATTTGAGAACACTTGATGTATGTCTTGCGATGGGAAATCTGTGGTGACAATGGGATGTTCTGTTGATCCACTTGATGTATGTTTTGGTGATCAACTTGCGGGTTCTGTAACCTTGGGAATCTATGCATAGGGGTTGACACATGTTTTCGTCTTGAGTTTCCGATAGAAACTTTGGGGCACTCTTTGAAGTTCTTTGTGTTGGATTGCACATGATGAATCTGAAATTATGTGATGCATATCATATAATCATGCCCATGGGTACTTGTGGTCACATTGGAGTATCTAGGTGACATTAGGGTTTTGGTTGATGTGTATCTTAAGGTGTTATTTTAGTACGAACTGTAGGGCTGTTCGTGACACTTATAGGGATAGCTCATAAGATTGATCGGAATAGATAACTTTGAGGTGATTTTGTACCCTACAATAATTTCTTCGTTTGTTCTCCGCTATTTGTGACTATGGAGTGAACTCTTTGTCGCACGTGAGGGATTTATATATGATTCAACTATGTTAGTATTGTTGAAAGAACTTGCACTAGAGAAAGTATGGACCCTAGGCCTTGTGTCCAAGCATTTATAAAACGTTTTGCTTGCTGTTTACTATTTGTTACCTTGCTGTTTTTATATTTTTAGATTACAACAACCTATATCTACCATCTATATTACAATTCTATCACCATCTCTTCGCCGAACTAGTGCACCTATACAATTTACCATTGTATTGGGTGTGTTGGAGACACAAGAGACTCTTTGTTGTTTGATTGCAAGGTTGCTTGAGGGAGACCATCTTCATCCTACGCCTCCCACGGATTGATAAACCTTAGGTCATCCACTTGAGGGAAACTTGGTATTGTCCTACAAAACTCTACGCTTGGAGGCCCAACATGAGTCTAGAAGAAGAAGGTTGTGTAGTAGACATCAATCATTATCACCAACAACCCACTCATCTTGGGCTCAATCTTGTACCGGAACCTCAGATTGGTACCCTCGGGGTGACTATTAGTGTTGATTACATCTTGTAGTCGATGCTTTGTGGTTTATTTGGTGGAAGATCATATGTTCAGATCCAATATGCTATTTAATACCCCACTAATCATGAGCATGTTCATCACTTGTGAGTAGTTACTTTTGTTCTTGAGGCCACGAGATAAGTCATGTTGCAAGTAGTCATGTGAAGTTTATATTCGTTCGGTAGTTTGATGGTTTGACTGTTGTCATTCCCTTAGTGGTATCATGTGAACGTCGACTACATGACACTTCACCATCTTTGGGCCTAAGGGAATGCATTGTGGAGTATTTATTACATGATGAGTTGCGAGAGTGCCAGAAACATAAACCCTAGTTTACGCGCTAGTCCGTAAGGGACTGATTTGGTTCCCTATGTTTCATACTATGGTTTAAATTTATTCTTAATACTTTTCTCGTCATTGCGAACACTTGCGGGAGGGTTAATCGTAAGTGGGAGGCTTGTTCAAGTAAGAATAGCACCCAATCACCTGTCCACCCAAATAACAAATTATCAATGTACCGAATGTGAATTAACCCGACATGACGAAAGTGACTAGATGAAATTCCCGTGTGCCCTCAAGAATGCTTTGCCTATTATAAGAAACCGTTCTGGCCTGTCCTTTTCCACAAAAGGATTGGTCTACCTTGCCGCACTTATTATTACTATTGCTAATCGGTACTTGTTACCATTATCTTGCTATCAAACAACTTGTTACCACTATTTTAGTGCTTGTAGAAATTACCTTGTTGAAAACAACTTGTCATTTCCTTCTGCTCCTTGTTGGGTTGGACACTCCTACTTATCGAAATGACTATGATTGATCCCCTAAACTTGTGGGTCATCAACCGAGTAGTTGCAAGCATGAGTGATGGTGTTGTGGACTAGGGGGGCCTAACCTACTCGTCCTAGACTCCTCAGGTTGGCCCAGGGAGCTTTCCTCCTTGTCAAGATGGACTCCGGTGGCACCACGAGGGATCATTATTGAGGCTGCATCTACCAAAGGCTGTTCATGTACTCTTGGACTTCTCCTATCACCTCTATGAAAATATACCGACCTTGTAATTCTAGATACCTTGCTTGGCATGTATATAAGCCGAAGGGTTTAGCCCGTAGTGGGGATCATCGCAAG
This sequence comes from Hordeum vulgare subsp. vulgare, assembly GCF_904849725.1. Lineage (NCBI taxonomy): Eukaryota > Viridiplantae > Streptophyta > Magnoliopsida > Poales > Poaceae > Hordeum > Hordeum vulgare. The sequence continues at coordinate 170,451,300 of NC_058523.1, forward strand.
ATTACTCACCTAGCCTTTGGGTCTAGACCAAAACATACGGTCTCGAGATAGATCAACTCTGTACTCGATACTTCATCATCGATATAAACAAGAAAAGTACGTAGGGTTTTACCTCCATGAAGAGGGACTGGGACATGTTTATCTCTTTCGTGGGACTGAGGCGAGTCATGACTCCGCTCCGACCTTAGTTGGACCCTCCTTCAAGGACTAGGGCCAAGGTATTTCCTGGAAAGCGAATCATACAATGGACGACTAAAGGCAAGCTACGAAACTGATCCTCAAATCTATCTGGTCGATCCAACGACCATAGATCTGGCTCGGGATGAGGACACTAGGGCCTCAGACCGACGGTCCTGAGAGATAGAAACTCACCCGCCCACCTCCCACATAAAATATTGTACCGATAAGTTGGGCCCACTAGATGTTTGGGATCTAGCCAATGTGCAACACCTTCCTGTTGAGTCAATCAAGCAGTTCTGGGTTAGGTTCTCATTTTTCAAAAACAAGATACCAATCAATCATGACTTAGAGATAATAGCATCCTTTCAACGTGGATGCATGGATAAAGGTGTTTCAAATGCTCTTGCCCGACGATGTGTAAAACACTATCGAAATTATCCAATCTAGTGTCCAAATTTGCACCATCAAAATGCTTGGCTGGCCCGGAACAACACATATTCGACCGGTGAACACAATCTGAAACGCGACGTACCCGCACCTCGGCGTGAGTCCCTTAAGGGGAACACCCCGGTCGAAAGAACCCAGAAGAATAAAAAAACCTATGGCTTGGCACACCCTGTATTTGCACCACCTTGTCACTATTGTTTTCTTTTTCAAATTTTAAAGTCAATTAAAACTTTTTAAGTGAATGCCATGAATGTCTTGATTGTCATTGCTTGTGTGTGTGCTTGTGTGTAGCACTAAAACAACCTTTTCTCTAACGAACTTGCACCTTAACTCCAAACCCTATGCCCAATGGTCATGCCTTGGGTATGACACGAGGAGCCAATTTTTTTATAAAATATTATTTCAACAAAAACCCTTTTATTTATCTTTGTAGCTTCAAACCCCTACTTTGGGATTCACATTACAAGTCCCTCATTTAAAGGGAGTGCTTCTACCCAAAGGATTTAGTCTGCTTCTATTATTAAAATAACTTTCTAAAACCTTAAAATATTTAATTATGAGTTAATTTCCCATTTTACGTATATGCACTTTTCTAAGGCCAGAAATGGTATTTCATGGTGAAAGATAATTTTTCTACCTTAGAAAAATCTGAGAAAATTTAGGGAAGCTGTGAGGACATATATTTTCCATACATAATAATTTAAACCCCTAGTCATCTTTAAAATATTGGACTACACACTTAGAGACCATTTTTGTCTGTTCTGATCTTTTGAAATATTTCCAAAGGAAATATTCTTAATAAATTCCAAGAAAATCCCAGTATGTCCCACATACTATATGTGATGATCATGCCAAGATTCATCCCCATCCAAGATGGTTTGGTTCACCAAATAATCCAGAAAATCCTTGTGTCGAGAACCAAGTTGGAGCAACTCTACATTGCCAAGTTTGTCCATTTGGTCTCAAACTTTAGAGGAGTGTTCAAAACCCCAAATGAGGCGGGCATGCCAAGTTTTGCATTTGTGGGAGTTGATTTGATCACATTTTCCCACAGGATTACATATCTGTCCATCTTCGGCTTTTTCCAAGTCTACATTGTCAAACTGGCTCAACTGAGCTCAAACTTAATAAACCTTGTTATTTTTGCCCATTAACCAATCCTGTTAAGTTTGATTGCCTTTGGAGAAGAGTAACTTCTCCAAACCCGGACTGATTCAACCCTTTGAGCATCAGCGCCGTTCACCTCCTGAAAGTCTCCAACGCGGCTAGCTCGTGGCCGGCGACTCCAGCCACCTCAAGCTCCCCCTCGACCACAACCCAAACGACGAGAGCGCAGGGAACCCATTCCTACACTCGCCTTTCCTTGTCGTCGCCTATGCTGCCGTCGGTTAGCACCTCCCCCTCTGTGGCTCCAGGTAGACGACGACTTGACACACGTGCCCCACTTGTCAGCATCTCCCTCTCCCTCTCCTCAATCCTCACAGTCACTAACCGCAGGGCCCCGCGCGTCAGATTTAAATCTGATGACGAGCACACACCTAGGCTGGTTGGCTGGCCGACCAGTTGGGCCAGCCCAGTGGCTGGTTCGCTCAAGCCTCGCCATTTGGCCTTTTTCTTTTTCTTTTGAGAATCTGTTTAAATAAAATTCCATAGGATTAGAAATTTATCCAATTCAAATAATTTTTCCACCTAAATTCCTTTTTAAATATGAGGAACTTAATAAGACTATTTCTATAATTTCTATAGAAACTTTTGTATATAGTTTTATATTAAAACCTAGAATAAATATATTTCAGCCCGTGTTAAAAAGGTGTTTTAAATCTTTTCCACTTCAAAACCAGAAACAAATTTTTTTGGAACTAAAATTAGTATTCTATAGAATATGGTAACATTTTAAAAATGGACTGTGTGCCTAGTTTTTGAAGTGATTTTTATTAATTTGTATTATTATCGCAACGATAGATCATGTGTTTGACGATGGACTTGGACCCGAAGACCTCAAAGACCCAGGAGACTTTGTTGAGCAAGGCAAGGAGCACTTTGAGGATGTCTGAGAAAATATTTTGTGCTTGCCATGTTTATTACTTTATTCCGATGCGTATGATCATGATTAAATCGGTAACCCCTCGGTAGGGTGTTTCCGATGGCTCATCGAGAGCACTTGCATTTGAGCATGACCTTACCACCTATGAGGGTCATGCACATGAAAGTAGATAGGTTGACAGTAGTGCCACGCATAGGATGAGCATATGCATCATGATGGTAACTCAGAAATGATTACAAAGACTTTCCGAAAACCCCGTCGGGTGCCACTTCTACCTGAGGGTGATTGTGTTGAGATGGATGACAACTTGAGAAAGAAGTGGTGTACCAAGCAAGATTTTGTGTGCATGGTTTCAGAAATGGGATTAGATTTATGATGTGTAGACCGCGCCAACCTTACATGTGCGACCATGATACCCCTTTATGGGCAGGGGTTTTGTTGATAACCTTGGTAGGTGCTAGCAAAGAGCCTGCATTACCAGTGACAGGGGTGACAAGGTCACTCTTGGGATGGGGTCGAGCCAGGAAGGGTGACTATGCTATTTTTATCGGTTCCGTGCACACTGTTGGTCCCTGCATGGATGATATGATCTAGAGTTGGTGCTCGTAAGATGTATATCATGTGGGTTGGGTACCAGTCGAGTGGACTCTTTGTCTAGTGTCACCAAGAGTAAGGCATTGATCGGGTACTTACCTTGGGTATGTTACATACCGCGAGCCATGGATGACACAAAAGTTTCCCGAATTTCGTGGGTACAACTCGCAACCTGTGCAGAGTGTAAAACTATTCAAATAGCCGTGTCCATTGTCAAGGACAGTTCGGTAATCCTGCTTAATCTACGTCGAGTAGTTTCTGCATAAACCAAGTGTGCGTGTGTAATAAAGGTGTTACACGAGAAAGAGGTTACTTGAGTCAAGTCCGTGTTGGAATATGCCCTAGAGGCAATGATAAATAGTTATTATTGTATTTCCTGTTTAAAGGTAATCGTTTATTATCCATGCTATAATTGTATTGAATGAAAACATAGATACATGTGTGGATACATAGACACAACAATGTCCCTAGCAAGCCTCTAGTTGGCTAGCCAATTGATCAAGGATAATCAAGGTTTTCTGGGTATGTGCAAAGTGTTGTTGCTTGATAACTGGATCACATCATTAGGAGAATCATGTGATGGACTAGACCCAAACTATGAATGTAGCATATTTATTGTGTCGTTTTATTGCTATAGTTTTCTACGTGTCAAGTATTTGTTCCTATGATCATGAGATCATATAACTCACTGGCACCGGAGGAATGCCTTGTGTGTATCAAACGTCACAATGTAACTGGGTGACTATAAAGGTGCTCTACAGGTATCTCCGAAGGTGTCCGTTGAGTTAGTATGGATCAAGACTGGGATTTGTCACTCCATCTGACGGAGGTATCTTGGGGCCCACTCGGTAATACAACATCACACACAAGCCTCGCAAGCAATGTGACTATGTGTAAGTCATGAGATCTTCTATTACAAAATGAGTAAAGAGACTTGCCGGCAACGTGATTGAAATAGGTATGCGGATACCGACGATCGAATCTCGGGCAAGTAACATACCGAAGGACAAAGGGAATGACATACGAGATTATATGAATCCTTGACACTGATGTTCAACCGATAAGATCTTTGGAGAATATGTAGGATCTAATATGGGCATCCAGGTAGCACTATTGGATATTGACCGAGGAGTACCTCGGGGCATGTCTACATAGTCCTCGAACCCGCACGGTCTGCACACTTAAGGTTCGGCGATGTCTTAGTATAGTTGAGTTATATGCGTGGTTATCGAATGTTGTTCGGAGTTCCGATGAGATCACAGACGTCACGAGGGTTTCGGGAATTGTCCGGAGAAGAAGATTGATATATTGGATGACTTCACTTGGTTACCGGAAAGTTTTCGGGCATTACCGGGAATGTATCGGTAGTGACGAATGGGTTCCGGAAGTTCACCGGGAGGGGGGAAACCCTCCCGGGGGAAGCCCAAAGGACTTATGCGTGGTGCACCAGCCCTTAGTGGGCTGGTGGGACATCCCAATAAGGCCTATGAGCCATAAGAAAAAAACCAAAGAAAGAAAAAAAGGAAAGATGGGAAGGAAGAGAAGGACTCCACTTTCCAATCCAATTTTGAGTAGGATTGGAATAGGAGTCCTGCTCCTCCTCTTGGCCAATGCACTTTGGGGGCTTGGCCCTCAAGGCAAGTCCCTCCCCCTCCCTCCTATATGTACTGGTAATTTAGGGCTGATTTGAGACAACTTTGCCACGTGCAACTCAGATCTAGACACCATAGTTTTACCTCTAGATCGTGTTTCTGCGGAGCTCGGGCGGAGCCCTGCTGGAGTAGATCCTTCACCACCACCGGAGCGCCGTCACGCTGCCAAAGAAATCATCTACTTCTCCATCTTGCTTGCTGGATCCAGAAGGTCAAGATCATCGTCGAGCTGTACGTGTGCTGAACGCGGAGGTGCCGTCCGTTCGGCACTAAGTCGGAGCGGAACGTGGGACGGATCGTGGGACAGTTCGTGGGATGGTTCGCGGGGCGGATCGAGGGACGTGAGGACGTTCCACTACATCAACCGCGTTTCTCAATGCTTCCTGCTGTGCGATCTATAAGGGTATGTAGATCCAAATCTCCTCTCGTAGATGGACATCACCATGATAGGTCTTCGTGCGCGTAGGAAATTTTTTGTTTCCCATGCCACGTTCCCCAAAAGTGGCATCATGAGCTAGGTTCATGCGTAGATGTAATCTCGAGTAGAACACAAAGGGTTTTGTGGACGGTGATGTTCGATTTGTTGCCCTCCTTAGTCTTTTCTTGATTCGGCGGTATTGTTGGATTGAAGATGCCCGGACCAACATTATTCGTACGCTTACGAAAGACTGGTTTCATCGCTCGACATGCAACCTCGTTGCATAAAGATGACTAGCGGGTGTCGGTTTCTTCAAATTTAGTTGAATAGGTTTTGACTGAGGCGGTCCTTGCAGAGGTTAAATAACAATTTGCACATCTTTGTTGTGGTTTTTGCGTAAGTAAGATGCGATCAACTAGATACCCATAGTAGCCACGTAAAACTTGCAACAACAATTAGAGGACGTCTAACTTGTTTTTGCAGGGTATGCTTGTGATATGATATGGCCAATGACGTGATGTGATATATTGGATGTATGAGATGATCATGTTGTAATAGTTAATATCGACTTGCACGTCGATGGTACGACAACCGGCAGGAGCCATAGGGTTGTCTTTAAACTAACGTTTGTGTTTGCAGATGCGTTAACTATATTTCTAGGACGTAGCTTTAGTAGTAATGGCATAAGTAGAACCACAACCCCGATGGCGACACGTTGATGGAGATCATGATGATGGAGATCATGGTGAGGCGCCGGTGACAAGAAGATCCTGCCGGTGCTTTGGTGATGGAGATCAAGATGCACATGATGATGGCCATATCATGTCACTTATGAATTGCATGTGATGTTAATCCTTTTATGCACCTTATTTTTCTTAGAACGACGGTAGCATTATGAGGTGATTTCTCACTTAAATTTCAAGACGAAATTGTGTTCTCCCCAACTATGCACCGTTTCTACAGTTCGTCGTTTCGAGACACCACGTGATGATCGAGTGTGATAGACTCAACGTTCACATACAACGGGTGCAAAACAGTTGCACACGCGGAACACTCGGGTTAAGCTTGACGAGCCTAGCATGTGCAGACATGGCCTCGAAACACATGAGACCGAAAGGTCGAGCATGAATCATATAGTTGATATGATTAGCATAGGGATGCTTACCACTGAAACTATCCTCAACTCACGTGATGATCGGACTTGAGCTAGTGAAATTGGATCATGTACCACTCAAATGACTAGAGAGATGTACTTTTTGAGTGGGAGTTTAGCAAGTTATTTGATTAGTTAAACTCTAATTATCTTGAACATAGTGTAAGTCCACTTTGAAAATATTTGTGTTGTAGATCAATGGCTCACGCGACAGTCACCCTGAATTTTAATACGTTCCTAGAGAAAGCTAAGTTGAAAGATGATGGAAGCTACTTTGTAGACTGGGCTCGTAATCTTAAATTGCTCCTGGAAGCCGGGAAGAAGGATTATGCCCTTAATGCTGCGCTAGGAGATGAACCACCCGCCGCGGCTGACCAAGATACTAAGAACGCTTGGTTAGCACGCAAGGAGGACTACTCAGTAGTTCAATGTGCAGTCTTGTATGGCTTAGAGCCGGGACATGAACATCGCCTTGAGCATCATGGAGCATATGAGATGTTCCAGGAGTTGAAGTTTATCTTTCAGAAGAACGCCCGGATCGAGAGGTATGAGACCTCCGATAAATTCTATGCTTGCAAGATGGAGGAGAATTCGTCTGTAAGTGAACATGTGCTCAAAATGTCTGGGTACTCAAACCGTCTAGCTAAGCTGGGGATTGAACTCCTGCAAGAGGCTATCAGTGACAGAATTCTTCAATCACTTCCACCAAGCTATAAGAGCTTTGTGTTGAACTATAACATGCAAGGGATGAACAAGTCACCTCGCGAGTTATTCGCGATGCTGAAAGTCGTAGAGTCAGAACTCTATAAAGAGAATCAAGTGTTGATGGTGAATAAGACCACTAGTTTCAAGAGAAATGACAAAGGAAAGAAGGGTAATTCAAAGAAGAGCGGCAAGCATGTTGCCAATCCGACGAAGAAACCCAAAGTTGGACCTAAGCCTAAAACGGAGTGCTATTGTTGCAAGGGTATGGGTCACTCGAAGCGCAACTGCCCCAAGTATGTGGCTGATAAGAAGGCGGCCAAGGAAAAATCAGGTATATTCGATATACATGTTATAGATGTGTACTTAACCAGCTCTCATAGTAGTGCGTGGGTATTCGATACCGGTTCTGTTGCTCATATTCGCAACTCGAAATAGGAACTGCGGAATAAGTGAAGGCTGGCGAAGGATGAAGTGACGATGCACGTGGGAAATGGTTCCAAGGTTGATGCAATCGCCGTCGGCACATTTTCACTTCAGTTACCATCAGGATTAGTTATGAACATAAATAAATGTTATTTAGTACCTGCATTAAGCATGAACATTATATCTGGATCTTGTTTATTGCGAGACGGTTACTCGTTTAAGTCAGAGAATAATGGTTGTTCTATTTCTATGAGTAATATCTTTTATGGTCATGCACCCAATGTGAGAGGATTGTTCATATTGAATCTTGATAGTGATAGTACACATATACATAACATTGAGACTAAAAGAATTAGAGTTAACAATGATAGCGCCATGTTTTTATGGCACTGCCGCTTAGGTCATATTGGTGTAAAACGCATGAAGAAACTCCATACCGATGGACTTTTGGAGTCACTTGACTTCGATTCACTTGACACGTGCGAACCATGCCTCATGGGCAAGATGACTAAGACTCCATTCTCCGAAACAATGGAGCGTGCAAGTGACTTGTTGGAAATCATACATACCGATGTATGAGGTCCGATGAGTGTGGAGGCACGCGTCGGATATCGTTATTTTCTCACCTTCACTAATGATTTGAGTACATATGGTTATGTCTACTTGATGAAGCACAAGTTTGAGACGTTTGAAAAGTTCAAGCAATTTCAGAGTGAAGTAGAAAATCATCAGAACAAGAAGATCAAGTTCCTATGGTCTAATCGTGGGGGTGAATATCTGAGTTTCGAGTTTGGTGCTCACTTAAGACAATGTGGAATTGTTTCACAGTTGACACCGCCTGGAACACCTCAGCATAATGGTGTGTCCAAACGTCGTAATCATACTTTATTAGAGATGGTGCGATCTATGATCTCTCTTACCGATTTACCGTTATCGTTTTGGGGTTATGCATTAGAGACAACTGCATTCACTTTAAATAGGGCACAATCAAAATCCGTTGAGACGACACCATACGAACTGTGGTATGGCAAAAGACCAAAGTTGTCGTTTCTTAAAGTTTGGGGATGTGATGCTTATGTCAAAAGGCTTCAGCCTGAAACGCTGGAACCCAAAGCGGAAAAGTGCGGCTTCATAGGTTACCCAAAAGAGACAGTTGGGTATACCTTCTATCTCAAATCCGAGGGAAATGTTTTTGTTGCTAAAACAGAGCTTTTCTTGAGAAGGAGTTTCTCTCGAAAGAATTGAATGGGAGGAATATAGAACTTGATGTGGTTGTCGAACCTCTAATTCCTGTTGATGGTGGCGCAGGGCAAGGGGAAACCCCTGTTGCTGCAGCGCCAGTAGAGGAACAAGTTGATGATGATGGTCATGAAACTTCATATCAAGTTACTGTCGGACCTCGCAGGTCGACAAGATCACGTACTGCTCCTGAGTGGTACGGTAATCCTGTCTTAACGATTATGTTGTTGGACAACAATGAACCTGCGAATTATGAAGAAGCAATGGTGGGACCGGATTCCAACAAATGGCTGGAGGCCATGAAGTACGAGATAGGGTCCATGTACGAGAACAAAGTGTGGACTTTAGAAGTACTACCTGAAGGCCTCAAGGCTATTCCAAACAAATGGATCAATAAGAAGAAGACATATGCAAACGGTAATGTGACCGTTTATAAAGCTCGTTTTGTGGCAAAGGGTTTTTCACAAGTTCAAGGAATTGACTACGATGAGACTTTCTCACCGGTAGCGATGCTTAAGTCTGTCCGAATCATGTTAGCAATAGCTGCCTTTTACGATTATGAAATCTGGCAGATGGATGTCAAAACGGCGTTCCTTAACGGTTTTCTTAAGGAAGAGTTGTATATAATACAACCCGAAGGTTTTGTCGATCCAAAGAATGCTAACAATGTATGCAAGCTCCAGCGATCCATTTATGGACTAGTGCAAGCATCTCGGAGTTGGAATAAGCACTTTGATCAGGTGATCAAAGCATTTGGGTTTATACAAGTGGTTGGTGAATCTTGTATTTAAAAGAAAGTGAGTGGGAGCTGTGTGGTGTTTCTAATATTATATGTGGACGACATATTGTTGATTGGAAACAACGTGGACCTTTTGGAGATCATAAAGGATTACTTGAATAAAAGTTTCTCTATGAAGGACCTAGTAGAAGCTGCTTACATTCCAGGCATTAAGATCTATAGGGATAGATCAAAACGCGTGATAGGACTTTCACAAAGCACATACCTTGATAAAGTTTTGAAGAAGATCAAAATGGATCAGTCCAAGAAAGGGTTCTTGCCAGTATTACAAGGTATAAAATTGAGTAAGACTCAGTGCCCAGCAACTGCGGAAGATAGAGAATAAATGAGTTCCGTCCCCTACGCTCAGCCGTAGGTTCTATCATATATACAATGTTGTGCACTAGATCAGACGTCAGCTTGGCCATAAGTATGGCAGGTAGATTTCAGAGTAATCTAGGAGTGGAGCACTGGACGATGGTCAAGAATATTCTGAAGTACCTGAAAAGGACTAAGGAAATGTTTCTCGTGTATGGAGGTGACAAAGAGCTCGCCGTAAAAGGTTACATCGATGCAAGTTTTGACACCGATCCGGATAACTCTAAGTCACAAACCGAATACGTATTTATTATTAATGGGGGTGCGGTAAGCTGGTGCAGTTCCAAGGAGAACGTCGTAGCAGATTCTACTTGTGAAGGGGAGTACATGGCTGCCTCGGAGGCCGCAAAGGAGGATGTCTGGATGAAGTAGTTCATGACAGATCTTGGAGTTGTGCTAAGTGCACTAGATCCATTGACTATGTTATGTGACAACACTGGTGCCATTGCCTTAGCAAAGGAACCAAGGTTTCACAAGAAGACCAGACACATCAAACCACGCTTCAACCGCATCCGTGACTACGTCTAAGGAGAGGACGTGAATATTTGCAAAGTGCACACGGATCTGAATGTAGCAGACCCGCTGACTAAACCTCTTCCACGGGCAAAACATGATCAACACCAGAACTGTATGGGTGTTCGATCTATTACAATGTAAATCGCATGGCGATATGAGGACTAGATTATTGACTCTAGTGCAAGTGGGGACTGTTGGAAATATGCCCTAGAGGCAATGATAGATAGTTATTATTATATTTCCTGTTTAAAGATAATCGTTTATTATCCATGCTATAATTGTATTGAATGAAAACATAGATACATGTGTGGATAGATAGACACAACAATGTCCTTAGCAAGCCTCTAGTTGGCTAGCTAGTTGATCAAGGATAGTCAAGGTTTTTTGGCTATGTGCAAAGTGTTGTTGCTTGATAACTGGATCACATCATTAGGAGAATCATGTGATGGACTAGACCCAAACTATGAACGTAGCATATTGATCGTGTCGTTTTATTGCTATAGTTTTCTGCGTCTCAAGTATTTGTTCATATCACCATGAGATCATATAACTCACTGGCACCGGAGGAATGCCTTGTGTGTATCAAACGTCACAACGTAACTGGGTGACTATAAAGGTGCTCTACAGGTATCTCCGAAGGTGTCCGTTGAGTTAGTATGGATCAAGACTGGGATTTGTCACTCCGTCCGACGGAGAGGTATATCGGGGCCCACTCGGTAATAGAACATCACACACAAGCCTTGCAAGCAATGTGACTAAGTTGAAGTCATGAGATCTTGTATTACGACACGAGTAAAGAGACTTGCTGGTAACGAGATTGAAATAGGTATGCGGATACCGATGATCGAATCTCGGGCAAGTAACATACCGAAGGACAAAGGGAATGACATACGGGATTATATGAATCCTTGACACTGAGGTTCAACCGATAAGATCTTCAGAGAATATGTAGGATCCAATATGGGCATCCAGGTCTCGCTATGGGATATTGACCGAGGAATACCTCGCGGCATGTCTACATAGTTCTCGAACCCGCAGGGTATGCACACTTAAGGTTCGGCGATGTTTTAATATAGTTGAGTTATATGCGTGGTTATCGAATGTTGGTCAAAGTCCCGAATGAGATCACGGATGTCACGAGGGTTTCCGGAATGGTTTGGAGATGAAAATTGATATATAGGATGACTTCATTTGGTTACTGGAAAGTTTTCGGGCATTACCGGGAATGTACCGGGAGTGACGAATGGGATCTGCAAGTTCACCGGGAGGGGGGCAACCCTCCCGGGGGAAGCCCAAAGGACTTATGGGTGGAGAACCAGCCCTTAGTGGGCTGGTGGGACAACTCAATAAGGCCTATGCGCCATAAGCTAAGAACCAAAGAAAGAAAAAAAAGGAAATGTGTGAAGGAAGAGAAGGACTCCACTTTCCAATCCTATTTTGAGTAGGATTGGAGTAGGAGTCCTATTGCTCCTCTTAGCCGGTGCACCTTGGGGGCTTGGCCCTCAAGGAAAGTCCCTCCCCTCCCTCCTATATATACTGGTGATTTAGGGATGATTTGAGACAACTTTGCCACGTGCAACTCAGATCTAGACACCATAGTTTTACCTCTAGATCATATTTCTGCGGAGCTCGGGCGGAGCCCTACAGCAGTAGATCCTTCACCACCACCGGAGCGCCGTCACGCTACCGGAGAACTCATCTACTTCTCCGTCTTGCTTGCTGGATCAAGAAGGCCGAGATCATCGTCGAGCTGTACGTGTGCTGAACGAGGAGGTGATGTCCGTTCGGCACTAGATCGGAGCGGATCGTGGGACGGATCGCGGGACGGTTCGTGGGACTGTTCGCGGGGCGGATCGAGGGACGTGAGGACGTTACACTACATCAACCGCGTTTCTTAACGCTTTGTGCTGTGCGATCTATAAGGGTATGTAGGTCCAAATCTCCTCTCGTAGATGGACATCACCATGATAGGTCTTCGTGCGCGTAGGAATTTTTTTGTTTCCCATGCGACGTTCCCCAACAGTCCGGTGACTTGGCCTGGAGGGTGAACCTGAGGTGTTCAGCCCTCGGAAGATATGTTGATATTTGTAACTTGTTCTTACGGTTATCAATTACCTTGTGATGCATGATCATACAAACACTTGACCATGTTGCTGCATTTAATGAAAAACCTGCTTCCCGCAAAGTCTGCATTATATAGTTATATCACTTGCGTTGTCCGCGTCATGGATCGGTTGCGAGTACATTCATTGTACTCATTGTCTTGCAACTGGTTATTCAATTGGCCAGGCATGGAGGAACTGGAGTATGGAGAAGAATTCGTCATCGGAGACGGACACACGAACGAGGACACTTCCCAGTCAGAATGTGTGTAGGTTAAGGATGATGGCATGTGTTCACGCTTTCAACCAAGGTTTTCGCTATTAGTTGAGTTGGTGTGTTGGCCTTCATGGCCCTATCTGTGTAAGACTTTACCATAATGGTCATTATCTGTATCAAATGTTAATTAGGGATGTAAGACTCTTGTTATTCAGTACATGCGTGTTCAGTGAGCATTGATCTCTGGGATCACTATACATGTTCATTCGGCGGTCTCGACTCGTAAGTCGGGGTCCCTAGAGAGCTCGTATTAGAGCCACCGTGACTGTAGGAAGCCTTAGATAGCATGGACGTCAGACGGGATGAATAGCACACCTAGACCTTACACTCACCGTTTTATACACCATAGGTATCAATCCAGTAGGAGAATCTCGTCAAGTCCAGAGTATGTGCGCAAACACAAAAGAGCTTGCACCCAACGCTATAAAGGGGTTGTCAATCCCTTGAAGATTGATTGCAAAGTGAGATCTAAAGGCGGAAAGTGCAACGAAGTAAAAGAGTAAAGGTGAAAATATGGTGTGAAGTAGACCCGGGGGCCATAGTGTTCACTAGAGGCTTCTCTCAAAATAGAAAATATTACGGTGGGTGAACAAATTACTGTCGAGCAATTGATAGAACCGCGCAAAGTCATGAAGATATCTAAGGCAATGATCATACATATAGGCATCACGTCCGAGACAAGTAGACTGATACTTTCTGCATCTACTACTATTACTCCACACATCGACCGCTATCGAGCATGCATCTAGTGTATTGAGTTCATGACGAACAGAGTAACCCCTTAAGCAAGATGACATGATATAGAGGGATAAACTCAAACCAATGATGAAAACCCAATCATTTTACCCTTGATGGCAACAACACGATGCGTGCCTCACTACTGAAAAGGATCGAGATGGACCTAGAGGGGGGGTGAATAGGTACAGTTCCACATTTTAATAATTACTTGGCAATTTTAGGCAAAGGTGCGGAATGTGGGCGTAGGCCTAATAATTGCTATGACAAGGAGTAAGCTATTTAGAGTGAAGTAAGGCAACCGGTAAACAATAATCAAATACAAGTATGTAATAAGGATTAACACAAGTAGAGAGTTAGGGTTAGGAATAACTGAAACTCCAAGAGAGAGGAGGATATATCCCGATGTTCACTTCCTCGGATGGAAGCTACGTTACCGTTAGAGGGGCGGATGTTACCACGAAGGCACACCAACGCCACGAAGGCTCACCCTATTCTCCCTTTGAGATAACTCCACGAAGGCGTTTCTCAACCACTAGTGGTAAGCCTTGAGGTGGTTTCCAAACCTTCACAAACTTTCTGGGGGAAATCACAATGGTTTGATTCCTCTCCGAAGACTCCTACCGCCTAGGAGTCTTCGACCTCCAAGAGTAACAAGATCACGGGGATTGCTCAAAACTTGCTCAAATCACAAATCACTTTGGTGGAGAGGAGGATAAGGAGACGATCTATCTTTTGATTGGAACAA